>NC_141697.1:240084790-240684790 GCF_964263255.1 Lissotriton vulgaris
CAGTCTAACAATGCCACGAATAATTCATAAAATTACATTTATCTATACCACATGTATTTCATTAGTCTAATGTTGCCACATTATTAGCATGAGTTATCAAAGTCCATTTAATTTCAAGATTGTCATTATATACAGTATTATAACTTTGTCATAAACTTCACAGGTGCACATGTAGCTCCTCATCCCCGTTGAGACCCCACGGGTTTCTCGTTTTGAATCTTATTATAAGTTTTGATTCCAGGCGTCTCAATTTTCTGGTACGATCACCTCCTCTTTCATTTTCGCTCACCATGGCGATTCCAGCATATTTCATATCTTTCCAGGTTTTTCCTGGATGAGTTTTTAGATATTTCGCTGTCGCGTAACTGAAATCATTGTTTTGCATAGCTCTTGTGTGCTCAAGTATTCTTTTCTTGAGCGGGCAGACTGTAGAACCAATATATTTTTTCCCACAAAAACATTGTATCTGATAAACCACAAATTGTGATTCACAAGTTATTTTGTCCTTTATTTCAAAGATCCTGCCTTTTTGGTCTTTTATGGTTTTGATGTTTTGGCCAATCTTACACGCTTTACAGGATAGACATTTGCTGAACCCTAGTTGACGTTTTTCTAGCCATGTTAAGGGTTTCACTTTTTTAAAATGACTGTTGACTAGGGTGTCCTTAATTGAAGGAGCTTTACGATAAGATATCAATGGTCTATCTCCAATGAGTGAGCCTATTTCTGCATCTTTTTTCAACACATTCCAATATTTAATTAGGATTTGTTGTATCTTGTAGCTTTCCTTTGAGTAAGTAAGAATCAATCGTGGTTTGTCCTCATCCGTGTTCTTTTCAGTTTCATCCCTTGGTTTCAATGTTTCTGCTCTTGACTTGGCTCTAGCTCTTTGTTCACCTCTTGCTATGGCTGCATATTTGTATCCACGTTTGGAGAAACGATCTATAGTTTCTTTGAATTTGCTTTCCATTTCTTTTTCTTCAGAACTGTTACGTTTCATACGTAAGAATTCGCCGTATGGGATGCTTTGCTTTAGTGAGACTGGGTGGAAGCTCGTTCCGTTAAGTACACTATTTGTCGATGTTTTCTTTCTGAATACTGTAGTTTCTGTTTTGTTATTTTTTTACATAGACTTTGTGTAACCAGGGGGACCCTCCTCACCCCGATGCTGGGCGCGGACATGTAACGTGTGACCGCACCCTCTTATCTTCATACCTACGGCAGCTGCCGGAGTGGACCGCCGAGGAGAAATACAGCTGTGACGAGGAGGACGAGAGCAGGCTCTTTAAATGGATGGGAAGCAGAATGGAGGAGGAGGAGTCACGTACTCCGATAAATGACTGCAGTGAGAACCCACAGGTGTGTTACTACACCGGAGGAGCGGACAGTGAGTGGAAGAGTGGAGAGGCGTGGAGCAGTGGAGAAACGTGGAGCAGTGGAGAGGCGTGGAGCAGTGGAGAGGTGAGGAGCAGCGGAGAGGTGTTGAACAGCGGAGAGAGCGGGACAGCGGAGGAGAAGGCGGAGATACGCGGGGAGCCCGAGGCGTGTGTCCAGCGAGCCCCAACTGAAACGGAGGAACCGACAGAAGAAGAGGACGAGAGTCTCGCAGAGGAAAGGAGAGAGCCAGGAGGCCAACACCGTGTTTCGCCCAGCCGCACACCAGGAGGGGTGTGGCTATCCGAGGTGTGTACCCGTATCGTGGGCTGGGTGAAAAGGAAAGGCAAAAGCCTCCATTAGAAGTTCCACTTGGTTCCCTGGGAGTCCCTCACTACACCTCTTCACGACCCGACAAGACCTGCATTTACGGTTTCCCTCACTACCCTTCCCTTGTTATGAGTACAACGAAGTAGTGTGTACTGATACTTGCCTCTGTTTGTGTTTCCCCCTGCACCGGTGGAGCCTGGGACATTACGGAGCCGAAGGAGCATATCCGAAGGAGGAGCCCCATCCGACGGAGGGAGGAGGGAATACTCCGAAAGTCCCGAGAGGAGAGAAGCCGATCTCCGAGGAGAGGCGTAACCAGAAAGACCTGTACTGACTTTTTGTTGCAGCGAATAAATCCGTGCAAAACCAAGACCCGTCTCCTGCCCTTTCCTGCAGACCTGGTTATACTTTTGTATCCAGAAATTCTATTTCTTTTTTCTGGATGTTCGAGGTGAATTTTAATCCCACCTCATTGTCATTCAAGTTGTCAATGTACTCTGTCAATTTTTGTTTTGAACCCTTCCATATGTGTGTATATATATATATATATATATATATATATATATATATATATATATATATATATATATATACTAAAAAACAATTGAACAATGTACATGATTATTAAACAATGTAATAATTATCAATTATGTTTAAAATGTATTACTTAAGTGACTTCCTACACTATACCCATATAAACCTAGTAGTCCACACATAAACTATAACTAAAATCAATAAGTTTAACCCAATTTACATAATTCATAATGAAGTAAGTAATTGATTACCAATAATTAAGTGTTAATTAATTATTACTTAATTAAAGTCCCACCATATACCCCTACAAACCAAGCAACCCACAACTAATACATAACTAATATACATCGGAATTACGCCATCCTAATGTGCATAATTAGTTTTCAATCCAATAAATAATGATAAATAAATAATTTTTGTTAATGAACTATTAATTAATTTCACACCCTATAGTCCTACAAACTCAACATCCCACACCTAAAATATAACTAAAATATAAATTTATTACACAATTTATAATCAATCAAATAATAAATAAATAATGAATTGTTATTTAATTATAACTTAATTAACTTCCCACCCCATACCCCTACAAACCCAGCATCACGCACATTATTTCAATTATTTAATTTATTAATAATACATTTTAATTAATTATTACTTAATTTACTTCCCACCCTACAAACCTAGCAACCCGCTCCATTCCTTTGAATTACTATTAGCAATTAAATTAAAAAGCACTTAAAATTACAAACTGTGTTTAAAAATATTATTAATAAATATACAAACATATAAACAATAATAACACTTAAAAGTAATATATGTATTAAAGCACATTAAGATAATTAAATAATATATTTTCCAACTATAATATTGGAAATATTAACAATGATATTCTTAACAACTAAATTAGTTTTCAGAAAAAAAAGATATTCTTGATAACGATAATTCTGCATCACAATATTTTTGTATCACAATATTTTTTTCTGATACGTCTATCTCCCGATATGTACAACTCGATTATTTGTCCAAATCCCACTAGCTATATCTGTGTTTTATCATACATAGTGCACCCTTATCTCGCATTAGAACACCAGCCTGTTAGAACCCTGTTGCGAATACTATGAAGTCAGTAAATGTTGTATCTGCCAAGACTGTGACATACTGGTTGTTTCTTCTATCTCGCTCCCATTCTCACTTCCCTCAGTATTTAGTTCTGCTCTTAGTATTCACCCTTGTACCTGCAGACCCATGGTGTGAATACCAAAGCAAATTTACATCAGGCTCTCCTATACCACAACTTCCAATCTGGATACTTATCACCACCCAAAACATCTGCTCAGCAGTTCTACATGCACACTCAATTGGGATCCTATTTTTAGGTCGAACATTCAAGACCTCTTGTATATACTTTAGTATATACTTATATATTAGTATATACTTATATGTGTATGTACTTTGTGGGCTCTGGAGATCAGCCCTAGGACTTGTCTGCTTCTGCTTCAGAACTTTTTTTTCTGCTCAACTGCCTCTATTTAACCGTCTTAATAAAAAAGGACCAGTAGACGTCAGTAAAATATCAGAATTGCTTTCTGCTGAGGGACTTTCTTTCTTAAATTTTCTAGATTCCAGGCCATAAAAATTGTCTTCCACGAGCACCCGTAGACAATAATATTTTTTTCAAATCTTGTATTTTCAGTGATATGACCACCGAAGGACCTGAATTTATATTAAATACAAAGCTTTGGACTATACCATTTCCAGCTGAAAGGCAATATTTCTCTCCATGTGTTCCCATACCTGGCGTGTCATGCAGTTTGGTGCTTACATTTCACCATGTTAAAGAACAGTAGATGTTTCAGCACCCAGGCAAATGTGCTGCATAGCTAAATCCATATAAGGTCCAAAAGGCGAGACTGATTGCAGTGCAAATTCTAGTTAGTACAGAAACCAGCACAACCACCGCAAACATCTTTGATATCCAGTCATGCAAGACTATAGGATTTCACACAGTAACATATCAACAAATGCAGAGGGAGCCATGACCACCATCCATCTATCTTTATGACTTAGCTTCCTCAGGTAATCTTCAAAACTCAACACCCTTGAACTCCTTATCCTACAATTTTAAACAACTGCCACTTCCTCAAGCTTCTCTACATACCCCAGTCTACCGTCTCAGACTTCAATAATGAGTAATCTGACCCCATCACAGAACCTCCCTGCCTCTTTAAAAATTATGAAACAGACTTTCCGGGATCTACTGCCTGCAACCCCACAACACCAAATCAACCTATAGTAGAGAAAGCTGTCAAGCATCGAATTGAGACATGGACTTACTGTAAATCCTAGCATCCCCAAGCCACTGTAGAGGTGCTGAAACCTCACCCATCTCAGTAAAGTTAGGGAAAACGGGGGATGGGAAGAGAAACAGAGGAGCGCTTGTTGCTGCAGGATGGTGTTGGTAAGTCCTGGACTGGATTGCTGTTGTCTTCCGGACTGGTAGGCTGCTTGACTTTGCAGATGGAAAATGGTGTCTGCTCTGGCTAAATAGGGTAAGTATAAAAGTATCAGAAGTAGGTAGGAATAAGATAAGGCCTTTAGAACATGAATAATAATCTTGCCCTTCTCTATGATGGAGGGCACAGTGTTTAGACAAGTCGTCAACCAGGATACCAGCACTAATCCCTAGGATGCCTACGAACAGATAATCTTGAAAAGCAACAATAACACAGGATAGACTGCTAAATATTGACAAACAAGGAGGGGGAAGCCACAAGCAAAGAGGGCAAGGACACGACCGAGAGGGAACTGAATAATGAAGAAAAAAATAAAAGTCCTGGGATACTAAGCCAGGTGGACAACCTGTACAGGAGTGGAGAGCCAATGCAACAACAACATGTTGCAGGGTACAGGGACATGTTTGCATTGCTATTAAATATGCTCTTCTTTTTGATGGTCTGGAAGAGAGACTAGGAAATATCACCCAGTGGTGGTTAGCAGGCTAGCAGTCTCGTCTGTCATAGCATCAAATTCCAGCCCTATCTATATTGGTAACTCTATAATTCCTTCACTGAATTATGGTCTAATGCCTCTTCTTGCGCATGACCTTACTATGCCGTATAAGTCCTTCCCCGCAAGTCTCTATAATGAAATCCTGACAAGGCCACACTCTCAGTGAAACAGGTAAAATGGCCTAATCAGACTATCAATCTCAAAATATGGTGCTTTCACCATCACTTAAGCGCTGTCCCCAAGATATGAATAGTGTTCCTCTGTCCAGTATGAGGGCATACTGGACAGAGGGCATACAGGGGCAGATTGTGATTTAAAGAAACTTAGGAGGACAGGGTGGGGGTACACACAAGAAGATATAGATAGATAGATAGATAGATAGATAGATAGATAGATAGATAGATAGATAGATAGATAGATAGATAGATAGATAGATAGATAGATAGATAGATAGATAGATAGATAGATAGATAGATAGATAGATAGATAGATAGACAGACGAAGACATCCGCTGCAGGGGCCTGTGTTCAACCTCATGGTCCCAGTTTTTTTTGGGCTCTAGCCCCGCCTACTCTCTCACTGACCACACCCCCACCGGTGCGGCCCTCAGCTACAAACCACACTGTAAATTTGACCCCTGAGAGAAAGTTTGTGAGTACCCATGCTCTACTGGCTTCACAGTACAGAAATATTGTGACTAGTTAGCATATGGTTCCTTCACTAGGAGACATCACTAAGTGAGTTCAATACTATTTTGACACTAATGCGTTATAGCACAGTATACTGTGTCATAATAGCAATTCTATTCTTCTTTTTGGCTGTCTGCATTTTCTCTGATATTTGGCTCCTGTCCACCTATTTGTGCTTCATTTCATGAGCTGTCCAATTTCCAGTCTCCACTGTACCCCCTGTACCCTCTTCCCTGCTTCACATTTCTTCTGTTCTCTTTTATTCCATGCAGTTCACTACAGAGGAGGCAGAGGAGGACAGGGTGGGGGTACACACAAGAAGATATAGATAGATAGATAGATAGATATATAGATAGATAGATAGATAGATAGATAGATAGATAGATAGATAGATAGATAGATAGATAGATAGATAGATAGATAGATAGATAGATAGATAGACGAAGACATCCGCTGCAGGGGCCTGTGTTCAACCTCATGGTCCCAGTTTTTTTTGGGCTCTAGCCCCGCCTACTCTCTCACTGACCACACCCCCACCGGTGCGGCCCTCAGCTACAAACCACACTGTAAATTTGGCCCCTGAGAGAAAGTTTGTGAGTACCCATGCTCTACTGGCTTCACAGTACAGAAATATTGTGACTAGTTAGCATATGGTTCCTTCACTAGGAGACATCACTAAGTGAGTTCAATACTATTTTGACACTAATGCGTTATAGCACAGTATACTGTGTCATAATAGCAATTTTATTCTTCTTTTTGGCTGTCTGCATTTTCTCTGATATTTGGCTCCTGTCCACCTATTTGTGCTTCATTTCATGAGCTGTCCAATTTCCAGTCTCCACTGTACCCCCTGTACCCTCTTCCCTGCTTCACATTTCTTCTGTTCTCTTTTATTCCATGCAGTTCACTACAGAGGAGGCAGAGGAGGACAGGGTGGGGGTACACACAAGAAGATATAGATAGATAGATAGATAGATAGATAGATAGATAGATAGATAGATAGATAGATAGATAGATAGATAGATAGATAGATAGATAGATAGATAGATAGATAGATAGATAGACGAAGACATCCGCTGCAGGGGCCTGTGTTCAACCTCATGGTCCCAGTTTTTTTTGGGCTCTAGCCCCGCCTACTCTCTCACTGACCACACCCCCACCGGTGCGGCCCTCAGCTACAAACCACACTGTAAATTTGGCCCCTGAGAGAAAGTTTGTGAGTACCCATGCTCTACTGGCTTCACAGTACAGAAATATTGTGACTAGTTAGCATATGGTTCCTTCACTAGGAGACATCACTAAGTGAGTTCAATACTATTTTGACACTAATGCGTTATAGCACAGTATACTGTGTCATAATAGCAATTTTATTCTTCTTTTTGGCTGTCTGCATTTTCTCTGATATTTGGCTCCTGTCCACCTATTTGTGCTTCATTTCATGAGCTGTCCAATTTCCAGTCTCCACTGTACCCCCTGTACCCTCTTCCCTGCTTCACATTTCTTCTGTTCTCTTTTATTCCATGCAGTTCACTACAGAGGAGGCAGAGGAGGACAGGGTGGGGGTACACACAAGAAGATATAGATAGATAGATAGATAGATATATAGATAGATAGATAGATAGATAGATAGATAGATAGATAGATAGATAGATAGATAGATAGATAGATAGATAGATAGATAGACGAAGACATCCGCTGCAGGGGCCTGTGTTCAACCTCATGGTCCCAGTTTTTTTTGGGCTCTAGCCCCGCCTACTCTCTCACTGACCACACCCCCACCGGTGCGGCCCTCAGCTACAAACCACACTGTAAATTTGGCCCCTGAGAGAAAGTTTGTGAGTACCCATGCTCTACTGGCTTCACAGTACAGAAATATTGTGACTAGTTAGCATATGGTTCCTTCACTAGGAGACATCACTAAGTGAGTTCAATACTATTTTGACACTAATGCGTTATAGCACAGTATACTGTGTCATAATAGCAATTTTATTCTTCTTTTTGGCTGTCTGCATTTTCTCTGATATTTGGCTCCTGTCCACCTATTTGTGCTTCATTTCATGAGCTGTCCAATTTCCAGTCTCCACTGTACCCCCTGTACCCTCTTCCCTGCTTCACATTTCTTCTGTTCTCTTTTATTCCATGCAGTTCACTACAGAGGAGGCAGAGGAGGACAGGGTGGGGGTACACACAAGAAGATATAGATAGATAGATAGATAGATATATAGATAGATAGATAGATAGATAGATAGATAGATAGATAGATAGATAGATAGATAGATAGATAGATAGATAGATAGATAGATAGATAGACGAAGACATCCGCTGCAGGGGCCTGTGTTCAACCTCATGGTCCCAGTTTTTTTTGGGCTCTAGCCCCGCCTACTCTCTCACTGACCACACCCCCACCGGTGCGGCCCTCAGCTACAAACCACACTGTAAATTTGGCCCCTGAGAGAAAGTTTGTGAGTACCCATGCTCTACTGGCTTCACAGTACAGAAATATTGTGACTAGTTAGCATATGGTTCCTTCACTAGGAGACATCACTAAGTGAGTTCAATACTATTTTGACACTAATGCGTTATAGCACAGTATACTGTGTCATAATAGCAATTTTATTCTTCTTTTTGGCTGTCTGCATTTTCTCTGATATTTGGCTCCTGTCCACCTATTTGTGCTTCATTTCATGAGCTGTCCAATTTCCAGTCTCCACTGTACCCCCTGTACCCTCTTCCCTGCTTCACATTTCTTCTGTTCTCTTTTATTCCATGCAGTTCACTACAGAGGAGGCAGAGGAGGACAGGGTGGGGGTACACACAAGAAGATATAGATAGATAGATAGATAGATATATAGATAGATAGATAGATAGATAGATAGATAGATAGATAGATAGATAGATAGATAGATAGATAGATAGATAGATAGATAGATAGATAGATAGACGAAGACATCCGCTGCAGGGGCCTGTGTTCAACCTCATGGTCCCAGTTTTTTTTGGGCTCTAGCCCCGCCTACTCTCTCACTGACCACACCCCCACCGGTGCGGCCCTCAGCTACAAACCACACTGTAAATTTGGCCCCTGAGAGAAAGTTTGTGAGTACCCATGCTCTACTGGCTTCACAGTACAGAAATATTGTGACTAGTTAGCATATGGTTCCTTCACTAGGAGACATCACTAAGTGAGTTCAATACTATTTTGACACTAATGCGTTATAGCACAGTATACTGTGTCATAATAGCAATTTTATTCTTCTTTTTGGCTGTCTGCATTTTCTCTGATATTTGGCTCCTGTCCACTTATTTGTGCTTTATTTCATGAGCTGTCCAATTTCCAGTCTCCACTGTACCCCCTGTACCCTCTTCCCTGCTTCACATTTCTTCTGTTCTCTTTTATTCCATGCAGTTCACTACAGAGTATGCTGGGCAGAGCCAAAGGTCAGTGCTCGATCTGCAGATGGGCCATGGGCTCTTGGGCAAGGGTTACTGAGTGCAGGGTCTGCCCAAAGCATCAAAGGTCGCCCTCGTCTGGATCTGGGAGTGAGGTCATTTAATACTGTTAACCCAGAAGTGTATTTGATGTTTTTTATTTGATTTTATTATTATGTTTCTTGATTTATGCCCAAAGCTCCAACTGGGGTAATTTAGCACAGCTTCCACAATGCCCAGTGTCTTGTCGTTTTGCCTTGAGAGCCTGTTGGGCTTCAGATCTTCCACCACCCATTCATGTGGAATCAAATCCCTTAAATTTTTGCAGGTTGTTAAAAATTTATTATTTTCAGTTCTAAGGTGAATGCATTTTCCTACCTTGGTAGCACCAGGATATCCTTGGGTAATCAAGAGCTTAAAAAAATTGAATCAAATTTAAAAAAATCAAGATTTGTTTTTAGTTAGTGAACTCTGGTTGTAGAATGTGGTGTTCAACATTTCCCAGTGCCGAGTCCTACTGCCCTAAATGTCGTTGGGGAACTGAGTGCAGGAAGTGGCCTTAATCAATACCCTGCACCCTCTTCTAGCTCCCACAACAGGTAGAAAGTACCTGCTGGTTTAGCTATCAGCTTGTGGGTGCACAGCGTGATCTTCAGCCATGCCATATGCATACTTTCTCTGCCCACAGAGCCCGTGTGACATGGCTTTTGTGTTCCCCCAGCAGGTACTGGGTAGCCTATCAGGCATGCTTTGTGACCACCCCTGTTTCCCTGAACACAGACTTTGGTTGTGCAGTGTGACACAATATATAGTTCAAGCCTTTGGGCATGCGCCAAGGGCATTCCCTTTCCTCAGTACCATGGCCTTCAGACAATGTTTCTTGCATTCATCTGAGGAATGTGGGCATTTCATTTGAAAATGCTTATTTTTTATCTTCCACTAATTTCATTAATCTACATGCAACTTTCAAGGGTGAAAATTTATTTAGATACATTTAGTGTTTTTTAATGTTACATGTAGTTGAAAAATGTTTCTCTACTGTTACAATTAATACCATTATGTACGCTGCCACGTTCACATCCAAGGTCTACACCCTTCTAAACAACTTCAGCACATTTATGGAAAACTATTTGAAAAGTGCCCCATCTGCAGACAAACAAGAAAATGAAATAAAAACATAACTAGTCAGTAGTATAGTTAGTGAACACCCTATTTATGCAATTTAAACCATGAAAGTATATCAAAATTAGATCAAAGGTCGCGTGCTGCCTGGTGGGTGGGCGGCCAGCCCGAATCAATGTGCAACAGCTAGTGGAAATCCACTGGTATGCCTGACGCACTGCAATGATTAAAGTATTGTTCTTAGGTACAAACTAATTATCAAAAATTGTATTATAGTACACTCAAACAATTTGTCATAGAGATCAAAGAAATCAAATCACTTAATGATGCAATTCATATTCATTTCATTGTTGAAAACATCATGAATATTGCAAAATGGTAAATGTACAAAGAAACCACAGTAACTTATGTGTTTCTTACATGTCAATGAATAAAAATAAAAAAAAGACTTTCAGTATATTTTCATGAACATTAATATTCAAATCTTCTTGGTAAAGCCCAATGCATTTCGGGAGGAACTCCCTTCTTCAGGGGCACTAGTAATAAACCAAGAAACATGCTATAAGAACAATATCACTGTGAATTAATCATGATATATTATTACAATATTGCACCAATACAATGGCCAAGTAAAGGCGATGAAACAATCATCCTGATGTGCCTGCTAATAGTCAAACCCAGATAGTGCTCACTAAACTATTATAACCAGACAGTAGTAAAACAAGAGCTTGTGGTGATAAGTAATCAGCCAAAGAAAGAGTTATCAAGAGAAACCACTATAAAGTGCAATAAGTTGAATACGAGGTGAATAAAACATGATACAAATTAGTCAAATGTGAGCTGAATTAAAATGATGCTAAAATCCCTCAGACATGTGTGGTAAAAATACTGCGTGTAAAGTAAGAAAACTCACTGCGATCCAAGATGTGAAAACACAAAATACTGAAGAACTTCAGCTACTGGTGATATCAAATCTAAATGAACCCAAGCGTCAGTCTCTATGACAAATGACCTAATGTCTCACCAGAATCAAATAAGGATTAGAGTACTTACAAGAATGACTAGGTCAATGCTGCCAAACACAGGTGAAAAGGGCGAAAATGGATCTGTAATGTTAAACGTAAGTCTTGTGACTCTCTAAAGCAGATAATACAGTATCTGGGAAAACCTCCTGTGTTAAAACCATTTAAGTACCTCAAGAGCAAAGATCCTGGGTATTCAAAGCGAAGAAATGAACACGACTGTCAAGCGCAGGAAACCCTCCACTCTGGCTGGCGGGAATAATCTGAAACAAGAACACGGGCGTGTTCTAAACGAAGTAAACACAAAAACGCCCTTAAAACATGTGGCCAAGCCACCTGCTGCCGGACTATATTAGTATTGTACTGCACAACACTTACCGCAAAAACTGTGCTGTCTACTGGTATAATAACACGAGAGTGAAAGTCATCGGTGTTTGCAAACGAACACTGCTGTGTCAGGAAGTAAATAAACGTGCATGACGCTGTAATCAGCGTCGAAATAGAACTTGTAACGGTGGACATCTTGGAAAGGTGTAATCTGAAAGAACCATCAGCTATTGAATGCAGGAGATTCCGCACCGTAAAATAAAGCAATTCTATGGCAGGACAGGAGGCTTCAGATTATGCTTTCTCTATTTCTTTACTACTAACAGCAGCCAATAGAAACATAGTAAAGAAAACGAAAAACTACAACTCCCATGAGCCCTTAGGCCAACCATAGAGAGTACATGCTATATAAGTCACCATAGAGGACAACACTTCCTCTTTCTTTGCTGCTTCGCAGCCAGTTAAGTGTTTTTTCTGTATTTCATTCTTACTTGTGTGTTTCATGGCACTGTTACATTGATTGTTCTATTGTTTACCTGTATGCCGGTTTCGCTTTAGCGTTTGTTTTCAGCCGCTTTGTGCGTTGCGCTGCCACCGGCGTTTGTTCTTCAGGTTTGCACGTTGTTGTGTGCTTCTGAGAGCGCGTGTTCGCCTCTCTGGCCTTGCGGGCGCCTTGTGCCCGCGTTGGTACTTCGGTGGAGTGGGACCGGAGCTCGGGGACTTGCGCGCGCGTGTCGCGCGCCGCTCCTCTTCCGGGAAGCAGGCACGCCACCGCGCATGCGCATTGGTGGCTTTTGACGCTCCGTGTGACAGGAGCTTGTGAACGCTACGAGGCGGCGTTTTCCCTGATTGCCTCTGCCCACTTGCCTGCCGGAGAGCTCCTCTGACGCCCTCTACCTCTCGGAAGGTTTTGGGCTGCATAATTATTAGAGGCGGTGCCTAGGGTGTTCTTTACACGCAAGCTGGTCCCTCCACATTTTATACTGATTGTTTTTGGTCGAGTTGTGGCTCTGCCTCGTTAGCTTGCGTGGGGCTGTCACCCCCCCTGTCGGAGTCACTTGATTGTGACCTATTCCTTGCAATTTGTTTTGCTGTGGGCCTCTAGATATACTTCGGTATATTTGGTTTATTGTTTGGTTTCTATTTTTCTGCCTGTTTTTCCTCAGTGCATTGTTTTTTCCATCACCATGGCAGACTACGTCGATGCTGAGGAATATTTTTATGAGGAGGAGCAGGAGGAATCCTTTGAGTATGATTTGGTCGATGCCCTTGACCAAGGCGTTCAGCAGTCTGTTAATACTGCATTGGTCCGTGCCATTGGGCCTCTGAAACGTCATTTGGCTGACTATGCCCAACAACAGGGTTGGATTCCATCCTCTGCTTCCAAGCATTCCTCTAAGTCACCCAGTAACCCTCACAAGTCTGACTTTGTACGTTTGGCCAGGTCTTTGTCTGCTCCTGCTCCAGACACTGAAGATACCTCTTCTTCATCATCTTCTGGTCCCTCTGGTCCCCCTCCGGCAAAAAAGTCCCGAAAGGAACATTTTGTGGACGCTTCTCCACATCCCCCAATCTTGACCTTTGAGCCTACAGACATCATACACCCTAATTCCAAGGTTTGGTGCCCTGCCCCAGAAGTCGCGGACTATATTCAAGACCATATCCGCGACTCTTTTGATCAGGAGGTGCGTGCTCGGTTACGTTCCGAGTGCCCTCGTCCGGAGTTAGCGGACAAATTGGCTGATACTCCGGAGGTCGATCCCACAATTTTGACTTACCTTAAGAAATTTAATAAGGATCCCAAGAAGGGTATTGACCGCTCTTGGCGCCTGTGCCAGGACAAGTTACTAGATCTCCTTGGTCCTTTGACGAAAATCCTGGATCTGGGGTACCAAGCCCAAGGGGAGGCGTCTGGCATTGATCCCGATGTCCTGATTGGCTGGGCCCAAAGGGCTATCTGTCTTTTGGGGAACGCAAACTGTGCCCTTTCAACGGAACGTCGGCGTTCCATCTTGATCAAAATGGATCCACGCTTGTCTGAGCTGGCTACTTCCGAATCCGGTGCTCTAGCTCAAGGTCTGTTATTTGGTCAGCCTTTTTTGAAAGAGCTGACTAAATTTGTGGCGACCTTTAGTGGCCTGGACAAGGCGCAATCTTCTTTGCGTAGGGCGTTCCGCCCGGTTTTTGCCAAGGCCGGACGTTCAGGGGGACGTTCGTTCGGCCGAGGTTCTGGTCAACAACGTGGCCAGCAGTCCCATCAGGGTGGAGGCGGACAGCGCCAGCAACAGCAGCAGTCCTATTCCGGATCTAAAACCACCTTCTACCCCTCCCGGAAAGGTCGAGGCCAAGGCAACAAGGGAGGCTACGGTGGTAACCAGGGAGGACGACAGGATTACTCCTCTGCAGGTGAGCCTGATTCCTTTCGACAGTGTTGTTTTGGGTGGCAGGATTCAGTGTTTTCTAGAGAATTGGCGCTCGATCTCCAGCGATGCATGGATATTGCAAACAGTGCAGGGGTACCACATCGAGTTCTACCACCCCCCTCTTCAGGGTCCCGTCCCTTCTCCCCTTGTTTTTTCCCAACGAGATCGCGAGGTGATCTCCAAGGAAATCGATTCTCTTCTTCTCAAAGGGGCCATTGTGCGAACGACCCTTCATCCACAGGGGTTCGTCAGCAATGTGTTTCTGGTGGAGAAGAAGGGGGGAGGGTCTCGCCTTGTACTCAACCTCAAGGAATTCAACAACGGGGTGATCTATCGTCACTTCAAGATGGAGGGCATCCATCTTCTCAGGGATCTTCTTCGCAAGGGCGACTGGATGGTTCGCCTGGATTTGAAGGACGCATACTTGTCCATTCCCATCTTTCCGCCTCATCGCCGTTTTCTGCAGTTCCAATGGCTGGGGAACTGGTTCGAATACACGGTACTCCCGTTCGGTCTCTCGTCCGCCCCATGGTGCTTCACGAAGCTCCTGCGACCCGTCATGGAATCACTGCGTGCGCGGGGGGTGAGACTTATAGTGTATCTGGACGACATTCTTTTGATGGCTCAGTGCCCTCTACAACTGCGCTCCCATTTGTCTTGGACAGTCGATCTACTTCAGTCTCTCGGATTTCTAGTGAATCCGCAGAAGTCTCATTTACTACCCACTCAATCGATAGAGTTTCTGGGTTTCCTTGTGGATTCAGTCTCTTGCCAACTTCTTTTACCTGCCCAGAAAGTCAGGTCTATCAAGAGGGAGTTGAAGTCACTGTTGTCTGCACCGAACGTGTCGTTGCGGTCGATCGCTCGGATTGTCGGGCTGTTGGCTTCTTCCATTCAGGCGATATTTCCGGGTCCTCTGCATTATCGGGCCTTGCAACGCCTCAAAATCAGACACTTGCAGAAGGGTCTTCGGTATTCCGATCTGGTTCCTCTGCCCCAAGATGCGAAATCGGAAATGATGTGGTGGCTCCATCACATGGAAGCTTGGAACGGGAAAGCTCTGTTCGGCTCGACTCCGGACCTGGTTTTGGAATCGGATGCGAGTCTTTGGGGCTGGGGAGCCCGTTGCGGAGACTTGACGACGGGCGGCCGTTGGTCTCAGGACGAATTAGCCCTTCATATCAACTGCCTGGAGCTTCTGGTGGGATCGTTTGCGATCCGCAGTTTGGCTCCACAAGCCACCAGCTGTTGCATTTTGCTTCGCATGGACAACATCTCGGCGGTGCGATAAGTGAACAAGTTGGGGGGAACTCGGTTGAAGTTGTTAGCGGAGATTGCGAAGGATTTCTGGCATTTCTGCCTACAGAGGAAGATCACTCTTATTGCAGAATATCTTCCAGGTCGTCAAAATCAAGTGGCCGACTGGAACTCTCGCCATCTACTGGACTTCAGCGACTGGCGTCTTCACCCTCGGGTCTTTCGCTCCCTGTCTCGCCTTTGGGGTCGCCCCTGGATCGATCTCTTGGCCTCTCGCCTCAATGCTCAACTACCCAGGTTTTACAGCTGGCGTCCGGATCCGGAGGCCATCGCCACGGATGCCTTTCTCCAGACTTGGCCTCCTCAGCTTTGCTATGCCTTTCCCCCGTTCGCGATGATTCCGCGAGTCTTGGCCAGGACGAAACAGTTTCTGTCGGAGATTGTTCTGATCACTCCTCTTTGGAGAGCTCAAGCTTGGTTTCCGGACCTTCTGGAAATGAGTTGCTCGACACCATTTCTGCTTCCAGCGAGGTGGAACTTGCTGTTGGATCCTCTGCTCCACCCGCATCCTCTAGTTTTGTCGGGCCAGCTCCGTCTTGTAGCGTGGCGTCTCTCGGGGAACGCTGGAAAGTCCCTGGCTTATCTGGAGACGCTGAGAGATTTATCAGTGAAGCTTGGGCCCCCAACACGCGCAAACGTTATGCGTCAGCTTGGCGTAGGTGGTGTGATTGGTGTTCTGAACGGAATCTGGATCCCACTTCTGCGGATATCTCTCTAGTGGTTAATTTTCTTGCTTCCATCGCTTCTGCTGGTTCTGCGTACAGGACCGTCAATTCTTTCCGTTCCGCTCTCTCTGCGGGCCATGCTTTGGTCGACGGAAAGCCTGTTGGGGAACATCCTCTCATCTCTGCATTGTTGCGTGGTGTGCGAATGGCTAAACCACCATGTCCGAAATATGTTGCTCTTTGGGACGTCTCCATTGTGCTGCGTTTTCTGGAGGCTTGGCCTCCCAACGCTTCTCTGTCCCGTAAGCAGTTGTCTGCGAAATTGACAATGCTTTTGTGCTTAGTGTCTTGTAAGCGTGTTTCGGATGTCCGTGCATTGGACCTCGCAGGTCGTTCTTTTTCCCCAGAAGGCGTTACTTTGACGGTTTCCAGGCGTACCAAGACTAATCTGTCTACTGTCACTTATCCTGCGTTTCCTCACCACCCACAATTGTGTGTAGTACGCTGCATAAAGGATTATGAGGTGAGTACTGCTCCTCTTCGTCAAGATATGTCTGGACAGTTATTGATTGCTTTGTTAAAACCTTTTAAGCCTGTGACGTCAGCTACTCTTGCTAGATGGGTACGCTGGCTTATGTCTGAAGCAGGAATTGATACCTCCATCTTTGGAGCTCACTCCGCGAGGGGTGCCATGGCCTCTAAGGCTTTTCGTGTTGGTGTAAGTTTGCATGACATTGTGAAGACAGCTGATTGGTCTTCTGATACTGTGTTTAAGACGTTTTACTTCAAACCCATTGTAGATATTGCATCTGTTGTGGTGGAACAGCTTTGAACAAGCATAATCCGAAGCCTCCTGTCCTGCCATAGAATTAAAAATTTGCAAACATTCGTGACAAGAATTTTCAATTCTATTACGGACACGGAGGCGAGGATTATCCCACCCATTGATATTCTACTGCATTGTTTATGTGCATCTTGGCTTTACTATGATCTGCATTGTTTTGCATTGATCTTTTTTCCCCACCCTATGTGATGCGACCTTCAAAGGTTTTGGGGATATATGTTACGGCTTTGTTTTTTCTTTCAGGTTCGGACCAGAAGTGAATTGTCATCTTGGTCTTTCCGGCACCGTTTTCCGCGCCTTGGATCCTGGATTTGCTGTATTTCCTGATGCACCTTCGGCGCTTTTGGAGTGGTTGCCTGTTTTCCTGTTGGATTTCTTTGCGGTTCTGCCTTCGGACTTTCCTTTCTGGATGGTTGGCGGTATTTTTCTTCAAATGACTTTAGACTGTTTATGGTTCCTGGACAAAGAAAGAGAAAGTGTTGTCCTCTATGGTGACTTATATAGCATGTACTCTCTATGGTTGGCCTAAGGGCTCATGGGAGTTGTAGTTTTTCGTTTTCTTTACTATGTTTCTATTGGCTGCTGTTAGTAGTAAAGAAATAGAGAAAGCATAATCCTCGCCTCCGTGTCCTTAATAGAATTGAAAATTCTTGTCACGAATGTTTGCAAATTTTTAATTAAAGCCATGGAGAAAAGTTTGAAAAAACAACAACAATAAACAAGGAGAACCTTAACTCTCTATGCATAACACATGATGCTGAAAGCAAAACGACATGTAGTTGATCAAGGATGTGGAAAGCCGCATTGCAATGGTGTACCTGGTCTAATTCTAAAAAACCTCGAGAATGCAACTAGTGAAACTAATGTGCGTGTAATGAATGAATAAAACATCTCTGGGTGAAGGCACATGATGAATGTTAGAAACAATCAGGAAAAAATGTAGTGAATAGAAATACAGACAACCACCACCGAAGGGGTGGGATATTAGAATAACAAGGTGAAGTGTTAGAAAAAAGGGAAGTACGTAACAATGAAGTATAAAAAATGAGGAGATATGCCAGAGGAACAGAATAGTCATATTGAGCTCACCACTACAATGTCATCAATTAACAGAGGAGCACGGGAAATGAAGTGCAAGGTTTGGCGTAATGGAAGGCACATGTACAAAGCTACAGTAAAGTACCGCAGAGTCATCAGACAAAGTCTAGGTAGTGAACATTAGAGAAAACATTGTAGTTCAATTCTATCATTGAGACCTCCTGGAATTAGGGTCTGAAGATACTTTATCCACCATGCTTCCCATTGGGCTAACAGAATGTTTGGATTCTGACCAACTGTGAACACCAAAGATTCTAGAATAGTGAACTGCAATTGTGCATTTGTGTGGCGTTGTTCTGACCAATGGGAGGCAAAATATGACTTGATGGATTTGGTACGGATGGTACTTATGTAAGATTTCTCTGCCCCCACAGTATACCAGGAGAGTTAACCGAGCCCTTATTGCCTTTCAAGAACAGCTTTAACTCACGAAGTGTGAGACCTTTCTGTCTTTGAGGTGGCAGCGTTAGTCCACTATATAGGCCTCACTTTGGTTTCCAACCCTTAGCACCATTGGAGAATGGTCTGAAGTGCTCCTGGGAAGAATATCTGCGCCCATGGTCACCAGTAACACTGTCACTGGCATCAGGAAAAGGTCGATCCGCGATCTCGATCCATATGCCAGTGAACATGTATTACCCATCTATACATGTATTCCTTCATTGATGGGTGCCACACCCATGGATTGCCAAGGTTGGCCGCCAATGTTGCCAGACCAGACTCTCTCTTTCGGTCCCCTCTCCTCCAGACTGAGCGATCGGTCAGTGCACCAAGAGCTTATGCGCAGGACCCAGGATGAGAGCCACCACCCCAGAAATGTCTCCAGCTCAGACCCATCTGAGCCCTCAGGAAAACCGATAAAACGTAGATTGCTCCTCCGCACTCGGTTCTCTCTATGCCCTCCACGCAATGTTCCAATGGCCATCATGCCGAGGTCAGGCCTGTCAACTCAGCCTTCAGTGTGTCACCAGTGTCCTCCAAATCTGAAATGTGGACTTCAGCCCCTGCCACTCTGTTCAGCCAACTACAAGTTGATGTTAACCATGCGCATACTTTTAAAAATGCAAAAGCTGCCAGTATTCTCAGATGTGAGACCCTTGCTCATTGCACCATCAGGATTCAAGCAAACCGGGCCGAAGACGGCTGTAATGCCAGAAACCGGTCCCCGGGAGCTTGTTTCCTTCCCAGTGTAAGAATTGGCTTTTGTAGTTTGGTTTGCCCTGTTCCCATCATGCACTGGGACAGGAACAGACTAATTTGCATACAGCCAGGTTCTGAAACTGGGATGGTGCAGTGAGCTAAAAAACGGTGTTGGATCTAGCCCTGATCTCTTGACTGGGTGAGAGCTTTCTGCTTAATTCAGAGACTCTGTCCCTCACCACCCCTTGTTGTAAATATTTTTGTCCACCCTAAGCGTGGAAGGGTATTCTCAGATGTGAGACCCTTGCTCATTGCACCATCAGGATTCAAGCAAACCGGGCCGAAGACGGCTGTAATGCCAGAAACCGGTCCCCAGGAGCTTGTTTCCTTCCCAGTGTAAGAATTGGCTTTTGTAGTTTGGTTTGCCCTGTTCCCATCATGCACTGGGACAGGAACAGACTAATTTGCATACAGCCAGGTTCTGAAACTGGGATGGTGCAGTGAGCTAAAAAACGGTGTTGGATCTAGCCCTGATCTCTTGACTGGGTGAGAGCTTTCTGCTTAATTCAGAGACTCTGTCCCTCACCACCCCTTGTTGTAAAAAAAAAAGTGCTTTAAAAAATGCATTCTCTTTGTCCACGCAGCATGATGTGCTGGAGCTGCAGGGGGGTGTTCTTTTGCATTTTTTCTTGGACTGTTTTGCACTGCCTGCGCTGCTGGTGCATGCAGCTAAGCCATCTTCTACTGTTGGTGGGGTCATAGACATTTTGTTATGTTATGGTATGTTATTGTGTGTTTTATATAGCGCTCAACTACTCCGAAAAGTGTCCTCGCGCTACAAACCTAGGCGGTACCAGGCAGGTGGGGGATAACCAACTCTACTGAACAAAAAAGCAGGACTTAAGCTCTTTCCTAAAGGCTAACAGGTTGACGTTCTTCCTCAGAGAGACCGGCAAGGCATTCCACAATTGTGGCACCAGGCGTCTGAAAGAACGACCTCCAACACGGGCTCGCCTAATAGCAGGAACTGCAGCCAAGGCCAGCGAAGCTGACCTAAGCGCTCTAAATGGCTGGTAGAACACCAACCGTTTCCTGATATATTTAGCGCCAATGCCGTGAAGAGCTTTGAAAGCCAGCGTGAGCACCTTGAAAACAATGCGTTTCCGAATAGGAAGCCAATGAAGGGATTTCAAAAGAACCCTTGCACTGGCTCTTAGATAGAGGCCAAAGATAGCTCGCGCGGCAGATTTCTGAACAATTTGCAGACGTGATAAAAGATATTCCGGAAGTCCGAGATAGAGCACGTTAGCGTAGTCGAGACGAGAGCCTATTAGTGCCTGCACAGTGATTTTTCTATGAGCGTGAGAAAGCAAAGGAAGAAATTTACTAAGCATTTTAAGGAGGCCGAAGCATTTTCCCCTGTTGAGGTATGCGTTCAGGGTTTGGTGGTTCATGGTCTGGTAGTGTTGGCTCTTATCCCTGATTCCTTATCCGCTGCGGGGTTTATTCCTGTTTTTGACCTGCCATTGCATGCTGTCCTGTTGGCTGTACTGACTGCAGTGTGGCCTGGCATTGCCATGCGGGGTATTCCTCACTTTCTGGGGACACGTTTTCGCCTGGCAGTCTTTGTCCCCCGTATCCTCCTGTTCTTCTTTTTCGCTCCTTCTTCCTCTTTGTCTTTGGAGGCGGCTTCACTGGAGGTCCATGTTGGGCGGTTGGTGGATTCTGCTCTCAAGAGTTCATATGTTGCTTCTCCTTTTGGGGTGCGTGCTTGCTCTTTTTCAGCCTGTACTTCGCAGGTTTTTTTCTTGGGGATCCCTCCTTCCTGTCTTGGCCCGGTTGGTTGGGCCTTATCCTCAGCTTCCGGGGCGGCGGGGCTGGTGAGATTTCTCTCTGGCCCGCGCTTTGGTGCTTTGTCACTACCCTGGCGCCTTGGTCCACTGCCTGCCTTTTTAGGATTCCATTTGGTTCCCTGCCTCTGCGGCGCCTGCTGCTGCCCCTGGGTGTGGGTTGCATATGTTGTGCCTAGGAGGAGTCTCTGTGGCCTGGTGGTTGCGTCTCTTCCTGTTCAGGTTATGTGTTCCGCTCCTGGTGTTGGTCTGCTTGTGGGTCCCCTGTCTCCTTTGCTGACGTTGTTGCGATTTGGGGGCTCGGCTCAGTTGTTCCTGGCTCGTTGGTCCGGTCTGCTTTCAGAATGGTGGGTCCTGTCGGTCATCACTCTTGGTTGCCGGTTTCCATTCCGGGGCCATCCCCATTTTAGGCTGTTTTCACAGTTGCTTCGTTGTCCGTTGGCACTGTGATGCATTCTGCCATCTTCTTTGGCGTCAGCCTATTTTTTATCACTGTGCTCTGTTGCGCTGGTTCCGGTGACGGAGTGGGGCCGGGGGTCCTCTTCCTCTCTGTTCCTGGTTGTGGTGCCCGTTGGTTCCTTCAGTACGGTTCTGCCTCCCGGGGCTTTGGTTGGGTTGGTGCAGCTGGGTCCCTTTCAGTTGTTCCCTGTGCAGTCCGGCATTCCCCTCTTGGGTGATTTTTGGCTTCCCTGGCTATGGGGGTCACTTGTTTTTCGAGTTCCTGTCCATCCGGCTGGTCAGCGGTTTCCTGCGGCTTGCGGTGGTTGGGTTACGTTTCCTGTTTTCAGGTGTTGCCTTTCAGCCTCTCTCCTGCTCCTCAAGTTTTTTCCACGGTGCTGGCTCCTGCTGTGGGGGGTTGCTGTCCTGGTTCCAGTTTCTGGGGTTTGTATTGGTCTGGCAGTTTCTCATCTGGTTCCTGTTCGGGGGCTTCAGTTTCTCAGGACTGGTTCGACATTTTGCAGGGGGCTGTTTTCTCAGTGCTCGCTTCGGCGCCTCATATGCAAATTATTGTACGATACTGAGAGGGTTGGCGTGGCCCCTGAGCAAGGATAACATGCATTTTCGTGAGGCGTTCCATATCCAGATCTGTTCTCTCCCCAGTTGGCTCGTCTGCGGGTCCTGCTGGGTCACCCTTCTGCCCCGGCTCGGGGTTGGTTATGGGTTCAGAGGGTGGTGGATGCCTCCACGGTTGTGGTTCCTTGGGCTCTCGTGCACCTTGTGTCCTTGGTGTTTCTTCTGTTGACTTGTTGGGTCCTTTTCCATGCTGGTTACGGGGCTCTGGTTCCCCTTTCCCCTGTTCTGGTTCCTTCTTTGGTCTGGTGGCTTTGCCCCCCCTGACTTGGTTTTGGGGTTACGTTTCTGCTCTTCTGCTCCCCTCTCTCCTCTTGTTGTCCTCGGACGCCTGTCTTGGGGTTGGGGGCCCCGTTGGGGTCCTGGTGGCCGGCTATTATGTTGATCATGCCGGCGTTCCGGTGGCTCATTGTTGTTTGGGTCTTCTTGGGGGGGTCCCGGTACGTGTTTCTGTCCCTGCTGGCTTCCGTGTTTTGTGTCTGGGCGGCATCTTCTCTGTTGGCTTTCAGAGGGTCCAGGGTTCAGGTCCCTGTTAAGGCGGTTGGTTTCTTTAACGAAACAGTGCTCTGATTGTGCATTCTTTAGGTGCCTTGGGCCGCTTCCTGCAGTCCTCTGTTTGGTGTTGTGCTCGTTTCGGCAGGACAGATCCTTATATTGGGACAATGCGCAGGTGCTTGGTATGGCCCCTACGCTGGGATGACATGCTGGTTCATGTAGCATTCCCTCTGTCTGTTCCTTTGTTCCAGGTTCTTTTGGCTTTGGTTTGGGACTCTTTGGTTCGGTCTTGTTTGCTTCCCCTCCCGTTGCTCTTCTCCCCCGGTTTTGTTCCAGGGTGGTCTGTCCCCGGGCTTGGGGGTTGCTCTCTCGTTTCCTTGGCCTTCGGGTTTTCTGTTTGCCTTTCCTCCTGTTTTCTCCTTCCGGGGGTTCTGCAGAGGTTTAGGGGGAGGGGGTTGTCGGTGTTGTTGGGTTGGCCTCGCTGTCTTTGGTTTTCCGCTCCTGCTGGCAGGAGTCGGATTTGGCCGGCCTCTCTTGCCTCCGGCTCTGCTTCTAGGTCTGCAACTGTATTTGCCCTATATTTGTCGCTTGCTTCTGTCGGCCTGGCTCTTGAGCGGCTGTCTTTGGGCTGTTCTTCTGTAGTGGCCTGTGGCGTGTGTTCCGCTCTTTGGAGCTGTGATGCACGTTGGGGCTCTTTTGTTTCCTGGTGTTCTTCTCTTGGTCAGAATCCGTGCTGCGGTTCCTGTTTCTGTGCTGGTTTCTCCAGCATGGGTTTTTTGTTGGGCTTTTTCCCATTCCACTTTGTCTGCTCGTTGACGGCGGTTTGTGCTTGTCGGGGTCTTGGGGCTCCCTTGGTGGTTGTTGCCCTTTGGTGAGTCGGCTTCTTGGGAGCTTTGTGCTTCGTTGTCCGGGCTCTCCTGTGCTCGTTTCTTCTTGGGGCTTTGGCTGCTGTTTTGCGGGGTCTGCGGTTGCCCCTTTCGTGTCCTTGTTGGTGGCTGTCTTGTTGTGGTTGTCCGCTGCAGTGTTTTTCTTTTTTGCTGGCCTTCGCTTCTGCTCGTCGGTTGGGTGAGTTGGGTGCCTTGCTTGTTTCGTTTCCTTCCTTGCAGTTCCTGCTGGTTTGGGTTGTTTTGCTGCTCAATCTGGCTTCTCTGCCTGTGTTTCTTCGAGTTTTCCTTTTGCGGCGGGAGGTGTTGCTTCCTGGTTTGCCTGCTGAGAGGGATTCTCCTGTTCCCCTTCTTTGGGTGTTCGCAGGGCTCTTCTGGTTTGCCTCGATCTTTCGCTGCAGTTTTGGGTTTCTCCCGCCCTGTTTGTCTCCTGTGGGTTCTCTATCTGCTTCCTGGGCTGAGGCGGCGGGGGTCTCTATCCAGGAGATTTGTGGGGCGGCCATTTGGCGGTCCCGTCACACTTTTGTGCGTCATTCTCGGCTTGATGTTTTACTGGCCTCTTCTGATGATTTTTGTTGGCGTCTTGTGCGCTGCTGTTCGTTGATACTTTATTGTTTAAAGTATTGTACTTTTGCAGGGATCCCTGGTGTCCTGCGTTGTTCTTCTTGGTTTTCTGCTTCTGAGTTCCTCACTTAGTAAGGACTGGGACGGGGAGGACCCATGAGGGGGGTAATGTTTTATAACTTACCAGTAATCTTCATTACCCCGATTAGGGTCCTACCCGTCCCAGTCCTCTTACCTCACTCCCTCCCTCCCGCTGTGTTTGTGTCTGAGTCTTGTTGATAACAGGCATGGCGGTGAGTGGGAGGGGCTTATGTAACCTTTGAACTTTGGATTTCTGGCATTTTGATTGGCTGGTTGGAGGCAGGAATGCCTCCCATAGTAAGGACTAGGACGGGGAGGACCCTAATCAGAGTAATGAAGATTACCGGTAAGTAATAAGACATTATATGAGCACCTTTGTTTGTTAGGGGCGCCTCAGGTGGAACTTAGGCCCCCGGGCACCCTTGCGTTTGCATTACCTAATTTGCGATTACCAATTAGGTAATCGCAATTTAAGCAATGCAAGACCATTTCCACCTATGGGTCTTGAGGCCCAGAGGAAAGAATGGAGTCGCAATAGCAAATAGCGATTCCTAATTGTGTTTGTGATTCTTAAGGAATCGCAAGTAGAGAATCGCTATTTGCAGCCTGTTACATTTCATTTTGCGATTACCAAACAGCAATTTCTTTAAAAAAGCTATTTGGTAATCGCCAAATGATGCTTTCATGCATGTGCCTCCTAGTCTCCAATGCTGACTGTGATGGCTGGAAGGCCTCCAGGAGCATCAGGTTATCCGGTGGTTCCAGCCTCTATTGTGACGTCCCCCCACCCCCGCTTCAATGACTGGTTTGAGGGCCTCCAATTGGGGCGTAGTATAGCAGTCCATAGTCGCCTGACCCTGGGACATAGAGGTGCATAATGCCCCATAATTTATATCTTGGACCCAGTGCACCATGCGTGTTTTGCGCTCCAGTATGTAGTTCGGCTAGTCCTTAGGCCATCAGGGCATCACATCACAAGAATCCCCTGGAGCTGGTGCCACTCCCCATCACCAAAGACTAGTGGGGGTGGGGGGCCCCACCTGACCCACTTTTCCAGGGTAATATGCTTGTGGACAGTATGAGCAGTCAGTCTGTTGTCTGCTCCCTCTCCTTGCTTGTTACTGTATATCCCCTCAGCGCCTCTCCTTGGCCCCATATCTGTCATTGTGACACCCGCCTGGTGTTTTGGTTTCTTTCTGAGATGTTATTGTATCCAGATATATAACACAACAACTGACATAAACCTAAAACCTATCAGTACGGCTTTGTCAACGATTATTAGCTGTTTAAGATAAACTTTTTCAACCTCCTCTCTTTCCTCTTCAGCGCCCTCTTTTGACTCTCCCAGAATGCATATCCTCACATTTCCCTCATTTCACTACCTCCAAACTGCTCTCACTCACATTTAAACATTGTATTTCCTTTTGCTTTTGCCTTGTAAATATGTTGACATCTATGTACCCCCTTCACATACATTTACACAGAATTTCAATTGCAACTGGAATACATGACCATTGTTCTGTGTGCTCTGCAGAGACTCCAACCCACTGACAGGCACTTGGGTTTGCTTTAACCTCAGTCTTCAGTCTCACACCCAAAGGGTATTTGGCCTCTTTTTAGCACATACCTCTAGTCCAATGAACAAAATACCACTGAGTGATGCCCCCCATTATGTATATCGGCCTTTTTTGTATGTTATAATACTTATGTGTCTGGAATTGTTTTAGGGTCATGACACTTGCTTATGCCAGTGTTGACTAATCGATATGGCAATGTTGTTTACCTAACAAACCTTGGTGATGTGCTCATGTCTCCTTTTTCTTTCCCCTCTTGGACTATATGCAAATATCTTCTGCTTGTTGTTAATCTGAAAATCCAATAAAGGCAATTTTAAAAAAATTATTACAAAAAGCAAGCTTGCAATTATAGTTATTTCCCACGTAAGTCATATCTAAGCTCTCTTCTGAAGTATTAGAAAAAATGCAGTCTATATTCAAAGATCCGAATGAGAAAGTCGTTAACATAGTTTCATACTACTAATAAATATCATGTGGCACATCATTAAGTAATCATAAATAATGGACTATGTGCAAGTGGTAGCTCTGGCAATATGTTGTCCCATATTATAATCATACACTATGACAATATTGTAAATAAGTGTAATGTCTTCCACAGAAGTGCACAACTGTTAGGAAGCCTAAGAAGAGACAAAACATATACGGGGTAGTTTCCTTTCTTTGTGCAACAAGAAGTGTCAATCCCTGATGTTCAACACTATCTATAAAAGAAAGTGCATCCTCGTACCAAAATTGGTATCAACAACATTTTCCAGCAAATAGGGTTCCAAAATGTTGCTTTGTTTAATGATGTCTGGCTGGGTTGTAAGATGTACTGTCCCTTTAAAATAGGAGACAATTGGTGTAAAGGCATATATTTCTTGCTTTGCGTCCGAGTCAGATATTTGGATCAACTTTGCAAGGGAACAAGAACCCTGCTTGTCTTTTAGATCAATTTCGCAGGGGAACAAATACAGTAGCTCCACTTCTAAAGGGACCAGCGACCTGCAGACAGCACAGCGGGGAAGGTTAGGCTGACGACGGGACTCAGCACAATATGCATAGCATTACATTAACATTCTAACCCTTACCATTACTGAGGACAAGGCACCAAATCACGCATGCTTTTATTCACTCCTGCGTGTGACGTATGGGAAAGGGTGGGATCTATGCCTGTGAATGACAGACGTCTGGAATCACACAGAGATGAAGTCTCCGACACCAGAAACCATGACTCTGATAGTGTCACTGGCCTACAGTGCATACCACCAAAGGCCACTATGGCAATGAAGTACTTTTGAAAGGTAAGCCCAGCATTGTGCGTCTCACTGCAGAAAGTTGATTTACTGCCTGGCTTCCGTCTCCTACTTCAGGGCGAGGAGGGCAGGTAGCCTGTGGCAGATAGCCCAGACTTAAACAAATCTATGTGTTTAGAGACAATAGTATCTCTAAATATAACAATCTATTTAATATTTTTGTTATATATATGTGTAGGAATTTCAGAGGGGTGCAGCCCCAGAGCCCTAATGGTGAAACCACCCCTGCCTTAGATGCTATGTCATTTCCACCTAAGAAATTAAAAACTTTGAAGTTACACACACACGTGAACAAATTCCTTTATATCATCATGTTTATTCGATGTGTTCAGTAAAAACACTGCAGAAACTTTGCCACCTCATAGATCCTATGATACTTGGATAGAGTTGGTTCCTGGGCAACCCTTCCTTGTAGGGGAGCATATGCCTCAACAAAAAAGGAACTAAACACCTAAGGCAATATTTAGATGACTGTTTGGATTTGTAAGTCATTCTCAGTCTTCTGTAGCCTCACCCCTTTTTTATTCTGAGTGAATGAGGAGAAATGAAGACATGCACCACTTATAATGCATTAAATAATGTTGCTTCAAGGAATAGCTCCCCATTGCCTTTCTTTTCTCAGTCAAGATGTATTTTTTTCAAAATTACATTTTCAACATGCCTCTCATCTAGTCAGGACCAGATAGAAGGATAAGTGGAAGAGAGCATGTAACACAGAATGTAAAGTATTTGCGTATACTGTATTTCCTCTGGGCTGTGTAATGCACAAACAGCATTTTAGTTTTTCACCAATGTGGCGTTGCAAATTTGCTATTTCATAGTTGGAGAACGTTCTCATATTTTCTAATATTAGGGAAGAACCCATTAAACATGTGGGAACAACATTAGAAAGATTGCATTTCATCAATTACATGCGAAAGCAAACATGTTCAATCCATCAGAAAACAAATTAATTTGGGGGATTCATGATCTCACCACAAGGGTTACAGGTGGATCTGTTACAGGACGGCTTGAGCCACTCCAAGCTTTATTCTCTGCACCCATTGATGCACCCCAACTGGCGATCGAGAAATTCAATAATTAATGATAAGCTTTGGAATATTAATTTGATCAGTTAAAGCAAGTATCAATATACCTTATGTTTTGTTGGTATTATTAATTGGTGCATTTAAAGCACATACTTCTAAAATTCTAATTATGGACCTTCCTATTAGACAACGCCGCCTCCTCCCAAAACTCATTGTTTGCAAAGACTAATCAAGAGGAAATGCAACACTTGACTCACTTACTGGACTATGTCCAGTGGGTCATAGGCCTAATTTAGGTGTCCAATTAAGTGTACATATGTACAAGTTGTTCAATATTGTATTTATATGATTTATTAATGCGTAGCCTTCACTTAGAATATTTTAAACAAATACAGTGATGTACTTGCATTGCTGACAGTGATTTCAGTATGAAAACATGTTCACGCGTTTGCAAAATTTAACAATTTGATACTATCAACCTTGCTTTCTAAATGCTCTTAATGATTTGCTAAACGTGAAAGCAAGATTGCTGGCTGTTTGCTTTTAACATAAAATATATACAAAAACTATTAGCAGTTTGAATACATGTGTTTCCAAATGATTATGCAGCTTTAAATATTGTGCCTTGGAGGCATCATTTAGTGAAATGTGTTTGATGATTGCCAGTATTTTTAAAAAAAAATAATAGAGATTTAATGTTAAATCGGAAAGGGCAACATTATGGGAAAAAGAAAATAAAATTAGAGACCCGATCTGTAAAGAAAGTCACAAATGTGCTCTCACAGCTATATGTCTTCATAATAGTGTAGATAAACAATTTTTACGAATTAATACAAGTTTACAAAAGTGAGCCTGGAAACCTTATTCCTCTCAAACTTTTGTTAATTTCATTTTCACTTGAGCAAATACACATGCCTATCTGCTAGGCGAAAATCTGCTGAGCGATTGCAAATTCACCTACACCCCCTTTTTAACCAACGTGGTTTACTCCTCCTTTTGTCAGAAATAAATATACAAACTATATTTTGTGGGTAGAGATTAGAAAGAAGATGCTGAGTTCCCTAAAATATGTAAGATTGTGGGTATTCACAAATGTACAGTACTTTCCAACCCTGTAACTACAGCCTTGCAACTACTTGTACCCTCTGTCGGTAGACTTGCGGAGAGGTGGCAAAATTTCGGTTTTGCTAGAGTCCAAACCTTGTTATAATGAAAGCCCTGGTATAACCTCAGAAGTTATTATCAGAGCTCTAATATAATGAGAATTCTGCCCGAATGCGTGGCCTCACTGTATAGCATCAAAATGGACAAAGTGAATTTTTGTACCGGACAAGTAGATTTCTGAAGTATCTTGCCTCTTTGACAAATATTCTCTAGAATTCTACAACCACAGGTGACAGTCAGAACAACGTTAATATTGAGTGTTAGCTAGTGGTAAGTGGAGGAAGGTGTTCGCTTGTACGTTGACCTCATGAAGAGTGATGCTGTAAGTGAAGGAACGGACGTTTGATGAGCAATATTAGGAACGTTGATGGTGAAATCCAATGGAATAAAAGAAGGAAAAATACCCTAAGAAGAAGTACAGGGAGTTGTTATAGGCCCATTCAGCTAGTGATAACCAAGTGACCCA
Organism: Lissotriton vulgaris; assembly: GCF_964263255.1. Lineage (NCBI taxonomy): Eukaryota > Metazoa > Chordata > Amphibia > Caudata > Salamandridae > Lissotriton > Lissotriton vulgaris. The sequence continues at coordinate 240,114,592 of NC_141697.1, forward strand.
TTATTCCTGCTGAGGCATGGTATAACAGAAAATGTATTGCGAAAATGACTGATAAACTTTCACTTTGACCATCAGTCTGGGGATGATAGCTAGTAATTTGAAGTAGAAAATACCCTGCCTATTAATCAATTTGTTCCCTAACCTCAAAATTAACTAGAATCCCCATCAGTCACTATTTCTGAAGGCAAATCAATCTCACAGTTTCCTTCCTGAGAACCATAGCAATTTGAGGGAGAACGGGTAGTTGGCAATTTGTGAAAAGGTAAAATAAATGGGCATTTTTGGTGAAAAATCTATGATGATCAGAACTGCAGTGTGTTTCCTGAAGGAGGGTAATTATGGATGAAATCCATTGGGATATTATTTCATGGTATTTATAGGGTAGATAAGAAAATCAATAAACCTGAACCCTTTTGATATGAAGCTTCTTCTGGGCTCAAATAGAGCATTGCTTTACCTAGTGTCCCACACCTATTCTCTAGTCTTTCTTTCACCAATATGACCAGCAATTGGAGAGTTGTGACACCAATATAACACATTTTCCTGGAGGCTTGAGATGGAAATGTATAACTTATCTTCATGAAAATATATTTAGATTTCAGAAGAGTTGAAAACATTTCTAAATGTGACACGTTTTCATTTTGTCTGGCAAGGATATGAGATTATTCTAATTTACTGGTTTCTGATTCCATCTATCTGAGGAAAGCATCTGCTTTCTCGTGGCATCGTTGTGGTCTGTATGTAGCTTGATATTGGAATCTGAAAGGGAATAATATCCATCTGGAATGCCGTCATTTGGTACATTTCATTGCTTTCAAAAACCCCAGGTTTTATGATCAGTCCATATAGTCACTGGAAACATGGCTTTCCAGGTTTAGCTGTAGTGGTAGCTCTGAGGTGGGTGGTTCTAGGCAGGGGATGCAGATTGCGAGTGGGAGTGAAGCGGGGCACGGGAGTGGCGGACATCATTACTGGGCACTCTGTCTTAGAGAATGAACCTTACGTGAGTTGAGTAGAAGCGGGCGCATTCATGGAGGCAGGTCATCATTGCCCACCACCGGGTTGAAGTGTGTGAGTAGGGCGGCCCACTGTGTGGATATGGACTTGTCGTCCGTGAGGGTGTCCTCCTCCGCCGCACCCCATTTGTGAATCGCTCCTATCAATGCCCCACCGGGGGGTCGTTGGACAGTGCTAGTGGAGTGTAATTGTGCGCTTGCCGAGTAACAGGGCTATGGCTGCGAAGCGTGCCTGTATTTTCAGTCGCTTCTTGTGTTTGACTATGGCTAGGGAGCGCATGCTTCCAATGTGTGTATGTCTGGGAATTTTGTCAACTCGTGCAGCACAGTGTGAATGGCGTGCCAATAGCTTTGGAAAGCTGGACAGGACCATAGCATGTGTATGAGTGTCACATCTGGAGTCAGGCAGCGAGGACATTCAAACTGTGCCATGGGGAATTGGTGGGGCAACTGAGCTGGGTTAGGTAAGCCATGTGTAAGATGAACAGCTGTATTTCCTTGAACCACGAGTTGGGGAGACATTTTTTGGTAACTCAAGTGCCCGCTTCTAATCCTTATCATGCAGCACCCTTCCAAACTTGTTCTCCCACTTTTCAGGAAGCACCTCGACTGGGGCGGTCGTCAGCTCCCGTATGGCTTTACACAACCAGGTGATAAGGTAGCAGCTGCCCCCATAATCAGTATGGTCTGAGGCACTTGGTGTGTTGTGGTTCCCTGAGGGTATGGCATGTGTGAGTGAGCTGCCAGTGAAGGAGAAACTGCCCCGGCGGGAGACCACTCTCCTTGGCCAACTGATTAAAGGGAAGAAGATGCCCCTCGGCAAAGAGGTCGCCCACTTCGAGCAGCGAGTGGTCAGTCCAGACCCTCATCTCTTTAAAAGTGAAATCATTTTGTCTGCATGGGAGGCCAACCAGAGGCAAATTTGGAGCATAGAGCGAAGTATTCTGGGAGAGGGGATGTATCCTATCCATGCTTGTCATTGCCGCAACCACCTGCAGAGGAGTCAGAGTTGTGCCTTTAAGAAGAGTAGACAACAGATTATTGGTATTGGTAGGGGTCCGAGGTCTGAGTTGGCCTCGTCCAGGTATCGCCCAGCTGTCCAGCGGGACAACCATTGGAGCTGTAACACCAGAAACATGATTCAAAGGATGGGGCCCTCAAGCCTCCCCGGACCATTGGCAAGTGTAATTTGGTCAGGGCTACCCTCCACAGTCCAGTTCCTTGAAGAAGGAGCGAGGTGGTATAACCAGATGATTGACAAATTACTACAGAAGATGGAGCAGGATACCATCTTCACCAGGGCAATTTTGCTAGTAGAAGCCAAGGGGAGGAATAGCCAGAACTGTACTTGGGACCCGATGTCCGCCAATGCCCTGCAGAGGTTCCCCTCATATAGATCGACTGGGGTGTGGTAGAGGCGGACCCCTAAGTAATGAGTTGCCTGTGCGTGCCAGTTGAGACAGGCACCACCAAGATATATATCTGAAGGTGTCTGCTCAGGGTTGAGCAGGTATATTGCCGGTTTTGCTCAGTTGACTTGAAGTTTGGCAGTAATGGCACAATACATACGTATAGGAGCAGATCGTCCACATAGTAGGGCACCACATGTCCTGCTCGTCAATGGAATGCCCCACTTCCGGCCACCCTCATGCAGCAGCACAACAAGAGGCTCCATCACGAGCACAAAGAGCCAGGACTTGGGGTGTTGGGAGTGCCATGCATCTGTGAGCACCCAGTGACATTCCCAGGTTCAGAAACGAGCTTCCTGTGCATGTGGGGGGTAGTGAGGTAAGGGAGGATGGGATATGTCTAGGGCTAGGTCAAGCATGCAGTTATAGTTCCTGTCTAACACCCACGGCGACGCAGTGCTGTGATCAAGTTTGGCAGAGGGGGTGTCCCGGAAGGTATCCTGTTCAGCATTGGGCACATAAATGCTTCCTAGAAGAACTGGCCCGCCATCTAGGTGGCCCTCGAGGAGGGCGCAGTGGCTATCCTTGTCGATTACCTTATCGGTTTCCTAGAAGGGGACCAAGGGCAGATCCACACCATGGCACCACATGCATATGATAAGTAGGTTGTGGCACAAAAAAGTTCCTCCAACGTTCACGCAAGCAATCTAGCTCCCTCAATGTGACATGGGTCTCTTATAGAAAATCAACCTGTGTCCACTAGCGTTTGATATAGGAGTAGATGACATATCGCTTCCTAGTAGATGTCAGTGCTAGAAGTCCTGTTGATGTGTGAGTGACACGAGCGCAGGGTGCTCAGGATTACCCCCAAACACCTCATCTGTTCTCTGGGAACCATGGAACGCCCACCCACCAGAATGGTGGAGTTGTGGGGAACGAAGTGAGTAAGGAGAGCGGTGTCAAAGGTAAGGGGAAAAATCCCAATACTGGGAACTTGCCACAACCGGTGGTACACCCAAACAGAGAATGTTGGTTTCGCCTTAGTATATTGTGGGGGGAAGGCTAGTCATGAGCGAAGAACAGGGTGGCCCAAAAGCCTTTCAAAAATAGGAATCAAGGGCTGGCGGTGACAGTGAGGAGCCGCCAGTAACTAAGGCACCTGTCGCCATATTCCCGCATGATGCATGTGCTCCCGGCAAGAGGCAGACAGGCGCAACACTGGGTGCTCGATTGGAGTGCATTGGGGGGGGAACAGCATGTCAGTGATGGCTCGCTTGGATTTGATGAGGTGTTAAGACATGATTATGACAACAGGCATTCTATCAGAAAGATCAATATTACAATGTTCAAATGAGAGTATCTGCTATGTGCAGGTCACCAAGGGGTGGTCTATGAGCCTTTTTGGGAGTCTTCAGAGTGGGGATGTTTTCCTCAGAGGAGAATATGTGGGTGGCTTTCTCGTTATCTGAGAAAATGTTGCTGGGCTGGGGTGAACGTTTTGAACTAAGCCTCTAGGTAGTGGTGTGGGTCCATTCCCTCAGTTCCCTCTGGGAGCCCCAAGATGCAGATATTACTCCCACTAGAGCATCCCTCCAAGTCCTCCGTTCTCTTCTTGAGGTGTTGGACACAGTCTTGCCTTCTCTCAGCTGTGATGTTTGCAAGCAGAAGTCACTCGTGTTGTCAGAGTGGTATCGGTAATCCTGAGTAGCTGAGGGGAGGAGGGCCACCCAATGATTCCTTTTCATAGAGGTGGTTCAGTGGCTGCTTAGGAGGAGGCAAAATCCAACGATAGTTGGGGTAAACCCAGGTACCATGGAGATGCAGCAGAGGGGTGGATTGTAGGGCTACTGGGTAGCAAGCAGGAGGTGAAGTGCTGGGCCGACAACTCCCCCCCATTACCCCCACCAGAAGCATCGGCCTTCCCAGCACCTTAGAGCTGGCACAGACGTGGGTAGAAATCTGGAAAGTCCCAAGGCACTAGTGAGGAGCGGCCTCTGAGATCTCTGGACACCGTGTAGAGCAATGTGGAAGGGTGAAAGCTCTCACCAGGCATCAGCAGATGCTGGGTAAGGCGGCAAATGCCCTCACCTGGTAATGCAGCATAGTTGCGGATACTGGCTGGGCTGCTGCAGGCTGGCCAGGTCAAGGCCCAGCTGCAGGGGGTCCAATTGTACAGCAGATTGCCAGGGGAGGCATCCGCCATGGAGTGCGGTTTGGTGCTTCGTTTGTGGAGATAGAGTTTCTCCCCTCTAAGCACATTGATTATGGTGCTGAGCAAAAGAAGGAGCAGAGAGTCAGTATCTTTCCTGTAAAAAATAAGGCTTCTCCACCCAAGTGCCTCGAGTATGACGTTGATCAGAGGATGGTGTGGGGAGAATGTGCTATTGAGCGCCCACACTCAAGGCTGCCGCCTCTCACCTGGTTCCCCAGCAAGGGTCATGTTCGCCCCCGCCTTGCGACAGTTAGGGGCAGCATCTCTACCTCGGTGCGGCTAGCCTCTGGAAGTTCCGCCTGTCCCCTCTGGTCTGTAATGCAAGTTCCGGGCTGGGTGACGTGCCCACTTGGGTGGGAGTGAGCCCCGTCAGCAGGGCAGCAATCTGGGGTCATGAAAGAAACACTAGTTCCCCGCTGCCTTTCTGCCTCGTCCATAGGCCCGCAATGACAGCCATGTATAGCCACAATGTGACTCATGAGCTTCATCATGTGCCAGACGCCTTCAGGATCAGCTTTAGCGCCCTGGGATATGGAGGACAAGTCCCAGAGAGCCGGCCCTCTTCATCTGCAACTCAAATGCCTCGCCACCAGCAAGGATGGAAGGATATTGTCGTGCTAGTGAGCGAATCGCTCGGGTTTCGCGTCTGCTATCTTGGCTAGCTTAGCCACATCTCCCATTGTAAATGCTCTCTTTAAAAGTTCAAAAGCCGTCTGCTGCGATGGACTCCAATCGAAATGTGTAACCTTCTTGTTAAGTTGATCTGTGGGTGTGAATATGGTGGGAAACGACTTGATAAAATGCCTTTAAAAATTGGTACAACCCAAAAAATCTCTGCATGTCTTTCGAATATAATTACAGATTATAATAATTATATTAAACACATTAGTCCAATAGGATTCATTCAAATGTGCACACCACTGATTACACCTATCATGACAATATCACACTTATTTGTATTGCATCAAACATATTGAATGTCAAAATGTAGAAATAACTAAACAAAAGGGCACTCTTTTGGTTAATATTCAGTGTATTATACAATAAATCCATGACTGGAGTGAAGATGATGAAGTGCTCATAGTGATCTGGTGTTGGTACCTTGCAATAAAAATACAAAAGAATCAACTTTTTGTTCATCCCGAAAATGAGACAAGAAAACCAAATTGAAAATAGTCTTGATCTGCTCCAAGTCAAATTACAACCACAGATATGCCCCAAAGTTCAGAACAAATTATCATCATGAGGGTCTGATCAGGACTTTGAACTCCTGACCCATAGCTCTCTTCACAGAAGTATCCCCAGGTGTCCCTTACTCTGGTATGGATGGTGCCCAGCGAGGTGCTTGCATATGTTACATCAAAAGATGTTCAGTGGTGTTTTACTATGTGTGGAGCAATGTTTCCTCTAATTATTGTGGAGGTGGTCTGCAGCTGTGGTTGCAGGTGGGTCAGGGGATCAGCGGTATATCCTGTGTGCTGTGCCGTCATTGATTTGTACTGTGTTGGCTGTTTGATTCAGTTTTATTGGTCCAAATGTCAGTACATGCAAATGTAACCTTTAGGAGAAATCAATCTCCAAACTCCTTTCATATGATGTGGACAGGGCCATTCCACCACGGCAGAAATTTTCTGTGAATCCCTATTGATGGCTTCATTCTAGTAAACCTAGAAAAAGGCACAGATTAAACTTCAGCTAGGATAAACTGAAAGCTATTGGAGCTGTACCAAGTAGAAAATGCATGGCTCTGGAAATAAATTGCAAATTGCATTGCGTTAGAAAGACTGGGAAAAAACTGAGGGTCTCAAGTACATTTTTCTGGTGGTACCACATCAAAATGTGCATTGCCACAACTATGCTTCGAAAATGCCAGAGTGAATTCTCAGGCCTGATCATTAATGGAAGTCCCAGGTGTGGAGTTACAGATTTTCCAGTGACTGGAAACATTTGATGTATATTTGATATATATGATCGCTCATTTCGAGCTGACTTTAATTCTTCTTGAATATCCATAATGGCCTGGGAAGCGGATTGTGATTAGAATTAATGCTGATAATTATGCCACATAATCAGGATTTGAAAGTGTTGAACAGCAGAGTCTGTAGTTGTTCAGCTCCACTCCCCAGAACGTGCTTCTGCAACTGCAAGGTGAAATACTATGAGCAGAACTAAATAGTGGGGGGGAAAAAAATACTGTGGGCAAAAAAAAAATACTGGGGGGCAGGAGGGATGGGACTGAGAGAGAAGAGACAACAGTACATCACGGTCTGTCAGGTGCAACTCTCGTGGGTTCTCACAGCCTGGTATTCTCGGGCTAGTTAAGCTTGTACTATGTATAGACAGAACACAGATATATTTAGAACCTTTAATAACATCAGTAAATTTAGTATGATCAGACAGTACAGGAGGTTTTTCTTACTGGCTTCTGAATAGTGGTCTGCCGGTGCAATACCTCTTCCCCGTTATGTGTGCCTGTCCCTCAGTTCTCGTCTGTGCCTCTTGCAGACCACCTATCTCTCTTTTTCTTTCTCCCCCTTTCCCTTGTTCCTCCTCTCTGTCTCACTCAATGTAAGCAAGTTTGGACCATTATCAGTGTTACCTTCTGTAGGGACAGAAATGCCTTTTAGGCACAATCTGGTCTACATCTAGGGTTACCACCTGGTCGGTTTTATGGATCAGTTCTGTTTATTGTTACCTTAAAGTATCGTAAACATACACAGCTACTTGCCTACAGTCCAGGGAGCCAGCAGCGTCAAAAATGAGAGGTTTCTCCTTCAACACAGTTGTCAGCATACAACCCTGTGGCCGGCAGCGCCATAAGGCTTTTCAATATACAACATTAACAACCCAACCAGTACTCCCAACCCCCATCTCCTCCTACAAGTGCTGCTAAGTGATATGTGGTGTAAATGCATCAGGCAATGAAGGGGTGGGTGCTTGGTTATAGGGGTCGGGAAGGTCAATCAGAAACTGGATCAGTCGCAGGCGCGGCCTCCAGAAGAAGACAAAGCAGCTTCAGATAAGTCGGGTATATCAACTCAGGGAACTCAGAGGAAAGAATATGAATAAATGGTGCCCACAGTTCTGGATAGGTGTTGCATTTCTGATCAGCTGCAAGAAGTAATTTCTCCATTACATTAAATAAACCATAATTTATGGAGCCAAGCTACATAGTCACTAAGGGAAAACGTAGCAAGGGCAAATGTAGCAAACACAACAAGATGATGGACAGAGGGCTGAAACTTTTCAAACACTCACCCCCAGTCATAAAGAAATCTGTTTAGCCCATCGTTCTTTTGCTCACTCAGTTTTGACCCAGCCACTCGCAAATCAGTCTTGAACCTGTTCCTCATGGGAACAGTCCACCCGAACTGCCAGGCCAGGTAATCCCTGGACCGTAAACACGCATCCTGGGACCCGTTTCAGGGTTTCAGCCCTCATCGCCCCGGCTAACTTGAATCCAGTGGCACAGCTAGCAAGGGACCCACGTCTGGGCATACCCATGGCCACTTAGGGCGAGAATAGCAAACACAACAAGATGATGGAAGGAGTGCTGAAACCTTTCAAACATTCACCCCAATCACAGATCTGGGTTTAATCCATTGTTCTTTTGCTCACTATGCCACCCAAGTTTGGACCCAACCATATGCAAATCAGTATTGACCCTGTTCCTCATGGGAACAGCCCAGCCCAAACTGCAAGGCCTGGTCCTCCCTGGACCGTAAACAAGCATCCTGAGACCAGTTTCAGGGTTTCACCACCCATCAGCCAGGCTAGCTTGAATCCAGTGGCACAGTGAGCAAGAGACCCATGTCTGGGTATACCCTTGGCCACTAATGGCAAACATAGCAAACACAACAAGATGATGGACAGAGTGCTGAAACTTTTCAAACACTCACCCCCAGTCATAAAGATATTTGTTTAGCCCATCGTTCTTTTGCTCACTCAGTTTGGACCCAGCTATATGAAAATCAGTCTTGACCCTGTTCCTCATGGGAACAGCCCAGTCCGAACTGCCAGGCCAGGTCCTCCCTGGACCGGAAACATGCATCCCGGGACCGGTTTCAGGGTTTCACCACTCATCAACAGGCTAGCTTGAATCCATTGGCATAACTTGCAAGGGACCCACGTCTGGGCATACGCTTGGCCACTTAGGACGAACACAGCAAACTCAAAACGATGATGGACGGAGTAGTGAAACTTTTCAAACACTCACCCTAGTCACAGATCTGGGTTTAATCAATTGTTCCTTTTCTCACTATGCCTTGTTTGGACCCAGCCATATGCAAATCAGTTTTGCACCAGTTCCTCATGGGAACAGTACAGCTCGAACTACCAGGCCAGGTCCTCCCTAGACCGGAAACAATCATACTGGGACCGGTTTCAGGGTTTCACCACTCATCAACCAGGCTAGCCTGAATCCAGTGACATAACTTGCAAGGTACCCACGTCTGGGCGTACCCTTGGCCACTTAGGACAAACACAGCAAACACAAAACGATGATGGACGGAGTAGTGAAACTTTTCAAACACTCACCCCAGTCACAGATCTGGGTTTAATCCATTGTTCCTTTTCTCACTATGCCTTATTTGGACCTAGCCATATGTAAATCAGTTTTGAAGCAGTTCCTCATGGGAACAGTCCAGCTCGAACTACCAGGCCAGGTCCTCCCTAGACCGGAAACAAGCATTCTGGGACTGGTTTAAGGGATTTATGCCTCATCAACCAGGGTAGCTTGAATCCAGTAGCACAGCGAGCACATCAGGGTTAGCCAGGTGTGGTGTCATAGGGAAGGGAATCGTGGTCAGGCTAGCTTGATTGCCACCACATCCCAGACTTTAAAAAAGCAGTTAGTCACTGGTGATGGGTAGAACCTCAGGTCCGAGTTTTGCGGGGAAGCCAGGGTTCCTACCATATGTGAGAGCCCCCCCATGACCTGGTCCAAGAAACACCAGTGTTTTTCAGAGAGTGGTTGATTCCACTCAAATAAATAACGAAGTTGGGAGGCCTTGTAGTAGCGCAGTAGCATGAGTACTGCCAGCCAGTCACCTTGTGTCGTAGGATATAGTAATGATTTGTGTAAGCGGGTTTTCTTCCCATCCCAGATGAATTTGGTGATGGCTACTTGTAATGAGTGTAGAGTATGCTGTGGAGCGGTCAGTGAAAGGGTCTGGAAAAGGTAAAGGATGTGGGGCAGGATTGGGCGCATATATTCTGGTCAGCAAAGAAAGACGGAGGCGGCCCCAGGAGGCTAAGGCCACCTGAATTTGTGAGGTGAGTGTCATGTAATTAATGGATACGGTGCTATTAATAGACTTGGTCAGTTTAATACGGAGGTAGGGTATGAAGTTTGTTGCCCACTCGAAGGAAAACAATGAGCGTGAGGGCTCCTTGTTAAGCGGTGCGACAGAGAGATTTAGGATCTGGGAATTCTGCATGTTTACCTTAAATCCAGAAATATCCCTGAAAGCCTGGGGTTCCATGAGAAGGGACGGGAGAGATTATAACGGTTCAGTGACTGATAAAATCATGAGACCGGCATAGAGACCTATAAGGTAGCGGTCTCCGCCAAAGGGTATCCCAAATAAATGTGGGTTTGCCCACAACTTTTGAGCCATAGATTCCATGTATAAGACAAAAAGTAGCAGGGAGAGGGGGCACCTTTGCCGCGTACCTCGCTGAATGGGAAAGGGAGGAGAAGATACCCCATTAACTCATACCAAAGCCCTAGGAGCATTATAGGTGCAGCGAACCCATTTGCAAAACCTGTCAACAATGCCAAATTACTAATCTAGATTTAGCTAGTACGGTTTCTAATTTTATAGTGCTGGGAGACTTGAATCTCCATTTTAATAATCTCTCATATATCACCGCAATGGAACTGACTAAGGATTTAGCCTCTTGTGAATTGAGCTTAATAGTTTCACATCCCACTCACTCCAAAGGGAACCTTTTAGATCCCATATTTTCAAACATTGCGGAATTAATTTCAGCTGAGCCATATTCGATCCCTTGGTCAGACCATATGGTTATTCCCTTCATATGGAAGGCACACAGATCCAGTTCAACTAAACCTTCTCACAAAGCCTTAGGTAGGCGCTGAACTAAATTAGAGCTAAATGATTGGCTAGAAATACTGAAGAAGAGCGAGCCTCTGGGTAATCAGGACATAGATAGGGCAAACAAAGACTTCAATCAATGGATTGAACAGTCGTTGGATACCGTGCTCCCCAAAAAATTTATCACAAACAAGAAAGGCCCTACTAAACAACCCTGGTTTAATTCGGACCTAAGGTCCCTTAAACAGGAATGTAAACGGGAGGAGAGGCAGTGGCGGAAATATTTTGATGAGGAGAAGAAAAATAAATACAGATCCACCATAAAGAAATATAAATCTGCCCTTAACATGGCCAAATCCACCTTTTATGCAGAAAAAATTGAGGCTTCCGCCAACGCCCCGAGAGAGATGTTTAAGATAGTCAAATCTTTGTTAAAAGCCCCGGACCCGCCATCATCATCATTATCCTCTGATGAATCTGGTGTTTGTTGCGGCGAATTAGCAAATTTTTTTGCCGCCAAAATTCAAAAGATCCTCCTCTACCTTCCCCCCCTACCCATGGCTGAATTAACTTCCCCTCTGGTAGGTGGCACTGACTCCATCTCGCCTCACCTTTCTCTCTTCTCCCCCCTCAGTGCAGAACTTTTACCCCCTCTCATTAATTCCATAAAGAGTGGCTCCCCGCTCGATCCTGCCCCTATGACCATCTTAAACTCGGCTCTGCCCCACATCAGTACGCACATCATCAACCTAGTCAACACTTCGATTGAGTCAGGCACTGTGCCACGAGATTGGAAGCTGGCCATGGTCAGGGCTCTGTTAAAAAAAAAACCTTGACCCTGACGATTTTTCCAACTATCGCCCCATTTCCCTTCTCCCTGGCATCAGTAAGCTGACCGAAAAATGGGTGAACAAACAGCTGGCATCTTTTTTAGAGACCCACGACTTGCTCCACCCAACTCAAACAGGGTTCCGGAGAGGACAGGGAACTGAGACAGCACTGTTGAGGGTGGTCGAGGACTCCAGGAGGATTCTGGTCGCTGGTGGCAGCACGGCCGTTATCCTCCTGGACCTCAGTGCCGCCTTTGACACGGTTAACCACTGTGTCCTCCTATCTCGCCTTGGAAGGATCGGGGTCACGGGCAAGGCCCTTATGTGGCTTGAGTCTTTTCTTAGTGATAGATTTTTTAAGGTCTTTTCGGAGAACAGCTGTTCCCTTCCAGTACCATTACAGTGTGGGGTGCCACAGGGCTCCTCCCTTAGCCCCACACTGTTCAATGTGTACATGGCGCCTCTGGCAGAAGTAGTGGCCCCCTTTGGAATCCAATTAGTAAGCTACGCTGATGACACCCAGCTAGTTGTCTCCTTAAATCAGGTAGAGCCTCTTCCGACCAATCTTTGCAACTGCCTGGAGGCAGTTGCAAAATGGATGGACTCATCCCACCTTAAGTTGAATGGGCGGAAAACTGAGCTGATGCTATTGGGGAAACGAGCCACATTTAATAACTTGACACTTTGGCCTTCCTGCATGGGACCTGGGCCTACTCCAAAGACAGAGATTAAGAGCCTTGGATTTTGGCTAGATGCGGAGCTGTCATTCAAAACCAAGACAAGGAAGACAGTAGCTACTTGCTTTGGACTGTTGAAGACAATCCGCAAAATCCTTCCTCAGCTACCCGAAAAAGCCAAGAAAACCATAGTCCAGTCCCTTATTCTATCTAGGCTGGACTATGGAAATGCGCTCTATCTAGGAGCCCCTGTTTCGGTTATTCGGCAACTCCAGGTCGCCCAGCGAGGCTACTTACGGGTGCTAGCTGCCGCACATCAGCTAGACCCGCGTTGAGCACTTTGCATTGGCTTCCGATAAGGGAGCGGGTTCACTTCAAAACCCTTTGTACGGTCCACAAAGCACTCTATGGGAGAGGCCCCCCCATCCTGGATGACATGATTAGGCCATATAAACCATCTATGAATCTTCGCTCCAATCAGCAAAACCTTTTAGCAATTCCCAGGATTAATAGGGCCCGCACAGGGGGCCGTCTTTTCTCATATAATGCGGCTAAGTTATGGAATGCTCTTCCTGCATCCCTCCGACAAGAGCCTAACTTACTTGCATTTCGAAAGAAGCTAAAAACTGTCCGGTTTCCCAGGATCTAGAGTCTGGGCCCCCGCATCTTCTGCAATCCATTTCCCTTTGTTCAGTCCTAAGCGCTGGGATGCTCCTGAGTAGCCATGCGCTATAGAAGAGCCTTTACAATACAATACAATACAAATAGTTTCGGAGTTTAAAACAGGTAGGGCCAATGAACTCAGTCAAACGCTTTTTGAGCATTGACAGAGAGAAGGAGGTCCTCAGTTCTGAATCTATGAATCTTATCAGTTTAATGCAGAATGTGTATGGTATTATCACCGCATTGGCAGGTAGGGCTAAAACCTATCTGGTCAGGTAAGATGAGGGCGGGCATTAGGGGGCTGAGGTTGTGGGCCGAGATGCTGTTGAACAGTTTTGCACTGATGTTCAGAAGTGAAATGGGCCTACAGGATCCGTATAGGGCTCTGTTCTTGCCATTTTTCAGGATAACTGAAATAGAGGCTTCAAGCATAGAGTCAGTAAGAGACCCACCATCAGCAAAGGAGTTGTTAAGGCACGTAAGCAGAGGAGCTATCTCATTGCAGAAGATCTTATAAAATGGTGACGTGAAGCCATCAGGCCCTGAAGATTCCTTGGTTTTCAGATGGGCAATGTCCGAGATCACCGCTTCGATTTGGATGGGGTTCTCCAGGCTTTCGGAATCTAGTACAGGGAGAGGAGTGCGTGAAACAGTGTCAAAGTAATGCAATGGGTCTATGCTAGGGCCATCAGGTGCAGCATAGAGAGAGTCATGGAAGATTTTAAACTCAGCTGCTATTTGGGCCTTGGCATGCACCTCCATCGCTAGCCTGAGCAAATCTTTTGGACTCAGCCAGAGTAAATTTTAGCCCGAAGGCATTGTGCTAGCATACCTCTGCAACGGTAGCTCCCTAGGTAGAATTTGTGTTTTAAGCATGCCATTGCGTACTCTGCTCTGGTGAGGTCTAGATGATTAAGGAGTAGATGTGCCTTCTCCAAATATCTCCAGACCTTGGGAGCCCCAGTTTGTCAGTGTATAGCTTTGAGTTCTGAGACAGAGTGCTCCTGACTTTGTTATTTCTCTTTTTGGAAGCGATTTTCTGCTGCTGATGTAGCTATAAGCTCCCCCTTCACTACCAGTTTCAAAGCATCCCAAAGAGAGGCTGGGGAAATGTCCCCTATATCATTGTTATGTCAGTTATCACTTTGCAGATTGAACCCACTGTAGAAGGTGTCCCTGAGTCTACAGCGAGGCGACCAGGTTTGGTCTGTAGCTATATGAATTACCAGGGAAAGGGGGGCATGGTCAAGAAGGGATTGGGCACAATGAAAATGTCAGTAACAAGGCTTTATAAGGCTGGGGTGGCAAGGAAATGACCAATGCGAGCATATGTTTTGTGTGCTGCAGAGTATAAAGTGGAGTCCTGTGTGTTGGGTTGAGTATGGCTCCAGAGATCGCATAGCCCAGTCGGCCAACCACCGAAGGGCTTGGGCTGAAAAGGTCCCCGCCTGATCAGAGCATTGGCCAGACTGTTTCATGTTGGTATCCAAGACTAAGTTCATGTCACGACCAATCAGTATGGAGGCATCAGGGGAGTGAAACACAGGAGCCAGGGCACCTTTAATGAAGGTTTCTTGTTGCTCGTTAGGTACATACATTTTGGCCAAAGTGAAGTGAAAAGTACCTACCCGAAATCTATAGGCCATAAGCCACCCTTTAACTTCTGATATTTTCGAAAGGACCTGCAATTTAAATCTGTTGGATAGTAGGATTGCCACTCTGTCCCATTTCGGAGGCTAGAGGACCACAACTGACGTGGGAACCAGCTAGAGTGCATTCTAGGGACATCTTTGAAAACAAGTGGGACTCTTGTGGTAGACAAATGTCACTGCTTGATTGCTACAGGATGGACAAAATGGCTGCTCGTCTAGTGGGATTGTTGAGGCCGCGAACAGTGAGGCTCATCACATTACGATCCAGAAGGATTGATTGGGAAGATAACACTTAGTGGGGCATCCCTGGTCAGGGTGGAAGCATTGTAGCTGAGATATGATCTAGGATGGAGCTGTCCATCTTCTAGAGCCCCGAGTCACTACCAATAAACCTGGGAGATCGTAGGAGGAGTCCCTAAAAAACATCCCTCAAAAACAGTGTAAACAAAAACAACCATCGAAACTGGTGGTCAGAAGTGGCCGGGAAAAGTCATATGTGAAGGAATGACCCTCTGCACCACATGCCATAGGTGAAAGAAGGCGGTCCAGACTGGTACTAGTTGTGTAAAGATGGATCGCCTGTCAGGCAAGTCTCATGAGGCGGACCTCCAGTGTCTGAGGCTAATCTAGCCAGCACCGCCTAGCATTCATAAGCCCACTTCTCTGGACTGGGGCGTGAACAATTTGAGCCCTTACCCATCATCTTCAACTGTGACAGCCCGGGCAGTGACGTTTGAGGAAAGCTGGAACTTGAGTGGGGAGAAGGGACGTCAGGGATGGCAACTACGCGGCAGACTGCTGAATGGGTCTTGCTTTTATGAAGATGTCCCTCCCTCCTGAACACCAGACGAAAGGGGTGCCCCCAGCCATTAGGAATGTCTCCAGAGCAGAAAGTCAGTCAGAGGTTTGAAGTACCTGCGGCGTTGGAGGGTGAGAAGCGAGATATCTTGGAAGAGGCTGATGGGGTGTCCTCAGACCTGGATCAGGGTCCTTGGTTCTCGCTTTCTGGAGGATGTCTTCTTTGATATGAAAATCATCTACAAAAACTAGGATATCTGAGGGCCTAACATCGAGGCCTCTGGGCCAGCTGGCCCAGTGTAATCTGACCAGCTGGTGAGCGATGTTGTCCTCCCACTCCAATATGTAGCGGAACAACGCCTGGTTGTACTCTCGAATATTTGAGCACTCTGAGGCCGTTGGAAGCCCTCGATGGTGGATATTATTGCGGATTGACCGATTCTTGAGGTCCTCAGCCTGGGATTTACGATTGTCATGTTTTCACACAGGCAGATAATCTCCTGGCACAGTTGCTCCACTTCCTCTTCTCTTGATGTTTCATTGTCTTCCAGGGTGTCAACTTGATCACTCACTGAGGTGAGGTTGTGCAGTAGACCCCACAACTCTAGGGAGAGGGCTTTTTGTTTTAGGTCTTGGATGTCTGTTTTTATAGAGTCAAATAGAGAGGCCAAGACACGAGTCACATTGGCCTGGTCCGACTCATAAAAAGCCTTGTTGTCCTGCTACGAGGAAGACCGTGGCTGGGAGGTGGCATCTAAGGCTGGGGCTGAGCAAGTGAACATCTCCCTCACTGTTTGGTTGTTCTTGTGCTTGGCTGTAGCCATGAGTGGGCACTTAATTGGGAGGTGAACTCAGGCAGTTCACAATGAGGTCCGGGCTTGTGGCTAAGGGGACTCTTCCTTAACCCAGGGTGTTGAGCGAGCCAGAGAAATCAATCCATCAATCAATCAATCAATCAATGCATTTATAGAGCACGCTACTCACCCGTGAGGGTCTCAAGGCGCTGAAGGGAGGGGGGGTGCTGTTACTGCTTGAAAAGCCAAGTTTTGAGGTGTTTCCTGAAGGTCAGGTGGTCCTGGGTCAGACGTAGGTGGGTGGGGAGGGAGTTCCATGTCTTGGCGGCCAGGTAGGAGAATGATCTTCCTCCAGTGGTGGTTCTGCGAATCCGTAGGTCGGTGGCGAGGGCGAGTCTGATGGAGCGGAGCTGGCGGGTCAGAGTGTAGGAGGTGAGGCGGTTGTTGAGGTATTCGGGGCCCTTGTCGTGGAGCGCCTTGTGTGCGTGGGTGAGGAGCCTGAACGTAATCCTTTTGCTGATGGGGAGCCAGTGCAGGTTTCTTAGGTGGGCAGATATGTGGCTGTGGCGAGGGACATTGAGGATTAGTCTTGCGGAGGCGTTCTGTATGCGCTGAAGTCGTTTCTGAAGTTTGGCTGTGGTTCCTGCGTATAGGGAGTTCCCGTAGTACAGTCGGCTGGTGACGAGGGCCTGTGTGACCATCTTTCTGATTTCGGTAGGGATCCACCGGAAGATCTTCCGAAGCATGCGCAGGGTGTTGAAGTATGAGGATGCGATGGTGTTGACTTGTTTAGTCATCGAGAGTGAGGAGTCCAGGATGAATCCCAGGTTGCGTGTGTGGTCCGTGGGTGTCGGTGCGGTGCCCAGAGCTGTGGGCCACCAGGAGTCGTCCCAGGCAGAAGGGGATTGTCTGAGGATGAGAAATGGATTCCAGTGGTCCTATGTGGCGCAGCACAGGGCCCAGAGGCACCAAGCCAAAGTGAAGGTGGTGCTGTGTGCTGCAGCAAGCGAGGATGAGTGGTGCAGGTCCCCCAAGTAACTTGAATGATCATGCGCTATTCGGGGCTTTCACACCTTCTCTAAGGCCTCTAAGGGGTGCGCCTTGGGAAGAATGCCAAAGACCTGGTGCTCCAACCCCACCAGCTCTGCTGTGATGGGCTCCGTACGCCCGCAGGGGTCACTCTCATCTCTAGGTCCACATGGGGACCTTCGGTCTAGCAGCAGTGCTCTAGGAGCTATAGTGTTAG
Source organism: Lissotriton vulgaris (assembly GCF_964263255.1). Classification (NCBI taxonomy): domain Eukaryota; kingdom Metazoa; phylum Chordata; class Amphibia; order Caudata; family Salamandridae; genus Lissotriton; species Lissotriton vulgaris. Next base: position 240,131,948 of record NC_141697.1, read on the forward strand.
GAGGCAGCCCCAACCAGAGTAAACTCAGGAGGACCCCCGCCGCCTCCACATCTGTAGTAGTGATTGGTGAGCACAAGAGAGGCCACAGTAGCTCCCCAGAGCTAGCCCATCAAAGAATGCCCAAATCCACTTGTGGCCCAAGGAGCCAAGACTGAAGTGCTCCATGTGTCGAGTGAAGTCTCTGTGGGCAGGAATGTATGCCAGTAATCAGTACCCTATCCCTGCTGACGATGGACCGAGAGCCATGGAGCAGAGCAACCACAAGTCGGGGTGCATACAAGTTTTATCGCCTCCCGGGATCAGTAGTGGGGGGCTTGTCGTTCCAGTAAGGGGACGCCATGCGCAGGGTGTCGCCCTCTGCTATGACGCCCGAGTTGCCGCTCCACGTACGCATGTCAGCTGCAAAGGGGCCTGCTAATCCAGTCGGGACCCCAGTCATTCACTGGGGTGCTGAAAACTGACATTGGGTGCCCCAGGTTCAGCCAGGAGGGGCCCGTTGGCGCGGACTGGCCGCCGGGTCACCATCTTTGAATCTGCGGGCGGTCACTCTGGAAGCTGCAGTAGATCGTAAAGAGGGCTCACTGGCTCCTTCAGGCTCCTCCCCGTCCTCCTCACTGACCCCTAGATGGTGCCAGTAATCGGGCAACCAGTTGTGACTGCGATCACAGTTTCAGGATACCGTAGGCAGTAGCGATCACCTAAAGCTTGTATGCAGTGAAAAACACTTTAAAACGTGTTCTACAGCCGCCTTAACGACCCCATGCTGATAAATTAAATATGTTAAAAATTAATACAGACGATCACATTTAACGTGTAACTTAAGAATCATGTCAGCGGCCTTTGCAAAATCTTAAAATGTGAACATTTGGCTGGTATTTTTTTCCTACTGTTTTCCAAGCAAAGTCACTAGCAGTTTTTAACTTTTCAAACTTTTCAAACAAGCTATGCAAGCCCATACGAAACATGCAGTGATGTCACCTATGAATATATAATACATTGCCAGGACACACGACAGCAGGTGGACAACCTGTGCTCTTCGTCGGAAAGATTAAAACAAATAACTAGCCATGACAGAATTTCGTTTTTAACTTAACTCCGTTCTTTCGCGAAGCACTTTACTAAGCGCTTCGTTAGAATTTAAAGTTGTAATTCGTTAAATTAACGAATGTAGACCAATGTATTCAAACACTAGGATCTATAATCACGTGCAGAGAGAAAAGCAGACTAGCCGCCTTCGAGGAAATGTGGGCGGGAGAACAGAAAAATTACGGAGTCTGATTGGCCGACGGTACTGTCAATCATTGAAGTATGCAAGTTTTGGCCTATTGCCTTTAAGGCGGGTGTTTGGAGGCGGAGGACGTCAGTTTGTTTTCCCTCAGGTTCGCAAATGTTATGTTTTCACGCGCTTTAGGGGTGTATTTTCCATATTGTTTGTTGATTATTTCCTTTTAGGCTACGTGCTAGTCACGACTTGTACTGTTTTATTTATACGTGAGCCGCCGCTGCCCTCTTTTACTTGCACCGTGTTCCGGGACGCGATAGAAACGGGGGTACCGAGGGGCGGTAGTGGTACAGTCTTCTAAGAAGCGTTGGTTCTCGGTTGTACACCCTGTCCCGGCGGTTTCGTTCAGGTGGGCGGCGTCCAAGATGCTGGACAGGGCTCAGACTTGTCAGCCTGCCGAGCGGAAGGGTGGAGGAGCTGGGCAACGTCTGTGACGTCGCGTAAGGCTGACAGGATGTACGGTTCGGAGTGGAGCGAAAGGGAGCCCTAGTTTGCAGGTGGCGCTCAGCGGATGCTGCCTTTATATATTTATTTATTTATTTTATGCGTTTTTATATAGCGCGACTTTACCCGGAGGTGTCAGAGCGCTTCACAGTAGGAACAGAACTGACACATGCGGAGAAACATTAGAAATGAGCAAATGAGCAAATTACAAAAGCAACCCTTAGGTTACACGAGATAAAAAATGACAATTGTGAGCAAACAAAATACAAGAGGTAGAGGTAGAAAACGATGCATTACAGGAGGAAAAAGTGGCATGTGTGCAGGTTACAAGTGCGTACAAAGTACAAATAGAGGTATAATACTGCAAAACATGGCAGACACTCAAGCACAAGAACAAACGTTACGTAGGCAATGGTGGCACTCGTGCAAGTAAGTATCTAAAGCAAACAAAATGTAAGAGGTAGCAAACAGTGTGTTACAAGATAAAAGTGATGTGTGCATGTTACAAACGAGTACCAAACACAGGTAGTAAGATAATACTGCAATAACTGGTAGAACACACTGGGAAGGCACTTCCATAGTCATGGAGGAAAGGATTCTCTATAATTGAGGGTCTTCCTTCAGGTAATAGAGAGGGTGTGAATTACATTTGGAAGTGTCTTTGAAGGAGGAGAACTTTGAGGTCAGTTTTGAAGGCCTGGGGGGAGGTGGTTTGATGTTTGATGTTTGTTGGTTTTTGTATAGCGCACATACACTCCATGGTGGTGGTCCGGAGGCGGAAGTGAGTTCCAGATTCTCACGTGTTGCCTGAAAAGGATTATGCCATCGATCTTTCCTTCTTAAAAATGGGAGGTTCAAGCAGTAAATTTTCCGTATTACGTGATGGTCTGGAGCCTCCAGAGAGTTTCAGTTTGTTTGCCAGGTAGCAAGGAGAGGAGGAGTGCAAGGCTTTGTGGGTGATACAGGCAGTCTCGGATGGCTTAGAGCTTGGTTAAGGCGGGGGGACGACACATGGTCGTGGATACTCATGGACGTGTCTGTTACATATGTCAACAAAAGTCAGGGTTTCAATGGTGGTTTGATAATCGGTAGTGCACGCCTGTGAGGTAGATTGAACAAGGCTCAATCATTCTCAGACAATGCTGTGAGAATCTGGAACTTGCTTCTTCCATTGCTGCGTGCCACCACCTCTACCTGGATCTTCAAAGCTGACCTCTAATCTCTTCTCTTCCGAAGACACTTTCAGAACTAATACCTTCATTCTCAGACCCCTCTAGGAAGGAAGTTCGTTCATCATTGTAAATTTGTAATATTTTCTTGCACATTCCTCACCCTTGCTTTTGCTTGCTGTTTTTGATATTGTGTTTTTGTCTTCTATGGTTTTACCCTACCTCTTCTAGTCTCCTATTTATTTTTGCAACGTTCTATTTTGTAACATTTCTCTCATGTAAGGTAACTGGTTCTATTGTACAGCGCTCTGACACCTTCGGGTAAAGTAGGCGCTATATAAAAATGCATTAAATAAAAAAAAATAATAATAAAGGACGAAAATAAGTTGGGGGCGTCGTCGTGGGGCTAATGTATGGTCCCCCGAAGTGTTTTTCTCCCCTGCACTGGAGGGGCCTGCTTTACGTGCCTGGTTGGGGGCAGGGAAGGGGTTGAAAGGTTGATCTGAGGAAATACTACAGTGATGCCCATGCAGTCGTGTTCAAAACACCACTTCTTAATTATAGGGCTTCCGTTCCAATCTGTGAAAGGAATACACTGTTTCTAGTCTTACTCTTCTTTCATTTAACAAGGCAGTGCATGCACTCTTGAGATTTTACTTTAGTTGGATTACCAAAACTAAACACATTTGATAATCATTTATCAAAGGAAAGAAAGCCCACCAGGGAAAGGCGTATGGCGCTCCTAACCAGTGATCGAAGTGCATTAAAAAAGTGAGGAAACTGTGATCCTGAGTGTAATGTGGTGGTGTCCAGTGAGTGTGATGGGCAGGGGTCAATGGCGTGACTAAAAAAAATCTGCAACCATTTAGTTGGTCTTTAGGTAACTGCGTATAAAATAACGTACGCACCTTAAATGAGAAATAAATGTAAGTGAAACTTATTACCGGAAAATGCGCCATTTTATCTTTTGAAACATCTATTGTTTAATGCGGTCACAGCAGATGTATGTGTTATCAGGGAGCCACAGACTTGAAGTCTGGTTGGTCCAGTGGGGTATAGTGTATATTTAATGCTAAGACATCTCTGACAGAAAGCGCCATGACTATGTAAGTCGTTACTTTAAACTTGCATTACACAGTATTAGAGAGGCTACTGCAAATGCTGAAGAGAGGTAGGTTTTAAATAAAAAAAATTGTGTTTAATAGACTTCTGCTCCTCCCTTTTTTGCTTACCATAACATATGTTCGCTCACTAGGACCAGGATGACCTACCTACCTTGCAAAGCCATTTACACTCATCCGATCAATTTGTTCCAGGTCACGCTAGTTTGCAAAATACAAATTACAGCATATTTCTATAAATATTTTTTTTAGTCCTCATTTGTCAAATCAATGTATAATAGGAGATAAAAAAAGAATTTGGGCTGTCTCGGTTCTATAAAGGGGAATTCCCTGTCACTCCATAAAAGGAGGGGATGAATCACATCTCTGGTTCCCAACACCTTGCCGTCTATCCTTTTACTCCTGTTATACAGGCACTTACAGATTTGCCCCAGAAAGAATTCCAAACAATCTCAAGCACTCCCCTGTAATCTCAAAAACCTGTATTTTTGATTGATAATCATTGGACTAAGTATAAACAGTAAAAAAGACAGGTTGAAAAAAGAAACATTTTTACAATATAAGTAATAAACCATGAATAAGAGAAAAAACATAAAAGAATAAAAAGTCATCTAAATTAGAGATAGGCTTAAACTAATCATCCCACAAACTCCAGAATTTTGTTCTTTTGTGGTTACGAGTTTCCCTATCCATTTTAGCTATTCTTTGTACTGAGTTTACCCACTCACTTTGAAGTGGAGGAATCGGTAGGATCCATTTAATACACAACTCTCTGCGCGCCAAAAGAACTAAAGTGAAAATAAGCGCTTTAGACAACAACCTATTACATTCCTCGACTGGTGTTACCCCAAAAATCACCAATGCCAGGCTCACCTTAACTTTTTGACCCACAATTCCCGAAAGCGTCATACCCACTTTCTGCCAGAAGATCTGGATCGAAGGACACTGCCAGAACATTTGTGCTTCATCTACGTTGACTTCTCCACACTTTGGACAATTCCTCACAGCTTGAGAGAGAAATTTTTGCCAATCTTTGAGGTGTCCAATATGCCTTGTGGATGGTAAAAAGGTGTTTTTTTCTTAGTTGAGCAGATTTCACACAGGACCATAAAAAAGTTAATGATCCTTGCCATAATGAGTCGAGGTCGTACACCGGCAGTTCCTTCCTCCAGATCCCTTCCAACAAGGCTTGTGAATCTTCTATGTACTGTATCAACATCCAGTACCATTCTGATACCTCTTTTCTCATAGGGGGGGGGGGGGGCACAAAAATATTTTCGATTCCCAAAACAGATTTCCCTTTCCCCCTTTTCTTGACATTTTGGCCCAACTTAGTAATTGATAATACTTAAATTTAGAGACAGAACCCTCTGAGATCTCCTGCATTTTTTCCAAGAGATTAGTTCCACTCCTTCAAACAGTTGACCCCATCTAAAAATTCCTTTTTCTTTCATGGGTACTGCAAGAGAGTCTTGTAAACAGGCTGGTGTACCAGGTGATTTCCAAATAAGCGTATAATGGCTATAATTTGGTATCTGCAGTAAGACTCTTATTTGATGCCACATTTTGCATACCTCCTGGAGAATCTTTAATCTCACTTTTTTAAAAGTAATTGAGGTCACCAAATTTGAAAAGGAAAAAAGCTGGATAAATCTAGAGGGCCACATGTAAGTGCACGAAAGAGTGGTGAAAGGTCAGGAGTATCCTTCAATAATTGCCTGAAAATTTTTAGGTGGAAAGCTCTCTGTTATTAGAGGAGGTCTGGGCTTGCTATGCCGCTGTTTCCCTTTTTCTCCCTGAATTTTTTCAGGCAATTCTGGGTCTTTTATTCCCCCACACAAAGCTAGGAAAGAGTCCTTGTACTTTATTTATCCACTCCTTCTTAAATTCTAGAGGGATAGTGTTAAATAAGAAGATATATTTGGGTAGGATGGACATTTTTAAAAAGGTTTGATTTGCCTAAAAAAGATAAAGGTAAGGAATCCCAGATCTGAAGTTCTTTCTTTACCTTGGAAGTGACCAGATCAAAATTCACTTTTGTTAGTTTCTCCAAATTTTGGACCACGTGGATCCCTAAATATCTGACATTTTGTCTAATTAGATCACCCTGGAAATTTGTATTCCATTGCATGATCTTGGTTTTCTGTTGATTGACAGCATAACCAGATATTTTGCCAAAGCTCTCCAACGTTTCCCAGATAGCTGTTAACGACAAATGTAAGTGACCCGTAAAAATCATCAAGTCAACGGTGTAAACCCCAATTTTCTTTGCCCACCCGTTACATGAAATGGAAGTATGTTCCTACATGCTCTTAATTTTACTGCCAATGGCTCGATATAAAGATTGAATAACAATGGAGAAAGAGGGCATCCGTGTCTGGTACCACTACCAATAATACAAAAGTTTGTCCCAGATTAAAACGCTGGATCACCTCTTGAAGAAAAGGCAAGCTGCCCCTATCAAAGGCTTTGGCAGCGTCACATGTCATCACCGTCAAGGGTTTGCCATATTCTGTTGCCAGATCTATTGTGCCTAATAACTCATGTGTCAATTCATGTAGTTGCCTCCCCTTCATGAAACCCTTTTGGTCACTATGTATCAATGAACTAACCAACCAATCTAACCTTTTAGTGACAATCTGCGTATATAGCTTATAGTCACTATTAAGGAGAGAAATCGGACTATACGACTTGCAGACCCTCGGGTTCTTATTAGGTTTGAGAAGAATTATTATGGTGGCTAAGTCCCAAGAAGGAGGAAGGTCCTGATTTAAAGTATAAACTGAGTTAAAAAGCTTTAGCAAAATTGGGGCCAACTCTTCTTTCAGTAGATTGTAGATCTTATTGGGGAGGGCATCTGGCCCTGCAGCCTTACCCTTTTTTAGACTATGTATTATTTTATAGACTTCTGCCAATGTAATAGGGGCGTTTAATTCACATCTAGTTTCTTCATATTTCAGTGACAGTGTACGAGCAGTGCAATCCAGTAATTATACAAAGTACACTCACAACTGGCAGGGAGCTAAACAGGACACACAATTTTGCATCTTAACACAAATGCCCTTCTTAACAATGCACACACTTGGTGCCATAAAACAGGCTAAAAAACACACTGCTTGATAACAATAGAGAATACAGATTGAAGATACTGCACACAGTCGTACAGCAACAGGCAAGATGTAGTGTGACTGCACCCCATATAACAAACGAATGGCAAACATACGGCACAGGCAGTATATAAGCTGCTCTCACTTGCACACAGCACTCACAGCATGTAAACTCACCGGCACACAGCACGCAGGAATATAACAACTCTGGTTGTCTCTTAGATTCAACGACTATTAAAGACATGAGGATTGGTAGTAAGACAGATGAAAAGGATCAAATAGGGTTTTTAGGGAGAGTGGGGAGCTGAGGGAAGAAAAGTATGTATGAGTAGTTAGTAAGGTTAATGTGTCAATGAGGGAAAAGGTGGCAGGTGTTTTTATGTGCCAGTTGGCATAGAAACAAAGAGCAAAAGAGGGAGGTACGCTGTCTATAGGAAATAGATAACAGGAAAAGAGTAGCAAAAATAAGGTAGGAGGAGAGGAACTGGTAAGACAGGAAGGGCTCACAGTTGCGCTTTTGTTTTGTGGGCAGATAACAAACATTGTTCAAACTGAAGACTGCACAGAGAAAACAGTGGAGGATGCCCATAATTTCCCTGTTGGGTAGAAGATGGGTGTATGGTTGAATAATATGGTGATTTTAGCATTTAAATAGAGCTACGTATACCTGACAAGGCCACAAAATGGTCCAATTAACATAGGGGTCCGGCGCTGTTTTGGTGCGCACAGTTGGTAGGGAGTGAGCTGCATTGTGGCCAACACGGAGGTGTTGGGTGAGGTTTGGTGAAGAGTTCCAAACTTACAGCAGACTAGGAGATTCGTATAAGCTTAATATTTTGCAGAAACATTGATGAATAGAATCTATTGAGCATGCAGGCACCTACCTCTTTTTGATGAGGTCTCTATCATGCGGTTAAGCATATTGGAAGATATTGTTTATAGTGCTCTTCTAAAATTCTATACCATGTGAAGCAAGTGGAACTGGGCTACAAGTTAAAGTTTGTTGGCACAGTTGAGGTGGGAAAGCACTAATACAATGATGGATTTAGAAGTTTGAAGGAATCTAGAGAAGGGACGATTCAATGTAGGCATCTCATGTTGTAGATAGAATCTTCGTTTGGATATTTGATTTACTTGTGATGCAATGAGAATTTGTTTCATATTTACCCATATATTTCTTATTTTTCAATACTTTATTGTGTCAGATATGCAAGTGTAAGTCAGAAAGTAAAACAATTTCACAATTTAAAATAACAATTAGAAATATTAAAACATTAAGAACAATTCATCATCTTCATAAGCCATTCCACTCCTCACAAACTACAAAGGTGAGCGGTAAAAAGCAATTTGCCACCTTCTTATACCAGAAAGGCTTTTAAATATTAAAATGTAGTGGTGCCATAGGTGTAAGGACGGTGATACCTTGAGTTTCAGTAAGAACTTTTGAACTTTGCATAGAGCTCGACAATTTGGGAGGGAGGGTCTAGGTTTGTTCAATTCGCTGTGTTCCAGGATCATCAAGTCCTCATAGGCAAGTGGGGAGCAGAGCATCATGGGCATGAGATTTTGTTACTCTACAAGCCATAATAATATAATAAGTCACTGGAGCAAATATCTCATAGTCCACCCAGTGACAAAGTGACAAAGCTGCTTTACATTCATTGCCTGACATTGCATCTGAAAAAAAAGGATGTATGACGTTACAACGCATACTTTTACGACGCATGCCTTTACAACGCGGTTTTTACATCGCAAACCTTTACAACGCATAGCGCTTTGGGGCGCTGGATAGTGAAAAGTTTAATTTACTATTCCAACTCCAGTCCCGGTGGACACTAGGGAAGGTGTTGGATAGTAAATTAAACTTATTCCGTATCCTAGAGCGCCCCCCAGCGCAATGCGTTGTAATGGTTTGCGTTGTAATGGTCACGTTGTAATGGTAGTGCGTTGTAAAAGTTTCGTTGTAAAGGTTGTTCACCGAAAAAAAAGGTCCAAAATACTGTTGCCTTCCTTTCACAGACAAAGTTCAAACAAGCAGAAAATGTAGTACAAGTTTCGTCACTGCCTTGAGAACAAGTAAATAGTGTTGAGGCCAGAGCTTTTTTTTTTACTAGTTTCTAGTAAAAAAGAACTACAGGTAATGTGCCCAACCTAAGTCTTACATAGAGCGCTGTTTTCAGATCAGGATAAAGCTGGTCCATATACTTCTCGAACTCGCTGGAAAGTTTGTATTCCAGAAATCATGTCAAGAGATCTCCTTCTTCCACGTTGGACCAGTATTTGTCCTTGACGCAGGCCACACTTGCAGGTGTCATCTTCTCAGGGTTCAGCCCGAAAGGACTTGTATCCCAAGGCCAGTAAGGTGTTTGAAACATAACTGTACCAGGGGAACTTCTTTATGCTACCAAATTCCCAGATTGCGCTTAAGGGTTTGGGATATTCTGCCAGCAGTGGGTTCGCCCAGATTTGTATATAATACAATAAGGGTTTAGGGATTGCTGAATTTGTAATTGACCTCCTTTCCAACTCCATCCTCAGGGGTGCCATAGGGGTCACTGAAGCTAGGTGCAGAGGCAACGTAGAAATCTGTTTGCAAGTCTCCCCATTCCAGAGATTTCTTTGAACCTCCATAAATCAGACCCATACAAGCAAGTGTCCACAGCTTTAATTTGATGAGCTTTTCGGACCTGGATGATTATGATGACGCTGCATTTCCTTAAAAATCTCAGTATAGCAATGGGAGATAGTAGCTTACCCCCAGATTCATCAAGAACACATTTTGCGATTCCTTAATAGCGAAAAATACCGATTCGCTATTAAGGAATAGCAAAATGCTATTCATCAAGAAATCCCTTAAAAAATAGCGATTTCTAATAATTCCTTATTTGCGACTCGCAAATTGCGAGTCGCAATTAAGGAATATCTCCCCATTCATTCCTATGGGCCTTGAGGCCCATAGGAATGAATGGGAAGACCATCTCAATTTGCTAATCGCAATTAGCGATTCGCAAATTGAGATTGAGATTTCAAGGGTGCAGGGGTGTCCAAATTCAGTTTTTTTCTGTATGATCTGATTAGGAAAAATTCTTGCTATTTACAATCCTATTTACAATCCTATATTCTCTGAGACCCGGGACCGGATCGGTCGACGCGTTTCGAACCCAAATGAGTTAAGGGTTCTCTTCAGGACCAATAACTTCTACAAAAAACAAAAACAGACAAACTTTAACACCTTAGCAGCTATGGAACGTCCAGCTCCAGTGCTGGACGTTCCATTGCGCAGGTGCAGTTGGAACGGCCGACGGCAGCACTCCCGAGGTAGTGGTGCCGTTGGAATAGGCGCAGCACTTAAGGTGTTAAGTTTACTCTGGTCTAAGAGACTGCGGCCAGCTACCTGTGAAGCACCCTTCTCCCCTCTGTCCTACCTTTCATTTTCAGGTCAACATCTGTGTCTCAAAAAAGTTTCATTCCCAGATGCATACCAAGAAGGAGCTGGAAAGAGACATGAACCACTTTTAGACAACATGTTTAAAGACAACACTCAAGCCTTCGTCATTGCTGTCTTGGGAGCATAAATGGTACCACTTACCCGCTTTTATTGCGCGGGTCCTAGCTAATTAGACAGCTTCATCTCCTGTAAAAACAAAAGCATTATTAAATGGTTTGCTTAGTACGCCACTTCAAAAAGGCATTTATTGGACCGAGGCTTACCGTAAGCTGTTCGGCTGACCTCTTTGCCGATGGCGGCCGCTGCGGGTGGTTTCAATTGCTGTTGGGCAAAAGAACAAATCAGTGGCCGTATTTCTCTAAAACGGATCCTAAATTCCGGGGGACGTGCAAGCATTCTTACCCGGTAGACGGGTGTCTTAATCCTACGTCCAAACTCCACAGATTCCCTTCGGTATGTGAAACGCTGCGGCGTCTGCATTCGCTACTTCCTGTATAATTACCAGTTTACCGCTAGAGTTTATGGGAATTGTAGTTTGCGGCTGGATTTGGTAGACGTAGTTGTCCTTGGCGATTAGTTTATGCAGGGATAGAGGCTTGTTTGTCAATGACTTGCTGGAATATACAAATTAGTGATTCATTGCCAGAAATGTAAGATGTTATTATGTGCTGGGTTTATAAATCTCCGAAATTTCATTCAAACCTCTGATTGCCGTGTTGAATTTCATAATCAGCAATGCTTCCCGTTGACTTAATCGTGCTTCTAAGTCACCACCTCGCGGATCCCTGTCTATCTTAGACAGTACAGTCCATTTTAGATCGTTTTGGTCATGATTCTTAGTCACCCAATGGTTGACCAATGGCGCATTTTCCACCAACCTGCGTATTCTCGATTTGTGCTGCGTTATTCTCTGCCTTACTTCCTGGGTCGTTTTTCCTATGTATAACATAGGACATGGGCAGACAATTCCATATACAACATTCCTGGTTTTACAATTTGTGAACATTTTGTGTTTCCAGTGGATGTTTTCAAATGTAAATACAGAATTTTCAATAGTTTGATCACAGCACGTGCAGGTGCCGCATTTATGATGCCCTTCCACTGGCGCTAATCCGAATAGACTTCTCAATGTGGGTGCTTTTTCGATAGGAAGGGCTGCCCGGACAATATGGTTTGCTACACTCTTTTCTTTTTTATAAGCAAATAGTGGTGGAGCTGACAAATCTCATGTAGATCTTCAAGTAAGTGCCAATTAGATGTTATCAGTTTTTTCAGTTGATGGGCTTTGGGGCACACCTACTAGTCTTTTCTGCTCGGGTTTCACTTTCTTCTCCAACAGTGTCTCCCGTGGCGTCCACCACGCTCTTTTTAAAGAGTTTTTTAGTAGCTTTTTGGGTATCCTCTTTGAATAAGGCGATCCCTTAATTCATTGGCATGTTTGAAGTATTCTCCCTTTTCTGAGCAATTTCTGCGAATTCTAAGAAATTGGCCGAACTGTAGGTTCTGTCTTAAACTACGAGGATGATTGCTCGTATAATGCAGGGCTTTGTTCCTATCAGTAGTTTTGCGAAATAAAGTGGTACTAAGACCTCCTTCGCTTGAAACCAATTTTACATCCAGAAATGTGATTGATTTGTTAGATGCAGAACAACTGAACTTGATGTCATTAGTCCTTGAGTTAAGCCATCCCACAAATTCATTGAGTTGTTCCTGTCCTCCCGTCCAAATTAGAAAAACATCATCGATGTATCGCATATAGTTGGAGATACAATCAATATATGGATTGTCATTGTATATGAATTTTTTTTCATTATAGTCCCATAAAAAGAACCGCCAGCTCAGGTGCAAAGGGACAGCCCATTGCTACTCCCTTTGTTTGATAGAAAAACTCTGAGTCAAACGTGAAAACATTTTTCTGTAAGGCAAATGTTGCCAATTCCAAAATAAAGTTGGTGGGGACTCTTGTCGGTTGGATGTAGGTTTAAGACACCCGTCTACCCGGTAAGAATGCTTGCACGTCCCCCGGAATTTAGGATCCGTTTTAGAGAAATACGGCCACTGATTTGTTCTTTTGCCCAACAGCAATTGAAACCACCCGCAGCGGCCGCCATCGGCAAAGAGGTCAGCCGAACAGCTTACGGTAAGCCTCGGTCCAATAAATGCCTTTTTGAAGTGGCGTACTAAGCAAACCATTTAATAATGCTTTTGTTTTTACAGGAGATGAAGCTGTCTAATTAGCTAGGACCCGCGCAATAAAAGCGGGTAAGTGGTACCATTTATGCTCCCAAGACAGCAATGACGAAGGCTTGAGTGTTGTCTTTAAACATGTTGTCTAAAAGTGGTTCATGTCTCTTTCCAGCTCCTTCTTGGTACGCATCTGGGAATGAAACTTTTTTGACACACAGATGTTGACCTAAAAATTAAAGGTAGGACAGAGGGGAGAAGGGTGCTTCACAGGTAGCTGGCCGCAGTCTCTTAGACTAGAGTAAACTTAAAGCTTGTCTGTTTTTGGTTTTTGTAGAAATTATTGGTCCTGAGGAGAACCCTTAACTCATTTGGGTTCGAAACGCGGCGACCGATCCGGTCCCGGGTCTCATAGAATATATGATTGTAAATAGGATTGTAAATAGCAAGAATTTTTCCTAATCAGAGCATACAGAAAAAAACTGAATTTGTACAGAAACGTTTGCTTTAATTGTATTCTTACGTTATTGTTGATACCGGGACCTTTGTTTGTTTGTTAGGTAAGGTTGGATAGTGTGAGTGGGGATTGAATGGTTGGCCAAGAGTGTGTTTAAACTGATGGTGTGTCAGTCTTAATTTTGGTTGTAAGTGTATTATATATAATTGTATATAGTCTTCATGTTTCATTTGTATTCTCATGCACAAGTAATCATGTGAAAAATTTAATGATGTCTAAAAAAGAGTAATAAAAGTGTATTTTTGCAATTCAAAAAGCAGGTTATTATGTTATGTTCATAAAAACCACCCATTTCCAAAAAATAGGTAGGATTTAGAGTCTAAGCACTGTCAGTTGTGTTGTTCTATAATATTTTGGCTCAGCCTTGCTGAGTAAGAGTCAAGACCCTTGTTGTTCTCTCACTTTAGAGCGGGTAGTTGACCCGCGAGGTCCTGACTGACAGAGAATAGGCCATTACAGGTAGGAACCTTTTGGGTTCAGGAGTATGCCCCGAGGTATGGGGAAGTGTGCATGGTTGTGATTTTCTATACTTTTATACTTCTATTCTTTTTCTTTAGTGTGTATTAATTTGTGGGACTGTATTCTGTGTTTATGTGATGGCTGACAAAGATACGCTCGCATACAGCGAAGAACATATTCAGAATCTTATGAGTGCGCCCCCTGTGTTCGCCTCCGCAACTCTCAGTGTTACTGCCAAAACTCAAAACGAGTCAGAGAAACTTATTAGATTACGCAAAAAAACAGATAAGGACGGACCTCCATGGTCATTTTTTACTACAACATTTGCGAGCGAGCACCATTCCATTTGGACTCCAAATTCGTAATATTCCAGTGGAATTTACGGATGAACCTGAATACAAGAAAGGGTATAGTGGGATCGAAACCAAGTGTAGTAGAGATCTGATGGTCCTTACCATCGAGACTGCGCATAGGATTTCACTGAAAGAACTGGAAGAGATCGCTAACCTGGAAACCAAGATTCAAAACAATCAATTAATTACGGATGCCAAAGGATTATTAGAGAAAGTTGAAAAAGAAATTTTGGAGTTCAAGGATTTCACGGTGACACAAAAAAGTAACAAATTTGACCTAGATATAAAGAACTTTTCATTGGAAACTACGTATCCCTATTTGAATAAAGACTTTTATACACGTTCGGACTCACAGCGATTTCTTCAGGATGATCAAGTTCGCTCACGTCGCAAATTTTTGACTTTTTCTGATACATCGTCATCTTCAGAAGGAGAATCAGACACTAACACTAGGTTTTATCCGAACAGAAAGGGTAATCAACAAAACCAGCAGCAACAACAACAACAACAACATCAACAAAATCAAACTCCTTTTTTAGGCAGAGGCCAACAGAGAGGCAGAGGACGGACACGTTTTGTTCAACCATGGGAGATGACGACCCGTCGTCAACATTACAAGAACTAGAGCCATCCCCATTTTTCAATTTATCAGACAGGGTATTGACATCAGCTGAAATGGCAGTGCTGGCGAAGGGACTCAATTTTGTACCATCAAGACCTACAGATTTTGTCAAAATGAAGTTGGAAAGTCTAGAGTTTTGTCGCAAGATTCGATTAAAAACATTTTTCAACGAGGCACCCGAAGTATATGGATCGGAAGTAACTGGATTCAGGAAAAAATAAGTCTTTTGCCCATCAGGCCCAAAAATTCCCAAAGAAGTGGTAGCCTTTGAACGAACTATTTTTATCAGGGATATCCGCCATGGAAAAAAAGAGGAGGTAAGTCAATTACAACCTGCCTAAAACTGAAAAAGACGCATTACTTTCTTTAAAAAATGACAAGTCGCTGGTCATTAAATAGGCAGATAAAGGCGGGGCAGTCGTGATTTGGGACATCAATAGATACAAAACCGAAGTTTTACGACAACTAGATGATATCAACTGCTACAGACGAATTGGAAAAAATCCCACTAATGAATTACAAAATCAGCTCTTTACCATCATTCAAAGAGGATTTGACCAGGGTTTTGTTGGCCCAAAAGAACTGTCATTCCTGCAGAATAAGAACCCTAGAACACCGGTTTTCTATGTGCTTCCCAAAATGCACAAAAGTGAGACTAACCCGCCAGGCCGACCGATAGTGTCGGGATGCGAATCGCTAACTGAGCCAGTAGCAAGATATATTGATTTCTTCTTAAAACAGTTCATAGACAAAATTCCAGCACATCTGAAAGACACCACAGCCTTTCTAAATAAAACAGCAACGGTACATTTTGATGCCACGAAACAACTATTGGTCACTTTAGACGTTGTTTCCCTTTATACCCAGATTCCCCAAGAACAGGCACTTGAGACATTAGCTCTCTTCTTGGAAACAAGGGAACAACCGACAAGAGTCCCCACCAACTTTATTTTGGAATTGGCAACATTTACCTTACAGAAAAATTTCTTCACCTTTGACTCAGAGTTTTTCTATCAAACAAAGGGAGTAGCAATGTGCTGTCCCTTTGCGCCTGAGCTGGCGGTTCTTTTTATGGGACTATATGAAGAAAAATTCATATACAATGACAATCCATATATTGATTGTATCTCTAACTGTATGCGATACATCGATGATGTTTTTCTAATTTGGACGGGAGGACAGGAACAACTCAATGAATTTGTGGGATGGCTTAACTCAAGGACTAATGACATCAAGTTCAGTTGTTCTGCATGGATCACTGACATAATATCGAGGGACATAATATAGACTATCAAGAATATCGTTGACAAAATATCTACAGACAGAATATCGAGTTTGTATCTACAAACAGGTAAGTACAAAAATATTGAGCTAAAAATATCGTTTACTAAAATATAGTTTATAAAAATATCGACTTTATTAAAAACAATGTTAAATTAAATTAATATTAAAAATTAATTACTAAAATATACTTAAAAATACTTAAATTAACTTATAATAATTAAATAATTAATGAAAGTTATTAAAAAAATTACATCATATTTGTTAAAACATATATATATATAGTAACATAATATAAGTAAATAATATCCAATATTATTACCGTACAATAGCGTACGTGTAAAAATTACTATTCCCACTCCAGAGAGTGCAACAGTAGGGAAAGCGTTGGATAGCGTAGGGATAAATATTACTATTCCCACTCCAAAGAGTACAACAGTAGGGAAAGCGTTGGATAGCGTAGGGGTTAAAATTACTATTCCCACTCCAGTGGGTTGTCAGGACCCGAACCCTGGGTTCCATCCTCTACTACCCAACCTCGATGCATACTGAACAAAATGCCTGGTCAGGAAAGGTGCAGTCCTGGAGGCTCAAGATGGCCGCCGCTGTTGCCAGGACTGGTGATCAGTAGGCGTGCTAGTCTCTCAGGCTCCCGCTCCTGTGGACCCTATGTGAAGCGCGAGCGCTGGAGGAAATGCGCACTTCACAGAGAAACCCTGACTAGAGAAGTTTGTGAGGTGACTATTTCTAAAGACCCTGTCTGTGAGGAGAGAGTTCTTTTACGGAGCGTCAGTCTCGCTCTGACATTGACTTTAAGGAAATTCATTTCGGAACCCGGCGCGTGATTCAAGCGCGGGTTGCCGAATGTGACCGGAGAGTGTCTGGTGAAGAATTCCGCGACGAGAAGGCTCCGGAGGGTTGGTGTAAAATTCGTCGAGCAGAGGAAGTAAGGAAGGTTACCATCTGACGACTCAGAAAAAGAAGGGGTCGAGTGACAGTTTCCGAGGAGAGCAGATATCGCTGGAACACCGACGATGTTTCAGATAAGAGCTCATAAACCTTAATAACGCCTTGAGTTTTTGTGTCTGGTTCAAATACTTACCGTTGCAAAGGATTTTCAGTTAAAGAGACGTACCTGTAAAAAAGAATACAGAAAAGTATGAATAATTAAATGTGGACATTTCTAATGCTGCAAAAGAAAATGTATATATTATGAGATGGTGAGAAAGCTTACTAAAGAATCTAGGAGCGTTGAGCAACCCTGCTAACCTGCAAAAGAAAAGAAAGAAGCGAGGTTAGAAAAGAAGCAGAGAAAGCCCCTTTCAGAACACAGAAAATATCAGAACCCCCTAATTAGAACGAAGTCTCTACTAGTAGTGAAGTAAGTGCACTTACAATAAATGTAAGACAAAATTAGTCAGGAATTCCTAGAGAAGGAAATATATAATATGTCCCTTTTTCTCACTAGTGACAACTAATAGAGGAGAACAGAATAACTAAACACATAAGAAGAGAAGCTAAGGTCCAGCAGCATAATGGTGGGTGAGAAAGAGTAACTGACTAGATTCCAATAGAGAGAGAGAGAGGAGGTTAGGTGTATAATTATTTGTTATTGTTTTTAGGTTTCCATCTACAAGACAGCATCGAGTGTAGCTGACTGAGGAGGCCAACGCAGGACCAGTCTCTTCTCTGTTTATTGTTGTATCCAAATCCCCCGTCCCTTAAGGTAATGATGGAGGGTTCTGTGTAAGACCTTCCAACATTGCTGAGATGGACTTGGGTTCAAGCATCTCTGTTCCTGTGCAGTAGTTGAGGAGTCAAGAGTAAGTTTGAGTTCTGACATGGGTAAAACAGTAGGGAAAGCGTTGGATAGCGTAGGGGTAAAAATTACTATTCCCACTCCAGTGGGTGCAACAGAAGGGAAAGTGTTGGATAGCGTAGGGGTAAAAATTACTTTTCCAACTCCAGTGAGTGCAACAGTAGGGAAAGCGTTGGATAGCGTAGAGGTAAAAATTACTATTCCCACTCCAGTGGGTGCAACAGTAGGGAAAGCGTTGGATAGCGTAGGGGTAAAAATTACTATTCCCACTCCAGTGAGTGCAATAATAGGGAAAGTGTTGGATAGCGTAGGGGTTAAAATTACTATTCCCACTCCAGTGGGTTGTCAGGACCCGAACCCTGGGTTCCATCCTCTACTACCCAACCTCGATGCACACTGAACAAAATGCCTGGTCAAGAAAGGTGCAGTCCTGGAGGCTCAAGATGGCCGCCACTGTTGCCAGGACTGGTGATCAGTAGGCGCGCTAGTCTCTCAGGCTCCCGCTCCTGTGGACCCTATGTGAAGCGCGAGTGCTGGAGGAAATGCGCACTTCACAGAGAAACCCTGACTAGAGAAGTTCGTGAGGTGACTATTTCTAAAGACCCTGTCTGTGAGGAGAGAGTTCTTTTACGGAGCGTCAGTCTCGCTCTGACATTGACTTTAAGGAAATTCATTTCGGAACCCGGCGCGTGATTCAAGCGCGGGTTGCCGAATGTGACCGGAGAGTGTCTGGTGAAGAATTCCGCGACGAGAAGGCTCCGGAGGGTTGGTGTAAAATTCGTCGAGCGGAGGAAGTAAGCAGGAAGGTTACCATCTGACGACTCAGAAAAAGAAGGGGTCGAGTGACAGTTTCCGAGGAGAGCAGATCGCTGGAACACAGACGATTTTTCAGATAAGAGCTCATAAACCTTAGCACCATCGATGCTAGTGTTATTTTCCTCCTGTGCTGAACATTATTTATTCCCATTGTTCATGACGAGCTCAGCTCGTCATGAGTGTATGGAGGTGTACATCATGACGAGCTGAGCTCGTCATGAGCGTCGAAGGAGTTAATAACGCCTTGAGTTTTTGTGTCTGGTTCAAATACTTACAGTTGCAAAGGATTTTCAGGTAAAGAGACGTACCTGTAAAAAAGAATACAGAAAGGTATGAATAATTAAATGTGGACAGTTCTAATGCTGCAAAAGAAAATGTATATATTATGAGATGGTGAGAAAGCATACTAAAGAATCTAGGAGCGTTGAGCAACCCTGCTAACCTGCAAAAGAAATGAAAGAAGCGAGGTTAGAAAAGAAGCAGAGAAAGCCCCTTTCAGAACACAGAAAATATCAGAACCCCCTAATTAGAACGAAGTCTCCACTAGTAGTGAAGTAAGTGCACTTACAACAAATGTTAGATAAAATTAGTCAGGAATTCCTAGAGAAGGAAATATATAATATGTCCCTTTTTCTCACTAGTGACAACTAATAGAGGAGAACAGAATAACTAAACACATAAGAAGAGAAGCTAAGGTCCAGCAGCATAATGGTGGGTGAGAAAGAATAACTGACTAGATTCCAATAGAGAGAGAGAGAGGAGGTTAGGTGTATAATTATTTGTTATTGTTTTTAGGTTTCCTTCTACAAGACAGCATCGAGTGTAGCTGACTGAGGAGGCCAACGCAGGACCAGTCTCTTCTCTGTTTATTGTTGTATCCAATTCCCCCGTCCCTTAAGGTAATGATGGAGGGTTCTGTGTAAGACCTTCCAGCATTGCTGAGAGGGGCTTGGGTTCAAGCATCTCTGTTCCTGTGCAGTAGTTGAGGAGTCAAGAGTAAGTTTGAGTTCTGACATGGGTGCAACAGTAGGTAAAGCGTTGGATAGCGTAGGGGTAAAAATTACTATTCCCACTCCAGTGGGTGCAACAGTAGGGAAAGCGTTGGATAGCGTAGGGGTACAAATTA
This sequence comes from Lissotriton vulgaris, assembly GCF_964263255.1. Taxonomy (NCBI): domain Eukaryota; kingdom Metazoa; phylum Chordata; class Amphibia; order Caudata; family Salamandridae; genus Lissotriton; species Lissotriton vulgaris. The sequence continues at coordinate 240,151,696 of NC_141697.1, forward strand.
CTTTTCCAACTCCAGTGAGTGCAACAGTAGGGAAAGCGTTGGATAGCGTAGAGGTAAAAATTACTATTCCCACTCCAGTGGGTGCAACAGTAGGGAAAGCGTTGGATAGCGTAGGGGTAAAAATTACTATTCCCACTCCAGTGAGTGCAACAATAGGGAAAGCGTTGGATAGCGTAGGGGTAAAAATTACTATTCCCACTCCAGTGAGTGAAACAGTAGTGAAAGCGTTGGATAGCGTAGGGGTAAAAATTACTAGTCCCACTCCAAAGAGTGCAACAGTAAGGAAAGCATTGGATAGCGTAGGGGTTAATATTCCCACTCCCGAGAGTGCAACAGTAGGGAAAGTAAATACTTCATATATTATTTAAAAAAATAGAAATTAATATCTATAAAAAATTAATTACAAGTTTTTACCAATTTATGTTAATATAATAATTAACCTATTAAAATTACTAATTAACATTAAATATTACAATTAGTTACCTATTAATATAAAATAATTACAAATTAACAAATAATTATTTAACAATTAAAAATTAACAATTATTTCAAATTAAATACAATTAAATACATTTAATTATTTAATTAATTATCAATAAATTACTTCCCACCCTATTCCCCTATAAACCCACAATCCGCTACAGAAAATAAATTAGTAAAATTAACATAATTAGCAATTATTCAATTAAATTAAATTATTGGCAATTAAAATTTTATTAATTACACATAAAAACTTAATTAACAAATAATTCTAAATAAATACCAATAATTAATTTTACATATTCAATTAATTATAATAAAATTACTTCCCACCCAATTCCCCTATAAACCCACAACCCGCTACAGAAAATAAATTAGTAAAATTAACATAATTAGCAATTAATCAATTAATTAAAATTAATTGGCAATTAAAATTGAATTAATTACCAAATATAAATGAAATAGCAATGAATTAAAAATTAATACCAATAAATACATTTACATATTTAATTAATTATAATTAAATTACTTCCCACCCTATTCCCCCTATAAACCCACAACCCGCTACAGAATTAAATTACGCAAAAATTAAAAAACTCAAAATTCATTATTTTAAAATTAAATATAACATAAATACTTTTCACACATATAATAACATAAAAACACCATAAAAAATTCGATATTATTAAAAATTCGTTAATTTTAATAACTTATATTATATACTTCGATATTTTAACTTTCTATATTTTTACCATTCGATATTACATTACTTACCTTACAAACAATATTTTTGATGTCTATATTCTGTCCATTCAATATTATGTCCAATCGATATTTTGGACTCGATATTTTGACTGTTTACCGTTCTGCATCTAACAAATCAATCACATTTCTGGATGTAAAAGTGGTTTCAAGCGAAGGAGGTCTTAGTACCACCTCATTTCGCAAAACTACTGATAGGAACAAAGCCCTGCATTATACGCGCAACCATCCTCGTAGTTTAAGACAGAACCTACCGTTCGGCCAATTTCTTAGAATTCGCAGAAATTGCTCAGAAAAGGGAGGATACTTCAAACATGCCAATGAATTAAGGGATCGCCTTATTCAAAGAGGATACCCAAAAAAGCTACTAAAAAACTCTTTAAAAAGAGCGTGGTGGACGCCACAGGAGCCACTGTTGGAGAAGAAAGTCAAACCCGAGCAGAAAAGACTAGTATGTGTTACAACGTTTTGCCCCAAAGCACATCAACTGAAAAAACTGATAACATCTAATTGGCACTTACTTAAAGATCTACATGAGGATTTCTCAGCTCCACCACTATTTGCTTATAAAAAAAGAAAAGAGTGTAGCAAACCATATTGTCCGGGCAGCCCTTCCTATCGAAAAAGCACCCATATTGAGAAGTCTATTCGGATTAGCGCCAGTGGAAGGGCATCATAAATGCGGCACCTGCACGTGCTGTGATAAAACTATTGAAAATTCTGTATTCACATTTGAAAACATCCACTGGAAACACGAAATGTTCACAAATTGTAAAACCAGGAATGTTGTATATGGAATTATCTGCCCATGTCCTATGTTATACATAGGAAAAACGACCCAGGAAGTAAGGCAGAGAATAACGCAGCACAAATAAAGAATACGCAGGTTGGTGGAAAATGCGCCATTGGTCAACCATTGGGTGACTAAGAATCATGAGCAAAATGATCTAAAAGGGACTGTACTGTCTAAGATAGACAGGGATCCGCGAGGTGGTGACTTAGAAGCACGATTAAGTCAATGGGAGGCGTTGCTGATTATGAAATTCAACACGGCAATCAGAGGTTTGACTGAAATTTCGGAGATTTATAAACCCAGCACATAATACCATCTTACATTTCTGGCAATGAATCACTAATTTGTATATTCCAGCAAGTCATTGACAAACAAGCCTCTAACCCTGCATAAACTAATCGCCAAGGACAACTACGTCTAACAAATACAGCCGCAAACTATAATTCCCATAAACTCTAGCTGTAAACTGGTAATTATACAGGAAGTAGCGAACGCAGACGCCGCAGCGTTTCACATGCCGAAGGGAATCTGTGGAGTTTGAACGTAGGATTAAGACACCCGTCTACCCGGTAAGAATGCTTGCACGTCCCCCGGAATTTAGGATCCGTTTTAGAGAAATACGGCCACTGATTTGTTCTTTTGTCCAACAGCAATTGAAACCACCCGCAGCGGCCGCCATCGGCAAAGAGGTCAGCCGAACAGCTTACGGTAAGCCTCAGTCCAAAAAATGCCTTTTTGAAGTGGCGTACTAAGCAAACCATTTAATAATGCTTTTGTTTTTACAGGAGATGAAGCTGTCTAATTAGCTAGGACCCTCGCAATAAAAGCGGGTAAGTGGTACCATTTATGCTCCCAAGACAGCAATGACGAAGGCTTGAGTGTTGTCTTTAAACATGTTGTCTAAAAGGGGTTCATGTCTCTTTCCAGCTCCTTCTTGGTACGCATCTGGGAATGAAACTTTTTTGACACACAGATGTTGACCTAAAAATTAAAGGTAGGACAGAGGGGAGAAGGGTGCTTCACAGGTAGCTGGCCACAGTCTCTTAGACCAGAGTAAACTTAAAGCTTCTCTGTTTTTGTTTTTTGTAGAAATTATTGCTCCTGAGGAGAACCCTTTACTCATTTGGGTGCGAAACGCGTCGACCGATCCGGTCCCGGGTCTCATAAAATATAGGATTGTAAATAGGATTGTAAATAGCAAGAATTTTTCCTAATCAGAGCATACGGAAAAAAACTGAATTTGTACAAAAACGTTTGCTTTAATTGTATTCCTACGTTATTGTTGATACCGTGACCTTTGTTTGTTTGTTAGATAAGGTTGGATAGTGTGAGTGGGGATTGAATGGTTGGCCAAGAGTGTGTTTAAACTGATGGTGTGTCAGTCTTAATTTTGGTTCTAAGTGTATTGTATATAATTGTATATAGTCTTCATGTTTCATTTGTATTCTCATGCACAAGTAATCATGTGAAAAATTTAATGATGTCTAAAAAGGAGTAATAAAAGTGTATTTTTGCAATTCAAAAAGCAGGTTATTATGTTATGTTCATAAAAACCACCCCTTTCCAAAAAATAGGTAGGATTTAGAGTCTCAGCACTGGCAGTTGTGTTGTTCTATAAGATTCTCAGAATCTGGCCCTTTGCGAGCCGATTTCAGCTTGATGAATCTTACTGTTGATGTTTTGTGAGCTGCTTGGCCCAAAGCAACTTATCGTCAAACTGTATTCCTAAGTAGTCGTAGTAATTGACCTTACATAGAGGTTTGTCATTTATCTTAAAAGTGCTCTTTAGACTACTCTTGCTGTTTAGCACCATAAAATTAGTCTTTTGTGTATTGATCACAAGGTTTTTCGTGGGACAGTAACTTTCAAACCCATTCAGCAGCTTGTGCATGGATAACTCGGTACATGAGAGTAAAACAGCATCGTAATCTACTCGACCTAACTGTAATGTACTTTTACTCAAATTGTGTAATCCAAGGATAATATTTTATTTCACAGGCCCCTTTTTACTTCATTATCACATTTGTGCGCACCTTCAAATATGTGAGTACAGCATTTCTGCTGTACAAATAACTCTTGTTTGATTTAATATACCAAACATTTGCTCCATGTATAATAAAAATCTAGCCCATATGTAGGGTCCCCATGACCCCTGACTTGCCTATTAGTTCACTAATAGCATTGCCATCAGGGCAGGAGGAGGAATTTTGTCAGTTCATGTTTAAAACCTACTTTTCAATCAATCAGGGAGATTATAAGTGCGCTACTCATCCGTGGGGGTCTCAAGGAACTGAAAGGGCGCGGGGGGGGGGAGCAGCAGATCTGCTTAACCGTAAAAACAGGTCTTCCTGAAAGTGTTCAGGGTAGGGGCGCGTCTGATGTCTGCCGGTATCTCGTTCCGGGTCTTGGCTGCGAAGTGGGGGAAGGATCTTCCGCCTGCTCTGGCTCTATGGATGCGCTGGGTTTCAGCCAGCGCGAGGTTGGTAGATCGGAGGTTACTCTTGGGTACGTGGAAGTTGATTCTGTCGTTGAGGTATTTAGGCCCTTTGTTGTGTAGGCATTTGTAGGCGTGGGTGAGGATGTTGAAAGTGACTCTTTTCTCCACGGGGAGCCAGTGGAGCCTTTGTAGGTGCTGGCTGATGTGATCATGCTTGGGGATGTCTAGGAGGAGTCTGTCGGCGGCGTTCTGTATTGTCTGGAGTCTGCGGAGTAGGGACTTGATGATGCCGGCATAGAGTGCGTTTCCATAGTCCAGTCTGCTGGTGATGAGTGCGTGGGGATTGTCTTTCTTGACTCATGGGGGATCCATTTGAAGGTCTTGTGGAGGATTCAGAGTGTGTTGAAGCAGCTGGAGGTTACAGCGTTGACCTGTCGGTTCATGGTGAGTGATACGTCGAGTACAATGCCGAGGTTCTTGGCGTGGTCTCTCGCTAAAGGTGGGCTTCCGAGGGCGGTCAGCCACCAGGTATGGTCCCATGCAGAGGTGTTGGTTCCAAGGAGGAGGAATTCTGTCTTCTCGGCTTTGAGTTTCAGGCAGCTGTTGGTCATCCAGACTGCGATGTCTTGCATACCTTTCTGGAAGTTGAGTTTGGCGGTGGTGGGGTCTTTGGTGAGGGAGACTATGAGCTGGGTATCATCGGCGTAGGATACGATGTTGAGGCCGTGTTGTTGGACGATGGCAGCAAGGGGGCCATATGGATGTTGAAGAGGGTCAGGCTCAGAGACGACCCTTGTGGGACTCTGCAGGTGATTTTCGTGGGATCGGAGAGGAAGGGTGGCAGTCTGATCCTTTGGCTTCTTCCAGTGAGGAATGATGGGATCCATTCCAGGGCTGTTCCCTGTATGCCGGCGTTGTGTAGTCTGGAGACTAGTGTGCGGTGTGAGATGGTGTCAAAGGCCGCTGATAGGTCGAGTAGGATGAGTGCTGCGGAGTGGCCGTGGTCCAGGAGGGTGCGGATGTTATTTGTGGCGGCGAGTAGGGCGGTCTCTGTGCTGTGGTTGCTTCGGAATCCGAATTGGGAAGTGTCGAGGATGGCGTTCTATTCGAAGAATTCTGTCAGTTCCCTGTTGAATGTCTTCTCTGCAACTTTGACTGCGAAGGGGAGGAGCAAGATGGGTCGGTAGTTCTTTAGGTCGTTGGGGTCAGCCGTGGGCTTCTTGACCAGGGGCCTGACTTCTGCACGTTTCTAATTGTCTGGGAAGGTGCCTGCTGTGAAGGTGGCGTTGCTGGTGCGTTGTAGTTCGGGTGTGATGGTGTAGATTATTATATTACTAAAGCATGATGTGGTAGTGCACTGTCATTTACAAATAGCATGTTTTCCATTGAAATGGCCAAAAACCTTCCCACTAACATAGTTTTACTGATAAAAGTATATAACATATAAACAATCATGGAAATTGGGTTTCATCTAAAATATTTGTCCCCAAATACAATGTCCTGATTTGTATTTAGCCTATTAAAATCTTTTTTCCATGACAAAGATTACTAAAAATGTGCTTTCATAACTACTGAAATAAATTTAGAAATATCTGTACAGTTCATTTACAAGCTATTTATATGTTAGAAAACAAGCTGGCATTCTACAGCCTTTCGTTGCACACTCTTTGTACAGCACAATTGTCGGGCAGTTCACTTTATAGAATCTTCTAAGGGTGCAGTCAGAGAAAGAAAAGTAATTGTAAGGAGACATAAACTGACTTTGGACCTCTCTCCAAATGCAGAGCAAATGTGACTAGATTAAAACAAGATTTAAAGGCTTCTTTCCTGCTCATTCACTGACTGAGCGAACAGAACACCTGTTTCTCGTCAGCTGCGAGAACAGACCAGTAGGCCCTGAAAAGAGCTCTCCCATATAAAATATGACTCGTCATAGGGAGTGGGCGAGTAGATTTCTCGAGGCCTGTAGGTCCAGCTGATGGGATGGTTGTTGATTACTGAGATGATACTATGAGGAGTCAATATTGCTTCAAGTGTATTCCCAGCTGTGTGAGTAAGACCGGAAATCAATTGATGAAAGATAATCAATTCCAGTGAGAGAGGAGTTGTTAGGTTGAGTACGGTTTGAGGTTGACAACAGATATTTAATTCTCTCAGTAGGCAGCTATTGATATGCTTTAAGATGACCTCTGAGGCAAAGTCCGGGAATGGCTCAGAAATGAAACTCTGCTTATGGTTTCTTGTAGAATAGGTGCGCATAATCACTTATCCGGGTTCCTGTAATGAACTGCAGGTCAGGGTTATATTCTGATATCTGATTGTAGATGCCTCCCCCCCCCCCATTCTTATTTATTGAACTTGTCTTTAGTAATATGCTAGAGAGATGTGAAAACTGAAGAGGAAGATAGCAATCTATGGTGTAAGGTGGGACGCTTAAGAAAAGGAGAGAAGAGGCAGGTTGGGTCACTGTTTGACTCAAGTATGATCAACTGAGATTGTGTGTGGTTTAGGAAAGGTTAACGCAACAGTAGAGTTGGAAATCAGAGAAGGAGGTTTAGTTTTGGATAATTGAGAGAAGGTACATACAAGACATTGGGTTTAGAGTACAAAATAGCAGAGTAAAAGGGAGCAGATGGAGTAGGTGGGAAACATGGAATCAGAGGGGAAGTTAAGTAGAAGAAAGAGGGTGTTTCATGGTTAATCCCAGGGTAAAAATGTAGGCATATGGCTGAGAGGCGGAGGCATGTTCATATTAGAAGATGGAAAGAAAATGTACATAGAATTGAGACAATGCTTCAGATGCATGTAGGGTGTGATTACAGGGCTTAATTTGTGCAAAGTAAGTGAAGGGGCCTAACGTTTTTTTAAGCGTCGCTGCCAAATAGCAGGGCTTCCTAGTCTTCCTTCCATCTCATCCCTCATTCTTCCACCACCATACCATTCCTGTCCATTTATGTGAAAAAAGTGGATTTCGTTAAATCCTTGCTTTCTCCCTTTGTTACAGTTTTCCTCTCTTTCTCTTCTTTTCTCCATTTTATGTCTTTCGTTTGCTCTCATCAGAGATCTGGATCATAAAAATTGGTTCTGGCGCCTTTTGCTCTCCATCAGTGCAGTATAGCACCCCCAAATGCATTGGCAAACCAATAGGCTCCAAAGGCAAGAACATTTGGCTTTGCCAATGATTGTTCCCGAAGTTGCCTGGCACCATATTACCTAGTAGTGAAGGGGATTGTACCTGCTTGGTGTTGACCGGTATTTGTAATAGGAGTGAGCTAATGTCTGATTTTGGGTTGAAATCTGTGTGTGTGTTCAGACATGTATCTATGTGCACAGGATCCTCAAGCTTGCTTGACCATTCGTTTATACCTCTGTCTGGCTCCCCCAAACCCCAGCTAGACTTTCACACAGATGGCTGAGTGCCAAGGTTGTGGATTATTTACAACAAATAGCTTTAGTAGGAGGGGGCCCAAACAGCCTTTCTTAAGGGATCATCGGGCACATGCATCATTGTCAATTGCATTTGCAAATGGTGCGAATCGCAATTTTCGGCCGTTTGCAAATGCAATTAACAAAATTGGGAGGCATCATGTTTTTCGCAATTTTAGAAATCGCAATCACCTTGCGATTTCTAAAATTGCGATTGCATTTAAGAAATCGCAATTTGAAATTTCATAAATGCAATGCATGAACATTTTAAATTTGCGAATTCGCAAATAGGGAGAGGTAAATTACCATGAAGTTGAGCTTCATGGTAATTTGCGAAAACTTTCAATTTTTGAAAGTTTCATTTTACACACACACATGCCTTTGGGGCATGTGTATGTGAAAAATGTACTTAAAGTTATATTTCAGGGGTGCAGGGGGGGGTCCTTTGGACCCCCCCCCCTGCACCCTTGAAATTGCATTTTCAGTTTGCGATTCGCAAATTGCTAATCACAAATTAAAAATGACTTCCCATTCATTCCTATGGGCCTCTAGGCCCATAGGAATCAATGGGAAGGGATTCCTTAATTGCGATTCGCAAATTGTGAATCGCAATTAAGGAAATTTAACAAACCACAAAAAAAATTGCGATTTCTTGGTGCATAGCCGTTTGCGATTTCTTAATTGCGATTCCTTAATTTTCGCAATTAAGAAATCGCAAAGGGCAACAATGATGCATGTGGCCGATAGAAAATTATATTTACATGAAATCTACCACAGTCAATTGAATAGCTGTTTTTCATAAACATATCTTTAGTGCAAACGTCAAACATGCAATAGTCAACTCAGTCTGCTCCTAATGGCATTCAAACTGTTGTGGAATGAGGTTCTTGATAGTATCTAGCCCTCCCTCTTTTCCATCCTCCTTTGGGCATATGGAGTTCCCTTGTCTTTCCTATTATAACATTGGAGTTCTTGCCCCTTAATAGTGTATCATGCAAAGAAGTAGCATTGCATAGGTGTGTGATGCATTGATGTGAGACATGTAACTTTCCTGAACATCTAACGGACCTCTATAGCTTGCTAGCCTATAGTCATTGTCCGTGACTCTAAAGCTGAATCTGGTTGAGTGGTATGTTTTTGGCAGTTCCAAACCCCGGATTACATGCCCTGTCTCTTACATCCACTCTGCCACAGTGGAACCCCCCCCCCTCTTGTAGAAACCCAACAACCCAAGCATATAAAAATGTGGCCAATTTGTACACAGAGGAACTGCTATCAGCCAAAGAATACTGCGAACAGCTGGAAAGAAGATGGAGAACTAATCACAGACAAACTGACAAGGAAACCTTCAAAGCAGCACTAAGGGCCAGATTTAGATCTTGGTGGATTGGTTACTACGTCAAAATGGTGACAGATATCCTGTCCTCCTAAATATAAATCACATCGGCCAAGATCTAAATCAGGCCCTAAGACACTACCACCATAAGATCAGAGAAGGCCCTAGCTGAATGCATAGAAAGCAGCTCTAATAGCTGTAAAGAAATCTTTGCGGTCGTCAAAGATTTCATCTCACCAACTTCCACCACCAACAACATCATCCCCTCCCAAGACTTATGTGACAACCTATCCGTATTCGTCAACAACAAAATCGAAACTATAACAATTTTGGCCCTCAACCGAACCTCAGCAGCCTCACCTCCAGCCTTCCAATAAAAAACCTTGGAAGCACTCTGACTACAAGGAAAACAGTCCACATGGAAGAAACAGAGCACATCATACTAATCATCCACTCCTGGGCTCCAAATGACCCATGCTCCCACAACATTGACAACATGGGCACCACCCCCATCAGTGAAGCACTCACCCACATCCTGATCAGCTCCATCACCACCCCACATTCCTGGAGGCCTGGAAACACACAACAGTCAGTGCACTACTAAAGAAACCTTTGGCAGACCCCACCCAGCTAGCAAAGTACCTCCTGATCTCCCTATTACATTACCCAGCCAAGGTCATGGAGAAAGCAATCAATAAGCGACTCACTGAACACCTGGACCTACACCAGCTCATGGAGACCACTCAATCGGACTTCAGACCCAATCACGGCACTAAGATCACCCTCATCGCAGCAACCAACATCAAAATGATCCTCAACCGAGAAGAAACAGCAGGCCTCAACCTGCTTCTCTACTCATCAGCCTTTGTCTCCCACTCCACAGAGATCAGAAGAATTCATGAGATAAGCATCCAAGGGCCCACTCCCAACTGGATCTGCTCCTTCTTCACTGGAAAACTACATAAAGCAAGCAGGCCACCTTACCCGTTGGAAGCCAGGAACCTCATTTGTGGAGTCTCCCAAGGATCACCTCTCAGCCTGACCTTGTGCAACATCTACATGGTCCCACTGGCCGACAACCACACTGCATCAACATTCTCTCCTACACAGACGGCACATAAATGATACTCTCCCTTACGGACAAGACTCTTGTGACAAAAACCAACTCGCTGCCAGCATGTCCACCGTAGCCACGTGGATGAGATTCAACTGTCTCAAGTTCGACTCAGACAAGACGGAAGTTGTGATTTTTTTTAAAAAGACCTCTCTGTGGGACTCACCTGGAGGCCGGTAGATGGCAGGCCTATACCAACTCCTACAGCCCATGCCAAAAACTTAGGAATCATCCTTGACAACAAGCTCAACATGACAGCCCAGGTCAACGCAGTTACCTCCACCTTCTTCGACATCCTGTGGATGTTGCGTAAAAGTGGCTACCAGAGAACACCAGGAAAACGGGCACACAGGCCCTCCTAAGCAGCCGACTTGACTACAGAAAAACACTCCTCATTGGAATCACTAAACCGCTCCTAAACAGACTCCAACCCATCCAAATGCTGCAGCAAGATTCATCCTCAACCTACCATGCCGCACCCACATCAGTCCACACCTCAAGGAACTTTACTAGCTCCCATACTCAAGTGCACTCATTTCAAACTCTTCACATACACATGCAAAGCACTACACAATATAGGACCTCATATTTCAATTGCCACATACATTTCTACCAACTCTTCAGACACCTCTGCTCAGTCGGACTCTCACTAGCACATGTACTGTGCATACAAAAAAACAGAGCAGTAGGTTGCGCCTTCTCATACATCTCTACCAAAGTATGTAACGACCTACTATAGCACATCAGAATCTTCACATCACTTCTTGAGTTCTGCAAGAGGCTTAAGATCTGGCTTTCAAAAAAATCTCCTGGGAGACTGCCACCTAACTGCCTGTGAAGTACCTAGATACTGTCACGGGTGATTAGCGCACTATACAAATATGCCTAAAATAACATACAATTTTATAGATTAGCCTTTACTATCAGCAACTTCAAGTCCAAAACTCATATTCAAACTTCAGCCCTAGTCTTCAAGTAACTTTCTGCAGCAACCTCTTCAGAAGTGAACACAAGCCTTTGGAGAAAAACAGTGATACTAAGGGCCTCATTAGGATAGCAGGCAGAAAATCACCCCGACCGCCATGGAGGCGGAAAACAACTGCCCGCCAGGACCGCGGATAAACCGGCCACCACATTAGGATCAACCACCACAAAAGACCGACCGCGGCGGTAGCGGCCCTACCAAAATCGCCCGATGCGGGCGGTGAGGTCAAAAATACAGACCGCGGCGGTCGGAAAAGCAACGGAAAAGCAACAACCCGCCGCAAGGAAAGCGGAGACACCGCACAGGAAATTAGGAATTCCCCGAGGGTCCCGCGGTCAGAACCGCTGTTCCCGACTGCCGCGGTCGCACACAGGAGTGAATTGGAGAGATAGCGGAAGAGCGGCAGCCTAGCAACCGCAGCGGACTGAACATGAAAAACATGTCGGACGGTTCCTAAACACCGCAGTGATGCCAAACATTGCACAAATCAAAGTAGCCATACCCTCCAAAATAATAAAACACATACAAATAAACATAAATAATGCCAATAAAATATTAAAGCACAGGACAACTCCCACACACACCTGACAGTCAAATTCCACTTAGACACACCCACACAGCTGAGTATAAAACCACCACCTTCACTGACCACAATCCTTTGCAACACTCCAGAAGAGAAGGCCATACACCACATCTGACAGGAGAGGCAAAAGAGCACAGCACACACACACATCCACCACCACCATCACTACCACCATCACACCAGCACCAACAATCCCCCAGCACACAACACACCTCACACACCAACACCACAACCGCCACCCACACACCTGCACCCACAAACACTTCAACCACCACACACCATGACATCACAGAAAATGCCCAAATTCACAGAGAGTGAGTTGACAGTCATGGTCAATGAGATAGTGAGAGTAGAGCCACAACTTTTTGGTAGCCTGGTCCAACAGACACCATTAGCCACGAGGACACAAATGTGGGAAAGGATAGTCCAAAGGGTCAATGCTGTAGGGACCACCCCAAGATCCAAGAAGGAGATCATGAAGCGGTGGCATGATCTCAAGAGGTTGGTCAAAGAGAAGAGAAGCAAGAACTGGCATCTAGCGAACGTGACTGGCAGTGGCCCTCCCATCCCACCGAAAACATTCACGCCATGGGAGGAGAAGGTGCTTGCCATACTGCATGCATCCTGAGAGTCTCACAGGAGTAGCCGGGGGAACAGAGGCTGGTAAGTACAAACAAATGGCAACCAACACACTGAGAAGTACTTCCTTGAACAACCCAAATCCCATTACACTGTCCACCCTCACCCAACAGACAGCTAGCCATCTTGCATAGGAGGCCTGTATGGGGAAGGGAGTTCTGTACAACAACTCACACCATACCCACTCTACCACAGCCTACCAAGATGTATACCCCCCAACACCACCCAGAAGCATGTGTCAGCCATTGCACTGTTCAAAAACAGACTTACGGGTAGGTAGCCATCTTGTATTGGAGGACTGTGTGGGGGTGGGAGGCCTGTATCACTACTCCCAGCATGCCCCCTGTCCCACACTCCAGCAGCATGGAGGCCTTCCCCACCCAGGAGCATGTGTCAGCCATCGCACTGTTCAACAAACAGACTTACAGGTAGGTAGCCATCTTGTATTGGAGGACTGTTTGGGGGTGGGAGTCCTGTATCACTACTCCCAGCATGCCCCCTGTCCCACACTCCAGCAGCATGGAGGCCTCTCCCACCCAGGAGCATGTGTCAGCCATCGCACTGTTCAACAAACAGACTTACAGGTAGGTAGCCATCTTGTATTGGAGGACTGTTTGGGGGTGGGAGTCCTGTATCACTATTCCCAGCATGCCCCCTGCCCCACACTCCAGTAGCATAGAGGCCTCCCCCACCAAGGAGCATGTGTCAGCCATCGCACTGTTTAACAAACAGACTTACAAGTAGGTAGCCATCTTGTATTGGAGGACTGTTTGGGGTGGGAGGCCTGTATCACTACTCCCAGCATGACCCCTGTCCCACACTCCAGCAGCATGCGGGGGTGAACAAATAGAGGCCAGCCTACGTCCCCATATGGAACATCGATGTCACATTAACCACACACAGGTGACTGTACTTCTGCCTGTCTGTTACATCTGCGCATATCCATTCACAACAACAGCAACCACACCAGACAATGTACACGTCGTACGTCGTCACCCACCTTCAAGTGAAGTAGCGGTCGATGAGCTGTTGGCGCAGGTCAACTTCTTCCTCCTCACCACTGTCCTCATCACTGGACTCAGGTCCTTGAGCATGTGGTGGCCTTGGTTCCTCACCATCGTCCAGGAGCAGGGGGATCCCCTTGTGGATGGCCAGGTTGTGCAGCATACAGCATGCCACAACGATCTTGCATACCTTCCCAGGCGAGTATGCCAGTGCACCTCCTGTCCTGTCAAGGAAGCGGAATCTTGACTTCAGCACGCCAGAAGTCCACTCAATTACACGTCGGGTCCTGCCATGGGCCTCATTGTTCCGGATGTCAGCCAGGGTCCTGGGATTCCTTAGCGAGCTCAACAGCCATGGCCTACTGGGATATGCTGAGTCACCTGTGAATGACAAACACCCATTGCAATGTTGCACAGCCAGAGTGCAGCAGGTAACACAGAGCACACAATATCAGTAGTCATACTCATCCACAATCCAAGCACGCTCGGGATGCAGATTTTCCATCATCCGGGGCACCATGCTGTTCCTCATGACATACAGATCATGTGCAGAGCCAGGAAATCTTGCACACACACAGGAAATGGTCATGTCCGCAAGGCACACCACCTGCACATTGATAGAATGATAATGTTTACGGTTTCTATAAATGTGCTCTGTTACCTGTGGTGGCACCAGACCTACATGGGTGCAATTGATGGCACCAGCAACATGTGGGATGCGCCCAAGGGGATAGAAGTCACCCTTCACACCGGCCAATTCGCTCCCCTAGGAAAATGAATGTAGCGATTCCTATAGAGCATCATTGCTGCAAGAACATCCCTCAGCACCTGGCTGAACATGGGCTGCAACATCCTTCCAGCGCTAGCCACGGTCTCCTGGAAGGAACCAGTTGCAAAAAAGTGGAGGGCTGCCATCACCTTGTATGTGGGTGGGAATGCAGTTGGATAGTGACGGCGAGGCTGCAGGTGGGGCTCCAAAAGATCACACAGGATCTTCAGTGTTGGTCTGTCCAGTCGGAATTTCCGAATTATTGCAACATCCTCCATGTCCTCCAGCACTGTCAGGTGACGTAGGAGATTTGGCCTCCTCCTAGTTAAGATGTAAATTAGAAAATGTCAGTGACAACCATCATGAGATGGCCACAGCACATACCATCAACAATGTCATGGAAATACAAAGACTGCCTGAGAGATGCATAGCACACCAGGTTACATGGGTGGCCTTTTGATACACACAGAGGGCACACCTCTCCACTAACAATACACGAGTGCCACAAACACATTGGTGAATGTGAATTCACACATACTGAACCACACATGTAACATGTGCATACCAGGTGCTGTGACATCCGCTAATGTGTCTGAAACTACCATGACTGTATCAAACCCATCTGCTGTACCTGTCACACCTCAATGCATCATGTAAAGTCTGCACACATCCATCCACACATTCATAACAGCAGCAGGAAAACTTTCAGTTGTGTGCATGAGCAGATGTGAAAGCACCAGTCTGGTACGAAACCATACAGTGACACAAGCCTTGTCAAGGTCAGCACTGACCCACAACACATTGATTTCTTCAACATCATTGACACCAGCTCCAGAGTGTCAAGCATCATCAACCATCAAATGCATAACTAACATGGCAGGGACCACAGACCAAAGTGTGTCACACAGAACGTGCGTCCACCTGTGGATGACATGGAAGAATGGCATTGTGTGTACAAGGATGTGCCCTTCACCATGTTGCTGCTGGGTACTGATACAGTCTTCACGATGGACAAAGCCATTTAATGTTACGAAAATGGCTGTAGTTACCGCCTGGCCCCGGCGGTGTGACACCAGCACCACCCCTTTCACAAGTGCGTTAGCAATTGGCATGGAGACGTGTAGATGGCGGTGGGCATGCTCCGCCGCATGAATCGCAGTAGCTACCGCCTGGCCCCGGCAGTGTGACACCAGCACCACCCCCTTCACAAGTGCGGTAGCCATTGGCATGGAGACATGTGTAGATGGCGGTGGGCATGCTCTGCCACCGCGGAGGCGGTCATTGGATACTTTTGAATGATGCACCATCGCGGTAGCGCACCCCGGGCACCCGCGGTGCGTCACCGCCATGGAGCATTGCCTACAGCCAATGGCAGCGTTGATCGGGGTGGCAGGATGCAGATTTGAAAATCGCGGAAGGTGTGCACCGCCACCGTGGAGGCGGTCATTGGATACTTTTGAATGAAGTACCATCGTGGTAGCGCACCCCGGGCACCCGCTGTGCGTCACTGCCATTGAGCATTGCCTACAGCCAATGCCAGCGATGATCGCGGTGGCATGATGCAGATTTGAAAATCGTGCAAGGTGTGCACCGCCACGGCGGAGGTGGTCATCGGATGCTTTTGAAAGAGGCAGACCTGAACAACCAATTGTAGCAGCTTTTCAGCTTCCAAAATGACCCCAGGGGGCTAAAAATCTGTGGGAGTGAGCCTCACATTTCCACTGCTCACAGAGCCTGTTGCCTGGGACCTCTCCTGGTGCTGCCTGAAGAGCCTGCTGCCTGGGACCCTCCCCTGCTGCTGCCTGAAGAGCCTGCTGCCTGGGACCCTCTCCTGCTGCTGCCTGAAGAGCCTGCTGCCTGGGACCCCTCACCACTCACTTCCACCACAGGTGTTTCATGTCCACAGGGATCAAAGGACAGAGAAGATCCGTGCCAGTCCATTCACAAGTGAGGAGCTGGAGGTCCTTGTGGACGAGGTGCTGGCACAGTACCCAAGGCTGTTTGGTGGTCCCAATGTAGTGGTAAGTCTCCATGAAGGTAGCTGTAGGGCAGGGGGTGTCAGACATGTAGTTGTGCAGCTGCAGTATATGCCTGAGGGTGTGGGGTTGTGTACGACACCGACAGACAAGCTGTCTCCAGGGCGAGGGAGTGTGTGTGTGTCCCAATGTCACTCTATTCTATGCCTGTACTTGTATGTGTGAGTGGGGTGTGTTACATTGTCAGCCATTCAGAGCCAACGGCTGTTAGCCATGTAGGTGCCAGGACAGTAATTGCATGTGTGAATGTTTCAGTGTGCCCCTGTAGTCTGAGTCAGTGTGACCCGCAGAGTTGGTTCAGTGGCTTCCCACCCAAACGATAAAACATCATCAGACTCACATGCTCCTGTTCCTTCACACTGAATAGTGGATATGCCCCATCTGTGCCCTGTATAATTTCAGACTTAAACACTTCTGTCAATGCATATAGTGTTGTGGCATCCTGCATTCGTGACATTATCATGGAGCCTGTACGCCCCAATGTGTGCCTGCAATCACAAATGTTTGGGCCATGCAGAGTGCTCTTGTGAGGGGTCACCCAGTTTTGGAGGGAGGGAGGTTACAATGAGTCCTGAGTCTGTGTCTTGCCACTGTACTGATAGATGTTGTAATCTGACATTGTGTAACTGTTCGTTTACCCTTCTTTTCTCTCATACCTGCAGCTCAAAGTACACCAGTGTAATGCCCTGTGGAGGGCCATTGCAGTAAAGGTGCGAGCCCTGCGGGTTTCCAACATACAACGCACCCACTGTCACAAGAGGTGGGACGACATCAGCCGGCTGGCAAAGCAAGTGCAGAGATGACGTTGGGGATGCTACCACGCACAGGGCGATTGGCACGGCGCAGCATGACTCCACTGATGGGCCGCATACTGGCAGTGACTCATCCAGACCTGGATGCACGTCTGAAGGAGCATCGGCAGCAAGGCATGGGTGGTGAGTATCTGGGGAGGGTGACTTTAGCTAGGAGTGGATGCATGTGTACAGGGCCTGTGGCAGCGGTGACCCATGGGATGTGCGTGTGTTGCTATGCTGTGCTGTGTGATCTGAGTGGCTACTGTGATGTGTGCTTGTATGAGGCATTGGCCCACCCTGGCCTTACTGAGCTGATCCTCCCTGCTGTTCTTTCGCATTGCCAGATGTGTTAGGCTCCACATGGTCATTCATCATTGGGATAGTGTGGGAAATCTATATTGTGGTGAACTGCAGTGTCAACTTTATGAGTGTGACTTCATGTATGCCTCCTTTGCATGCACCATGATGGTTGAGGCCCACACATCTGACAACAATGTGACCGAGATTACCACATGGTGCTTGCTATGGCCTACTTGGCATTGAGGCATGTAATGTCATAATAGGTGTGTGTGTTGTCCCCTCCTGTACCCTGAAGGTCTGTCAGTGGTAATAAGTGTTGTACCCACATCATGTCCCTAGGGCAGGTCAAGTTGGGGGAGCACTCCATCTACGGGCAGGGTGTAGTGCTGTGTGGCATCAACATGCCTCACTCCTGGCAGTTATTCTGCGTTACAGGCACTGTTGTGGTCTATGTAGTGTGTTGCTGCACAGTGATTGCAGGGTGTGGTGGTTACCATGTAGATTTGTGCCTCTCCTGTACTGCATTGATGTGTATTCGTATGACCAGTTGATGACACTTACACAACCCTGCATCTCTCTCTAATGCAGATTCGCAAGAGACCACGGAGGAACATGAGTCAGAAACCAGTGGTGGCGAGAGTAGCACTACAGCTGCAGCGGAGGCAAGTGACACTGAGCCCACCAGCGCATCAGAGGGGGACAGAAGTATGCAGGAGGAATCCGTGGCTGAGACACAGAGTACCACATCATCTGATGGCAGCGGGAATGCATCCATGTTGGCAGGCACAGGGGATGGGGAGTCTGCATCATCATCTACCACCCAGCGGCCAGTGCCCAGCCTCCCATCCACTTCCTCGGGGGCTGCCCGTATCCGTGTCACTAAGAGGGGACGAGCCACATTCACACCTGGCACCGCTGCCCCTGTCCCCCCTGCTGCACTCAGTGCAGAGTGTGTTGAGCTCTGCGCCAGCTTTGTGTGGGCCAGACTGCCCAGCTTAATGCCTTCAGTGACCATAACACCTAACAAAAGGTTCAGGTGAAGAAGTCAGATAAAAAAATAAAACTTCAAATGTACAGTCAAAACTAGAAAGCAAGAGGGGAAAGAAGAAGCCTATATATACATGAACAAATTTCAAAAACAATTATAATTTATTATATATATTTTTTAAAAGTTCAAGGAAGAACAATTGCGCTCAAGAAAAAGTGTAACAATTCACATGCCGAACATGTGGCTAACAAACAAACATTACATGTGCAAAAGAACAACAAAAACAAAGTAATGTGTCCACAGATTATGGCCACAGAAAAGCGTCAACGGCGTTTCAACCGCTGGGTCATATCAAATGAGAATGCTATTTGTGATTTTCCATAGAATGTTTAAAAATGTTGATGGCCTGGTATTGTGATTGAGATATGGTTCTCAAAAATAATTGCTGTATAACAATCCCACTAATACCCCACCTCCTAAAACAATAATAGATTCTTTTGACTCTAGGTGAGGGTATTAACCCTTCTTTTCTTTTTCTTTTTCTTTGTCCAATCCCACCAATCTGTATGTCTAACCTAGTGCGAAAGAAGTCTTGTGTATGATTGCTTCACACAATGTATGTTGGACGATAAAAGAGCCCGTTTGATTGAGCACCTTTACTTATTGGTTTAAACCCCCCCAAAAAAACCACTCACCTGTTTCTTCCTTACATCACTCTTCCAGAGAATAGATTTTATTACTTGTCTCCCTCCCTTTGCTCCGATGAAAATTGACAATTTTGTCTAAAAATAAAAACTGTTTATGAAATATCAAAATTAAAAAAGATTAAAACTGACATATGTTTGTCCTTTGTATGCGGCAATAGTTTGAAGTCGTTGCGCATCTGAAATAGGTTGATTCATTTAGCAGTACTGGCACTTTGCTTTGTTTATACTGATATCCGCGCGGCCTTAGTGCGCTTTAGCCAAACCCTTTTGTTGTTTCTTAGTTGTGTTAGTGGGCGCTTGCTAGCGAGGTCTATTGTTGGACACTCGAAGAAAGTCCAGTAAATAGGTGGACCTTCTTTTAGGTCAGTTATCCTTATCTGGTTGATTACGCAATATTTTTCAAGATTACGCATTGGACATGCTTGAAATTAAGGATTGATATATAAAAGTAAAACATTGGAGGGAATTCAACACATCAACTTCAACATATTCTGGAATTCTATAAAACTATGTCGGAAAATGACACTTTTGCATATTCAGAAGAACATATTAACCCTCCTTCATTTGGATCGGCATCACTGAGTAATTCAGCTAAAGTCAACAACGAATCAGAGAAACTCATGCGACTCAAAAAGAAACAAATACGCACTGACTTCCATGGTCACTTTCTTGTACAACATCTGCGAGTGGGCACCATCCCCGGAGGACTTATCATTAGTAACATCCCAGTGGTGTTCACTGAGGACCCTATCTACAAAAAAGGATACAGCCTGATAGAGACTAAGTGTAGCCGAGACTTGATGGTACTAACTGTGGAAACAGCACAACACCTATCGAAAGTACAACTGGAAGAGATAGCGGCTTTGGAAACAGAGATAACAAATAACCCACTAATAACTGATTCAAAATCGCTGTTAGACAAGGTAGAAAAAGATATTACCGAGTTCGAAGACTAAACAATCACTCAGAAAGAAAGCAATTTTGAAAGAGACAAAAAGAACTTTTCTTTAGAGAAAGCATATCCATATCTACAGCAAGATTTTTATACTAGACCAGAATTGAGACGGTTTCTCTCTGATAATCAAGGGAGATCCCGGAATAACTTTGTAACTTTCTCTGATACATCCTCATCGGGCAGCAGTGAGGGGGATAATTCAAATTATAGATCTGGTTACACGAGGAGAGATCATTCCAACCGAACTTCCAACAACAAAATTGCCAGCAAGGGGGACAACAACAACAACCTTTTTTAGAACGCAGCCAACAAAAACCACGCGCGAAAACCAGATTTGTCCAGCCTTGGGAAATGTCTACAAGAAGGCAGAATTACAGCAACTACAAGAACTGAAATCTCCGATTTATAATCTTTCTAATGAAACTTTGACAGGAGTCGAGATAAGCCTCTTAGAAAAAAGATTATCATTTGTACCCATCAGAAGTACGGATTTCATCAGACTCAAATCGGAATTTATTGAATTCTGCAGAAAAATAAGATTGACGAAATTTTTCACAGACCAAATGCAACCATTCAACTCTGAAACCACAAATCTCAGGAAAAAAAATTTGTCCTCCAACCAGCAAGATACCAAAGAGGTTCTAACTTTTGAGAAAACGATGCTGTCCGCTATCTCAACTGAAGAAAAGAAAAAATCTTGTTTTATAAAACAAAATCTCTGAAAGGGACAAAAATATGCTCTTCAATCGCTTTCTAACAACAAAAATATAATAATTAAACAAGCAGATAAGGGCGGCTCCATTGTCATCTGGGGAGTCGATGCCTATATAACTGAGATAAATAAGCAACTATCTGATAACGGCTGTTACAGAAAAATAGATAAGGACCCTAACCAGGAATTACAAAGAGAACTATTCACGATTGTGGATCAAGCGTCTGAACAAGGATTTTTAGGTAAAAAAGAAACAGAGTATCTTAAAAATAAACATCCGCGCGTACCTCTTTTTTACGCGTTACCGAAGGTACATAAAGATGAGAAGCAACCACCGGGGAGACCTATTGTCTCTGGATGCGATTCACTCTTAGAGCCTGTTTCCAAATTTATTGATTTTTTCCTGAAGCCTTTATTACAGAAGTAAAATCTTTCCTACAGGACACCACCGACTTCATCAACAAGTTGTGTGATTTACCCTTTGAAGAAAATAAGGACTACCTAGTGAGCATGGATATTACATCTCTATACACCCAGATCCCCCAGGAGGAAGGACTGGAAGTACTTAGGTTTTTCCTAAACAAGAGAGAAAGACCAATGAAGCTGCCAACAGAATTTATCCTTGATTTGGCCAAACTTGGCCTCAAAAAGAATTTCTTTAAATTCCAGGAAGACTTCTATTTCCAGACTCGCGGAGTGGCGATGGGCTGTCCCTTCGCCCCTGAACTGGCAGTTCTGTTTATGAGTAAATTTGAGGACCAATTCATCTATGAAAACAATCCTTTTGCCCAATGGATCGGAGGATGGCTCCGATACATAGATGACGTCTTCTTTACTTGGTCAGGAACGGAGGAACAACTTTTGGCGTTTCACCAATGGCTTAATAATAGGACGGAAAACATAAAATTCAGTGTACAACACTCAAAATACCGATTGCCTTTCTTGGATGTGAAAATATATTGCACAGATGGAGTTCTGGTCACAACTCTATATAAAAAAGAAACGGACCACAATAAAGCTTTACACTTCTAAAGCTACCACCCGAGAAGCCTTCAAGAAAACCTTTCATTGGTCAATTTCTGCGTATACGCAGAAACTGCACGTTTAAAGATGAATATATGTTTCACGCTAATGCTTTGAGAGAAAGGCTATTATCAAGAGGATATCCAGCCAAATTATTGAAACGCGCTTTAAAAAGAGCGTGGTGGACACCCAGAGAGACCCTTTTGACAAAAAAAACCAAAAATGACCAAAATAGAATAGTGTGTGTATCTACATTTTGTCCAACATCTAACTGGTTAAAAAGAGAAATTTGTTAAAACTAGCACTTAGTCAAGGACTTGGATGGACGTCTGGCAGAAACTCCGCTTTTTGCCTTTAAAAAGGACAAATGTGTGGCAAATCACATAGTCAGAGCTGCAATGCCGAAAAACAAGCCCCAATCTCTTAGAGAATACATGAATCGTCCACCTATTACAGGACACCCTCAATGCGGGACATGTTTATCTTGTTCTTTGACAATTGAAGGAGATCTGTCCCAACATAATGGCATTAGTTGGAGACACTCCAGATTCACGAATTGTAAAACCAAGTGTGTGAGTTATGGAATCCTTTGCCCATGCAATACGCTCTATATAGGAAAAACGAGTCAAGAAGTCAGACAGCGAATAAACCAACACAGATCGCGAATTAAAAAACCATCCTCACTGCACCTTTGGTGCAACATTGGATTGACCATTCACATACAGAAAATGATCTGAAAGGGACAGTCATTTCCAAGGTGGAACCCGACCCACAAGGAGGTGACCTGGAGGCAAAATTATCTTCTCGAGAAGCGACCCTGATTTTAAAATATAACTCAGCAGTCACAGGACTGAACGAGATGTCGGAATTATATCATCTGTAAAACCCATTACCTTATCCCACTTTTATACACTACTTCCGACTGTTTCTGAAATCACTACACTCCACCTGTTTTGCACCATTCAAAGATCAAGAAAAGCAATGATTTATTAACATATCCTGCTTTTCTGCATATGGAAACATGGTTGAATGTAAACACGAGTGCGGCGTGTACGTATGGATCATTCAAGTATGCAAATCCTTAAGGAGCTACATTTCCCAACAGTCCGCAGGCAAAAAAATATGTAATCTATCAAATGCTGACGTTGATGACATCGACGTTGCGTGTGTCCATCTTACTATTCGAGCACGATAACCCTCTAGGAACTACATTTCCCGACACCCTGCAGGCAACAAACACGTCATATAATAATGGCCGACACTGACGAACTTCGAAAAGCGACGTCGATTGGAAGATGCCGCACTATGGAGAGGAGACCCGCGTCTGACTAAGGTATGTCTGAATCCATGCAGAAACCGGTACAGGACTTATGTGACTCGACAAATGGGATGACCCGTCGCGCTTGATATTACGAACTGTTGGTATTAGGAACTCTTAGAACATGTAAGAACTGAACTTAAACTGCATGTGTTTTTTGATGATGGGTAATGACCGGCCTTCCTTTTCCACCACACAGGAACCGGGTGTGAACTAACAACCAGCAAGTCAAGATTGACAACACTAAAAAGAACTCTTACTTAAGGTAAATGCTCGAATGTGGAGTTAGATCTCATTTTCGCTAAAAGACAACCTCGCACTATTGAACATAAAACTACAACCTAGTTCCTTTTTCTGTAACAGCACACGACTGGTGCAATAGTATTCAGAATATCGCCATTCTTAATTGATGGGACGTTGGAATTAGAGTTTGCTTCTCTTTCTCAAAAAACTGAACAAGATAAGGTAATCAGTCTAGCTAGTGCTTGTCCGTTTGAAGTTGAAGGTTTACCCCAGGAGTTTGGTTAGTAAGGACTGTTGCTTTTTATGTTTTCGCAGGAGTGAATCCCCCAAGGTCCTGAGGAGAATCCCCGCCACTAAGGGGCTTCGAAACGCGTCGACCCTTTCTTGTTGTTCAGGCCAATCCAATGAGAATGCTATTTGTGATTTTCCATAGAATGTTTAAAAATGTTGATGGCCTGGTATTGTGATTGAGATATGTTTCTCAAAAATAATTGCTGTATAACAATCCCATTAATACCCCACCTCCTAAAACAATAATAGATTCTTTTGACTCTAGGTGAGGGTATTAACCCTTCTTTTCATTTTCTTTTTCCAATCCCACCAATCTGTATGTCTGACCTAGTGCGAAAGAAGTCTTGTGTATGATTGCTTCACAGAATGTATGTTGGACGATAAAAGAGCCCGTTTGATTGAGCACCTTTGCTTATTGGTTTAAACCCCCCCAAAAAAACCACTCACCTGTTTCTTCCTTACATCACTCTTCCAGAGAATAGAATTTATTACTTGTCTCCCTCCCTTTGCTCCGATGAAAATTGACAACTTTGTCTAAAAATAAAAACTATTTATGAAATATCAAAATTAAAAAAGATTAAAACTGACATACGTGTGTCCTTTGTATGCGGAAATAGTTTGAAGTCGTTGCGCATCTGAAATAGGTTGATTCATTTAGCAGTACTGGCACTTTGTTTTGTTTACACTAGGGTTACTAAGCGGTCATCATCAGGACAGAAGATTACTTGAGCGTTGCATTACTTTATGCAAGACTGGCCAATCGTAAATTGGATGGCTGTTGCAAAAATTCGAACTTCAAGAAGGCCAATTATTCAAAAACCCCAAGGAACGTCCAAACTGAGTACATTCAGTAATTGGCGTGTAAATTGCGCCCACTGGTATGCCCAATCAATCAGCAAAATCCAGTCTCAGCGGTCAGCTACAAAACGGAGGTTGCCTCAACGAGGTTCATGCCAAGAAATTAGGCCAGGTGATTGCATACATGGAGCGCATACACTCTGACGTGGGTGGGCTACACCGTACAGTCCAGGCGTTGTCATCCACAGTGACGTCTGCCCTTCAACAGGCACCTGCTCCCATTCCAGCTCAGGTGCCTTTGTCCACCCCCCAGTCAGTGGCCACATCAGATGACAGTGACCACGGTTCGCCTGCGTCAACAAAACGATACAGCACAAGGAGCACACACCAGACACAAGCCAAACATTCCCGCCCACAGACACCATCCCCACTGAAGAGCATGTCCACCCCAGAATGCACAGACAAGAGCCAGTCACGGAAGAGCAAGGCCAGAAGAGCAATCAGGCAGACATCAGGCTCACATGCCGCAGAGCCATCACCAGCAATAGACTCTCATGTCACTAAAACATCACACAAACCTACCCATGCAGTGTCTGTGCCCACTGAGGCGGTGTTGCATATCAGGGGTACACCTAGGAAGAGCACAGGGACACATCCCCCCACCATATCTATCCCAATTCCACGACCATTGCTGCAGGTGGAGGAGGACACTGTGGAGACCACCCCTGGCAAGAAATCAAAGGAGGGCACAGTAGTGACCAGCCCTGGCAAGAAGGCAAAGGAGGGTACCGTAGGGGCGACACCTTGCAAGAAGGCAAAGGAGGGCACTGTAGGGGATACACCTAGCAAGAAGGCAAAGGATGGCACTGTAGGGGATACACCTAGCAAGAAGGCAAAGGAGGGACTGTAGGGGATACACCTAGCAAGAAGGCAAAGGAGGGCACTGTAGTGACCAGCCCTGGCAAGAAGTCAAAGGAGGGCACTGTAGGGGGTACACCTGGCAAAAAGGTGAAGGTGGTCCAGAGGCGTAGCCAGACCAAGCGTTCTGCGGAAATCCAGCACATCTCCAGAGGTGGTGCCAGTATCTGCACCTGATGTGGGACAGTTAGTGTGTGTGCCAGTTGTGTCATCACCACTTCCCATCAACCCCAAGATAGGGAAGCCATTTCATATTCCCAAAAAGTTGAAGGGCACCCCTCCAACCTCTCCCACCCATACTGTGTCAGAGGTCTGCATGACTCCACCTCCACGTGCCACTATGCCACCTGGTCCACACAGCCCTCCAGCTTGCAAAGACACTACTAGCACCACATCACCTGGGACTCTGTCAACACAGTCAGGTGGGCCTGCTGCCCCCAACACACAGCCAGGTACAAGTCTGTATGACAGCCAGGAGTGAGTATACATCCCCCTCATACGCCTGTTCCTCATACAGGTGTGCTATTCCTGAACATTGTTTTGTATATGGGTGTATTGCTGGCCCTGTTGCTCTGCTGTGTTGGCCTCTCACCTGCCATGGACACTGGCCCTGTTGCTCTGCTGTGCTGTGCTGTGCTGTGCTGTGCTCTCCCTTGTGCAGCCTCTCATGTACTTGCTGGCTCACCTGCCATGGACACTGGCCCTGTTGCTCTGCTGTGCTGTATTCTCCCTTCTGCAGCCTCTCATGTACTAGCTGGCTCACCTGCCATGGACACTGGCCCTGTTGCTCTGCTGTGCTGTACTCTCCCTTGTGCAGCCTCTCATGTACTTGCTGGCTCACCTGCCATGGACACTGGCCCTGTTGCTCTGCCGTGCTGTACTCTCCCCTGTGCTATGGACACTGGCCTTCCTGTTTGTGTTTCACCTGTACATGGTATCTTGACTGTGTACATCATTTTGTGCCTTGGTGTTGTCTACTATTGTTCTACTGCTACATCTGTGCTATATGTTAATAAATACAGTAACTTCTGTTGTGTGTTTTGTCAGTGTCCTTGCTGATTAAAGTTATTTTTGTGTTTGCATTTGATTGGCTGTGCCCCATGCGCTATGTATCACTGCAACATTGCAAGGCTCTTTGCAGGCATCAGATTTTTATACAGGGGTGACAGGGTCTTCAGTCCATTCTGTCCCTGATAATGGTGTAATCGGTGATGGCTATTTTACCTGCCATGCAGTTATCTTCCTAGTGATTTGCTATTGTTAGATACACTGTTCACATGTCAGTTTGTGGGACACTGCCAGCACAGGGTGTGATGCTGTGCTAAGGTTTTGGAGCAGGTTGGGATATGTCATGATGTATGTGTGTGGATTCCTTTATGTGTGCCCAGCCGTGTATGTGTATGGTCATCTTGTGTTGGCCCTTAGTCCTGGTACCATGGCCTACATGTGATGCGTGGTCTTGGGTGTAGCAGAGGTGTGCAATGTAAAAAGTTGTAAGTTTGTAGTGGATGTATGTGTGCCCCTGTATTGTGAGAGACACACATGTGTCACCCAGAAGTTGTATGCCTGTTGTTTGCTTTGTCTTGCCCTGTGTAGAAGATTGTATGCACTTGTGTGAGCTGTTTGTAGTGCACTGTGCTGTGTGTTGGTGTGTCCATGCAGTTGTGTGTGGTGACTCCTAGTTGTTTTTGTAAGTTTGAAGTGTGCAAAGTGTGTGAGTTGCACATCAGTGTTGTGTTTGATTGATCCTCAATGTGTCTTGGGTGCGTTTGTGTAGACTGTGTGGCCCTGCTGCTCCACACTGGCATTGTGTTTGTGTTGGTGATGCATTGCAGGCACATGGTGGTTTTTCTCCTCCTGTATGGCATGGTGTGTGTGGTGTTATGCCATCCTCTATGTGTGCCACTTGTGCATTGCCATTCTGTGTCTTCCCTCCCTCTATTTGTGTGTGGGACACCCACTACATGTCTGCTACTGACATGCAGGGTATTTCACTTTGATGTCAGCTGTCCTCTTGGTTTCCATCTGTGTGTGCCTCCCCATTCCTTCATTTGTGAGCTTTTGCTTTGTGGTGCAGTTCTTGGCCATAAGTGTTGTTCCACTCTGGACATTGCCACAATGGTGTATGTGTGCTGTCCTTGTGCTATTAGTCATTCTGTGGTGGTCATGTGCACTTCAGCTGTGGGTGCTGCCCAGTGCTCTGGTGGAGATAGATTGGCTCTTGTGTCACAGAGTGGTGCATGTGTAGTTGTTGTGTTGGATGTGTTGGTGTTGGATGTGGTATTGG
Source organism: Lissotriton vulgaris (assembly GCF_964263255.1). Classification (NCBI taxonomy): domain Eukaryota; kingdom Metazoa; phylum Chordata; class Amphibia; order Caudata; family Salamandridae; genus Lissotriton; species Lissotriton vulgaris. The sequence continues at coordinate 240,179,394 of NC_141697.1, forward strand.
TTCCGTTCCTGGGTGTACTGTAGTATTTGTGCAATGCTGAATTGTGGTGTGTGTGATGTAGTTGTGTTGATCATGTGTGTGTGTGGCTGTTGTGCTTGTTATGCACACACTGCTTGTATGTGGCCTGGGCATTGCCTAATGTGCATCCACTGATGCCTTGTGGTGTTTGTTGGTTGGTGTTTGATGTGCATCTGAGGTAGGTTTGATGTGGCAGTGTGTGTTTGTCCAGATGCACTTCTTGTGTGATTTGTGTTATGGTGTGTGTGTTTTGTTCCTGAGTGATGATGTTGTATACTCCTGTTGTGTCTGTGCTCCCATTGCTTTTCCCAGTTGGGAGTACAGGGTATGTCTGTTTCTGTTGGAGTTTGGTATGTGTTCCTGTATTGTTTGTGTGTTGTTCTTATGCAGGCATTTGTTGAGGCATCCCTGTGTGTGTGTTGTGTTTGTGGCTACACCCAGGGTGTGTGTTTGTTTGTGTGTGTATGTGCTGGCAAGGATTGTGAGCCTTCAGTGTGTGTGGCACTGGTGTTGTGTGTTCTTTGTCAGCCACTGCTGCAGTGGCTGTCTCCCTGGTTGTGTGATGTGTGGTGCAGGGTGTGTATTGTGCTTGCTTGTTGCAGTTATTGTTGGTGTGCATGGGAGTGCACGGGATGGGCACCTGGCCTGTGACTTGATGGAGTGTGTTGCAGTGTGGTTTGTGGTGGTGTGGCCCTGTGGTGTTTGTGCCCTGCCCATGCCTTGGAGTGGCCCTGCCTTCTGCATAGTGCGCATGTGTTGACCGCGGCGGTGACGTGACCGGGAGCGGGACGTTGATGCTGGTTGGCGGACGATGTGTGTCCCGGATGCTGAGTGGTGCCATGTTGTCAGGTGGGTGATGTGTGGGTGCCCTTGTGGATGTGTTGTGACCCCCAGCAGGGTGTCTGTGTGGTGATTGGACCCTGTGTCGGCCTGTGTGTTGTGTGTTGCATTTGTGTAGTTGCCTACCTGCGGCGGCCTCCGCGGCGGCCCATCTGATGATAGTGTTGTTGGAGGAACATCACCGGGTGCATATGGAGGGCTGGGTTCATGGCGTTCAGGTCCGGGTCTCGGCTATCTCACTCCGCTGTCGAGTTTCCGCCTGCTTACACTGGACGGTGTCTCCACTGCGGTGCCTCGACTTGTTTGGGCCATCCTAATTTGTTGAGCGGGCGGACGTCATTCCGCATGGCGGAGAGTCTCGATTGGCTCACACCGCCGCGGTGGCGGGCGCACATTGATGGCGGGCGCACATTGATGGCGGTGCGCGGCGCTCCGCAGCGGACGAGAAATTACCTATGTTTTGCTATCCTAATGTTGCGGACGTGAGTTCCGCTGCTCGCAGGCGGAAAAAGGTGTTTTTCCTCCCCGCCACCACCGCGGTGGTGCCACCGCCCGACATCCTAATGGGCCCCCTAGTCTCCCCCTTGCACATAAATCTTCCTTTTTTCACCTTCACCAAATCACCCACTTCAAGGTTAACCTCCTTAGCCCCATGAAGGTTGTCATATCTTTGCTTGTATTTTTTCTGTCCTGATTCTATGCGTGCCCTAACTCTATTAGCAGACCATCTGACTCTCCTGGTGTTTCCTAACCACACCATGTTGTCCTTAGTACATGGAAACCTTCCCCTCTTCAACTCAAAAGAGCTGTTATCAGTAACTTTACAACAAATTACTCTATCAGCACTCATGGTTTTCCTTCATTCAGCCTTCCAATCCAAACCAATGCTGCTGACCAGTTCATGTATGCCCTTTATCACCCTGTTGAAGCGCTCAACGTTTCCATTTCCTTCAGAATGATAAAGGGACTTAGGTTTATGCGTAAATCCTGTTTTCTTCTTAAAGGACTTGAACACCACCGAAATAAACTGCCCCCCATTGTCACTAACAACGACCTTGGGTAAGCCCTTGTGTCCAAATACTTCCTCTATGAAATTCACCACCTCCCAGGAATCCATTTAATTCACTACCCTGAACTCCGGTCACATGGAAAAATGATCAGCAATTACCAAAATGCGTTTTGGCAACTCGTTAACATCCCGTACAGGACCGAAGAAAACATCAACTCCGATCCTTACCCCCGGCATGTGTGACACCTCCAAAGGTTGTGAAGGTAGTGTAAAGGTCACCATCGCCTTGTCTGAATATGTACATTTAACTCAATCCCTCACCAATTTCTTAATTTCCTTATCAACGCTGGGCTACCATTAGGATTGCTTGACCCTGCTCTTAGTCTTTACAATGCCAAGGTGACCCACGTGGCATAAATTAATAACTCTCAAACAACTAGGAGGAACGTTCTGAGGCTTTTTATCTACGATTCTGGGGTCAAAGGAGGGCCCAAACTGCTTGAACAACCCAGTGACATCGAAGACATAGGGTTGTTACTCAGAAACATAAGGTCGATTTTGTCTCTGTTCAATTTGAGGCACGACCTCTTCAACTAGCCAGCAACACTTTCTAGACAGGGGCCTAATGATGATCAGACTGGACCATAGCTCTGCGTCAGGGAATAGATCAATTGCTTATCGTCCGCATATGATTTTAAGGGGCTCCTGAAAAGGAGGACGATACTGGTCAAGGTTTTTTATGTAAACATTAAAAAGAGTTGGGCTCAATGAAAGCTCCACATTCAAGCTGTAGGCTATCAGAGGTGAAATTCCCCAGAAAAATCTGGAAAGTTCTGTTCTTCAAAAATGACTTAAACTAGGTCAGGGCAGGTCTAGCAATTCCTGCGTTTTGCATTCTCTTCGCTAGTATGTGATGGTATATGGTATTGAATACTGCGCTGAGGTCTAGAAGGATGGTCACTGCTGAACTTCCCTGATCAAGAAGTCCTTTCGCTTGTCCCACCACTGCCAGAAGGGCCGTGTTGGTGCCATGATGTGGCCGGAAGCCAGTCTGAGTGGCATGTAGAATGTCATTCTTTACTAAGAATTCTGTATGGACTGAATTCATGTGTGTCTCAAGCATTTCACTGAAACCCGGTACAGGGATATTGGTCGATAGTTAGCTAAGACACTTGGGTCAAGATTGGGCTTTTTCAAAAGTGCTTTGGCCATCGCATGTTTCCATGCCATTGGTACAATGCCCACGGTCAAAGAGAGAGTGAACATTTCGAGCACAGTGGGACTAATTACCTCATCCCCATGTCTAGAATACGTGGGAGATAGAATCCATAGGAAAGTCTGAATTAATTCTACTCAGTGTGTCAGAAAGTTTATCTAGTGTCAAAGGAGGGAAAGCAGACCGTTTTATAGGATTACTAGGGGAAACAGATTCAAAAAGCTTGGGCCTTTTTGATTGCTGTCTGGTACACTCAAATTGTAGTTCTCAGATTACAATGGGTCTTTTTCTTCTTTATGGATCACTTCAATGGTAGCTTCGGAAACTGCCCCTCCAATCCCTCTCGTGTTCCAAAGGGGACAAACAATTCCCCATTTGTTCTAATAAGCTACTTTGGCATTTTTTAAAGAAGCTTGTGAGGAACCCGTCCAAGCCTGGCGTTTTGCCTCATTTTAGTGTTTGGTTTGATGTTATTAATTCTGAATTTTCAAATGTACTATTTAGTCTAGATTTTTTTCCATTTAGCAATGGAAACTGCAAGTTGTTGCAATATTTCTGACCGTCTTCTATCCCATGTGACATAATATGGTTATAAAGATTCAAGTAGAATGTGTGATGGTAATCCAGGATGTTTTTAGTATCTGTTTGGATGTTTCTGGACTTTTGCTTGATTGTGGTAATATAAGATTTAAAAAAAAACGTTATTTTAATGATCAGAATGATAGAAATTTATTGATGATAGTGATACATTTGTACACGTAAGACTGGTTCATCGATTCAAGCACATGACGGATCAAAAATAACCTAAAATCTTTTTGCTACCACTAGCTTATTTGTTGACACCCTTGGATCCGAGCCCCCCTAAAATGGAACCCAAATTCCTACCGCTTTATTGGTGCGCCAACACTTTGAGCATAAAGTTTCTCATGTTTCTTAACATATTTCATTTTATCCACCCTGAGCTCAAACCATGGTACATGCACTGATTTCCATCTCTGCAAGATCAACGATTTGGCAATTAGTAATCCTATATAAAAAAGTTGTTGTTGGCATAGTGTAGCGAGCACTCAATAGGCGGGATTCCAAATAGTGCCCCTTGTAGATGGGGTTTGACTAGTATTTGTAGTTTAGCACTTAACCCCTCCATAACCTTGCTCCAAAACGTAAATAATTATGGGCAGCGAAATATTGTATGGGCCCAATCCCTACAGACGTGCCCGCATCTAACGCTGTAAACCGACGAAGATGAGTAAATTAAACTGATGCGATGCAGGGAATAATACAAGGCCCATTTCGAAAAGAAAGCCATACATTTAAAGTTTGCTCCATGCATGGCTTTATAAGGCATGAGATTCTACCCGTGTCAGCTTAGGTAAACCATCCTTCCTTCAAGAAGTGAGGACAATGAGGAAAAGGCTAACGCAGCCGAAGACTCATGAACGTATGAATATAGCAGTTGATACCGGATTGGTGTCAGTACAACGCGGTTTTTTACAACGCATTCCGTTACATCGGAATTTTTACAAAGCAGGATCCATTACATCGGATGCCATTACAACGCATGGCATTACATAGCAGATGCTATTACAACGCATGGCATTACATCGTAAGTATAGGTAAGTATACCTTTTTAAAAAAAATGTAATTAAGTTAATTTTATTAATTTAATTTAATTTAATTAAAATACATTTTAAAATAGTAATTAATTTAATTTAATAAAATAAAATCTATTTATTTAATTTAATTTTAATAAAAATTGTAATTAATTTTATTAAATTAATATAATGAAATTAATTTAATTTAAATATTTTTTTAAATGTAATTTAATTAAAATAAATAAAATAATTTATTTAATTTAATTAATTTAATTAAGAAATGTAATTAATGTAATATAATTAATTTAATTTAATAAATACATTTTAATTAATTTAAAAATGGTAAATATAATTCAATTAGCCCTAAACACAAACCTACCCCTACCCCTGAACCCTAAAATACCCCTGTACCCCAAAACCCAAACCCTGCCCTAAAACCTAAAAACACCCCTGTACCCCAAAACCCAAACCCTGCCCTAAAACCTAAAAACACCCCTGTACCCCAAAACCCAAACCCTGCCCTAAAACCTAAAAACACCCCTGTACCCCAAAACCCAAACTCAGCCCTAAAACCTAAAAACACCCCTGTACCCCAAACCCTGCCCTAAAACCTAAAAACACCCCTGTACCCCAAAACCCAAACCCTGCCCTAAAACCTAAAAACACCCCTGTACCCCAAAACCCAAACCCTGCCCTAAAACCTAAAAACACCCCTGTACCCCAAAACCCAAACCCAGCCCTAAAACCTAAAAACACCCCTGTACCCCAAAACCCAAACCCTGCCCTAAAACCTAAAAACACCCCTGTACCCCAAAACCCAAACCCAGCCCTAAAACCTAAAAACACCCCTGTACCCCAAAACCCAAACCCTGCCCTAAAACCTAAAAACACCCCTGTACCCCAAAACCCAAACCCTGCCCTAAAACCTAAAAACACCCCTGTACCCCAAAACCCAACCCCTGCCCTAAAACTTAAAAACACCCCTGTACCCCAAAACCCAAACCCTGCCCTAAAACCTAAAAACACCCCTGTACCCCAAAACCCAAACCCAGCCCTAAAACCTAAAAACACCCCTGTACCCCAAAACCCAAACCCTGCCCTAAAACCTAAAAATACCCAAACACCCCAAAACATATACCTCAGTACCCCAAAACATATACTCCTATACTCATACTTATTTAAAATATTACTTAAATAAATATATTTAATTTATAATATTAAAAAACATAAATTAATTTATTTAAAATTAATAATGATTAAATTAATTATATAATATAAAAAAAAATGATATACTTACCAATACTTACGATGTAATGGTATGTTTTGTAATAGCATCTGCTATGTAATATCCTGCGTTGTAATAGCATCCGATGTAATGGAACCAGCGTTGTAAAAGCTGCGTTGTAACAGCATTACGACGTAAAAGTTGCGTTGTAACAGTGACATACCGTTGATACCAATTGCCAACGCCTACAAGCTTCATTCAGAAATCTGCTCTGCTAATATAATCTTTGGTGGTGTCGGATACCTGGACATACGTCTGTAGATGTTCATGAATTTGAAGGAAGGAGAATGACAACTCCGGTGTAACATTTTCTCTGTCTTCAAATATCTGTGCTCATGTTTTAATTTGCCATCACAAATGAAAATGACCTAAACTCAGTACCCTGCCATTTCCCGATAATTGATTTTGGAAGGGAGGGACCTAAAAGTCTAATTGCTGATAAAGGTACAGATGGATGGATGGGTCAACGGAAAACAGTATTCGATCTGTAAATAATGAAATCTCCTTACTTCCATATGTAGGGTTTTGTACAGTGAGCTTTTGAGTAGTTTAGGAATTTTCAAAATGAATGGTACAAGTCTGCTCTGTTCATTCAACATATGCTGGAGGTAAAAACAACTCATCAGGGGACCTCCATCACACGATTCAGCCAGTCAAAAAAAGCTGATTTTTAATAATTTCGAATACAGAGGAGTGCTAACCATCCCTCGGCAACTGACATCTGTACTGTCTGTAACTTTGTCCGGTGTTTTTTCCCCTGCCATAAAAACCTGCGAAGTAGTTGATCTATTTCAAGAAAGAATGCTGCTTAACCAAAACAATAACATTTGAGAGAAGAAAATATATAAGGGAGAATTGAAGTAATTATCCACTCATCCTTTAGTTTAAATCAATGTTTTTTTATTAATTTATTTTCATGATTAGAATTGATATTCACTCCGGTTTCAAGTTGTTTCATTATCCAAATACATGCTATTACTTAGTCCAATGCATTTTGGCTATTTCAAACCTTCATCAGGGAACATGTGTATAAAAGTAAATATGTGGTTTTAATACATGAGGATACATAAATATTTTTGCTAGCACTGTAATTTTCTGGTATGTAATGTGACCCCTTTTGTTTGGTCAAATGATCAGTTCGGTGCGTGAATCTCTTACAAAACGATTAAAGTAAAGGTTAGTGTGTATTAAAACCACATAGACAAGACAAAGAAGAATTAAACCAAAACAGTTTGGTGATCAATATTTCAGATGAACTATTGCAACCCATGGAACTAAAAATGTTACAAAAAGGAACGACCTATGTACCGACTACTAATACAACCAAACTAGAACTAGAAATAAGTTTATTCAAACTTATGAGGAAATTGTGTCTCATGCATTTTTTTGACAATGTCCTACCCGAACAAAAACCTATCCAAGAGGACCAGCTACGAGGCCTAGCACCCCACAGCACGTATATGGCACCCATTAGCCATAAGACGTTTGACACCTTTGAGAATCTTATTAAAATAGAATTATTTACATTGAATTACACAAAGAAAACCAGATGGAACAACCTCACTCAGAAAGAAATAGATATTTTACAACGAATTGCCAATAACCCGAGAATCACATGCCAAAAGGCAGACAAAGGGGGAGCAATTGTGATTCCCAACACCACGCATTATGAACAAGAGGTGGTAACACACTTATCAGATGGAACACTATACCAAAAATTAGACACAAATCCCACTGAACAGTTTGCAAACCAACTACGGATGATTGTTAACAATGCATATGACAAGGGAATCATCAATGAAAGAACAAAAAAATTCTTAACACCGGCCCACCCTAGAAGTCCGACCATTTACATGGTCCTGAAAATACACAAGGACTTACAAAAACCACTGTTCCGTCCAATAGTGTCCACGAGAGGCAGTATCCATTAACCAATCAGACAACTATTAGACAAATACCTGCAACCTAGTGGCCCATTAGGATTTCGGGCAGATTGCCCCCGCCAGGCTGGCGGTAGCCACCGCCGGCCTGGCAGGGGCAATCCGCCCGACATCCTGTCCTGAATTCCCCCCGCCATATTAGTATGGCGGGGGGGACCACGGCGGACGGAAAGACCGTCCACCGCTTTTCCACCCCGGTCGCCTTGCGGCCGGGGCGGAAAAGGATTAATATGGTGGCGGTGTCTAATAGACACCGCCAGCCATATTACAATGGGCCAAAAGAGATGCCTTTCCGTGGCGGGGATGCTGCCACGGATAGGTATGCAGTCTTCACTCTGGGGGCCCCTTGTGGGCCCCCAGAGTGAAGGAGGGGTGGGGGGTGCACACGGGGGTACCTGTGGTACTCCCCAGCATTTGCATACACGAAGCAGCAGGCACCGTGCGGTGCCTGCCACTTCGTGTATGCAAATGCATGCATACATTTTTAAGTGAGCACCGCCTGCCACAATGATAAAAATGAGGGATTCACCCGCCACTGTGGTGGGCGCATCCTAATGCATACATCGGGAACCCCGCCCTTAAGGCAGGCGGTCCCTTTTACCGATGGGTCACCCGCCATCCTAATGGGGGCCCTAGTGTTACTAAAATGAGAACATAGGTTAAGGACACTACCGACTTCTTCGACAATTTACGAACCATTGCAATCACATCTGAAGAATCCATCTTACTCTGCACTATGGACGTCAAAGCACTATACACTTTCATACCCCATAAAGAAGGAATTAAATCAATTGAATACGCACTATTGCACACTGATTTAGACATGGAAATGAAAGTGTTTTTGATGGAACTACTATGTTTCATTCTATTCCATAGTTATTTTAAATGGAAGGAGCAATACTTTTTGCAACAATCGGGAACTTCCATGGGAAATTCGGCAACCCCAGCCTATGCTAATATCTTTATGGAAAGATATGAAGAAGAACACATCCTCTCACAGCAACCATGGAAAACCCACACAAAACTCATTTTGAGATATATTGATGATGTGTTCCTACTATGGAGTGGATCAAAAACTACCTTAACAGAAGCAATCGCTAATCTAACAGATTAGATGACCGGATCCAATTTACATCAGAAATACAAGCATCAAAAATCACCGTTCTGGATGTGGAGATTACGAGAACTAATACAGGTTTTAATACCGACATTTACCTTAAACCTACGGATCGCAATAACCTCTTACACTATCACAGCTTCCATCGGGATAGCCTAAAACAACATCTTCCGTTCACACAAATGCTTCGGGTTAAAAGAATAGTATCATCACCAGAAATAGCAAACAAGCGAATTGAAGAAATGTAAACAAGATTTCAACAAAGAGGGTACCCTCAGGAGGTATTAAAGCAAGCAAAAATGTGGTGTGCACAAAAAACCAGACAGGAACTTTTGCAAAAAACTCCCAGAAAAGAAAATATCAGGGTAGTAATTGTCTCAAAATATTCCACCAAAAGTAAAGCATACAAGAACATCATTAAACGACACTGGTCTATATTGGCACAAGAACATGAATGTAATCATATTTTTAAGGAAGAACCAATGTTTGCATACCAAAGAGCAAGCAACTTGGGAGAAATACTAAAGTTCAAAACTCAAAAAATAGATGATACATACCAAGGAACAATGCCTTGCTATAACTGCAGCAATTGCAATAACGTCATAAGGGGAGCGGTCATTACCCATCCAAGGAAAGGGCCACCATTAAATTTAAAGTATCAGCAACATACAACACTATGAATGTTCTGTATCTTCTGAAATGCCTGCGGGCAAGGCTACGTCGGTAAAACAGAAAGCAAAGTTAAGACCAAAATCAATGAACACAAATCAAACATACACAACAGAATCACTAAATCCACAGTAGCAAGCCATTTCATGGAAGCATCACACAACATAAATCAACTCAGATTCACTGTACTGGAGATAGTACCGAAGACGGAAGGCAAAGACAACAACAAATTATTGTTGCAAAGAGAGAATTATACGATTTATAAACTAGAAACCCTCAAACCGTTGGGGATAAACTATAGAGTGGAATTTAGTTGTTACCTATAACCACACACTCATTTACATTTTGGAACTATTTTTCTTACATGCCGCTGTGATATCTCCCCCATCAACATGAAACATACAATGTATAGTTCTCTGAACAGCTTAAACTGTGAGTTTATTTATCATGGAATTAATTTATTTTATATCATTTTATGATTTATTTTGCATCACAAGAATGATTTATGTATTGCACACCTAGATACCTAAATAGAGGGGTCACAAGGTCTACCACGGATACTTCAATATGGCACCCGAAGCGTGGTTGATATCCAGTCCTTTCATCATTTTCATTACTCTCCATGAAACAGATCCAATACGGATCCTGCCATCAGGCGCCGAAATCTAGTCCGTTTAATATCTTTGTCTTACTCTCCATGAAACCGCATTTAATCACTGCATGGGACACTTGTAAGTCGTTATTCTCCTTCACGCACATAGCGAATGGCACAGAAAACATTTCCAAGTAAGTTAAGCGTATTCGATTGAGTTATCTTAAGGCTAAGCGGCGTTCACTGCGTTTAAACAACGAGCATGCATAACTTTGACACACAGCATTCGGCACAAACCCGAATCACAGTGAGTTCACTGCGCTGATATGTCTGAGTATACACACCGCAGAACTATTTCTGATACCCGTGTAGTTCAACACGTTGGTAAGACCTTCACAAGTTGGTAATACAACGGAGCACCATTACAGATACCCGTTCTGTTTTAACCCACTTCGCCACTATTTTCGTTCATTCTTGTTTTTAGCCACAAACGTAATCACCCACTAACCTTTACTTTAATCGTTTTGTAATAGATTCATGCACCGAACGGATCATTTGACCAAACAAAAGAGGTCACATTACATACCAGAAAACTACAGTTCTAGCAATAATATTTATGTATCTTTGTGTATTAAAACCACATATTTACTTTTAGACGCATGTTCCCTGATGAAGGCTTGAAATAGCCGAAATGCATTGGACCAAGTATTAGCATGTATTTGGATAATGAAACAACTTGAAACAGTGAATATCAACTCTAATCACGAAAATAAATGAATAAAAAAACACTGATTTAAACTAAAGGATGAGTGGATGATTACTTCACTTCCTCCAGTAAAAACCAAGGATTGAACCCCAACCGGGGACATAGCAGTGACCAGGGAACGTCCCCCAATTCAAGGGCATGCTTTCGATATTATTTTAATAATAGACATGTGTCCAATAATGGATATTGGTAAGTTTTTCCACTTATTTACAAGAACTCAAACTTTACTAGAAGTGATAGAGTAGTTCAATTTGAACAGATCGGCAATGGGGTTAGATATATAGATACCTAGATATATTACGGGGCAATATGCTGAGAAGTTGTGCTGCACTTCCATAGGAAGAATTGTGAGGGCAATGAAGAGAAGCACCTCCGACTTGGCCTGATTAATCTTAAAGCCTCCAATTTCTGAGAAGAGTTCAATTCTACAAAAGGCGTTGTCGATATTACAGCTATTTCCACACAAGTATAAAATTATATAATTGGCAAACAACTGCAGCTTGGGAGCGTCGGGCAATGGTGCCCAAATCTTAGGATCTTGCCTAAGGGCGGCCGCTAAAGGTGTAACAAAAAGAGAGAATAGTATGGGTGACATTTGACACCCTGGCCTCGTGCCCCGAGAGATGGAAATAACTCTAGCATACTGTGAATTCACCATTATCGTAGCCTTGGCCATTGAGTAGATATTTCACACTAGCTTGACCACCTTGGGGGGTGATAACAAACCTCTGAAGGATCATAAAAGGGTTGTCCAACTGCACACATTTGAATGCCTTTTCGACGTTTAACATAATGATGGCTACTGAAACATTGTTGTTAGAATAATACTCTATTGCCTGTATTAAGAAGTTGGTGTTGGTCTTGATGTACTAGTGACAGAGCAGCGGGACTAGTCTTAGCATGATTATCTTTGTGAATAGTTTATCGTCGGAATTCAAATGGCTTATCGGGCTGTAAGATGCAGGTTGTTCGGACAGCTTATCTTTCTTTAGAAAATTAACAACCACCGCCTCTGTAAATTCCGCAGGAATCTAGCCCCCATTTAAAAAGCCATTGAACAATATTACCAAAAGATTGACTATCTGCTGGGCAGTATTTTTATAAAACTCGGATAGTATACCATCGTTGCCACAAGCTTTTGCATTCGGGAGCAGCTTTATAGCTTCTAAAATGTCCCTTGTAATGGGAGCTTCAATCGGTATCCGGATAGAATTTTCCAGAGAAGGAAGTACAATTGATTGGAGAAAGGTCTTGATTACATGAGACAAAGGATTGCAGTCCGAGGTATAGAGCTGATCATGTCACATGGCCCATGGGGACATTGTCGTTTTCTCTAATTTAGCATGAGCACGCTGTAGATTGTCTGCTGCTTTGCACACATTACTATAAGACTTTATTTTTTGCAACTGTCTCTAATGCTGTTTTCACATGAGAACCCATTGTTGTGTTGACTCTCTGCAGGTTCCTGGAATTTTGTTTGAACATTGTGAGCAAGGGCGAACAACAATGCCCCTTGTTAATTTGTTCTGGCCAGGCCAAAGCACCTAGACGAAACATACCAATGCAGCTGTTGTTTGGGACAACATACTTTAATCTTATTGGAATACATGAATAGGTAGCACACACTTAGGGGCCCATTATGATGTCGGGTGGATTGCCCCCGCCAGGCTGGCGGTAGCCACCGCCAGCCTGGCGGGGGCAATCCACCCGACATCCACGCTCGTTTTCCCCCCCGCCATATTAGTATGGCGGGGAGGACCTCGGCGGACGGCAAGACCGCCCGCCGCTTTTCCGCCCCTGTCGCCATGCGGCCGGGGCGGAAAAGGAATAATATGGTGGCAGTGTCTATTAGACACCGCCAGCCATATTACGATGGGCCTGGGCAGGTGCCTTTCCGTGGCGGCATCGCCGCCACGGAAAAGCATGCGGTCTTCACTTGGGGGGCCCCCTGTGGGCCCCCAAATTGAAGGAGGGGTGAGGGGTGCACAGGGGGGGGTACCTGTGGTACCCCCCTGCATTTGCATATACAATGCGGTAGGCACCGCGTGGTGCCTGCCGCATTGTGTATGCAAATGCATACATGCATTTATGGCATTGTGGCGGAGAGCAACGCCCGCCACAATGTTATAAATTCAGGATGCGGCCGCCACTGTGGCGTCCGCATCCCAATTCCACCCACGGGACCCCCGCCCTTATGGCGGGCGGTCCCTAGTCCCGTTAGGATGGCGGGCGGACTAAGTCCGCCCGTCATCCTAATGACCCCCTTAGAGAAGGACCTTTCCCGGGAGAAGAGCGAGACAATAGCTATGATGTAGATCTACCATTTATAGGCTAAGGTATGGGGTCTGCAGACAAAGCCCAGAGATCTTCTTATGTATAATAATACGGCTTCTATGCAAGGGGAGGGAGGTTAGGCTATATTGCCTTTTCATAATGACTTTGCCTTTCATGATATATGGACTAACTGCTATGCTGACCGTATTTATATTATGCATTTTTCTGATGGCTGTGGCACGTATACTGCATATTAGAGCACGTTAGTTAAAATAAATATTTTAAATTTGTTTGTGTCTCTGTCAGATCTTATTGTGGACAAGTATAGGGGTGCAAGCAAGAGGGTGCGTCTTGCAACCGCGATTCCTGAGAGATTCCGGAGTGTTGTGTTCTGGAGTGTCTAATCATTTGTTTCTCTGTGAGTGAGGGGTAAGAGCAAGTGAGACACTATAGCTAGTCGGTCCTGGGCTCATGGGTACTAAGGTGGTAGGATGACTCAGTCCCTATGCACTAAAGTCCCATAATCCTATGCATAGTTCAGTTTTTGGGCAGAATCCCTGCAACAATCATAATGCTCCAGAAAGTCCTTTCCTACCTGGTCGAAATCATAAACTATAGATTTAGAGGTCTCGTCCCAGATCTCTTTAATAGTTTGCGAATTCCGATTCCTCTTTATTGACCATGCCAGGAGGTGGTCAGTATGCTCATTCTCTTCATACTGTTTCTGAAAACAAGTGAACTGGTTCATTATATACTGAGAAAAAAAATATCCCCGTAGCCTTTGGCTAGCCTTGGACAATCTATCCCTGGATGCTTTCGAATGGACCCTAGTATCGAACCGCCTAGATTGCTCGAGCTCAGATTGAAGAGCCAGAATTTCATCTTGCCTTGCACTATTACGCTGAGCAGTATAAGATATGATTCCATTCCACCAGGCGAGTGTGCATGGCTGCAATCCAACCTTCTTGTGTCAGTAAGGATTTATCGAAGGACCAGGGTGGTCTTGCCATTCGAGAATCGCATAATTTGAGATCTACGAATGGGGACAGAATGCTCTGAAAAGGAATTTGACATATTACCAGTCCATACCTTGTGCCAATTATATGATATTAAAAATAAAACGATATGTGATGCAGAGTTAAAATGTTTGGAGAAGCAGGTATATTTCTGTCTGGTGGGGTAATCTGCTCACCATGGAGCCACAGTGCGAAAACTCTTAAAGCACTAGTCAAAACCCGAGCTGATTTTGGTTTATTCTGATGTTTGTTTAAACTAGAGCAGTTCCAACCCACTCGAATGAGATTGAAATCTCCTCAATTGAGAATCCGTCCCGTGAGTAGTACCAAAATGTAAATTTTGTCTAATGATGTTACGTCATCTTCAATTGGCCCATAAAAACTGATCAAGTGAATAACCTGACCATAAAGTTTCAAGCTGACCCTTAATCCATCTAGTTTTGGGATATCGCTTAACCTGTATAAATTCCCCCACAAATATATTAGAAAAAAGAATCGCAACCCCCCGAAGTGCGTCGCTAGCTGACGCAAAATATGCCTGAGATATACATCATGGCATCCGTGGAACTTTGGCTGAAGCTTTCAGATGGGTCTCCTGAAGTAGGATCACCTGCACCTTTGATTCTTTCAGCCATGCTATAATAAATCTAAATGTATTCTGATTATTGAAGCCATTAGTGTTGCATGAAACTATTCTGATCTTATTCATTACAAAATATTAAAATGGACGCCCTGATCACCATATTGCACCATTATGTAAACTAAAATAAAAGATACCATTAATTCCCAAGATTTTCATCATTCTTCTTGAGTTGAGCAATGCATGCGCATGGTCGTCAGACGTACAACTTAGTTTTTTTCTATTATTGAAGATGCGAGGAGCACGACGGGGAACTAGAAAGCAGGTGAGGTGGCAAACAGGTAACTGCCTTTTTAAATCAATTTTAAAGGACTTGAGCAGGGGGAGGGAACGGCTAACTCCGCTCTGCCAGAGAGGCGTAGTTTCTGCCTACTCCGCGTTCACCACAGAGCTCAGAGTAGGCAAATCTCCGCAAACTCCATTGGCAGAGCGGAGTTACCCGCCCAAGGTTAGTTTTAATTTTGTATAAAATCCTTACATCTTGAATGCGAGTTAAGTCATATTTTTTTATTTTTTTTTCTAACTAAAGGGTTTTGAGTTTTAAAAGTATGTTCGGTAAGTGGACATAATATTGAATGCAAAATATCGAATGTATGTAATATCGAAGTAAAAATATCGAGATTACAGTAATATTGAATGTTAGAATATCGAAGTTAGAAATATTGTTTTGTATTTTAAATAATAAACATCGTTGTTAAAAATATCGAGTTAATATCGTTTTACTTTAATATCGTTTTGTTAGTGGTGTGTTAAATATCGATATTTAATATATAGAATGTACAAAATATTGACAAAAAAATATAGAAAGTGTAAAATATCGAAAATAAATATATATAATGTTTATAATACTAATTTATTAAAAAATGTGTCATTATTTTGGTTAATTTCTTTAATTTGTAATTATTTTAACTGTATTTAATAATTTTATTATTTGTGTATTTTAAGATTTTGTTTTAGGAACGGGATGTTGGGTTAATAGGGGATAAGGGTGGGGAGTGTTTTAAAATATTAGTAATATTTTATAAAAAATTATTATTTTTTTAAATCGAAATTATATTTTTAGAAAAAAAATAAAAAAATGTAATTTATATAAATCCTTTTAGGAACGGGATGTTGGGTTAATAGGGGATAAGGATGGGGAGTGTTTTAAAATAATTAGTAATATTTTATAAAGTTAGAATTATTTAAAAAAAAATAGAAATTATATATTTAGAAATTAAATTAAACATTTCGAATTTATATAAATGTCTTAGGAACGGGATGTTGGGTTAATAGGGGATAAGGGTGGGGAGTGTTTTAAAATAATTAGTAATATTTTATAAAAAAAGATTTTATTTTTAAAATATCCAAATTATAATTTTGGAAATTAAATTAAAAATTTCGAATTTATATAAATGTTTTAGGAACGGGATGTTGGGTTAATAGGGGATAAGGGTGGAGAGTGTTTTAAAATAATTAGTAATGTGTTATAAAAATAAAATCTATTTAGAAAAAAATCAAAAAGTATATTTTTAGAAATTAAATTAAAATTTTCAAATTTATATAACATTTTTAGGAATGGGATGGTGGGTTCATAGGGGATAATGGTGGGGAGTGTTTTAAAATAATCAGTAATATTTTATAAAAATAGATTTTTTTTTAAAAATCGAAATTATATTTTTAGAAATTAAATTTAAAATGTTGACATTTTATGTTTAGAAATTAAAATACACATTACGAAATTAAAATTATTATTTTATGAATGGGATGTTGAATAAGAGTGTGGTGTTATTTATACATTTTAATTTAAAAATTTTATATAATTATTAATGTAAACATTTAAATAATAGTAATTCCCAAAATTAATTTTAATGAGAAAAAAATATTATTACACTTTAAATTGATATTGGTAATAATTATAGTTAAAATTAATTTTGAAATATTTACTTTTAATTTTTAGTGAATTTGATAAAATATAAAATATTTTAATATTTTACATTTTTTAAACTTAGGGCCTCATTAGGATGGCGGACGGACCTGCGTCTGTCCGCCACCCCGAGGTGGAGGGACCGTCCGCAGGGGCAGCGGCGGTCCCTCTGGTGCAATTAGGATGTGACCGCCACCCTGGCGGTCACACCCTGGATCTTTAACCTTTAACTGGATCTTTAACCTCTTTAACCTTGCGGCGGGTGCTGTTTGAAGCAGCACCCGCCGCAAGGTTAAAAAAGCATGTTTTACATTTACATGCACAAAGCGGCAGCCACCGCGCGGTGCCTGCCGCTTTGTGCATGTAAATGCAGGGGGGTACCATACGTACCCCCCATGTGCACCACCCACCCCCCTTCACCCTGGGGGCCCGCAATGGGCCCCCAAAGTGAAGACCGTATGCCTTTTCGTGGCGGCATTGCCGCAGAGGTAAGGCATGTCCCAATGCAAATCCTAATATGGCTGGCGATGTCTGATAGACACCGCCACCATATTAGAGCTTTTCCGCCGCGGTCGAAAGGCGACTGCGGTGGAAAAGCTGCAGACGGTCTTCCCGTCCGTCGATGACCCCCCAGCCATCCTAATCCGCCGGCCCGGAGGATGCGGATTCACCGCAATCCTAATGACCCCCTATATTTTATAGTTTGGATTCTTGTTTATTAGTTGGTCAGTGTCCAGCTTCTTCCCTGACTTTCACTTGACTGGAGTGGGAATAGTGATTTATATTGGTTTATTGTCCAGCACCTTCCCTGACATTAACCTGACTGGAGTTGGAATAGTAAATTATATTGGGTCAGTGTCCAGCACCTTCCCTGACTTTCACCTGTGTGGAGTAGGAATAGTAAATTATATTGGGTCAGTGTCCAGCACCTTCCCTGACTTTCAACTGTCTGGAGTGGGAATAGTAAATTATTTTGGGTTAGTGTCCAGCACCTTCCCTGACTTTCACCTCATTGGAGTGGGAATAGTAAGTTATATTGGCTCAGTGTCCAGCACCTTCCCTGACTTTCACATGACTGGTGTGCTAATAGTAAATTATATTGGGTCAGTGTCCAGCACCTTCCCTGACTTTCACCTAACTGGTGTGGGAATAGTAAATTATATTGGGTCAGTGTCCAGCACCTTCCCTGACTTTCACCTCATTGGAGTGGGAATAGTAAATTATTTTGGGTCAGTGTCCAGCACCTTCCCTGACTTTCACTTGACTGGAGTGGGAATAGTAATTTATATTGGGTCAGTGTCAAGCACCTTCCCTGACTTTCACCTGACTGGAGTGGGAATAGTAAATTATATTGGGTCAGTGTCCAGCACCTTCCCTGACTTTCCCCTCATTGGAGTGGGAATAGTAAATTATATTGGGTCAGTGTCCAGCACCTTCCCTGACTTTCACTTGACTGGAGTGGGAATAGTAAATTATATTGGGTCAGTGTCCAGCACCTTCCCTGAATTTCACCTGACTGGAGTGGGCATTGGAAGTTATATATTTTGTATATTTTAGTGAGAAAAGTAATGTAAAAAAATGTATGTTGTAAAATTATAAATGCTGATTAAATATATGTAAGTAACATTTTATATATCAATATATAACTATGATGATAATCACATTTCTTTTTTATTTATTGTTTGAGAAATAAGTACAGATGAATTGTTTGAACATTTTTATTTACAGGATTTATTTTTATTAGTCAAAGTACAGAAAAAATTTGTTTGTTTATATTAAACTTTTAGGTAAACCACATTTATTACATAACATTTATTTATATTGATAAATGTTTCTGAATTTATTAACAATCATTAACACTCTTAGAAATAGTTTGCATTTTTTTGATTAAATATTTAATTAATAATATTAATATACGATATACATAAATTTTATTAAATATATATTTTTGGTTTTGTATTAACAGAAAGTAGAAAACAGGTAAGTATATTTTTACTATTTTTACATGCTTGATATATATTTTATAAACATTTATATACATAAAACAGATTGTTAATAATAATAATTAGTTTTGTTATTAATTTTTATTATACAATTTACTAAGGTTATTTAATTATAAAGTAATTTTTACAGAAACTGAAAAAACAAAATCATACATACAGTCAGGTATAATGCTTGATATGTATTCTTAAACATTTACATACATAAAAAAGATTATTAATATTAATAATTAATATTTGTTATTAATTAATATTATTAATTTACCAAGGTTAATTAATTATGGAGTAATTTTTAGAGAAACATTTCTAGCATATTTACACAAGTATAATTCTTTATGTATTTTTTAACAATTTATATAATAAAACTGATGAATAATAATTATTAATATTTGTTATTAATTATTATTAATTTACAAATGATAAATAATTATATAGTAATTTTTAAAGTAACACAAAAATGTAAATTATATATACACAGAAGTATAATTTTTTTATATGTATTTGTTAGGCATTTTTATACATTAAATAAAGTATTAATAATAATTAATATTATGTTGTTATTAAATATTATTAATTTACAAAGGGTAATTCATTATATAGTAATTTTTAAAGTGACAGAAAATAATTTATAATATTTAGGGCCTCATTAGGATGGCGGGAGGGCTTTGCCCGCCCGCCACCCTAGCAGTAAACGGGACCGTCCGCCTTAAGGGCGGGGGTCCCGGGGATGGCATTAGGATGTGCCCGCCACAGTGGCGGGCACATTCTGTACTTTTAGCATTGTGGCGGGCGGTGCTCTCTGCACCGCCCACCACAATGCTAAAAATTAATTGCAGCATTTGCATAATAAAAGCAGTAGGCACCGCACGGTGCCTGCCGCTTTCATTATGCAAATGCAGGGGGGTATCATAGGTACCCCCCCGTGTGCACCCCCCTACTGTGCTTCACTCTGGGGGCCTGCAGGGGGCCCCAGAGTGAAGTCCGCCTGCCTTTCCGTGGCGGCATTGCCGCCACGGAAAGGCATTGTAAAGACACCGCCACAAGACTATCAAGACTGATAGACACCGCCACCATATTATTCCTTTTCCGCCCCGGCCGCAAGGCAACCGGGGCGGAAAATCGGCAGACGGTCTTTCCGTCCGCCGAGGTCCCCCCTGCCATACTAATATGGCGGGGGGAAACGAGGGATGATGGCGGGCGTATTTCCCCCGCCAGGCTGGCGGTGGCCACCGCCAGCCTGGCGGGGGCAATCCGCCCGCCATCATAATGGACCCCTTAGAGTCCAGTAGCATGTTTTATTTGTATTTATAACTATGTATTTAATATGTTTAAGTTACTATTTTGGTTTCAATGGGATTATTTTCGAACCGCGTAATGTTATTTTGCTTCATTCAGGATTGGAGAAGCTTGCGGTTGGATGCTGCGTAGCGTTGGGAAAGGTAAGGTAAATTTTAAGTATTATATGTTAGAGAGTACTAATGTTTGAGTGTAGTTGGAAGGTGTGTAGTATTACTTTAGTTTTTTGGTCGTCCTTTTTGTATGTTATAGGTGTTCGTTGTTTTTTACGAAGGTGTCGTGATTGAGTTCTTTAGGCCTAGTGTATTTGGTTTCGTTTTATTAATGATATGTTTTTTTTATGTTGTACATTAATGTTAATATATTTTTTAAATGTTTTGGGGGTTTTGTGTGGGTGGGTTTGTTTTCGATATTTTTTACAGGTTCCTGTTTTTCGCAGTTTCGTTCCGGAGAAGGATGCTTTTTTTTTTTTTAGAGAGAAGAGTGTAGTAGTTTATGAAACTACTCTTTTTACACTATTTTTCCTTTTTTCGTGGTTTCATGAAGAGGTTCTTAACTTTTTTAACTATTTTTCGGGTTTTTAAGGGTTTCGAATTAATGTTGGAGAAGAACATGCATTTTTTTTAAACTAAGGGGCCTATTAGGATGACGGGCGGACTTTGTCCGCCCGTTATCCTAGCCGGGAATGGGACCGCCCGCCATAAGGGCGGGGGTCCCGGGGGTGGCATTAGGATGTGCCCGCCACTGTGGCGGGCACATCCTGCATTTCTAGCATTGTGGCGGGCGGAGCGCTCAGCACCGCCCACCACAATGCTAGAAATGCTTGTCAGCATTTGCATATACAAAGCGGCAGGCATCGCGCGGTGCCTGCCGCTTTGTATATGCAAATGAAGGGGGGTACCATAGGTACCCCCCCATGTGCACCCCCCACCTGTACTTCACTCTGGGGGGAACGCCGCATGCCTTTCCGTGGCGGCATTGCCACAACGGTAAGGCATTGAGACCAAACCATTGTAATATGGTGGGCGGTGTCTAACAGACACCGCCACCATGTTACTGGTTTTCCGCCCCGACCGCAAGGCGACCGGGGCGGAAAACATGCGGGTGGTGTTTCTCACCGCTGCGGTCCCCTCCGCCATCGTAATATGGCGGGGGGGAATGCAGGGAAGGATGGCGGGCGGATTGCCTCCGCCAGGGTGGCGGTGGCCACCGCTACCCTGGCGGAGGCAATCCGCCCGCCATCCTAATGGGCCCCTAAAATTGTGTGTATGTTACTTTAATTAATAAAGTTACCACACTTTGGGGGTCATTAGGATGGCGGCCGGACTTAGCCCGCCCGCCATCCTATCTGTGACCTATCTAAGTCTTATCTGTGTTTGGGACCGCCCGCCATAAGGGCGGGGGACCCCATGGGGGAGTTAGGATGCGCCCGCCACTGTGGCGGGCGCATACTGCATACTGCATTTTTAGCATTTTTAGCATTGTGGCGGGCGGTGCATTCAGCACCGCCCGCCACAATGCTAAAAATGCATATATGCATTTGCATTAACAAAGCAGCAGGCACCGCGCTGTGCCTGCCGCTTTGCTAATGCAAATGCAGGGGGGTACCACAGGTATCCCCCCACTGTCCTTCACTCCGGGGGCCCGCAGGGGGCCCCAAAGTGAATACTGCATGTCTTTCCATGGAAAGGCATCTGTTTTGGGCCCTGCTATTATGGCTGGCGGTGTCTAATAGACACCAGCACCATATTAAACCTTTTCGGCCCGGCCGCAAGGCGACCGGGGCGGAAAAGCGGCGGACGATCTTTCCTAATATGGCGGAGGAATTAGGTGCGGATGGCGGGCGGATAGTCCCCGCCAGATTGGCGGGGCAATCTGCCCGCCATCCTAATGGGCCCCTTTGTTTTCTCGGAGTTTCCTGGAGCGATTCTTAACTTTTAAAACTATTTTTCTGGTTTTTAAAGGTTTTGAATTTATGCTGGAGAAGAAAATGTGTTTTTTTTAAAATTAAAAGTGTGTGTATGTTATTTTTTTTTTTCACAACAATTTTATTGAGTGAATCAGGCAATGAAATCGTGGCACCCCACAATTCGGAGATCACCACCAACAGTTAGGACACAGCGTGTTACATATGCATTAATGTTCAATCAGGAAAAGAAAGAAGGCTCAAGAAAGAACAGTCCCACAACCCACCCCATCCCATCAACTCCCAGAACCCCTTACCCCTAGAACCACTCCCCCCTTCCCCCCCTCCCAGCGCACGTGTGCAATTAGTAGAAAGTAGAGTTTAGGTGTAGCGTGGCAGGCATGCCACAGAACCGGGCCAGCAACTTTAGCACGTTCATATGTCCTCTTCTCGATCCACTGGGGGATCCAACGACAGTCCTCTGTAATCGGCCCACCGCTTCCAGATTTTAAAGTGCTTGCGGGGGCAGCCCCTTGCTTCAAATACCGGTTTCTCGAGTCCCATGTAGTAGTCCAACCCCGCCTTCCACGCAGACAGAGGCCAGGTACCTCTTGTGTGTATGTTATTTTAATGAATAAAGTTACCACACTTTTTTTTCTCTGAAGCGTTTTTTACTGTTTTGACATTTTTTCGGGTTTTTGAGGGTTTTGACAAATTGGATTTATCTTGGATTACCACGTGGAGTATATGGATTACAAGTTGTTGGATTACATATTCGACTGCTACATGAATTGTAAGTTCATTTATTTTATATTATTTGGGTAGAAAATGTTATTTTAATTGTGTTTGATATTGTATATAATATAAGAAATATTATTTCATTGTCTATATATATTTACTTATTGGAAATAAATATGTATAACAATTATATATAATTTCTGAAAATATATTTATTTATGTTGGTTAACTGATTATTTTGAATATTATTGAGTATTTTTATATGGGGATAGGTAAGTTACAGGAGGCTTTTGGCTATTAGAGATAGATAGTCTAGGCCTCGTGTAGAAGGATATAGGGTAACCTGACTTTGAAGTAGTTTAAACATTTGTTTAGGTTGTTTGGTTAGTTTAGGTCCTATTTGAGTTACTGATTGTTGTATGCGCAGCTCTTAGTAACTCTGTTCTTTTAGTAAAGCTTGTAGTAGTTTTTGTACAGTAGGTTTTCCTCTGCTAGTGGTTGCTTGGAAGGCATTGTGCCATCCTTCTACACTGTTAGTTTTTGCTTCTTGATTTAGTACGCTTAAGTACACATTCCACCAAGCAATGTGAAAATTTGGTTGGGGTCTATGTCCAGATCTGTGTTACCTTCCCACCCATGTATCCTCGAAGTAGTCGAGGAGTGGTGTTAGTTTCTCTTCATTTTTTGGTAATATGGGCTATCTATTAGTGTGTTATAATGTTCTGCTACGTCGGTTACAGGGACACATGCTAAGGCAATACATTTTTTGACTTGGTAGGCAAAAGTGCTATCTGTTGCATATTTTATGCTTTGGGGCCCATTACAATGTCGGTCGGATTGCCTCCGCCAGGCTGGCGGTAGCCACCACCGGCCTGGGGGAGGCAATCCGCCCGACATCCATTCCCGAATTCCCCCCACCATATTAGTATGGCCGGGGGACTGCGGCGGACGGAAAGACCAATGGCAATGCCGCCACGGAAAGGCATGCGGAGAATCTCTGCGGGGGCCTGTTGCGGTCCCCAGGGACTCCGGGGGGGGGTGGGGGGTGCACATGGGGGGTACCTATGGTACCCCCGCATTTCAAAGTGCAACATGGCAGGCACTGCTCGGTGCCTGTCATGTTGTGCTTTGAAATGCACAACGTGCATTTTTACCATTGCGGCGGGTGGCGCTTACAGGACCGCCCGCCACAATGGTAAAAATACAGGATGCGCCCGCCAGTGTGGCGGGCGCATCCTAATTACCAAGGCGGGAACGCCGCTCCTATGGCGGGCGGCCCTGTTTTGCACGGGGATGGCGGGCGGGCAAAGTGCGCCCGCCATACTTATGGGGGCCTTTGAGTCCTGTCTGTTTTTCTTGAGTATACACACACCCCATATAACATAGTAATAGCTTATTTTTCTGAGACATAATAAACTCTGCTCCTTCAGTCATGTTTGTATTTGTTGGGCTAGGAAAGATTGGAAAGAAACACATTTTAAGTCTAAATACTGCTATACATGTTTTAAATGCATTCATGTTTCAATTATTATAATTACAGTGATTCTTTGGTGCTATTTGAAATGTTCAGTATATTTTTTCAAGCTTTTACTTGTATATGATGATGTTTTTTTTCTGTTGGTGGGAGAAAAAAATATTTAGGGGGTCATTAGGATGGCGGGCGGACTTTGCCCGCCCGACATCCTCGTGGTAATCGGGACCGCCCGCCATAAGAGCGGGGGTCCCGTGGGGAGTATTAGGATGTGCCCGCCACAGTGGCGGGCACATCCTGTATTTTTAGCATTGTGGCGGGCGGTGCTCTCTGCACCGCCCGCCACAATGCTAAAAAAGCATTTCAGCATTTGCATAATCAAAGCAGTAGGCACTGCGCGGTGCCTGCTGCTTTGATTATGCTAATGCAGGGGGGTACCCCCAGAGGTAATTCCCCCTGCCTTTCCGTGGCGGCATTACCGCCACGGAAAAGCAACTGCAGACGCCCATCCAAATATGGCTGGTGGTGTCTGATAGACACCGCCACCATATGAACCCGTTTCCGCCCCGGCCGCAAGGCGACAGGGGCGAAAAAGTGGCAGGCGGTGTTTGCCTCCGCTGCGGTCCCCCCGCCATTGTAATGTGGCGGGGGGAAAAAGGGTGGCGGGCGGGTATTTATGTCGGGTGGATCGCCACCGCCACCATGGCGGTGGCGATCCGCCCGACATCGTATTGGACCCCTTAGTTATTGTATTCTTTTATTGAATTTTGAGAGGTTTTTAGAGGGGAAGCTGTTTTGGAGTTAGCATTTTAGGCTTGTTAAATAATTGAAAATATATGCTTGCTTTGGAATTTTGTGGTTTTTTTACTTTGAAGGAGTAAGTTTTGAATGTGTATAAATTTCTGTTGAGAAGATAGAACACACATAAAATGTACATTAGAACTTTGCGTTTAAAAAATGCAGTTGGTGTGTTTGACAATTTTTAAATATACTTACAATTATAATTTTTCTGTAAATAATCTGTCAAAGGTTTACTGCTGTGTTTTGGAGGTGTCTGTAGAGGAGATATAAATGGTATAAAACAAATGTTACTTAAAGTGTTTTAAAAAAATAGTTTGACTTTTAGGCTACTACTTTTGTTTTAATTTAAAATTAGTTTAACTTACTTTGGGTATCTATATAAGATTCTTGTCTGGAAGAGTAGTTATTTCAGGAAACAGTTGGGCAGAGTGTCACCTTCCTCTTTCTTTAGAGTTAGAAGTAGGAAATAACTGTTGAAAATGTTTCCTTCTTATACTGTGTACGTGATTAGTTGTTTTATTTGATTTGTTTATTCAAGAGTGGGAGCATTTCATTGGTTGGTTTGAATTTTTTTCTTTAATTGTTTTTTTTGTGTAGTGAAAATGCTAGTTACGTAATAATTATGGTGAAAACATGGTTTGTTCGTTTTTCTATTTTAATTATGTCATATTGTTTCCAAAACTATATTGTAAAAGTATTACATTTATTATTAAATTAATTGAAATATTTGTATGATATTTTGTGTACCCGTTTAATTTTTTTTGTATGTGTATTATAAAATGTATATGTTATATATTTCTTGTGGAGTATATTTTATTATAAATGCATATTGTTTTGTTGTAGTTATATTCTTTTAGGCCTTTTTTACATAGTTGACGTTTTTTAATATTCGATGTTGGTGTTATCTATATTTTTGTTTTCGATATTTTGTTGTGTACTGTTTATTTTAGTAGCAGAAAATATATTTTTTTTCTATATTTTATCTTTCGATATTGTGTCTTTCGATATTTGTTGATTACGATATTATGTAGTCGATATATTTGTAGTTTCTTAAATATGTATTAGGATTCGATATTATGGTAGTCGATATTTTATCGCTGATATTTTTGGTAGTCTATATTGTGGTCGTCGATATTATGTCAGTGATCCGTATGTTCTTGTGTTTGTATAATATTGTTGCATTTTAGATGTGAGTAAAGTCATGTTTTAATTTCTAACTCAAGGTTGTTTTGCTTTAAATTTGTTTTCTTGTTTTTGGTGGACAAGATGCTGATCATAACTCCTCTTATGGTCAACTTCATTGAGTCCCACAGATGTTCTGGAGAAAGGTCCGTTGTTGTATTCTTTTCATAGAAATTGATGGTGGTTGACATAATTTGATCTTTCACCTCTGGATTGTTTATCACCTCCTCTGTTACTCTCCAGGTCCTGTCTCTTAACTGGGATATAATAATGCCTAATTCAAGAGATTTTCAAGCGTGGTCAGAGATCAGAATAGGTTTGATTTTAGAGTTAGATACTTTT
Organism: Lissotriton vulgaris; assembly: GCF_964263255.1. Lineage (NCBI taxonomy): Eukaryota > Metazoa > Chordata > Amphibia > Caudata > Salamandridae > Lissotriton > Lissotriton vulgaris. The sequence goes on from NC_141697.1 coordinate 240,206,013, forward strand.
GGAGTTAACCTGTAACGAAGTACAAGTAGTCTATACTTGTTAGTGGGGATGGGAGTAAAGGGTAAATGCACTCCTAGTCACGTTATATAGGCGCCAGATGTCATTAAGGTTGTTTGATTTATGAAGTTGTCTCATTTATGTATGGGGCTAGGGTAGGGTAGATCGAAATCATCTCCTACTACTCTGCTAGCATCCTTAGGTAGTTCAGAGATTTTCTTCTTCAAGTCGAGCCAGAATCTGGAGCTATCGCCGGTAGAGCATAAATGTTAACTGTGTAAACATCTAGACTGTATTTAGTTAGTTTAGCAATAAGCCATCCTCTTTTACTGTTGTGAAAGGAGTCAGCAACCAAAACATCTGCTTTCTTTTATAAAAGTGTGAGCACCCCTATTTTTCTACTTGTTCACTGGGGATCAAGTGATCTCTTGCATCCACTAATTCTACGTAATCTGGGCCTCTGTGTACCCAGTCCTAGTTTTCTGCATGTTGATAATGTCTCCTCTCAGGTTGTGGTAGTAATCAGAGATGAACTTTCTTTTGACTGGGTGGTTGGGGCCCTTTCTGTTCAGAATCTTAAGTGGTCATTAGAGGGAATAATATTGGTAAGAGGAATCTCTTGTTTACTTGGAAGGGGGTTTAATTATAGCTATTTCTGTGAGGCATACTAATTTCATGTTGTATGTGTTATAGAAGCACCTTCTTAGTTTCAAAGTAAGTGATTCTCCATTTCCAGTTATATCTAGGCTCCTTGTGATAACAGGCAGGAGTAAAGGATAGTAAAAGTAGAGAGTAAAGAGATAAAAAAGAAAAAAACAAGTTGTAAGACCCAAGCACACTTAGCCTATGCCCACTGTCCACTCCATTGGGAGTAAAGAATAAAAGTGGATGTCGTGAGTGGCCATAGTCAGGATATGCAATCATGTTAATAGAACTTGTAACGAAAAACAAAAACACAATCAAGCATTTTAACAAGTTGCATCAAGCATGTCTTATAGCATTATAATATTGTTATAACTTTGTGGGGAGCAATAAGGGTAACCACATACTAATAGTGCATTAACTCCTGAAGAAGTGTGGGAAAGCTTCAATCCCTGAACAGGCATGACTTCCTGACCGCCAAGCATTCAGAGGGAGGGTGATCAGGCAAGCTTCTGGCGTGGAGGATTTGACCAGAACCCTATTACACAAATAGCTGGACCGGTCCGACAGGGGAGATGATCCTATCATGGGAGATTCTGGAGGACTTTTTAAACAGGGTGCCTTTGCCGTAATTATCTGTGAAGGACCGAGAGGTGTTTGCGCTTCTATTTCAGAGCCTGGAATTAGAGAAGCTGAAGGTGTGGCTTGAAGTAAAATGCCCGATTTATGACTGGGACGTTCCTAGGTGAGGAATTAAATAAATGTGTTGCACTGCTGTATTCAAATGTGCGGGCATGGATGAACTGTCAGATGTATCTCTCCCCCTTCAGGGTCGGCAGGGTGCTCTCTCTCATGCTGTTCACATTGGCGATTGAACCGTTTGTCTGTATGTTACCTCTGGAGTGTCAAGGTAGGGGATTCCTCTGCGTGACAAGGAACACGTGGTCTCGGTATATGCGGACAACATGCTTGTCTTCCTGAGGGTACGCCAGTACTGAGTGTTCCCTTGCTGAACAATTTCCAGGGGGTCTCTGGCCTCTGTGCGAACAGGTGGAAATCCTGTGCTTTTCTGGTGTCAGTCGACCTGGCCAGTGGGTCCATTGGGAACCCAGAGTCCTCGTGTATTTGGGGGTAAAGGTATACCACGCTGACACCAACATTAGATAAAACAATCTCAGAAGCGTTTTTAGTCCTAAAAGCACTGGCCAAAATGGTGATATTGGCCATAGTTTGTTACTATTTTTGAACCTGGATACAGAGAACATGGTTTAGATCCCTCAAAGTCTTGTTTGGTCACACCTCAGAGACCAAGGGAGGCCTTGGCATCCCTGTCTATGAAATATATTGTCTTGTCGCACAGCTATAGTGGATCGCCCGCTGACTGGTGGGTACCATCTTGGAAGAATTGGGGGAGTTTGAGGCCTTACTCAGAGAGGGAGCATTGCTGGCCATAATGCTAGGGATCAAGCTTAAGCCATTCTACAAGCCAAGGCTTCTCCGCATTACCCTCTTGTCCTGGTGAGGGCTTGATGTGGGGTAAGCCCTTCTCTATTCACCCACAATACTGTTGGTGTGTTTACTAACTGCAAGAGGAGGTTATTTCACTGCCTGACGACTGATATCTTGGACAGAGGCAAGCGTGGAGATACTTGGGGACTGGGGTTCTGAGGGCTCTTTCCGAACACTGGAGGAGTTGACGGCCTAAGACAATTTACCTGGTCCTAACCTACAGGCATTGACCCTGGCAATATGACATTTCCTTGGTACTCTGTAACCGGATTCCCATGTCCATAATATTTTACAGACCCTACTGACTTTTGGTGGGGGTAGCCACCTGGTCTCCTGGCTATTTAAAACCGTGCTGTTCATGATGGTGGATGACCTACTGGATTTAAAGGCCTAGTGGGGGCTGTTACTGCCAGGTCTTTTGCTAGGAAGGAATGGGACCAGACCCCAGAGTGCTTGTACACTTTCACTTGCAACAAAAGGTTTAAGTGTAGCAATGTAATTACCTAGACTAGCTTAAACCTCATAGATTGAAAGTCATGTTGCTAACCACTGACTTGGGCTGCCCCAGATGCACCCTGACTGACGTGGACTTCCTCTATGTGGTGTGGAGCTGCCCGATCATAGTCTTTCAATTAGCGGGTCACAGTAGATTGAAACGCACACAGTAGGTTGCTGCCTATTAGACACAGTAGCGATATGTCTCCTTGGGCTATATAACAGGCAATCCAAGAGAAAAGCTGGTAATAGATTAATGAGCCTGGTCTCGGGGTTAGTTAGCCCATAGAGATATCACAAGTCCCAGCATGTCCCCCCTCATAGTAGATGGCGAGCAGAGGTGAAGAACTGGCATGGCTGAGGGTGTAGCTCTGAGTGCTGAAGAATATAGAGGGCTACATTGATAACCCCTTGCTGATTTGTGGATGGAGATGGTCTCTAGCTTCATGGAGTCCTAAACAATGACCACATGGAGTGGTGGTCCCCTATACCACCTAAACTGAGAGACTTGACACCTATGGGCCTGGAGCTGATTGGGCAACATATGGGGGTGACATGGACGCTTCTCCTGCATAGCCAAGACCCCCATTGGGGTCCTTCCTTCCCTCCCACCTTACTCCTCTTCCCCCTTTCCTTGCCGCCTAGAGGAGCCGCCTCACTGAGGTTACAGGTGGACTTACCAACTGCATTAGCAACTGACACTGGGCAGTTGTATAATCATAGTTATGCTGTTCTTATGTTATTCTTTGTATGGAATGGAAGTGACTGGGTCTGCACCTCTGATTATTGTTCAGTATGATAACAGCTTACGATGTTGATGATCTGGCACAGGCGCCACGTAATGGAACTGAAGGTACACACTAGTACAGAAGTATAACAGGACATGTTGTGAAACATGTACAATATAATCAAACTCAACTATAGTTTGTACACATCATACAATTTACTGTATGTGATTGAATGTATCATTTCCTCTTTAAAAATCAATAAAGAAAGTTCTGGAGGAAAAAACTCCTGGCTACATCAGCTGTTACATGTATAATCTACTACATGTAACAGCTGATGTAGCCAATTAGAGCATTCTTGGTCAACAATATTAAAGAGCAAGAGCGGCTGATGTAATTTGGGACTGTATAAGGCATCAGGCATAAGATAGAGACAAAAACATTGGCTCATAATATCAGTAGATGTTCTGATTAATGTAGAAATACCATAGAGATTGATGTCTGCAGACAATACGATAATCGTATCAAGAATATTGATGTCCATGCAAACTAATGTGCAGCTGGTTTTAATGCATAATTCGAATTCGAGAGGCATGACAAATTAGGCTTTAGGTTGTGTTAGTGATCTTTGGTATAAAATAGATCACCTGGAGCTAAAGGGCTTTGAGAAGTGGTATTGAAAAGTATATTAAGACAAATATTGAAGAATGATAGCATTGAGAGTATTAAGAGTATGTTCAAGGTATATAAGAGTATATTGTGAAGTTATAGCATTGGTAATGGTAGAACTTAGTAGCCAAAATGTATTGTTTATCAGCAGATCAAACTTCTGCATGTACAGACGTTTCAGAAATATATCTATAAGCCAAACAGCAGGTTTTGAAAGATAAAAAATTAGCTTAGTGGGCTTATCAGAATTGTTTAGTCCCTTGTTCAGATTTTCATGGGTCTTGAGAACACATCAGATGGAAGAACTATGAGATAAGCTGCACATTCGTTGAGTACGACCATGAGTCTGGTCCGTTTCTGAGTGCGACATAAAGGTCTCCAGATCAGCTGGTTTGTTGAAGATCAATGTTTTCCCTTCATGCATAATTTTCATGTTGTATAGAACAGTATATTGGGGCTATTGAGAGTATGTTGAGGGCATATAAGAGTATATTTTAAAGTTATAGAACTAGTTATGGTAGCTATTAGTCTCCAAAGGATATTGCTAATCAGCTGGGCAAGCTTCTGGAGATGATTTTGAGAAGCTATAAAGGTTTAGACATCTTGGAAATGAATCTAGAAGCAAAATAGCAGGTTTGGAAACAAAGGCAAAAATGGGCTTTGTGGGCTTATTAGCATTGTTGATACCCTTTTTCAGGTTTTCAAGGTTCTTGAAGATGTATGATATGGAAGAAATAGGAGTTTCACATTTATCGAGGAGTAGAAAGAGCATGAGTCAGGTCCATTTGTGAGTGTGACAGGTTGTTGATGGTTTCCACATCTGTTGATGTGTTGAAGATCAAGGTTTTCCCTTTATGAATTATTTACATCTTGGGTGGACCAGCAAAGGAAAGGAGATTTTAAGTCATCTCAAGTTTCCTCTTAATGCCAGGAATTTTGTGCATAGTATTGGGAGATACACATTTTGGTTTCGTTTCAGTCTGTTGGTTTAATTTTCCACATGTTGTCTAAGATGGTTTCTGAAAGCTGTTAGCAAAGTGGCCTAAATATCATGGGGATAGAGTTTTTTTTCATAAGCCATGAATCTAGTGGAAATTCTGTGGGTTCTTTCAATCTCAAAATTGTTTGTTATCAAAAGAGAATTCTCCAACAGGCCAAGAGTTCCTAAATTTCCCCTTCTATTCCTGTTTTACATGACTGCATTCTCTATTTGCAGAAGCTCAACCTTCTTAGATATATCATGTAATTTCTCTTTGATTATCTTCTTTTCTACCTATTCTTGACTTTGCAACTTCTGTTCTATTTGAGAGAGCTTAAACATCACTTCTTAGACCTACCATCTCAGATTGCAGTTAATCTGTGTTGGTTTTAGTGCTGTGGATGAGGCCTTGTAGTAATTGCAGGCATTGCATGACGGATCTAGATCAAGACCTAGGGTAGTTTTACAGTCTCCCTTCCCTTTATAGGGGGAGCCTGATGTCAGAGATTTTGATTAGTTATCTTCTGCCCCACCTTTTACTCTTTAATGTCTTTTGGCTCCTTAAATTCTTTCTCCTTTATCCCAGCCATGTTAGCATAGCTGTACAGTACTTTTTGGATGTGGACTGGTATCCATGGCCCACTCACAAGTCTCTTTCAGAAAGCATTAAGATCAAAAGTGGAGACAGTCTATATTTAAAATGAATATTTATATGCATTCAGGTAATTAAAGAGGTATTTCGTTTCCAAGATGTTGTAGGCTAATTTATAGTTGACTTTAGAGGAACTGTTGACCTTATGCGCCTCATGTTAAAATTAAGCGGGCATATTCCATGTAGTGTTATTTAAGAGCTGGTCCATGAAGTTATATCTACAACTCAAATGGATAGTGGGTATTCAAATGGATTGATTCAGTATGGAGACTTACTTGTCATGTAAGCCGCATTGTCTTAGAATTGTTTAGCATATTTAGGTGATAGAAGAAGTCTGATTCACAGTACAGGACACAACTGGAGAGTGATGGAGTGTAAAGATGTTTTCAGACAGCAGTCAGCAAAGTGAATAACGTGTACGCTGTGGAGGGCGGTAGAGTTTTAAAAGTGTTGGAGTCTGACCTCACAATATGTAAACCACATTAAACAGCTTGCGGCCCCATATTGCTGTGTGTCATTTGCTTTTCCCACTTTCAGTTGTTCATTTCAGGAAATAAAATGTGTTTACCTTCGTAGAGCGATGGGATGTGCCCAGAGTGAGACTCCTTGAATTCGAGTTGTAAATGAACTCAAAGGGGTCGATTCCGATTCGGGAAAAACCGCTCCGAGTAGCCGTTCGGAGGGTTTTTCCCGTACGAATCGTACCCTTCAACGTCCCCCGTACGTACAACGAAGTACGATTCGTACCAGGAGCGGTACTCCGTACGAGTCGTACAAGACACCGTACGACTCTAATCTCCGTACGATTCTCCCTCGGAACCTGCTGTATGCGACATCTGTACGGTTTGCGGCTGGTTTTTACCACCCAGCAAGTACGATACGTGTTGGGTACGCACCGTACGACCCTATTTCTACGGGAGCTGAAAACAGCCGTAAAAGCAGGGGTACGGTACGGTGCGTACCCCTGCGATCATGGGGTGTACGAGCCATACCCCCATTGTACGATCGGTGTACGAGCCGTACCCCAGTACGATCGGTGTACGAGCCGTGCCCCCATTGAACGATCAGTGTACGGCTCGTACACCGATCGTACATGGGGTACGGCTCATACACCGATCGTACAATGGGGTACGGCTCTTACACCGATCGTACAATGGGGGTATGGCTCGTACACCGATCGTACAATGGGGGTACGGCTCGTACACCGATCGTACAATGGGGGTACGGCTCGTACACCCCATGTTCGCAGGGGTACGGTGCATACCCCTGCGATCATGGGGTGTACGGACCGTACGGTGTGTATGTGCTTGTGTGCTTTTCCGTACGAGTCGCCTTTACCTGACATGGACCGTACGAATCGCGTCCTCATACCCCGGTCCGGATCGTACTCGTCGGGTCATACGGCATGTGTACGAGTCGTAAGGCATGTGTACGAGTCGTACGGTTCACTGTTTCAGCCTTGCAATACGTACGGATCGCGACGATTCGGACGGATTCACGGAATACGGATCGTACTACGCGATTCGGACGGACAGGTACGATTCGTACGGAGAGGGCTCCGGATACAAATCGTACGGACGTTTTTTTCCCCGAATCGGAATCGACCCCTACGTTGGCTCCAATGATGTGCTGCTGTATCATACAGTGATCTGTGCCACCAGCCTGCACACGGCAATATTCTGTGGCATCAGAGGCGGCATGGGTGTAATTGGAGCAGTTGTTTCACAGATAAACGGGCATTGAGAGACAGTATTGCCAGTGACCTGGTTGCATATTTCTTTACCTCTGCTGATGTGTTTATACATATGGATGCAGACCGAAGTTCTCCTCTTGTGGCTGCGCGCTGAGCTTAGGCAGCCATTTTCTATTTTACCTTCTGCTGAAAAATTGCATATTCATTTTTAATTGTTAGTCATGTTAAACCTATGTTAAACTTGGAATCATTTTAAACTCGGAATCAATTTTTAACACTCTATAACTCTATAATTATACAACTTTGAAAAATGTTTTTCTATTTACAAACTATATTCCAAATGTAAAAATTAGGACTAAATCATTTAACTGCTGAAAATGTTTTATTATGTATTTTACTGTATTACATTGTTCAAAAGTATTAAAAAACTGTACAAAGTGTTACTTTTTGGTGAAATAATATACAGTATCTTTATTTTATTTATTAAATTGTTATTAAAATTAAACAACATATTTGTTATTTCATTTTATTAAAATTAACCATATGTTTTCCAAATGTTTAGTATGTGTCTGATTGTTAATAAAGATATAAAAGTATAACATGACTGGGCCCTATTCACAAAGCTTGCATATTTAGCTCTCCTCATGTAGTTCTCTACACCTGCTAGGGGTAGATTTTATTCATTGCTGCAATTCACCTTTTCCATGTGTAGATGTAAGTCCAGGTGTAGACATGTGAGTCTCCATCGCCTTCAATAAGGGGCTGCAGATTCCTACCACTGAATATATGGTTAAAAAGTTACTGTTAGTAACTTTCTGCCTCTTTGTGGGGATCTTTGCCAGCCAGGTGGGGATCTTTGCTACCAAGGTGGAGATCTCAGGTAGAAAGTGATAGGGAATTTTTAAATAAATGTATTTTTCAATTAAAAATAATTTAAACAATTTTCTTAATTTTCGTCTACACACTGGCTCTAAAACTTAGATCAATGTACTGTTTAAATTTGTATTAAAATATCTTTCTTTAGTGTAAATAAAATTATTAAAGTGTTAATTTACCCTCCTACCAATATATACAGTATAATTTTTGTTGAACATCACAATCTTGGATGCAAGTTCTTTATTTTATGTGTGATTTACATGTTTATTTTTAAAATAAATTATAATTGACTATGTAGGGGCCAATTCCGATCCTGTTAAAAAAACGTCCGTACGATTTTCATCCGGAGCCATCGCCGTACGATTCGTACCCGTCCATCCGAGTCGCGTAGTACGATCCGTATTCCGTCAATCCGTCCGAATCGTCGCGATCCGTACGTATTGCAAGGCTGAAACAGTGAACCGTACGACTCGTACACATACCGTACGACCTGACGAGTACGATCCGGACTGGGGTATGAGGACTCGATTCGTACGGTCCACGTCAGGTAAGGGCGATTCGTACGGAAAAGCACACAATCATTTACACACCGTACGGTGCGTACACCGGGTGAACGCAGGGATACGCACCGTACCCCTGCGATCTTGGGGTGTACGCACCGTACCCCCGATCGCAGGGTGTACGCACCGTACACCCAGCAAGCATGGGGTACGGTGCATACACCCCAAGATCACGGGGTACGATGCGTACACCCCGTGATCGCAGGGGTACGCACGTACCGTACCCGGGGGGGCCATTCCGTACCTGTTTCGGGGCGAACTCTGCTTTTAAGGCTGTTTTCAGATCCCGTAGAAAAAGGGTTGTACGGTGCGTACCCAACACGAATCGTACTTGCCGGGTCGGAAAAAGCTGCCGCGAACCGTACAGATGTCGCGTACAGCAGGTTCCGAGGGAGATTCGTACGTGGATTTGATTTGTACGATTTGTACTGAGTCCAGCTCCTGGTACGAATCGTACTTCGTCGTACGTACGGGGGATGTTGCAGGGTACGATTCGTACGGGAAAAACACTCTGAACAGCTATTCGGAGCAGTTTTTCCCGAATCGGAATCAACCCCATAGTGTATTAAATTGTTATGTATATTAAAAATGATAATTTTAAATGTTTTAGTTTAAAACAATATTTAATGATTCACATAAAAGTAGTTCAAATAAAGTTTTATTTAAAATGTTATTTTTTTTATTTTATGCTTTCCTGTGTGTTGGTGTTATTCCCTACCACCATGGCTTTGTTGGTGTTGCAGTAACAATGTTTGGCAATGAGTGGTTCTTAACTTACTCCAAGACTTGTCTGGAGTACCTTGGGGCCTGTTTATTCAGTAGTACTATTGTAGTTCATTTAAATGTGTATTTTTCAAATTGCAATTGCTTTTCTTTTATGTGGGTGAGTTTTTATTAACATATCCCGCCGTAAACAACTCCTTCAATTTCCCTTGGTCAAATGCATTTTGTACTAATATTTCGCCATTTTCCCACTACAGCTGTTTTTCCCTCCCACATTTACTACTAAAACATATACTTTTGCTGAGATCTCTAGGGCATAAAAGATAGAGGGGTGGAGATTTCCTACTAGAATGTGTGACTTATATTATTTTGTACAAAAAGTAGTGCTACTATACATACTCTAAGATACCTTTTTTAACAGGCTTCTTAGGCTATTGTTTTAAAGAAATAAAATGATGTAAACTATATAAACCTTCTACACTGTATATACAAATATTTTGTGGTTGTGTTACTTTTACTAAAGGAGTGCCACAATTATTAGTCTAATGTGTCATCCTTTGCAGAGTGCTGAGTTACTGTTCAAACTGAAAGGCCAGCAAAACCTGAGTTAACGTTTGTTTTGGAAGATTGCTGATTTACTATTCTAACTTCATAGCTAACAAACCTTGGACCGACTGCATATATTTGGGGGAGTGCAAATATATTATTCTAACTACAAGACTAGCATTGGTTTAAATGCGTATATTTGGGGGAGTGGAATTTTACTATTTTAACTGTGAGACCTAAAATTAAGGATTAACTGCAAATATATGAAGTAATTCTAAGATATTATACTAACTCCTTTATCTACACCCATTGGGGTAGGTACATTTATGGGCAAATATTGTATTTAAACTAAAAAATAAACATACATTGGGGTAAGTGCTTATATTTGGAGGATTAGACGTTTACTGTTCTGCCTCCATGGCCTACACACATTATGGTAAGAGCACACACTTTTGGAACAGCAAATATATTAATCTAGCTCCAATACCTAAATTGATTGTGGCTCATGCATATATTTGTAGGAGTGGAGATTTACTATTTTAGCTCTGAGACCCATTGATATAAGTGCAGTTGAACAGTTTTGGTTGGATGAGTGCAGATATTTTATTCTAACTCCAGTACCTACAAGGATATGTTTGGGGGAGTGAAGATTTACTATTCTAACTCAAAGGCTTACAAGTATTGAGATAGCAATTTATTGGGGGAATCCATATTGCCTATTCTATCTTCACAACTGCAAACATTGATATAAATTCATGTATTTATTGATAAACAGATTTACTAATGTAAGTCCTATGAACATTGGGGGTAACAAAATATACTTGGAACAGTGCATATTTTCAATTCTAATTCCAACGCTTATAAGCATTGTGGTAACTGCATATATTTGGGGGAGTTAGTTTAGACTATTATAAATCCAAAACATACAAATATTAAGACAAAATATTTTTATATCTGCACATTTTGCAATTTAACATAATATGCTAAAATGTAAGGTATAGTCTAATATAATCTAATTTAAATTGTGTAGGGCCAATTAGCAATATAGACTTACTAGTCTCGTAAGTGTGAAATGCATGTTTTTACTTTTCACAATTTTTAAAGTTAAGTTACAACGTCTCAAAAAATCTTACAAAAATTAACGTCTTAAGCAGTTGTGCAATATCCTATGCAATTCTAAATCCATACAACAACAAAAGAATTATAAAATACCCATGACAAATCAACAAAAATATACATTTCACCCATTACGTGAGCTGCGCATCTAGCATTTTGCAGTGAGTGCCACATCTAAGATCACACTCAAGCACAATACACATGCCACAGCAACTTTCCAAGAATGCATGATGATCAAATCCAAGTATATTTATATGCACCAATATACAGAATAGCATTTATGTATGGCCATCTGTCCCAAAAACAACTAAATCATGCATATGCAGGCTCAGAAAACATAAAAAATGTATTTCATCCTTATGCAATGCACACATGTATATCTCACACCAAGAAATATCTGACACTGATGCCAACAACGCAGCCGTGTGTAAAATACATATGAGTCTGCAGAATATGCATTTAATATCTGTATATTCTATGCAGGGAGCTCATAATTTGTAATGTCACATTTTTAGGGAATGTCCCTACTCTCTTGAACCTTACAAAATACATAAAGGTTTTTTAATTAATTTCTCATTGGTTGTGCCCTAAACTAAGGGGGTCATTAGGATGGTGGGCGGACTTTTAAGGGCGGGGGTCCCGTGGGGAGTATTAGGATGTGCCCGCCACAGTGGCAGGCACATCCTGTATTTTTAGCATTGTGGCGGGCGGTGCCCTCTGCACCGCCCGCCACAATGCTAAAAATGCATTTCAGCATTTTCATTTACAAAGCGGCAGGCACCGTGTGGTGCCTACCGCTTTGTAAACGCAAATGAAGGGGGTTACCACAGGTACCCCCGTGTGCACCCGCCACCTCTCCTTCACTCTGGGGGATCGTAGGGGGGTCCCAGAGTGAAGACGGCATGCCTTTCCGTGGCGGCATCGCCACCACGGAAAAGCACCTAAAGACAAACATCATAATATGGCTGGCGGTGTCTGATACACACCGCCACCATATTATTCCTTTTCCGCCCCGCCCGCAAGGCTAACGGGGCCGAAAAGCAGCGGACGGTCTCTCCGTCCACCGAGGTCCCCCCCACCATACTAATATGGCGGGGGAAAAAGTAGTGTGGATGTCGGGCGGATTGCCTCCGCCAGGCCGGCGGTGGCTACCGCCAGCCTGGCGGAGGCAATCTACCCGACATCGCAATGACCCCCTAAGTGAGGAAATTGATAAATTAACTCTGGGTGACGATGTGTGGAGGAATTCCAACTGCCCCAATTTTCACACAGTGGATGGAGGAATAGAAAGTTGCTATGGAAAAATATTTTTGCTATAGAAGTTTTTCTTTTTTTTAATCAAATTTTGCTAATAAGAAATTATGCAACTTGTGTCAACTATGCCACTTTCCATGCACTTTCACTGACGTGAGTGGATCTTATTTGTTAATAGCATTTATAGATAAATCTGAAGACATTTTAAACATGCGTCTTATTGCCTGCACTGGTTTCGTTAATTGCAATAGGAGGCTAACTTAAGGATGCTTAGACTCCTCCCAGCATGCATTCAGGAAAGAATTTAGTACTGAGTCAGCCCTCACCATCGTACTTGACAAGATCCGTACATCAGTAGATGAGGGCCAGACATCTCTCCTGGTCCTGCTAGATCTAACGGCGGCTTTTGACACCCTCTCCCCCTCGGTACTTACATCACGGCTGAGGGAGGTGGGGGTGAAGAACGCAGCCCTTGATCTCCTGACCTCCTTCCTTACGGGGAGGGAACAAAGAGTCAAGCTTGGGGAGTTTCTATCTCCATCCCGTCCTGTGCTATGTGGGGTTCCTCAAGGGTCAGCCCTCAGCCCGACCCTCTTTAATATCTATGTTACCCCACTGGCCAAATTGATAAGATCTTTCGGGATGGGGGTAGTCTCGTACGCAGACGACACTCAAATCCTCGTCTCTCTTCCCCATTCAGATGAACTAATCGCCTCCAAATTCAGATCTTGCATGGAGGCGGTCGGTAAGTGGATGGTTCAGAATTCTCTGAAACTGAATGGGGAGAAAACGGAGGTGATGGTGTTTGGGGGAAAAGAAAACATCTGGTCAGCCAACTGGTGGCCTGACTCCCTTGGTACTTGCCCTTCCCCCACATCCTCTGCTAAAAATCTCGGGGTGATAATAGATCCTGCCCTTGACCTAGGCAGCCAGGTGAGCAGAACTGTTTCCACCTGTTGGGGCCTGATTCATACTCTCCGTAGGGTCAGGAAATTTCTTTCTTTCCAGGCAAGAAAACAAATAGCTGTTGCTCTCATCGGCTCGCGTTTGGACTATTGCAATGCGCTGTATGCTGGACTTAATAAAGGACAGCTGCAGCGCCTGCAGGTAGTCCAAAACGCCATAGCCAGATTTGTCCTGGACATCCCCAGACACTCTTCAGCCACTGCAGCCAGGAAAACACTGCACTGGCTACCGGTAGAACAGCGTATCCGGTTCAAGGTCCTGTGTATGACCTACAGAGCCATCGCTAAAAAGAGCGACACTGGAATTGGATCCATTATCTCCCACTATGTCCCCCGAAGAAACCTGCGTTCCTCTGGGAAACTGCTTCTAGCAGCCCCCCGTGTACGAAAAGCCAGGTGGGGCGGCAGAGCCTTTTCCACCCTTGCTCCTAAGTGGTGGAATGAACTTCCTTTGGATCTGAGATCCCTCCCGTCCCTACAGAATTTTCGCACTGCCTTAAAAACCCTTCTCTTTAAGCAAGCATATGTCTAAGGTCTTAATGTCTCCTTTTCTGGTCCTTCCTGACCTTTTGCTAGGCGCCTTGATACCTTCGGGTTATTGTCCTGCGCATTACAAATTATTTTTCAATTCAATTCAATTCACGTAATTGTAACTAAGAATTAGTGTAAGTTACCCCAATTCTGTGTATTGGCTCCTATAATTTGTTACTTTTTTATATGGATTAATAGTCATATTTATTTACCTTACTAAGAGTCTGATTATGACTTTGGTGGTGTGGGAGCGGCTGCCACCCGGCTCCCACTCGAACAAAGTCCACCGTCGGCTCCCTGCCACATTATGAGTTTTCTTTTTGTCTGGCGGGTGGTCCTTTGGCAGTGCCTTTGAAAAAGGCACCACAATGGGAGCGCCAAAGGCTATTCCTGCACTACATGGACTTTATAGTCAATGCTGTGCAGAAACGGGGGTGCATGCCCACAGGGGAGGCAAAACATGTGTCCCCCCACATGGGTCCTCACCACCAGCCTTTTCATGGTGGGCTCACCGCCATGAAAAGACTGGCAGTGAGGAAACTTGTAATATACTTGGTGGTGCGGCAACAACACCACCAGCATATTACTGATTCACACCGCTTCTACACTGCTGGGGAATGGCAGTACCTTTGGTAGTTGAAGGGGGCCTGCGGTGGTCCAACCGCCATTCTCAAAATAGGAGGGTTGGACCGCCGGTGTGGCGGTAGCCACCGTGCCACTGCAGGTTTGGCAGTCCTATGGACCGGCAAACTCATAATCACCCCCTAAATCTGTATTAATAATGAAGTTCAAATGTAATTATTCATTATTGATTTTTTTAAATTATTTTAAATATTGTGAGTAGAGTATGCTCCCCGGACCAGGCAGGCAGCTCCGCCTAGTAGCCAGTCCTCCAGAGCCCGTCTTCAGCAGGGCTCGAGCCGGCAGCCCGCCCCAGCGCATCAAGTTCTCCTTGCCTGCAGTTTCCGTTCCAAGCGTAATATTTCTCCTTGTGCCTTCCGTCTTATTTGCCTAATTCTTGCCTATTGTGTTTATTTTTACTTCTCTGTACTCTGTCTGTTTTTCACCCGCTGTTCCTGCCGCTGCTGCCCCTGCAGCCCTGACCACCGACTCAGCCCACACCCGCCTCCCTTCCTCTGCTCCCGCCCCAACCCCTACTAAATGGCAACAGCTGCGGGGGAGCGCGTGTGCAGCCTTGACCCCGGTCCAGGCCAGCACTCTCCCCAGCAGCTCCGTCTAGCAGCCGATCCTCCAGGGCCCGTCTTCAGCAGGGTTCGAGTCAGCCGCCCGCTCCTGCGCATCAAGTTCTCCTTGCCTGCTGTTTCCGTTCCAACAGTAATTTTTCTCCTTCCATCTTATTTGCTAATTTTTGCCCATTCTTGCCTATTGTGTTTATTTTTACTTCTCTGTAATCTGTCTGTTTTTCTCCCACTGTTCCCGCCGCTGCGGCCCCGCCCACTGACTCAGCCCAGGCCCGCCTCCCTTCCTCTGCTCCCGCCCCCTCCCCTACTAAATGGTGACTGCTGTGCGATATGCCTATGCTTGTTTTATTTCTTTTGTTTTTTTAAATATTTCTGTTGTTGTTAATATTTTGTTTGTTTTTAATTTTGAACTGACTGGAGTGGGAATAGTACATTTTACCCCTTTGCTATCCAATTCTTTCCCTACTGTTGCACTCACTGAATGGAAAAAAGTAATTTTTACCCCTCCGCTATCCAACACTTTCCCTGCTGTTGCACTCACTGGAGTGGGAATAGTAATTGTTATCCCTCCACTATCCAACACTTTCCCTACTGTTACACTCCCTGAAGTGGAAATAGTAATTTTTACCCCTCCGCTATCCAACACTTTCCCTACTGTTGCACTCACTGAAGAGGGAATAGAAATGTTTACCCCTCCGCCATCCAACTCTTTCCTTACTGTTACACTCACAGGAGTGGGAATAGTAATTGTTACTCCTCCGCTATCCAACAATTTCCATACTGTTGCACTGACTGGAGTGCGAATAGTAATTTTTACCCCTCCGCTATCCAACACTTTTCCTACTGTTGCACTGATTGGAGTGGGAATAGTAAATTTTATCCTGCCACTATCCAACACTTTCCCTACTGTTACACTCACTGGAGTGGGAATAGTCATTTTTACCCCTCTGCTATCCAACACTTTGCTAACTGTTGCACTCACTGTAGTGGGAGTAGTAATTAATACCCCTCCGCTATCCAACACTTTCCCTACTGTTGCACTCACTGAAGTTGGAATAGCAATTTTTACCCCTCCACTATCCATCACATTCCATACTGTTGCACTGACTGGAGTGGGAAATTTAAGTTTGAAGATTTTTAAATAGTTCAATGTTTTAATTTATAATAGAATGTTTTTTTAAATTACATTTTATGTTATTGTACATATATATATATATATTTGTAAATTGTTATATAATTTTAGAAATATAAAATACATTAAAATTAATTATTTATTAATTGCTTTAAATGTTAATTATTATGTATGTTTTAATCTACTTTATTGAACATATTTAATTTTTATTATTTTATTATGTATCTATAAAAATTTATATTTTGTACAACTATATTTTTTACATCGATATTTTTTTTCTCAATACTTTTGTACTTACCTGTTTAAGTATAAGGAGTCGTTATTTTTGCATTCTATATTTTTTCATCTATATTTTTTACTCCTGTATTTCTTACATTGATATTCTGTCAGTGAACCGCTTTAACCATTTCATATGGCTAGATGAAGAGGACAGTTTACCTACAGAGGTGAAAATCAATGTTATAGGTGCCACCCATATCAACAAACCCAGCAGGTCTATGGTAAAAAATATCCCCAGCACCAACATAGAGCCCCACTATCAAATATCCTAAGATTCTACACCACGTCTGTCACGTATATCAGGCACTGATAACTAATGTTTCCCCACATTTATGGCTCGATTAGGATTGCGGTGATTCCATATCCTCCAGGCCGGCGGAAGCCACCGCCGGCCCCGAGGATGCGGAATCACCGCTGCTGTGAATGGAAAGACCCCCCCGCCACATTAGGATGGCTGGGGGGTCATCGGCGGACGGGAAGACCGTCCACCGCTTTTCCGCCGCGGTCGCCTTCCGGCCGTGGCGGAAAAGCTCTAATATGCTGCAGGACATGCCTTTCCGTGGCGGCAATGCCGCCGCGGAAAGGCATACGGTGTTTTCTTTGGGGGCCCGTTGCGGGCCCCCAGGGTGATGGGGGGTGGGGGGTGCACTTTGTGCATGTAAATGCTAAGCATTCATTTTTAACCTTGCGGCGGGTGCTGCTTCAAGCAGCACCCACTGCAGTGACCGCCAGGGTGGCGGTCACATCCTAATTGGCATTGTCCCTGCGGACGGTCCCTCTACCTCGGGGGTGGCGGACGGACGCAGGTCCGTCCGCCATCCTAATGACCCCCTAGGTCGGCTGACGAATCTCTGTTTATTACAGACACGGGCAATTTGTCACCACAGATTGATAGGTTCTAGATTTTCTGTGGGACGGACAAACCATAGAGTTCATCCAGAGACCTTCTCCACCTCAAAGAAGGTCTCCTGCACATTGTAGATCCTTTTGCTACTATGGAAAGGAGCAATAGAACAAGTACCCTACACCCAACGAAATACAAGTTTGTTTTCCTATTTTTTTTTTCATCAATAAGAAATCAGGCAATTGGAGACCGATCCTTCATCTATGGAAGCTAAACAAGTTTTTGAAGAAAGAATTATTTTGCATGGTAACGCTGCAAGAAATTTTTCAACTTCTGAATTGAAGAGATTAAAGGACATCATTAGATTTCCAAGATGCATACTTTAACATTTCTATGCATTCCAGACACCAGAGATATTTAAGATTCAAAGAGGCTGGCCGCTGTTACCAGTTCAAAGCCCTTGTGTTTGGTATCAAATCCGCTCCCTGAATTTTTTACCAAATGTATGACCCCGGTGGTGGTATATCTGGGACGAATAAACCATCACATTTTTCCTTATCTCGACAATTGGCTTGTGAAGGGTCCTTCTTCTCAAGCCACCGGTCTACAAAAGCTAGTGTACAACTCTTCAGCGATCTAGGTATGATGCTCAACAGGTGCAAGTCTTCTCTACAACCACCCAAAAAGATTACATTTCTAGTAGCTGTGCTAGAAACGGACCAAAGCAAGGCTTTCCCTATCAAAGAGAGGTAATAAAGATGCTCAATCGATCCAAAAAACGTTTAAAATGTGTATGTTTCAGTACACTTCTTTAATTCATTGTTAGAGGTGATATCATCTTACATTCCCGTGATGCCACTTTCTCGTCTTGAAGTGAAACCATTTCAGGAGGTACTGTACAGTCAGTGGCCACAAAATCAACGCTCAATCAACAACACAATCTAGATCACACACAGAATGAAAGATGCTTTACAATAATTGACTGAACAAAATAATGTATCTGTGCCTAAGCAGAGGTGGCCTAGTTGCTAGAGCTGCCAACTTTGAAACCTGGGGACTCAGGTTTGAATCCTGGCTTTGGCGCTTGACTCAATGTCAAGTGATTCTGATCAAATCACTTACTCTCCCTGTGCCTAACAAATGTGAAATGCAATGTATAAATTGTAATCCCCACTTAATGTACACAATCTTGTAGATTGTCTCCTTTTGCCACAAGTAATGTACAGCGCTCCGTTGCTTCCTAGCTAGGTTTGCTCTATTTCCGTAGGCTTGACATTTTGACATGTCTAAACTTAGCACCGCAGTCGGTAGTGACCACTGATGCATCCCAGGAAGGCTGGGGAGTGCCTCTCCAGGTCTTGGAAGTCAAAGAGAAATGGTCACCACAAGAGACTCAACTGCATAGCAATCTCTTGGAATTAAGAGTGGTGACCTTCAATCTTTCCTCCCAAGGATCACAAGTTCCTCAGTGTTGGTATGCACAGACAACACAACGAAACATGCATGGGGGAAGAAAATCACGTCCACTCTTGATAAGAACACAAACCATTTGGAAATGTTTGGTTTGTCACCATATTATGTTAGCAGTGGAGCATGTATCCAGCAACAAAGGTCAATGGGCAGACACTCTCAGGAGAATATCAAAAAAGTGTCATCAATGGGGATGAAATCAACAACGGTTAAGCCCCATCTTTTCCGGATGGAGCAAGACAAACCTGATCTGTTTGCAACTAGCCAGAACCGCAAAAGCCACTTGTAGTGTGAATGCTTTTCTGACAGCATGGTCAGGAATCTTTGCTAACACTTTTCTTCCCCTGCCTGTGATACTGAATGTTAAACAAGATGAAATGAGAACCTTATCATCTCGTACTAATAGCCTCATCCTGGCCAAGACACTACTGGACACAGAGCTACTTTTCCTCTCAGAACAGAATCACATACCACTCGGACACGTGGCCAATATATTGACTATGCACAAAAGCCAGATTCTTCACTCCAACCCGAAGTTGCACTATTGATCCGCTTGGCTCCTGAATACAATGAGCACCATCTCCTAAATATTCTGGAAGATTGCAGAGCAATAATTTCAAAAGCCGCAGCTGACACAAAAAATGAATCATACAAAGCCAAATGGAATTAGCAGGTGTAGGTCTCCCTCATGCTTCAGTCAAAGTCCATTTCGTGGTCGCACCACGCTTCACAAGATCATCTAGCCAATTATCACTGTGGTCAAACAGAATTATTAAGGAATACCTTAAATGTCTCTTCAAGTTTATCTTCAGATAAAGCATCCACCAAATCCTTGGCAGCTGGACCCAGTCCTTTCTCAGTTAATTAAATACTACTTTGAACTCATACACAAGGGAGATTTAAAATGCCTATCCTTGAAGATGGCTTTATTTTTAGTTTTAACATATGCAAGAAAAGTGAGCCACATTCAAACTTTTACCATCAAAGAGCCGTAAATGCAATTTTGTTATAACAGAGTCCTACTAGGACCAACCCATTGTTTAATCCAAAAGTACCATCAGACTTTCATGTAAATTAACCGGTAGTCTTGAAGACCTTTTTTCAAAGCCCTAATGATGGAGTGGGGTGAGCAAGTCATATTCTTGACGTTAGATGATGCCTTAGGTTTTACACTGAGAACAAAATAAATCAGAAAGTCTTATCAGCTTTTGGTAAAATGATCCTCCTCCGAAAAGACATGCTCTGTCGAAGCAGAATGCTTGCTCGGTGTCTGCAGCCATAGTCTTCTGCCACCAAAAAGCAGGGCGTCCTTTAGATGGAAATGTTAAAACATATTGCACAAGAAATGTGCCCACATCCACTGCCTTATTTCCTGATATGCCAAGTCAGCCATCAACATGGCAGCGCATGGAAGGACAGAAAACACATTTCCTAGACATTACTGACTTGCTCTACGGTATGAAACAATGCATGAAATGGAGAGCCAGTTCTTTATCATGTTTTCGATTATTAAGGTGAGTGTATTCTTTCGTTTTATTTTTCTGTTTCCCACCATCCACTAAATGTATTTTTATATGACACAATTAGTACAGCTTCCTATTCTGATTCAAGCATATGGATCTATAGAAGATCCGATACTGGAGAAATAAATAAGCAACTTACCTACTTCACTTGCGACCCACCCTCCTTCCTGGTTGAGGCTCAGCTATAAAACACCTTACTTTTTCACTTGTGTTAAGAAATGTAAGGAAGTGGTGTTTGCTGAGCTGTTTCCTGATTGGCTGAGATTTCATTCTTTACAAATGATGTAAATAGGCTAACAATGTGGTGATAGAAGCTTTCCAAAGCTAGGTTTTGCATTATACTGCTTACTACGATTACAGTGAGACTCCCAGGCTACAAGCATGTGAATCTATGAAAGATCTTAGTACCGGGGAAGTACAGTTACAGGTAAGTAATCTATTATTTCCTCCCATCTCAGAAGACATGCCATTAGAGGGTTGACTGTAAAGAGAGCAACAACAATGTTACAGAGTGATGACTACAGAGAGAGCGACAACCATGCCCAGATACACAGAGGGATTGTGTTAACTTCAAGCTGTTGCAACCCCATTCTTTAGGGGGGCACATCTGGGTAGATCTCCTAAGCTCCAAGAGGAATTATATGTAGAGTACCAACTTTGGAGAAAAAGAGAATGGGCTGTTACTCACAACAAGTTATGCTTGTATAATTAGGTGTGTTAAGAGACCCTCACTGGTGAGTAACTGCACTTTACAAACCCTTGACTGATTTATTGATTGACGAGTCAGACAACCTTTTCAGAGTAATTTTTGTCTGCAGTGGAAGTATTGTATATAGATATGGATCCTTACTCTGGCCCCTAGAAACAGTGGTGTTCACATTGGTTCGTAAAATGTTATTTAGTATGCACTGAGTACACAATTTATCATGTATCAGAAATGTTTTATTTATTATTATAATCTCAGCAGTCAAAATATAGAACAAGGTGAGTATTAGAAATACCTCGAACAATTTACATTGCACATTCCTACTCTCCTGATTAGATTAGTCTGGTCTCTACCAAATATCTACATGCGTTATCAGATGCTTGGTTATTGTATTAGCTAGATTGGGAATTAGAATTCTCTAGTTATTTATATGCCATGTCTGGTCTACATTTCGATATCGGTATTTCAACATGTCCCTCTAACAATCAGTGTTTGTGTCTGGGATAGCCAAATCCTCTATACTCTTCAGACTTTCTTGTCCAATGATTTTTTAAAGGTTGCCGTTTTTTTTCTTCCAGGCCTGCTTTGTGTACGGCTGGAGGGCCTTGCAGCTCTAATCACTGGATGTAACTCTAAAGCTTTACAGAGAACAGCTCTCTGTTTTGTTAGCACTACTAATGTCAATTTACAACTTCTGAAAATGAGGTCTCAAAGTAGGTGATCTGGCACAAACTCCAAGCATTACTCTTCACAGTATTCGTTTTCTAGGCCCTACGCCTTACATATACCAACTGTAAAGAGTTAATACTCTCATGTTGGCATTCAATCAGGCCTGGTTTGCAGGCAACGTGTATTTTGAGGACAGCTTTGCCACGCAAGGAAGAGGCGTGGCGCCGCGACCAGGGCGACAGACGCTGGAATCTTGGGGATCACGGTTCGATCCCCGGCTCTGGTGGCAGGTTAGCCCAGCACCATGTGACTCTGGGCAATAGCTTGCTTAATTTTCCCGACGGCCCCCAGCGCCCAGAGACTGTTCGCGCTTTACAAAGGTGGATTATTATTCAAGTTGACAGCAGGGCCTCCACTGCATTGCTTGAGACAGCAGTAAAACAAGGAAGGCTGCCTAAGATTGTGCTGGAGTAGGAATGTATTCCTATATTCTGTATGACTTTAAGGAGCAGCCATGAATGTCTGCCAACTTCTTTCGTTCGCTGACCTGAAATTCGCCAAGAAGGCATAAAGCTGATGAAGGTGCCATCCCTCATCCCTGAAATGGCCCCAAGGCTGGAGAAGAAACATTGAGCCCCAGATTAGGCTACAACCTGGGTCACAGCCCATCTAAACCCGGATTCCATTGCTGCCTCAACCATTCAGCTTATCACACCTACCTCTTTGACCCAGGCTGGGCAGCTCCGTGGCTGCAAAATCTTTTAAGATGGCGAATACTGTGTCAATACTAGGATTTTAAAACCAGCAAATAATGTAGTCAAAGTACCCTGCTCTTATAATTCATTCCGGTGGTTAAAGGAGAGGCAGCAAAGGCAATGAGAAGAGGGGTCAGTGCTTCAGCTACTGTCATTGACACAGAAGCAGGAGTGCTCAGACGGCAAATCAGCCTGAATAGTATGCCTTTTTGTCCACAAATGTAAGGTAAGGTCTTTGGCATGTCACCAACACAGCATGCTCACGAAGGCTGTCACACTTTTGCAGGATTTTTGTGCTTAAGGATATCCCAATCCTACAGGAGATGGTCTTCACAGTATGGATTACATAGCTGGCAATATGGTGAATTTCATCAAACCTTTCATGAGCAATGATACTCTAGAGGCCAGCAACAGTCCTACAACAAAGCTCTGCAGAATCGATGCAGGACACCTCATACCCAAAAGCCAAGATATAATCAACCAAGCTGACTAATATATTGTGCGGACCACCCTCATCTTCCAGCCTGAATGGGGGTAGAAATTCATATTTTACCTCAGAGTGAGAAGCTTTCAAAACAGCCACTTGGATACTCCCAATTGTTTGCTGAAGTCACACCCTTAGTTCCTCCAGAGAACTCCCCACCATCCTTCAGCAATGGAGCACCATCAATATTTGAAACAGCTACGACGGGAAATACTCAAGACACTTCTCAAAGTTGCAATCCAACAAGTGAGATTCTTGCAATCATGGCTTCTGTTGCAGGTTCGGTTTAATCAAGAAAAATGCAGGCAGCTGGAGACCACTCTAAGACCTTCAGCATATGATCATCTTCATGTAGACTCAGTCCTTCAGAATGGTTACTGCAGGAGGTACTCTCTTTGCTTCAGAAAGGGAAACTGTTTACATACCTAGACCATCAGGATGGTTACTACCACATCCCACTTCATCCGAACCACATGCAATGTCCGAGATTCTATGTGGCTGGGCAGCGCTACCATTTCAAATTCATCCCTTTCGAGCTCAAATCAGTCCAGAAGGTCTTCATCAAGTGGCTAGCATTGGTCCAGCACACCCACGGAAAGCGGTTGCCAATTATTTCTTACTTTTAAAAAACTGACTCATATCACTCAACACTGGGGCAGAGATGGAAAATCAGCCTAGAGTCTGTACACCTAGGCAAAACCTCTGTGATTTCTCACTGTGGGCGGGGGGGCAATAGTCCCAGGTACCTTTGTATCCTTTTTCCACTCCACCTTCCACCAGTTCATGGTAGTACCCTGAAACTGTACACTTAGACTGAACAGGAGTAGAGGTGAGTCCTTCCTCCACTTGCCCCTCCATCTGGGCTTCTGAGCCCTCAGTTTCGAAGTAACACCCCCAGAAAACGAAGTCAGGGCCTGTTGTGGCCCCTTCTCCCAGTTCCCCTGACCCAGGGTCAACTCATTCCCCCAGAATACAGTGAATGGGCTTCTAGTGACTAACTTTGACCCTCTTCTGGGTCACCTCTCCACCATACTCTAGGTACACTTGGCCAATAGGACAAATAAAGTCCCGCCTCTGGGCCTGAGTCACCCCTACACACCTGGCCGGAGTACTGCTCTAGGGAAACTAGCCTTTCCACAACCATGGTCTAGCTAGCCCCGGTATCCCTCAGAGCAGTTACTAGAACCCCATTCACTTTCACCTGGTGGAAGTGACGACTCCCACCCTAAGAGATCACCAGTTCACCCTCTAAGTCTATCTCCCAGCTGAGGGAGATAATGGTATGGTCTATGACCTGCCTCTGAGTACTACTTTCCCTTGAGACCATATTAGCTACTCCTGTAGAGTTCCTACCAGTGGATGGTTTCTTTGGACAGACAGAGGCCCTCTTCTTGTGTGCTAGTTGAGAACAATCAAAGCAGCCGGGTCGGAAATGAGGCGCCTTGGGACACCGTCCACCACAACCTCCCGCTTAATTCTCAGAAGGGACATAGGAACCCTTTTCTTCTTCCTTAACCTGAGACCTCTCTGGGTCTCACTTCACCTCCCCATCACTCTGTTGGGGGGAATCTCAACCACCCTTCTCAGGGTCATTCCTAGATACCTTTTTGGACAGTCTGGTGCTGACCCAGATGTCCACCTCAGTTAGCTTGCTATCAACCAGATTGTGGCACAGCTCTGGAAAGCAGTTATCAGCGAATAACACTCATATTCTTCTTCAAAATTAAGTTGTACAGCCCTGAATAATCAACAACCTTGATTGCCCCTCACCCAGCCCTTAAGTGCCTTACTGGCATAACAAAGAAAATCCACCCAGTTTGTGATGAGATTTTGTGCCTGCCCCTAAATCTCAGCCTATACCTCTCAGGGGCTAGCCTAAGTTTGCTCACAAGAATGACCTTCATTGCAGTATAGTGTGTCTGTTCCTCTACCTCCAGTGTTAAGAGCGTGTCCCTCCCCATTTTTGGCATGTACCTCCACATGCTACCCCCTCGGGACTCCTCAGCAACCATATGCACCCTTAAAGCCACTTCATAGGCTGCAAGCCATTTGTCTATGTCATACCCCACCACATAACAGGGTACCACGCCTTTTGATGTACAGACCCTTACTTCACCAGTGAACACTGTAGGTATGCTTCCACAATTACCGCTGGAGTCCACCTGTAATGCTCCTATGTCCAGTTCTCTGAGGTTTAGCTCATGGGCGATCTTCCTTTCCTCTAGAGCTAGCCTCTTCTCAGCTAGAGCCTGCTCCTTTGCCAATTTAGCAAGTTCCAGCTTCAGTTTTCTTTACTCCCTCCTGTCCTTCAGCTGCTCTGGGGACAGGTTCCTGGATGAGAGGCTACTCGCTGCCCTGGGGGGAACCATTGCTCCTGAGTGTATGCTGACTTCCTTCTCCACAGTAAGTCACAGGTTCTCCAGTAAATCCTGGTCCAGTTCTTCATTATCCTCAATCTCCAAATCATTCTCTTCTGGGGTAACAGGCCCGACATTCCAAGCTCCCACTCAAGCTCTCAGTGCCTTTTGCAGCCCCACCTTCCTGTTGAAGTCTTTAGTAGACAGCTCAACCCCCTTACAAAATTTCTTAAGCTCGACCACAGTAGGTCTCCAGTTTGGCCTGCAAAAAATCCATGTTTGAAAGTACAGATGCTTCTTCACCAAACAGAGACATGATTTTTGCAAAACACAAAAAATACAAATTAGGGAGAATTGAAAAGGGGTCGAAATGGTGTAGATATGGGGCCACATATACAAAAGGTTTTAGTGGTCGCAAATGAAAAATTGGGCCGTTTGTGACAGCTAAATAGCCTTTTGATATGCAGTAACCTTATTTTGCGAGTTATTAACCTAGTACCGAATTGCAAAATAGGGGTTTCAAGACAGAATTAGGAAGGGGCGTGTTAAGGGTGTCCCTTCCCAATAGCGATTTGCCGGGGATTGTATGAATGTTTTGTGACCAGAATGCTTTCGCAAAACATTTGCAGTTTACCACCAACTTTAAGTTGGAGGTAACCCATTCGCAAATGGAAAGTTCCCCTTTGTAAATGTGGACGCAAATTTATTTTAATAGCAGGCAGTGGTCCCAGGGACTACTGCATGCTCTTAAAAAATAAAAATAAATCTTTTCATTTTTGTTTTTGAAATACATCCCATTTTCCTTTAAGGAAGACGGGATGCATTTCCCAAAAAATATTGCTTTATTGAAAAAGCAGTCACAGACCTGGTGGTCTGGTGACCCCAGAAGGCCACCATCCCTGTAAATTTGGCCATTCCCAATGGGTCGCAAATTGCGACATGAATATTGATGAGGCAGGTCCATTTGAGACCCACTGGGATTTGGCGAGTTAGTAACCTATTACTGAATCGCAAAATAGGGTTTTCGAGTTGGTATTAGGAAGTGGCTTGTTAAGGGAGTCCCTTCCTAATAGCGATTCGCAGGGGAATATATGAATGTTTTGAGACCAGAATGCGTTCGCAAAACATTTTCAGTTTACCACCAACTTCAGGTTGGTGGTAACCCATTCGCAAGTAACCCATTCGCAAATGGAAAGTTCCTCTTTGTGAATGTGGATGCAAACAGGGATCACTGCCTGCTCTTAAAAAATGAAAATAGATCTTTTTATTTTTGTTTTTGAAATGCATCCCATTTTCCTTTAAGGAAAACGGGATGCATTTCCCAAAAAATATTGCTTTATTGAGAAAGCAATCACAGACATAGTGGTCTGGTGACCCCAGCAGGCCACCATCCCTGTGATTTTGGCCATTCCTAATGGGTCACAAATTGCGACATGCCTCATGAATATTGATGAGGCAGGCCCATTTGAGACCCCCTTGGAATTGCAAACTGTATCAAACACACAATTGTACATTGCATTTTGCAACTTCCTAATTGTAAGTCACAAAAAAGTTCAAATTAGGACCTCACAAAATGTAGCAATCGCACATGTGGCCCATGGAGTAGTAGTGTACACTAAGTAACCTGTATGGCACTGCACAAACACAAGTCCTATCCTCACCACTGATCACCAGTGTTAGAAATTAGGGTCTGGTTGGCAGGGGTCTGCACCCTGTCCAAGCAGGAACCACAATCCTACTCAGGGTAGGTCAGATAAGCACCATAAATTAGCCTGTGCTCACTTACAGGTAGCATGGCACAAAACAGACAAGCTTAACTTAGGAGGCAATTTGTAAAGTATTTGTGTAACACAGCACACTGTAACACAATGAAAACACCATAAAAAGACTCCACACCAGGTTAGACAAATAGATCTGATTTTTATAAATAAAACTAGAACAAAACGACAATAATCCAACGAGTAGAAGTCGAGATATGAATTTTCAAAAAATAAAATTGTCAATAGTGCTTAGCAGCAATAAGTGCCTATGGCGGTTATCTGGTTGCGCTGGAATGGGGGATCAAGCGTTCAGGCCGACTGTGAAGGAGTGCGTGCAGGATACAGAAACCACGCAGGCAGTTGAACAAAATACCTTGATCCTGTTCACATCAATGAGATGTGTGGTGCAACTGAGTGATGCATCGGTGTCAATCCCAAAGTGGAGGTGATGTGTCGATTTTCTTAACGCAGTGGTGGCTATGCATCGGTTCTGAAGAGGATGCAGCGAGCAGAGAGTCCCATTGACGATGGTCCGGGTTTCTCCACGTAGTCAAGGAGATGCGTCTATCTTCCCACACTGTAACAGTGGTGATGCATTGGTTCCAATTCTGCTCTGGCAACGGTGAGAATGCATCGGTACTGGTACATGCAGATAGTAGATGCATTGGTTCGACTTGAGCAAGCACCTGGATCAACTTCCAATGGACCAAGCACAAAAGCACGAGATGAGACTTTGATATCTCTGAGTCTCAGAAACAGGAGGGAAGCAAACAACCCCTTGGAAATCACTCTGGGTTCAAGCAGAGTCCAGTTCTTCCTCAGCAGAGTCAGAGGACAGCAGGCAGAAGGGCAGCTAAGTTATGTTCATCGACTGTCTTTCCAAATATCAATATATTGTTTTGGAAATAAACAATTATGGAAGTGCAATTTCTTCTCCACTCACATACAAGAAGACCAGCAGCCGGAGGTAACTGAAAATGTGTCAATATTTATTATCACTCGAGCCGGTACACAAAGCACAGTGCTAAAATGGCTGAGATGAGCGACGACCAGAAGTCTCACAAGCTTTTTATCCATTTCCTACACAATAGGTGTATGTGGCAGTTTTCAAAAAGCATTAATCTTGGCATCTGTGGTTACAAGGTAGGCGCTCAGGAAACATATAATTCATCACAGATAGGAACAGCTGTCACCGCAGAGTTCTCAAGCGTTAATCTAGGCCAGGTTGAGAGTACAAAAATTACAGGTACTGCTCAGAACTGCATGCCTAACATACAAAGCTCAGAACATTCTGTGGTTATGACTCCCAGTTCTTGTAATATTTTCATCAAGCAAGAAGGGCAGGTAACAGACACTGATTACTGATAAGTCTAAGGCAAACAGAAAACAGAGGCGGGATATGGGACAATACCAGGTGGCCGAAGACGCGCACAAACAAACCTTGTTAGCACAGGCATGGAGGATTACAAAAAGCATCAGAGCTCATGGAACAAAATGGAAGAACTGATGTTCTTTTTTTTTTTAGATGAAGTTTTTCAAGATGTCGTAGACCCGGACTTAGAAATAGTGGAGGATAACATCCCTAACCCTGTGCCTGTCCCTGCGCCTAGGGTGACCAAAGGGCCCACAAAGGGTCAACCTATGCGTGGTGGCCTACGCTCTGGCAAGAACAGACCTGCAACTCCACCTCGGAAAAATAGTACAGAGGATACAGGGGTAGAGGAAGAAGGCAATATGTTATGGGATGTGACCAATATTAAGAAACTAATGGGAATGTTTGATCAAAAAATTAGGGGAATAATCAAGCCATTGTTATCCAAGATTGATCATCTTACTGATAAGGTTAACAAGCTTGAGGGCCTCTTGTTGAATACAAATGAAAGCATGGGGGATTTGCCAAACAAGGTAGTGGATAAAATTGAGCAAACAAATTGTAGTGAAGAAGGAACTGGAGGAAATAGGGATACTTTGGTCCTGACTCACCCACTCATCCCTACCCCATGCCTAGCAGCAAACATCAACCACCCTGTAGATCCATTGATAAGTACCGGGGCCAGTGAAGATCCTTTTTTGGAACCAGGACCAATGGAACTAGTTGTTGAAGCATCCCCACTGATCCTGGTCCTAGCTAATGTACCAATCTTGAAGCACGATCAGATAGAGTCTCCCCAATCACTCTTAAGCAAAGCTCTACATTGGCTGTCTAATAATATGTATATTTCCCACTGGGGCAAACAAAAACTCTCAGAGGAATTATTAACTGCCAGAAGGGTGAAATGGATAGGCAGTAGCCCAAAGAGATTTGAAGGCGACTGTGTTGTACTTAACTTCAAAGGACCAGAAGTGCTGCCTGAAATCTTGCCCAACCTTCTGCCCCCACAACGCAGAACAGCGGAAATTATCCCCCTCACACTTGACTTCTTCTATAGTAGGAGAGGTTTCATTGCTAAACTCAGTGTCCTGAGGACTAAATGGACGACAGTGGCAAATAGAAGGGGTGGGGGTAGGGTTGGGGGTGGGGTTGGGGGTGCCCAAAGTTGTGACTGGGGTATAAACCTAGAAAACAGATTCACTGCTTTATCAAACTTAAATGAGTGCGATTGTCTCACATATCATCATAATATTATAGGACACTCCAATCCTGCGAAAATAGATAATGGTAGCATTAATAAGGAGGGTCCAGTAGCCCTGACCCAGGCAGATAATCGAAAGCTAATTCCCAATAGTAGTAAAAGTGTGGGGAGATTAGTCAACCAGGTAGAGCTTAGTAATTTAGTCCGGTGTAACGACAGTGGCCCAATATTTGAAACCTATCTAGATGATGCCCTTGTTATCCCCCCAAAATCTTCAACCACAGAAACCACACAGCAGAATACTAACGTAAGCATTCCCCTAAGACCTGGCCAATCAGGGCCCATTGTAGATAATTCATCGCTGTCCTTTATTTCCTGGAATCTTGCGGGGTTAGTGAGTAAAGTAACATCTCCTGAATGGTGTGCTTTCATTGACCTGCACGATATTATATTATTCCAGGAAACATGGTCACCAAGCCCTGTGCATCGGGTGGGGTACCTTAATTTCTTTACCCCTGCAGTGGTAAATGGTAAAGGTCGGCCTTCAGGAGGCTTGCTGATTTGGATTCGCCAATCATTAAACTGCACGATCAAGCAAAAATGCCTTCCCACCGGGGATATATTATCAGTCAATATTAGATGGAACAATGGCGAAGATTTAGCCCTCTTTAACATATATGCTAGGGGGTTACAGGGGGAAAGTCCTCAGATGTAATAACGGTCCTCGAACAGGAGCTAGAATCTCTGCCCTTAGAACAGTTTATTATTATTGGGGGGGGACTTAAATACTACTTTTGAACCCCTGGGTCAAGAGGATAAATTCTTAGCGGAGGAAGAGGATAGCAAATGGGGAATCCCTCCGCTTGAGACTGTTGCAGTTAAAAGATGGAGTACGGTGGCTATTCAAGTGAAGAGTCTCTGTTTGGCTAGAGGGCTTAGAGCCGCAAATGGTCGCACAACTTCTGACCGTGTTGGAAACAACACGTTTGACAATGGGCGGGCATCCAGTAGAATTGATTATTTCCTGATCGATATCAGGGTTTGGAGTAAACTGGTAGACATGTCCGTAGTAAAAACAATGGAAAGCGACTATAACCCGCTGTGCATGGATTTTAAGCCTTATTTAGAGGAAAGGGGGGGTAGCCCAGAGGAGGAGAGGGTGACCCTGGACCTAGTATGTTCAAACAACCAGCGCCATTTAAAATGGGGGAAGCTAGTAGAGGATGAGGGGAAGCTAGATGAACTCAAGAGAGTAGTCTATGATGAAGTAAACCGTATAAAATCACTCACACACAATACTAACTTTCGAGATATTGTGATGGAGGCCCATATTAAACTCTTTTGTAGACTACAAACATTCTTTATAAAACCAGTGGGTAGCAACAAGGGTAAAAAAACATCAAAGTACCCAGGGGTGGTATGACAAAAATTGTAGACAGGCACGTCATAATCTTAGTTGTGCGCTCCAACTGGGGAATGCTGCTGCAGTCAGAGAAGCTAGGGACATTTATAGATGTACACAAAAGCAGGCAAAGAAGCTGTGGGATGAGGAATTATGGTGCGAGCTTAAAACTGTATGTGCGGCCAAAGATTCAAAGTTATTTTGGTCCAAGGTAAAGTGGGACAGGGGAGGGATGGCTGCACCTCCTCAAAACCATGTTGCCGTTAATGATTGGATAGAATTTTTCAAACCGCAATATGCTCGTAATCAGTCGCTAGCTTGTGTTGCCCTGCCATCAACTGTTTATTATAAGCACAATGTATTTAATGAAGATGATGTAAGTCTTGCCCTTAACTGTGTATCGGGGGGAAGAGCGCCAGGTATGGACGGTATACCGGCAGATGTTTATTTAAGCGATAGGAATGTATGGTGTACATATTTTTCTTGGCTTGCCAATGCACTGGCAATGGGTGGTGAAATTCCCCTGTCCTGGAAAGGGGCGGAAATTATCCCTGTGTTTAAAAAAGGGGACAAATCCCTTCCCTGTAACTATAGACCCATCAGTCTTATAGATTCAGCCCAGAAACTGATGGGCCGTATGGTTCAGAATAAGCTCCAAGCATGGATTGAGGAAAACAATATCCTGTCTCCATATCAAGCAGGGTTCCGTCCCTTGACAAGCTCTATTGACCAGGTTTTTTACTTTATTGCCTTGTACTGGAGGAATGTCACCTTAAAAAATGGCCCTCTATATGCTGTCTTTGTGGACCTAAAGTCAGCCTTTGACTTGGTCCCCAGGGACAAGCTTTGGAAAGTCCTAGTTGATGCAGGGATAAGCCAAGAACTTCTCACCCTCATTGTACGATTGCATGAAAACAACTATGCCAAAATTAGATGGGGGTCACAGGGAGAAGTAACTGAGTCTTTCCCGGTAGAGCGCGGGGTGAGGCAAGGTTGCGTTCTAGCGCCAACATTGTTCTCGATATACATAAATGGCATAGTAGACTTTCTGAATATGTCCCCCTCTGATGCCCCAAAAATAGCTGGTTCGCGTGTTCCCGTCCTCATGTTTGCGGACGACACGCTTATATTATCACGCACACCAAGCGGTCTCCAAACGGCGGTAAACGCATTTGGGGAGTTCTGTGACTTGCGAGGTCTAGAATTAAATACCAGCAAGACAAAGTTTATGTGCATGAACTGCCGGTCACTGTTTAAAGGGGCAATCACTTATAAAGGCACTCCCCTTGAGCGGGTAGATGCTTTTACCTACCTAGGAATAACACTTCAGGGGAACTTGAAATGGAACACACACATAGACACTGCAGTACTAAAGTTTAGTCAAATAGCAGAAGCATTACTATCAAAACACAGAGCTTCTCTAACTAAACCGGTAAATTGTGTGCTTGAGATCTACCAAATGAAAGTTATTAGTGCCAGTTTATACGGTTCTGAACTATGGGGATTTAGTAACCTAGCAAATCTGTCCACAGCGGAAAATAAGTTCCTTAGGGGACTGGTAGGGGTGCCGCAAAGTATGCCGACCGTTCCTTTAAAATTAGACCTTGGTAGGAAAAATATTGCGGACCTAGCAAGGTTGCGCCCATTGTTATATTGGAGACGGCTAATGGTGACCCCGGAGTTAGCTCATTATGCCTCAGCATTGGCAGATGTTGATTTGTTTGATCATTTTCATAAAATTGCCTGGTTGAAAGAACTACGAGGGGTATTGTCACAGCTAAAACTAGACCACCTATGGGGTAATCCTGATGTGTCTTGTTTCCCCTCAAAGACCAAGCTAAAACAGATGTATTGGGAGATGGTGAATCTTAGAACTTTTGCCAACGGAACTAACTGTTCGCTGTCGAGACGCTTCCTGGACTTAAAAATGTCTCCTTTGTGTGAAGCATATTGGGACCTGATTGAGAAACCCCACGACAGGAAACTGTATTTTCAATTTAGAGTTGGATCTCTCCCAGTAAATGTGTTTAAAAAGAAATGGTCTATATCCTGGGATGAGCATTGTTACCATTGTAAAGACAAAGTTGAGCATGTCTCCCATATATTGTTTTGTTGCCCTTTATATGCAAAGCCATGGCATAAAAGGATAAGACCTGTCTGCCTCAATATGGGGACGCGTAACCATGCAGCAGCACTTAGAATCCTGGAGACTGATTGTTCTCCATTATTTGCAATTGCTGTTGCAAAGTTCTTGTCCTGGGCATGGGCGATTCAAACACGCATTTTATTAGGAAAAATGCCGTGATGCATTGATGAACATATTTTATTTTTTTAAAAGTTTTTATTTGTAAGTAAAGGTCAAAGTTGGTCTTAATAATGTTTAATAGCTTACCATATTCGACATGTAATTGTTTAATTCTTGTCTTAAATCTTGTGTATGTAGATTAGTATTTATTGTATAGTGTTAGGGTGGAAATGCTTTTATGACTGATGTTGAATAAAGCTTTGAAAGAAAAAAAAATAGATCTGATTTTTATAAATAAAACTAGAACAAAACGACAATAATCCAACGAGTAGAAGTCGAGATATGAATTTTCAAAAAATAAAATTGTCAATAGTGCTTAGCAGCAATAAGTGCCTATGGTGGTTATCTGGTTGCGCTGGAATGGGGGATCAAGCGTTCAGGCCGACTGTGAAGGAGTGCGTGCAGGATACAGAAACCACGCAGGCAGTTGAACAAAATACCTTGATCCTGTTCACATCAATGAGATGTGTGGTGCAACTGAGTGATGCATCGGTGTCAATCCCAAAGTGGAGGTGATGTGTCGATTTTCTTAACGCAGTGGTGGCTATGCATCGGTTCTGAAGAGAATGCAGCGAGCAGAGAGTCCCATTGACGATGGGCCGGGTTTCTCCACGTAGTCAAGGAGATGCGTCTATCTTCCCACACTGTAACAGTGGTGATGCATTGGTTCCAATTCTGCTCTGGCAACGGTGAGAATGCATCGGTACTGGTACATGCAGATAGTAGATGCGTTGGTTCGACTTGAGCAAGCACCTGGATCAACTTCCAATGGACCAAGCACAAAAGCACGAGATGAGACTTTGAAATCTCTGAGTCTCAGAAACAGGAGGGAAGCAAACAACCCCTTGGAGATCACTCTGGGTTCAAGCAGAGTCCAGTTCTTCCTCAGCAGAGTCAGAGGACAGCAGGCAGAAGGGCAGCTAAGTTATGTTCATCGACTGTCTTTCCAAATATCAATATATTGTTTTGGAAATAAACAATTATGGAAGTGCAATTTCTTCTCCAATCACATACAAGAAGACCAGCAGCCGGAGGTAACTGAAAATGTGTCAATATTTATTATCACTCGAGCCGGTACACAAAGCACAGTGCTAAAATGGCTGAGATGAATACGACCAGAAGTCTCACAAGCTTTGTATCCATTTCTTACACAATAGGTGTATGTGGCAGTTTTCAAAAAGCATTAATCTTGGCATCTGTGGGGGGAGGAGCTACGCCGTGAACCAAGATGGTCGCATAGGCTCCCGGCTCCGCCGACCTCCGCCGGAGGCCCGTCTATCCTGTTGTTTATCCTCTACCCACGCCCTGTGCCTGGATGTATGAAGGTTGCCTGATGCCAACGGTGCTTTCCGGGATTTCCTACCTTATTCAGCGACGAAGTTATGTCGTGTCCCATTTTTGGCCTACTCCCGGGCTGCCGCCGGGACCTCGATTTTTGAAACACCCGAGAGGGACCTGATCAACATCGGCTGTGGGACCGCGATTGTGGCCTGTCTTCCAGGTTTGAATAATTCTTTCCGCTTTTGACTCCTGTCCTCGTTGATGGATGGTGCCGGAGAAGAGACACTGTGACGTGCTGCGATCCTCCTGCACCGTGGCTGTGGGTTGTGTGCCTGACCCTCGTTTCCCGGTCCGGGGGCTGACGGGCTGCACCCACGGCCGGTGTCTGTGCTGAGTGTGCCAGTTCGGGGCGCCCTTGTTGTTGTGATCGCCAAATGTGTGCCCGGAGCCCGGCGATGTGGGCTGGAGATTGTGTCTCCCTCCGTCCTCTGGACCCCGGGATGGAGGGGATGGATGGCGCACATTCATTGAGATCCGTAATGGCGGCGATTGGGGCGCTCCGCTCGCAATTCACCGGCGCATGTGTCTCCCTGGTGGCGAAACTGGATGATGTCTGCTCGCGACCGGCCACGGACGCTGCAGCACCTGCACAGAAGTCTGCGGTCCAGTCGAGCGATTTGACCCGCCATCTTAAGGGGCCCGAGCGGCTGCCCGACTTTGCTCCTATGAGAGTCGGCCTCACTTCTCCTTCATCTGCTACAGTACATGGTTTCCCTCTACGTCTCCTATCCGATGGTGTATCGTCACTGGATGTCCTGTTCTTCATTGCCGAGTCTCAGGGTCCCGTCGAAGGGGATCGCCATTTTCCTTTGTTCCGGCCCGTCTGTATAACGGATGCCGCCATTTTGTGACCGGATTTTGCTTCACCTTCAATGCCTTGGTCTGCCATGGACGCTTTGACTGCCTCTGGGCAGATGTGGCTTGGTCGGGATGTGCTCCGGAACGGATTCGCACTGGTCAGGGCTGACTTTGACTTTGAGGTTTTCTTGCTCCTCGCCACTGCTTCGGACCATCTGCGACGCTCCCTTTGTTTGCAACTGTTATGACTTTGGCGATAGATCTCCTCGTGAGGCTTGCAGGGTTGACTTCTATTTCCCTGGGGATGCTCCGTTTACTTTTGCCGGGACTGCACCGAATACCCCACCGGGCCGGGGGTAGGATGGGGGGGGGGGGGTTCCTGGTGACTGTCCTCCCCGTGATAATGCTGACCGTTTTGCTTGGCTTGATGATGACTGTGCTATGGGGGGTCACCGCCGGCGGGGGGTACCGGGTGTCCGGGGGCTTGTTTGTTTTTCTCCTCCTCCACTTCTTCTTATATTTTCCCTTCTGTGAGGCAGTTCCGGGGCGACAGGCACGCTGTTAGTGGGTTAGGCCATAGCCATTACAGGGGTGCAGGGTGGCGGGTGCGGGGGGGGTTTGTTATTTTAGTTTGTTTTGTTCTATGGTCCCTATCGCTCTTTTCCGGATTTGGGAGGGTTCTTTCCTCTTTAGTAGGGTTGCTGTCTCTTGGTCTTGCACCTTTCTTTCTTTTTCCGGCTTTTCGACAAGCCTCTGTTTTTCTGTTCTTGGGGGGTAGGCTCTCTGGGGTGATTTTTAGAAATGTGGATTACTGTAATGTGGTTTATTGTCCAGTATTATGGCCGTGGCTGCCCAGATTGCATAGTTGCTTTAGTCATTGCCTATCTCCGACTGTAATTGGGGTAAGTCCCAATCGTCTCCTTTGTGTTTCTATCCTGTAAGGTGTGATGTCCTTGTTGTTGCAGCCCCTACTCTTTCTCTAGAATTTAAAAATGAAAACCTCTTATCCTGTTTGCGAGTCCCACAACCACATCTGGTGTACTTTGATATATCCTGCTTACTGATTGGCTCCAGTTTCTCCTGTTTTCATTGACTGTCTTTGCGGCCGGCCATGATGGTTGTGGGCCTGCGCATGTATCTCCTTCTTTTTTGAATAAAGGTTTTCGAAAAAAAAAAAAAAAAAATCTTGGCATCTGTGGTTACAAGGTAGGCGCTCAGGAAACATATAATTCATCACAGATAGGAACAGCTGTCACCGCAGAGTTCTCAAGCGTTAATCTAGGCCAGGTTGAGAGTACAAAAATGACAGGTACTGCTCAGAACTGCATGCCTAACATACAAAGCTCAGAACATTCTGTGGTTATGACTCCCAGTTCTTGTAATATTTTCATCAAGCAAGAAGGGCAGGTAACAGACACCGATTACTGATAAGTCTAAGGCAAACAGAAAACGGAGGCGAGATATGGGACAATACCAGGTGGCCGAAGACGCGCACAAACAAACCTTGTTAGCACAGGCATGGAGGATTACAAAAAGCATCAGAGCTCATGGAACAAAATGGAAGAACTGATGTTCTTTTTTTTTAAAAATGTTTTTATTCAGTTCTTGACAATCCATTCATAACATACATTACAGAAGATCCATAAAACAGAATGATAAGCTGAAGAACAAATAATATAATATTACATCATCTCGAGAAAGAATAAAGCCTGAAGGGGGAAATTTCACATCGAAAACATACATAGAAATTTAATCAAAATACGACCCCCATATTTTTTCAAATTTGCGCAGTCCCCCAATCCTTTGTGCATAAATAAATTCAATTTTCCTTACTCTCTTCATTTTCTCATACCATTCATCTATAGATGGAACTACATCTGACTTCCAATACTTAAGAATCAGAGATCTAGCCACCGCAACTATAATATACACCAGTTTTGCCAGTGACTCGGCCAGATTAAGGTCTAGATCAACACCAAATATAATCAGTCTTTCATAGTTAATAATCGTACAATGCAAATGAAGTGTAAGCAAAGAAAAAATGCCCCTTTAAAAGGCCCCTATTCGGGGGCAGTAGGCTACTATGTGGGACCAATTAGCCTGATCTGGTCGAGAGCATCTAAAACAGGTGGACGACGTATTACTGAACAGTCTAGAAATGACTGCAGGTGTATAATATAGCAGCCATTTACTAAAAAACAGCAACAGCATTCGCCTCCAGTTAGCGCCTCTCAATACCGAAAAATTAAACTTATTTAATGTTTTCCACATATTGACTGTGAGGTTAAGACTTTCATGTTTCTGCCATTTTTTTGTTGCTTTAGTACTCAAGTCCTGCTTTCTACTCTGCGCTAAACTTCTTCTCCATTTTCCTGGTTTTATAAATAGTGAAGACCAAAATAGATCGTTGGATAGATCTGAGGCATGGCTAATCTGTGTTATGTCAGTTTGAGCAAAAACTTTATATAGTAAAGTATATGAACCCATAAGAAGAAAATTTCCCCCAGTTAGAGAAAGCATCTCGTTAGGAGTTAACCAAGCTTCATTATCTACAAAATTCACTAGTAAAGTAAACCCCGATCTGACCCAATTTTGTATAATTTCTGGCCCCATTTTTATACCAAGGCCTAAAATCACTAAATGGAGTTTTTAAACTAATGAGAGAAAGTGATTATCTCTTCAGCATGGCGTCTCGTTTTTTAAAAAAACAGTTCAAAACCTTATATCTGACTAGTTTAGGAGATTTGGGTATGGACAATGGAGAAGAGATTTTGGATTCTTTACATATTATTTCAAAGAAAAAGTTTAAAAATAATACCTTACTCGACATTAGATGTTTAAATCTCGAGAGATACTGTGCAAAATAAGCAAAATAGTAATCTCAAAGGTTTGGGAGACCGAGACCTCCTTGTTCTTTTTCTTCATATAGAGTATTAATGGCGATTCAAGGTGTCTTTTTAGCCCAGACAAAGGCTGAGAACATAGATTACATTTTGGAAAAGAAAGAGCCCGGTAATGAACATGGAATAGTGGAAAACAGAAAATTGAATAGGGGAAGTACCGACATTTTAATTAATGCCACACGGCCAAGAATGGACAAGGGTAGGGTATTCCATCGTAAAAACATATCGCAAACTTTTTTTATTAAGGGTTCGAAATTCAAAAAATACAATTCGCTTACAGACGTAAAGTAGACGCCCAGATATCTTTTGGGTCTATTATTAATACAGTTTTGAAAATCCGGGTGTAGTTCGGGAGTTTTACTGCCACAAATTAAAATCTCGGTTTTCCTCTTATTAATTCGATACCCTCCAAGTGCTTCAAATTCTGGAAAAACAGAGAGAGCCCGTACTTGCGAATGCATCTCAGGTTTAAGGAGAAGCATTATATCATCTGCATATAATTTGATTTTATCCATAGAGGCCATAGGTGGTAAACTATCTATGGAATTCCTGATTGCCACCGCCAGAGGCTCTATGAAGAAGGCAAAAAGAACAGGGGACAAAGGACATCCCTGCCTTGTCCCTCTTTGGACTGAAATTGAGCCCACCATAGATTTGTTAATAAGCACATGGGCTTTTGCTCCTTGATACAGATTTTTAACTAAAGTTATAATTTTTAAGGGGATTCCAAAAAATTGTAAAATAAAGAAAAGTGTATCCCAGACCACCAAATCAAAAGCCTTTTCTGCATCTAAAAGAAAAACTAAAGCTGGCACCTTACATGTTTCAAAATAATCTAAGGCCTCTACCAAATAGTGAGTGTTAGTAATGAGTTGCCTACCTGCAATAAAGCCATTTTGATCTGAATGGATCAGTTGCGGAGAAATATAATTAAAAAGTAATGAGAATAATTTAGTGATGATTTTATAGTCCGCATTTAACAGAGTAATGGGTCTATAAGAATTAGGGTCATTTGCTTCCTTCCCTTTTTTCAGGAAACTAACCACAGTCCCATCATAGAATGATGATGGAATTGGGCCACCTTCCAACACAGAATTGGATAATAAAAGTAATAGTTTAGAAAGGGATGTGAGGAATATGAC
Source organism: Lissotriton vulgaris (assembly GCF_964263255.1). NCBI lineage: Eukaryota > Metazoa > Chordata > Amphibia > Caudata > Salamandridae > Lissotriton > Lissotriton vulgaris. Next base: position 240,245,590 of record NC_141697.1, read on the forward strand.
AAAAAATTCTGCAGGAAAGCCGTCTGGTCCACATGCCTTGCCATGTGGCAGACTTTTAACTACAGCTTTTAGTTCATCTGCCGATAACGAAGATGCCATTGCCACTTGATCCAAATGAGAAAGAGTGGGTAAATTATGCTTGTCTAAAAAATTGTTTAATCTATTTTGATCCGTAATATGGTATGAGTATAGATTTTCTCGTAATGAGACAACATAATCTGTCCTATCTCTGTTGCATCTGAGGTATCAATATCATTAATTGGAGATTTAAGAGATCAAATTAAATTAGCTGCCGCTTGTTCTTGGACCTGCCATGCCAGAAATTTCCCCGTAAAATTGCTGTGTTCGTATGTTTTTTGGGCTTGTCTGCAGAAGATTTCTTCACTTTTCTCAAAATAGTGTAAACTCAGCTCGCGTATTGCAGCATTTAATTGATTATGTAGCGTGACAGATGGATTGTGGTACATTTGCTCTACCAAATCCTGGATATTCTGCTGTAATAAATTATTTTTATCCCTAAAAGCAACTGACTCCCGCACATCCCTTCCGATAACGATCCCCCGAAAGAACGCCTTAAGTGAATCCCATACCACAAGAATAGTGGTGGTCCCCAAATTTCGCTCAATAAAGTCATTTATTTCATTTTTCAAAAGGGTCACCCAAGTTGCATCCGTCAGGTATGATTTATTAAACACCCAACGCTTTACAATGTTAATACTCTCCTCGAACATTAATTCAAGTATTAACATTGCATGGTCTGAGAAGCCGTTATCTAGAATTCTTTGATGGCTATTCTTGAATTTTGAGGAAATCAGCAAAAAATCGATGCGAGAAAATGACCTATGTCTTCCCGACCAGCAAGAATACTCTCTTTTATGGGGATTTATAGATCGCCACGGATCAACAAGATCTAAAGTCCTTACGTTATTCGAGATTGTCTTAAATGCTTTAGGTTTTGATTGTTTTTACCACCCGTACTAGAGTCTAGATTGAGGTCCATTAGTATATTAAAATCCCCCCCAATCACAATATCTCCTCCAACCATCAAAAGAGACTGAAACATTTCCTCATAAATTTCCGAATTATCATTAACTGGAGCATAAAAGCTTGCAAATGTGATGGGGGAAGGCCTGTTCTTGAATTTACATGTTGCGCAACACCATCGACCCCGGCTCCCGTCCTTTGATTGCAAGATCTCTATCTCCATATTCTTATTAATAAAAAGTGCAACTCCCCTCTGTGACTCTGAAAAGAATGAGAACCCCCGATACGAGGCCCACCCTTTGAACATAGAAGAGTTGTCCGCTTTCGAGAGAGGGATGTGTGTCTCTTGAAGAAGAATGACTGCAGGATTTTCAGTCAAGACCCATTTCTCTATTGCCCGCATTTTATTTTTATTATTTAGACCGTTCACATTAAAAGAAACGATTTTTATACCATTTTTAACCATTTATACAATTTTTAACCATTCTAATAGTGTTTACTTAAATTGATAATATGATTACTCCCTCTTTGCATATCATACTCCTTTTTTTTTTAACCCAGCAGACTACACTTTGTTCTAAATACATCACAATATCAACTTTTATCTTCAGCAAACATACCCAAAAAATAAAAAAGAAACAGAATTTTGCCAAGAACTGCATTTTTTCTATTCCCCTCCCACCCCTCCCCCTCCCCCTTCTTCCACCTGTGGCACCCTCCTCGCTCTACCTCCCCCCTCCCACGCCCACCACAGGAACCTCTCCCTTCCATTGGAGGTGTTGTGTTGATACACCCCTTCAGCCTTCCTGCCCTAGCCCTACCCCCACCCCACCATAGTGTATAAAATAAATCATCAGGTGGAAAGAATAAATGGTTGAAACGAAAATCCGATTATCACATGCAAATAGTCTGTCTTATGTCCGAACTTAGCCATTTTGAATCCTGTGTAATAACTCCTGTGCTGCCTCAACGTCCGATAGCATATAGAATTTGCCTTTGAAGAGCACTCTAAGTTTTGATTGCTGAGCAATCATTGCTTGTGCCCCATGGGCTTTAAAGAGATGAAGAATTTTAACAAATTCTTTCCTACGTCTTGCTGCCACTGCAGACATATCGGAGAAAATCCGGCATTTCACTGTGGCATTCACCGGAAACTGTCTCTGACGAATTGCTCTGGAAAGGATTTGCTCCTTAACTCTAACATCTGCAAAGTTAATGAGGATAGTCCAAGTTAGCGTGGAGTTTGAGGGGAGATGTGCAGGAACTCGATGAGCTCTGGTAATAGTTAAATCCCCTTTGTGCTCCGGTATCAACCCCTGTTGGAGAAATGATGAAACCCATTGAAGCATATCTGACCCCTCAATTCCTTCGGAGACCCCCACAATGCGTAGGTTGGATCTTCTGTTGTAGTTCTCCAAATCATCCAGCTTATTCTCAAGGACCCTAGATGTTTTGGATGCATCTCCAGATTCTTTCTTAACTGCCACAATTTGATCCTCAAGAGAGGAAATCCTTTCCTCTGCCTCAGTTAGACGAGCAGGAAATGTAGACACTAGCTCTTCGATTTTGTCCATTTTGTCTAATCTCTGATGGATTGCTGACAGCTCCACATTTTGTGATCTCTTTATCTCTCTTAGTTCATCTAATATTAAGTTAAGCATGTCTTTTACGGACATCTTCATTTCTCCTTCTGTTTCCGTATCCATCTCTAATAGAGGGGCTGTAGAACCTGCTGCCTCCGCAGCCAGATTTTTATCAGATATAGATTGAAATTGGGATACTGTACTCATTAAATTCTCTTTTCCTAGAGCAACAGAATCCAGTGAATCAACTGTTATTTGCTTTAGATCAGAAGAAAGTGCAGATGCAGAAGCAGGAGAGAGTACTGCTGAATCAAGTTGTACAGGTGGAGCTGAATTTGTAGAGGTGCTAACAGCTAAACTAGAATCCTTTGTAGACACCGAATAATTCGGGGTTAGTGCCACATTAGTAAAGGTTTCCGAGGTCACATTGGTATGCATGAGAGGAAGAGTTTTTTTACAAACAGAGGAAATTGTTTGGAAGGAGGGGGTGGTTGTAGTTGTGGGGGCTGAGGAGAGGCAAGAGTATCGGACTTATCTCCATTGTGAAGCCCGACAGCTTTGTCCCCCATACTCAAATGAACTAGATCTTCTGTTAATTGATCCTCCGTCTCTGAGCAGTCGGATGAATGCGCTGAATCCACCTCCTTTATATTGCCTCCATCTGTTAACTTAGCCATAGCCTCAGCCTCTTTTGCCTGCTGTCGGCGTTGCTTAGCTTTGCGCGCATTTAGTATTTTACCCATACCAACAGTGACTCAGTCTTTCTTGGGTTAAAGTTATTACAAGATATTGCAGAGTCTTGCAGAGTTTTTTTTTTTAGATAGTGTTTTATAAAGTACAGACAGACTGACCCTTATCACTCAGCAGAAAAAACCTTTAACCACTGTATTCTTTGAGAACAAAAATATGTTTTTACACACCTTTATCTACCCGGATGATATTACTCCACTACTCCTCTGCTCCTTCTTTTTTTAAGAAATTTCGATAACGAAAACTTATTTTCCGAAACGATTATTCCCCTTTAAAGTATTTGAAGAAGCCCAGCCACTGCTGACTGCTAACACAAGCACAGCGTGTTCTCTCTGCTCCTTTTGTATTCCACAGGATTTACCAGTCTTTAACAGTCTTTAACAGTCTTTCGTGTTTTTAAATGCTATCTGCCCTCAGAATGTTGAATGAGAGCCGTCGTACTTTTCCTCAAGAAAGTGGCGTGGTGTTATCAGCCTTGTTGAGCCTTACTCCGCTATTCGAGTCAGGCCGTTTAACAAATAAGAAAGCCACCGGGTGATTACTATCTGCTATCACACCACTGTTACTTTCCCCAGACGATAGCTCCCCTTAAAGTGCCCGAAGGAGGATTGCCAGCTGCTAGCCGCTAATACAATACACAACGTGTCTCCTCTGCTCCTTCCACGCTTTCCACCGATGCAGGCTCACCTCAGAATGCCTGGGGGCAATTTTTGACAAATAGAGAAATGTTCAGTTCAAAGCCGCCATTCTCCACTTCACTTCGAAGAAAAAAAAACGGCGTGGTCCTCTCAGCGTTGCACCGCTATTCCGTCAGACCATTAATCAGTCAAATCCTTGAATCGAGAGGCTGCCATCAGTTATTTCTTCACGTCGATACCAAAATTAGCCCGGGCATCAAGAGAAAAAGCATTGAAGACACCGCTTTCTCTCCTCTCTCCGCTCTCCGCTACGGAACACAAATGCCTTCCACCATCGCGGACCTTGTGTGGGGGAGGGGCAGCAGCACGGCACTCAGGTGCAACGTGGAGGTGTGGGACTCCACCGTAGCCTGTCCCAGAAGGATGTTCTTAATATTAAAAAAAAAATCACAATCGACCCTTTGAACGGCAATACAGAATTATTTTTCAATGTTTCCGACTTAACACTTCTGCCCTTCCATTCAAAGGTCTGTCTGGGTAGCTACTTATTAATACACAGTTGGCAGTGTTACTAGGCATTGGACGGTATCATCATTATCCCTGAACACATTTTTATCAACGTTCATTAATTTTATAGTCTCCTCTCTTTCTAACATGAATGCATTAGCTTGGTAAATGGAGGTGGGAGTAGGGTGACAGCTTGTTGTAATTGCAGGACAACAGGTAGGTAAACAACAATTGTCTTTCCTTATTGTCCTAATAGAAGTCTCCGTTCGGCCAACCTCCTTTTTGCGTCAGTCCCAAAAATCAAAAATGTGAGAAGTGGTGGGCGCTCATTTTCTTACACTGCCGCCAAGCTTTGTAACACCCTCCCTCTCCATTTACATCAGGAGTCCAATCTTCTGTCCTTCCCGAAACTCCTCAAAACTTGGCTGTTCCAAAATCCTGCCTAATTTAGCCGTCTTCTCTGTCCGCTGCTGTTTTTAGCGCTGGGATGCCTCAGGGTAGCTAAGTGCTTTTTCATTCATTCATTCATTCAATTTTGCACAGGCAACATCCAAATATTGCTCCACCTATTATCGCAGCTATCATTAACAATTTCCCACCCTATGTAGTCAATATTCCTGACAGCCAACCTACCCAAGTCCAATCCCCATTCTCCTGGTGTATTTCTGCTGCTATTTGGTGCAACTTTTGTATGGCTGCATTAACGTTAAGAGCATGGTCCAGAATGTATACACAGCAGGATGAGACTATGAGGTGACATACTCCTCCCTTCTCAGCTAATATTATGTCTAAAACCATGCAGTTTTCTAAAGTTATTAATCTGTTGACTTGCATTTCTACAGTTATATTAGCTAGTGTGCCTGCAGTCTCATTTATCGCCACCTCAACTACCCTTGTTAGTCTCCTTATTTGTACACTGTTATCCATAGGGCCCCGAAATGGTATCAGACCCTTCATGCCATCTGTGAATTGTTGCAATGTTGTATCTACTTGGTCTACTTGAATCTCTCTTTTACTGAGGCTATGCGTTTTATGATAATGGGCAGGGGCTAGGTACATGAGTGGTAGGAGGAAACCAATGTAGCACACCCCAGACCGTCCTTGGCGTAACCAAACATAGGCTGAGTTGACACATATAAAATAGGTATTTGGAGTGGCAGCAAAAGATGGGCTAGTAGAGATATTTAGCGTTACTACCGTGCTGCATGAACTACGTCTTACTTTTATTCTACCCACTCCCTGAACGCAAAATGATGCAGGTATAGGAAGAACTTTAATAGGTACTAAATTGTCTCTTGTTACATTTCTTTTTCTAAATACTTTTATCCTAGGCATTATTTAAATCTTCTAAATTCTTGATTTTCTTCATCGGTGCCTTTGAACCATAACTTTTCTTGATATATCGCAAGCACAAAGGAAACATCCATTTTGTACATTAATTGATATCCATCATTTTCATTGTCAATAATCTGTCTCCATCTACTTTCCTGCAAAATTTCATACCATGCATTACCTGAACCATTAAGCAAAAATGCCAGTGGTATGAATAGCTCTCCTTCACTCACTGTAGTTGTTAGCAGCCCACATGTCCAGCAATTCGTAACATTGGTGCCCAAATAAGTATTGTGTAAAGTCTGAACAAAGGTATTATCAACATACTGGTGATGATGTGCGGCTTTATGCAGTGGCAATGACACATGAATGTGCTTGGGAGGTGCAGTAGTAGCTGGTAGCATTAAATGTATAGGTAATATTGTTCTAAGACCCACGCTAAACCAACTATTCCAGCAACAGTCAGAATTAGCCCTAATATAACTGCTACTTTCAATTTCTTCTGCTTTCGTGCATTATTTATGGGCAATAAAGCATTTACTTCAGGAGCAACCTGCCTACCAAAGGGATGCATCTCCATTGCTATTGTTCAGTTTGCAGTGTCCTTATTTTACTAACCTCACTGCACAAGTTTGACCGTTAAGGTTGGCAGTTGGTGCATGTTCAGTCCTAAGCACTTTCCTATCTAATCCTTCAATCTCTGGGGGCGTAAGTTGTAGGGTGCCTTAGTGAGTGGGGGTGTCAATGGAACAGAAGGCATGTTACAGCTCAAGTCCAAAACACTTCCTTCCGGAGGCTGCTCTGGCCAAAAAGTTTGTATTCTTTTCACATTTGACAAATGTATCCAGTTCTTGTGGCCTTCACACTGCACTGCTGTCTGTGTCACCAATAGTATGTGCGCCTTTTCTTTCCAGGGAGGCTGCAAACTGTTCTTTCTCACAAAATGTTTTGTCAGCACCCATTCTCCCACCTTGATCCTGTGTGTTTTCTCCTTCCATAGGATGGGACCAAGTATTTCTGACCTGTTGATGAATAGCAGACAACCTTTTAGTCAGTTCCTTGCAGTATTCTAACAATGTTTCAATTTATAATACGTTAATCTGGAATTGGTCAAATGTTGCATTTTTGTTTTATCTTCTAGGATGTCTACAGAATGGAATACATAAACAGTAACCTCATAACCAAGGATAATTGAATCTGGCTGTTTTAGCACCACAGCCACTATGTCTTTAAGGCAGTTTGATAGGCCTCTCACTACCAGGTCCAATGGTGTGGAAAAATAGGCACATGATCAATTCTTCTCTCTATTTTTTTTGTGTTAATACAGCCAAAGCAGTACTGTCTTTTTCATGCACGAATAAAGCAAATCTTTTAGTATAATCTGGCATGTTCAAAGCAGGCACATTGCATAAAGTGTCCTTTAACATTGCAAAGCTTTCTTGGTGTTCAGGATACCAGAGCACTGGATCACTGATATTCTTATGCGTTAAAGACGACAAAGGTTATGCTATCAGGGAAAATGTCTGCAAAAGGAAACCATGCCTTGTTAATTTGATAACCTCCTCCCATCTTTTGACAGGAGGTGACCTAAGTAGTTAGCCTCATTTTGACCATAAGTTAGCATCAATATTTAACAATTCTGGTGGCATATCTTGTCTTTTTAACCATAAAACTTTCTGCATGTTAAATAAACACCATCCGGATTACAGTATATAGTTGCATGCATCATTTTAATGTTTTCAATCCCAGCAAATTAAGGGGGCATTCATCAGTTATCACAGAGGCCATCTGTCCTGTGATCTGTCTAATAGTGAAATAGCTCTTCGGGTTTCCCACCTCTCCCGCCAGTGTTGGATCCACCTGCACCACCTTCAGCGTTGATGGCGCTGATCGCCCCTACTTTGTCTCCCCTCCCAAAAGCCGAGGTGTCGCCTCTTCAATGTAGGGAATGGCGTCCGTGGAACAGTTCTTTTTGGGATTTCTTCCTCCACTTTCAGAGGAGCCCCCTGCTATTTTCCCCTAAGAACATGGTATTTTGGTGATGAGGGTGATAACATAACTTACATTTCTCAGTCTCCTTCGAAATTTCATTAGGTGTCCGACCTTGGTGACCCTAGTGGCCTTGATTTTTTCCCATGCTCTTGTTTGCTTTCTCCTTCTAGCCCCGCTTCAGAGAGTTGCTGTGTTCCTGGGTCTGTAGATTCCTTCTGTGGAGGTGGCCATTGATACCGTACTTGGGGTGCTTCATCAGGGCCAGATGAGACTGAACCTGTGCTCCCCTTCAGCGAAACCATCTTTGATATTCTGTTGGACACTTGGGCTAAACCCATTTCAAGGACCTCTGTGGACGGGTCTATAGCTCCTAGGCATCATCCTGCCCCTGGAGACCGCTCTGCGTTTTCCGTGCCTGACGTCCTTCCGGACAGGGAGTCTAAAAGTTTTGATGCTCTTGGGCGATATCTCTTTTCTGCCACCAGCTCCGCTTTGAGGTCCCTTAATACAGCTTGTGTTTTGTGCCATTTTTCTCATTTGTTGTGGGATTTGGTCTCGCGCCTTCACCCCCTCCGTCCCTAATGACTCTCAGGACACTCTCATTCAGCTGGTCCATGATGGCCGTCAGGTGGCTTAATTGCTGATTCGTTGTGGTATGGATACCACAGAATCTGTTGGACGAGCCATGGCCCTTTTCGTAGCCCTTCGCCAGCGTTCCTGGCTACGTACCTCTGGCTTCTCTGAGGCTGTTCAGTCCACCCTGGTGGATATGCCATTCAATGGTCAATATCTGTTTGGCTCTCAAACTGAATCTGCTTTATGCTGTTTTCGGGACAGTTGAAGTGGAGTGAAATCCTAATCCCTGATTGCTATACTGTCCACTTCTTTCCCCCGTACTCAGTCTGGCTGAGGATGGTCTGTTTCATTTCTTTTCTCTGTGAGCCGGTATAGGGCGGTGCCAGTGGCTTCTTCTTTTCACTCTGAGTGGCATCTGGTGTGGTGCTCCTGCCCCAGCAGGTTTTATTTCATGTATTCTTTCTCTGTCAATGACAGGTTATGGTCCCTGGTTGTTTTCAAGGCGCGTCTTATTTTGTAGCCCTGTTTGGTTATGCCGGTGGCTGCACTGTGTTCTTTTGCTTTCTACCCAAATTCTGATTAGGGTATATTCATGGTATTGTGCCGCTGCACTCTTGCCTTGCATCCTGCCTTCAGGGTACTTCATCTGTATGCCTTACAGGTATTCCTCAATATGTTTCTGACACCATAGTACCACTTATAGGGGACTCCACATGCCCTGCTTTGGTGCACAGGTGCAAATTGGAAGATGATGCTCAGGGGTTCTTCTTGCACCCCCCCCCCCGTTAAGTGTTTCTCCACACTAGCTAGGGGTTCTTTCCTTCCACTGTATCTGGTGCCCTTCTTTCCTAGCAGACACAAGGGAAGGGGCATGGTTCTTGGCCTAGGGTGCATTGTCTGGTCCTGACCTAGGCGGTGTTTTTTCTTTCTCTCTTCAGGTGTTAGCACTTCTTGTGCTACTTCTCGCTATACATAGATAAGACGGGCTCCTGCCCTCTCTCTTCTATCTCCTAGGTTCCTTGTGGACATACCTTGTACGTGGCCTACTCGGGCAACCCTTTCTCTTCTATGCCTCTGCATGGCCTGTTTTAATCTGCTTCTACCTTGCGCAAAGCTGTGGTTGCTTTCACTTTTGGTTTGTAGACATTTCCATGACACCTCTAATACCAACCCCAACATTTCTTTACTGGACTGGTTGTTCTTTGGATGTGCCTTCTACCCCTTTTGGGGGTTTATGACCATTTTTTAACATCTGTTTCTTCTGGGACATGGGTTCCTTGACCATCCACTCTGGGTTGGTTCGTAAGGAGGTTGGTGATCCCTTGGGATTCTGTTAAAACTTAGGCCGCAGCATCAACATTATCGGCGCCATCTTGCCCCTTTTCTAGCCCATTCGTGCGCGTAAGCGGCAGCCATTTTGAGTACCATGGCCTCTCTGCCCATCGTTGATAGCCAGCGCGTCTCTCTCTCTCTCTCCTGACCTCGCAAAGCATCCCCCCGCACGCTGAAAGCCCCCGCTCTCACATGCCTTTGGTCATAAACCCCTCTTCATCGCGGCTCTGCCTCGGAACCCCATCCTGTTCCCAGCGCGACACCTCCCTCCATTCCTTTCATGGTCCCGGATCCTTTGATAAAACCCCCTTTCCTTTGTGCCCGTTTGTCTTACATGTTCCCAGGCCGCCACCTGGCCCTGCGGATACTGTTTATTGCCCCCCCCCCCTGTACAGTAGGAAGCTTCCCCCATCAAAGGATCCATGAGTTGATCAAAGCCCCCACCCCATGAGATCCGATCAACCACATACATTCCGTGAATCGGCGGAATGTCCAGCTGCGTGATAATCATCACCTGTTGTGACCGGGATGGGGACTTCAACTGTAAATGTGTGTGGGAACGGGCCTGAAGCGGGGATTCCGAGGATGTCTTTCCGTACATCAAAGTAGTGACAGAGATGTGTTTAACGTAATAAAACAATAAACTTGTGTATAAGAGGCCAGGCCTCAGGGATGCGGTTAGAGCACCTCGAGAAGATACCCTGTTGTCTGATTTGACGTGTTCTGCTCCGTCTGAATAAAACTTCTGTTTCCTGCCTTCCAGTCTCCAGCGCCTGCCTCTTTGTTTGGTAACTTGAGTGGGTATAGAGGCGGTTAACGCCGGGCAACTCTGAAAAAGGTCATCAGCCCTACCTTTTTCCACAATTGGCGTCCCAAACGTGGGGCCCATCAGCGACTCCTGGATCCAGTGGGAGAGGTCCCGACGACAGAGTGAACGACTACAACGATCGGGAGAGCTCCTGTCCGATAGACCCTCGTCTGACAGCCGATCATCCGAACTTCACTGGTTCCGAACAGACCTCTCTCGAGTGATCTACGGTCCTGACTGGGAACCATCAGGAGTGCCGCGAGGATCACGAAGAATAGAGGACGATCGGGCGCTGGATTCGGAAGACAAGAAACTGTCCATGCGGTCCGGGTAAGGTCGTGTAAACACGACGAATTGCGAAGTGATTGTTTTGATTGTTTGGAAAATACTAGTATTACTCTTTTGTTGATTTGTTTGGAGATTCACTGTCTGCAAACGGAGAAACAACAGGCTCTCTCTTTGCAAGCAGTGAAGGATAGGTAATGCAGACTTTTGTCCCCATTGTAATCCGTCGTGCCGATCTTTTCTTCCCCACTGATTGATTGTTTGACCCGAACTGTTGTTCGCGGATTGTTTTCTGGAGATTCTCTGTCTGCAAACAGGAAAGAACAGGTTCTCTCTTTGCAGGTAGTGAAAGGGTAGGTAACGCAGACTTTTGTCCCCGTTGTAACCCGTCGTGCCTACTTATTCTCCCCATTGATTGTTTGATTGACCGAACATTGACTGTTCGATATTGGTTCTTTTGAGGTATTCACCGCTGCAAACAACGAAGAATAGAAATATTCTGTCTAGTCTTTGCACGCAGTGATAAGATAGGTAGTGCAGACTTTTGTCCCTATTGTAATCCGTCATGCCTGTCTTCTCCCCACTGATTGGTAGCCTGTTTAGCCCGGACCGCTTATTAGAGATGAACCATCCGGCTCCACTGGAAGGCACCCCTAATAAGGACATGTTCATGAAGCATGGTTTGACCGCTATAGCGTATAGCAAGCTGTGGCATAAATATACGAAAAAGGATCGAGAAAGTCAGTGGCCACTGATAGGGTCCTTTGATGAGGATAAAATAAGCGCGCTAGAAACAGCCCTTGGGAAACACAAGACAACGCCCACTATGCTTGATAGTCTTGGCATGTGGCGCAAAGAAACCGAACAGCGTAAAAAAAAAAAAAAGAGAGTAGGTTGGGAAAAGAGCTGCGAAAGGCAGCCCACCTAGCTGCTAAGAAACTAGAAGAAGAGATTAAGGAAAGAGAGGAAGCCAAACAGAAACAAGAGGTAGAAACATCAAACCAGTGTCCGGTTAGAACGCCCTCTACGCTCTATCCTGAATTACCCTTGAAACAACGGGCCAACGATGATCTTTTGTTAGGTCCTCCGATCATCTACATGCCCCCTCCATACGCCCCTTCCCAACCCTTAGCACAGCACCCGCTACCCCCAAGCACAACCGAGAGTAGCGCCACAGCTTCGGCCCCCATGGCCTCTGTGCCGGCCGAACTCCTTGTATTAGATACTACACAAGCGACAACGTTAGGCGACCCTGAGACCCGAAAGGCTGGTTCCGCAAGAACAAACAGATTAAGCAAGGATGAGCGAGCAGGGATTGACAAGATAGCGAGGACATTGGTAGAAAGAAAGGAAGGTGAAGAGTACATCACAGATATGTTCAACTCGTATGCAGGGAGTCACAGACGACATTTTACCGCACGACTGTGTTATCATGTCTTGAACGCATACGAGGACCGATATCGAGACAAAGGTCCCGAGAGCCTAACGACTCTGTACAGGAAGGTCGATTTTGGGGATGAGGGCGAGTGTGATGTGACGGACTTCCTTACGCGTAAGCTTGAGGTTTTCCGCAACCTCACTGAACAAGAATCGGAAGCTAAACCCACGACATCCGTAGCAACCGAACCACAAACTGAGCGATCTAACGCCATGATGCCAATACGAGAGGCTGCCCCTTACTGGGTTCCTCCACGAGGTGAAGGAACTAACGATGATGTCAACCACAAAGATGCAAGAGGGAGGGTAGTGTACAACTGGGTCTACCAGCCATGGGATCGGCAAGATATTCTGACGTTCCGGAAATCTCTGCCTGATCTATGTAAAAACCCCACTGCCTTCTATACTGAATTAGGTACAGCCCTAGGTTCAACCATTAGGACCCTGGCTGACATCGACTTGTTTTTCGGGTTATGTCTACCAGCTGATGTGTGGAACCAAATCCGGAAAGTCGACCACCTTGAGCTGTTTGGACATACCTGGTCACAACTCGATGGCATAGATAGGCAACGAGAACCTGGACAGAAGCCTTTGAAATCCATTTTAGACCTCCCAGATAAAATCGTACAGAAATTGAAAACCCTGATTCCAGAAAAGAAAGTGGACTGGTCGATAGTAACGGCCTGTCGTCAGAAACTCCAGGAGGATGTATCGGACTACTTCTCCCGGTTTGAAACGGTGTTCTCCGATTACAGCGGCCAGGACATGACCACTGCAACCGGACACCATCTGTTTGTCCAGAATTATGTTAAGGGTTTGTCACCAGAGGTCTCCCAGAAACTGCAGGCCAGCGAGAGTAGTTGGGCAGCCTCCAAACCTGCGGCTATCCTTCAGATGGCCCAATATTACGAACACCAGAAAAATGAAAACGATAGAGCAACAGAGAAAAAGAAGAAAGACTTGAAAGAGAGTGTGATGATTGCACAACTGCAAGGGGTGACTATAGGACGAGACCAATACAAAGGAAACTATCAGACGAATGTCCCTAAGACCGCACCTCCCAAAGACCGCACTTCGACTCCCCACATTGGACGCACAGACATTAGAGAGGACCAGTGTGCTTTCTGTAAAGGATCCGGCCATCGGAAATCCCAGTGCCCGGTTCTTTTGGAAATAATCAGAAATAGGGACCCCAAGGACGTAGCAAGCGGACCGAAAAATAGGGGACAGCAACGAGGGCCCGCAAATGACACGACTAACGATAGATTAAGCAGACCAAATACATTTGATCGACCCAGACAGAACCAGTGCCAGCAATCTGACTACGATGACGCCCACGACTTTGCATAGGACTGCCAAGGGCAAGGGAATGATCCAGTCGAGCTCTATGTTGACCAGCAAGGCCCTTACGTCACTGCTAAGGTCCTGGGTACAAACTCTCCATTTCTGGTAGACACTGGCGCAACACGTAGTGCGTTATCTAAACGACTGATTCCTAGGGCACCCTTGTCTGGCTCACTTATAACATCGACAGGTTTCGATGGAACGCCCTCCACTAACCCTTTGTCCGCTCCGATCCTCTTCGACTTAGAAAACAACACCACGACACCACGTTTTTGCTTTCCTCCAATAGCCCTGACGCCATTATGGGTCTTGACTTACTGAAACACTTCCGAGCGACCATTAGATGTTCCCAAGACGGAGTTCGAGTTTTCCTATACGACAACCCCGTTCTGCTTAGACATTGCCCTTCCCGACGCATGTTTTCTATCACTGACGCTGACACATCCCTGCTTGACACTCTGCCTCCGTATCTGTGGGCCAAGACAGATTTGGACGTAGGGCGCATGATGATTGACCCAGTGCACATTACTGTCCGACCGGACGCGATACTCCCAAAACTTCCACAATATCGGATATCGCCCGAGGGCTAGAAGGCATTGGTAAAGATTATTCAGTCACTGATAGACGCAGGAGTGGTAGAGGAAGTGGTTAGCAACGTTTGCAACAGCCCTATCTTGCCCATCATCAAGAAACAAGGAGAGGGAGATGAGAAAGCATACCGCTTTATCATTGACCTGCGAGAGATCAACAAAGTGGTTGTACCCCAGTACCCCGTGGTCTCAGACATCACCACCATCCTGACTTTGATCCCTTCTACTGCCACCACCTTTACTGTCATTGACCTCAAAAATGCATTTTTCTCTATCCCCATCCACCCAGACAGCCGATATCTCTTCGGCTTCACCCTAAAAGCCCGCTCATATAGGTTCTGCCGAGCACCCCAAGGCTACACGGTAAGCCCCAGCATCTACAGCCAGGCCCTCAAGAGACAGCTGGATCAAGTCCAGTTACCCGATGGAGTGGTGTTAGTGCAATACGTCGTTGACATCCTTTTGGCAGCTGACACCACTCCACTAGCAGTCACAGCCACCATTCAACTCCTGCACTTCCTTGCGGAAAATGGCCACAAGGTTTCCAAAAAGAAGTTGCAATTCTGCCAACCCCAGGTCACTTACTTAGGCCACCTCCTGTCCAAAGACGGAAGGAAACTCACTCCCGACCGGATCCAAACCATTCTTGACACCCCTGTCCCTAAGACTCAGAAACAGGTTCGCTCCCTACTAGGCCTCACCTCCTTCTGTCGACAGTGGTTACCAAACTTCAGTCTCATTGTAAAACCGTTGCTTTCTCTGCTAGCCAAAGATGTCCCTTCCCCCCTCCCTTGGACCACTGAATGCCAATCCTCCTTCACGGAATTACGAGATGCCCTTTGTTCGGCCCCTGTCACTAAGCCCTTCTCCCTTTACACTCACGAAAGGGAGGGGTGCGCTTTATCTGTCCTGACCCAGTCCATTGGCCCAAAGCAACAACCGTGCGCTTACTTCTCTGCCACTCTTGACCCTGTAGCCAGAGCCTTACCTGCCTGCCTTCGAGCTGTAGCTGCCGCTGCTATCTCTATCCGACAGAGTGAGGGGATTGTACTCTCGAATTCCCTCACGGTACTAGTACCCCATGCAGTTGATACCCTCCTGAACTAGACCAAGACACAACACCTGACGCGTGCACGACTGACTGGATACAAACTGACTCTGCTTGCACCCCATATCACCCTAAAAAGATGCACCACCCTGAACCCAGCAACTCTGTTACCCCTACCAGAGAATGATCCCGATGCGCCCCCTGTACATGACTGTGTGACCCTCACGGACGAACAGACTAGAAGTAGAATTGACCTCAGAGACACGGCTTTTCCCGACCCCGACGGAGAGCTGTGGGTGGACGGCTCTTGCATCAAACTCCCCGATGGCACCACTTCAGCTGCCTATGCAGTCACCACGGCTCGAACTGTAGTCGAGACAGCCCGCATCATGCAACGATGTGCTCAGGCAGCGGAACTGATTGCCCTGACACAAGCCTGTATCCTAGCAGCAGGAACGACAGCGAACATTTACACCGACAGCCAGTACGCCTTCGGGGTGGTTCACCATTTTGGGCTCCTTTGGAAGGAAAGGGGATTCTTGACCTCACACGGCACTCCCATCTTACATGGAGATCTAGTCTCCGCCTTGATCGAAGCTGTCCTTCTCCCCAAAAGATTTGCGGTCATCAAATGCCAGGCACACAAGAAAGTGACAGACATTATTGGACAGGGAAATGCACTAGCCGACATCACTGCCCGAACGACAGCTGAAAATAGGACGACAACACGTATGTACGTGACCAAGTCACAAGCAGAAAAATGGACCGACGCTAGGGACACTATTAGAGACATTCAAATGGCTAGCACACAACACGAATTGACTGAATGGGCACGGGTGGGATTAAAAGACGACAAAGGCTGCTGGCGGACAAAAGACACAAACAAATGGTTGCTACCTGACTCATACCTGATTCCCATACTGACTATGGCACACTCCCCTGCTCACATAGGATCAGCCCCCATGATTGAACTTGTCTCCAGAGTTTGGCACAATGATAAAATCACAGACTCCGCCAAACGTCTGGTCCAACAATGCTTGATATGCCTGCAACACAACCCCGGGAAAGGAACTGTGGTACCCCGGGGAGGGTTTGGGGTCCCAAATCACCCGTTTGAAGTCCTGCAGATGGACTACATCCAGCTAGTCAGATGCCAAGGCCTGAAATACGTACTTGTTGTGGTGTGTGCATTTAGCAAGTGGGTGGAGGCATACCCAACCCGTGACAACACTGCTATGGCCACTGCAAAAGTACTGTTAAAGGAATTCTTCCCTCGCTACGGCCTTTGTCGAATTTTATGGAGCGACAATGGCCCCCACTTCATAGCCAAAGTCATCCAGCTCATCTTAAAGGGGCTGGGTATCAAGCAGAAGTTCCACGCAGTCTTCCACCCCAGTCTGCTGGACTTGTCGAACGACACAATGCCACATTAAAACTAAAATTGGCCAAAATAGTGGCTACCACAGGACTGAAATGGCCAGACGCTCTTCCCCTGGCATTGCTATCGATGCGTTCCACCCCCACCAAACACCACTTGACACCTTACGAGGTCGTTTTCGGCCGACCCATGAGCGTCTGGTCTGCACCAAAACCGACTTCCATTCATGACGTCCCGGACGTCCTAATGTCTGATTATTTGTATAAGTTGACTGAAACTCTGCCTGCAGACCTTCAACGACTCTATCCACATGGACATCCCTGCTAAAGAACGAATTGAAATGCAGGTGTTCAACAATCCAACCAGACCCACCTTCTCCTACCTACGGAAACGAACGGCCGCCACCCTGACTGTGGCTCTATCTGTCATCAACGTCACAGGCCACATGTGCATAGAAGGGCTTGGGACACAGCTGGTAGGCCGCAGTGCTTGCCGTTTTACCAAAACTTTGGACTCCACCGATCCACCTTCCTTTGTATCGTCTCCAAACATGTACTTCGTCTGCGGCACAAAGGCTTACACCTGGCTCCCCAAAGGCTGGGGGGGCACTTGTTTCATCTCCTTCATCCTTCCTCCGACTTATGTGGCTCCAGCGAATCACCATAGACAAAAACGAGCCAAGGATATTGAACAAGCCGACTCAACAGGAGCACAGTTCCTCGATGCTATGAAGGGACTTGTTCCGCTCTGGGGCCCGATGGCAAACAGCCGTGCCATCCGACATCTGACTCAGGCAGTTGAGACAACAATGAACATCACAGCTGGTATCCTTGCTAACAACACCGCCGAGCTTCAAGCAGTCCGCTTGGTGGCTCTCCAGAACCGCCTTGTTCTAGATGTGGTTCTTGCGGACCGTGGTGGAGCATGCCGCATTATTGGGTCCAGCTGCTGTACATATATATAAATTAATATTTTAATTGCAGGTTTATATAGCGCTAGGATCGACTCCCGGAGGAGTATCTCCGCGCTCCGCGCTCCGCGGACAATTCACCCTCAGTGTACAAAGCCATCGAACATCTCCACAGACTCTCTTCAGAAGTCCACCAGGAGCAGGAAGAATGGTCACTTGGTGGATGGTTCTGGAGTACTGTTAAGAACTGGGGCTGGAGACTGTTTACCATTATCCTGATTCCTGTAGTTGTAATATGTGGTCTATGCTTAGGAATTCAATGCCTGCCACCTCTGTGTTCATTATGTACAAATTGTATTTGCCCTAAGACTGTGGACTTTGGAAATGTACGCATGGGAGCATTGTATGATGCCGAGGTTAGGAATTTAATGAAGATCGATATCGAGTAGGCAAGCTGGCTAGATATGTTGAAAAGGGAGGACTGTTAAAACTTAGGCCGCAGCATCAACATTATCGGCGCCATCTTGCCCCTTTTCGAGCCCATTCGTGCGCGTAAGCGGCAGCCATTTTGAGTACCATGGCCTCTCTGCCCATCGTTGATAGCCAGCGCGTCTCCCTCTCTCTCTCCTGACCTCGCAAAGCATCCCCACGCACGCTGACAGCCCCCGCTCTCACATGCCTTGGGTCATAAACCCCTCTTCAGCGCAGCTCTGCCTCGGAACCCCATCCTGTTCCCAGCGCGACACCTCCCTCCATTCCTTTCATGGTCCCGGATCCTTTGATAAAACCCCCTTTCCTTTGTGCCCGTTTGTCTTACTCGTTCCCAGGCCGCCACCTGGCCCTGCGGATACTGTTTATTGCCCCCCCCTGTACAGTAGGAAGCTTCCCCCATCAAAGGATCCATGAGTTGATCAAAGCCCCCACCCCATGAGATCCGATCAACCACATACATTCCGTGAATCGGCGGAATGTCCAGCTGCGTGATAATCATCACCTGTTGTGACCGGGGTGGGGACTTCAACTGTAAATGTGTGTGGGAACGGGCCTGAAGCGGGGATTCCGAGGATGTCTTTCCGTACATCAAAGTAGTGACAGAGATGTGTTTAACGTAATAAAACAATAAACTTGTGTATAAGAGGCCAGGCCTCAGGGATGCGGTTAGAGCACCTCAAGAAGATACCCTGTTGTCTGATTTGACGTGTTCTGCTCCGTCGGAATAAAACTTCTGTTTCCTGCCTTCCAGTCTCCAGCGCCTGCCTCTTTGTTTGGTAACTTGAGTGGGTATAGAGGCGGTTAACGCCGGGCAACTCTGAAAAAGGTCATCAGCCCTACCTTTTTCCACAATTCTTTTCCTTCACTTCTTACAAATGTGGATACAGTTCCAACCCCTTGGGGGGGCTGGGGGTTGTTTTCTTTGTACTAATGAGCATACCAAATACAATCTTGGGGAACGTTAGGATACTCACTCACTGGCACAGGTTGTCCTGTGCAAACGAGAACTTTTGCTTCTGGCCTGCCTGCTTGTTAAGCTATGGGCACTGCCTCTCCTTCTGTTTCTTCAGTTCTGTACACTGGTTCTTTGGTTGGACCTTCACTTGTGACGCTGGTCTTCCCATGCTATTTTCTCAATTTCTAGGCCGCTGCTTCAGCCAGTACCTTCTCCATCAGCTATTCTCTCTTTTTAGATGTGGACTATTTATCTGAATAATCCTCCCATGTGTTAGCCTTGTTCAACTCGACCCTTTTTACAGTCCTCAATAGTAATCTTTATTTCTTTATTCTAGCGGGGTTGTTTCGCTACTGCTGTTTTCTTTTTCAGTTGTCTCTTGACTGCCTGATTGTAACCATTCAGCCGGTAGTGTTGTTTTCTCTCGGCTCACTTTTTCTGGGGTATGTGATTTCCATCCCCCTATCTCTTTTATAAGGGGCCATGTGGCTGTTTGCCAGCTCACAGTTGTCTCATCTTTGGCCCATGACAGGTGTCGTGGCCGTTTATACGTATATGTATATATATATATATATATATATATATATATATATATATATATATATATATATATAAATTCATACTTCTCTATTTTGATGCCTTCTTTTATTAGGTAGTGCTATAGTAAGTCATGTTCTCCTACTCTCTTAGGGCCAGATCTATCAAGATAGTTATTTGCGAATCCCTAATTGCGAATCACAAGGATTCCCAATTAGGAAATCGCAAAATGTCATGTATGAAGGTGTATAGTACACCTTTTGCGATTCCTAGGGGGTCACAAATGACCTACCTCATGAATATTAATGAGGTAGGTCGTAATTTGCGACCCCCTAGGAATCTCAAAAATCACGGGGTTGGTGACCTGCTGAGATCAGCAGACCACCATGTCCATGATTGCTTTTAAATAAAGCAATCTTTTTGTTTGTAAAGCAGCCCGTTTTCCTTATAGGAAAAAGAGATGCTTTACAAAACAAAAAATTAAAAGTTTTCTTTGTATTTTTCAAGAGCAGGCAGTGGTCCGTGGGACCACTGCCTGCTCTTACAAATAGTTTTACAAACATTCACAAAGGGGAAGGCGTCCCTTGGGGACCCCTTCCCATTTGCAATGGGTTACCACCTTCTTGAAGTAGGTGGTAAGATGCGAATGTTTAGCGACCGTAAACGCGGTCACAAAACATTCATACATACCGATGCGATTCGGTATTAGGAAGGGACGCCCTAAACACGCCCATTCCTAATACCGAATCGCAAATCCATTTTGCGATTCGGTAACAGGTTATGGAATCGCAAAATTAGGGTTGCTGCATCGGAAAAGCAATTTTTGCATTTGCAAACAAGCCGTTTGCGAGTGCAGAGTTTGTTTTTGGTTGCTGGTGTTCTTGTGCTTTTCCTTGTGTCCTCCGCATGTTCGTTGCTTTGCACTCGCTGTGTCCCCCCATTGAGGATTCTGCGTTGCATAGTCCTAAAGAGCGTCCTTTTCCCTCGAAGTGTTTCCTCTGACCTCGCGTGGTCTATGGTTTCCATTGTTGATATTGCTCAAAATGCTTTTCTTAAACTATTGGTTGGTGCTCTCTGCATTGCTTACTTCTATGGCTAGGAGCTTTGGCTCAGGAGTTTTAGCTATTTTCCTTGGCCTTACGCCCCAATCTCTTAACCCGGTTGACATTAAGGGGGCGTTGTAGTATTTATTTATTTATTTAGAAGTTTATAGATCACACTGTGACCCCAAATGGGGGTGACCCGGCGCTATGCCAGATGGCAGATGGGGGGTACCAGAAGGGTTCTAGGAGCTGTAAAATAGCCAGGTCTTTAGGGTACATCGGAAAATGGCTTCATACTCAGCAGTACGAAGAGAGAGTGGCCTGCCGTTCCAAACTTTGGCAGTGATCACTGCAAAGGCTCTGCCACCCATTCTAGACCGACGAAAGCGGGGGGGGGGGGTCACCAGGAGGCGAAGGTGGTTAGATCTGAGGGTACGACTGTGTTGAGAGTGCTTGAGTCGAGCTCTAAGGTCGGCAGGTCCACGTCCTTGGAAAGCCTTACAAGCCAGAATGAGAGTCTCAAATTAAATACGTTTGTTCACAGGAAGCCAAATGGGGGGTGATCGGATGGTGAGATGGAATTTTACATATCAGTCTGACCGCCGCATTCTGAATGATCTGTAGGCATCTGATCAGATAGGCTTGTGCCCCAAGATAAAGACTATTTGCATAGTCGAGATGTGAGGTAATCCAGGCATGAATTATGTTCGACAGGACTCCAGGGGGAGGAAGTGGAGGATTTTACGGAGCATGTGAAGTTTGCCAAAGCAGAAAGAGGATACCTGACTAATTTGGGATTTTCAGGACAGCTCATTGTCAAACCGGAACCCAAGGTTCCTAGCCGAGTCCACAGGCTTGGGAGGTGGATTCAGATCTGATGGCCACCAAAGCGACGGGGATGGGGGCTTTCTTGGTTAAAGAAAAGAACCTTGGTTTTGTCTGAGTTGAGCTTGAGAGTATTCAATGACATCCATGAAGAGATGTTGCACAGGCAGTGTCTGAAATTTGTGAATCCCACCTAGGAGTGATCATCAAAGGAAAACACCAGTTGGGTGCAGTCAGCGTATGAGATCACTCTCACTCCACAGGATTCTACCAGTGCTGCAAGGGGGGAAAGGTAGATGTTAAAGAAGAGAGGGCTCAGAGCAGAGCCCTGGGGGACCCCACAACTCAAGGGTTTCTCCTCTGAGCAAAAGGATGGAGAGAGACTTGTTGAGTCCGACAGCTAAGGTAGGACCGAATCCAAGACAGAGGAGTGCCTTGGATCCCTACATTGTAAAGTCTCTCTAGAAGGATGGAATGAGAGACCTTGTTGTATGCTGCGGACAAGTCAAGAAGCACTAGCATGGCCGCTTTGCCTGAATCCACGCATTCCCGGATGGACTCAGAAACTTCTAGGAGGGTGGTCTCAGTACTATAGCCGGATCTAAACCCGGACTGAGAGTCATGAAAAAGATGTCGAGATTCCAGATAGCTAGAATATTGTTCCTGAACTTGTTTTTCTGGCACTGGTAAAAGGGAAATAGGTCGATAGTTTTTATAGGCTGCAGGGTCTGCATCACATTTTTTTAGAATAGGCACTAGAAGGGCCTGTTTCCAGGCTGTGGGCAAGGTACCAATGCAAAGAGAGGAGTTCCAGATCTGGTTCAGTGGAGAGATGATGAGAGGGGCTAGAATACTGAAGAACTGAGCAAGGATCCTTAGGTGAGCCGGATTTGTATGCTAGGAGTTTCTGAAGTGAGGTATTGATAGAGATGGGGTGGAAAGTGGTCAGTGCATCACTGTTAACCGCCCCAGTGTCAGGGATAGGGGAGTGAGGTGACGGGGCAAACGTGTACATATCCAGAATTTTATCATGGAAGAAATCAGATAGCCCATTACAGAGATCTTCGGTAGGAGGGACTACACTCGAGATGGCGTACGGCTTAGTGAAGTCTTTAACAATTTTTAAAAGAGTTTTTGTTGAATTGCCGGCGATGTAAATGTTATTGATAAAGTACTCTCTCGTCGTAGAAGTATCATGTTTATATGGAGTGTTCTTTCCAACTCGTCTTATTTTTCTGCCAGGTGTTTTTTCCCATTTTTATGCAGAGTTGCAGATTCCGTTCTGTACAGGGTTCTCCACAATGTTTCTGGTAGCATGTCGTCTTCCTCACTTCCCTTCCTGGCTGCCTGTCTCTCTCTTTTACTTACACAGACCGGATAGCCTAGTTGGGGATCTTTATCGGGATCAGTGCGCTGACCCTCCTCCAGGATGGTATTGCTTTGGTATCTCATTCAACAGTAAGGAATCTGCGGCTAGCCGTCTCTATCAGATTAATAAGTTACTTACCTCTGGTAACGCCTTATCTATTAGAGACAAGATCTAGCCACAGATTCCTTACCGACCGACCCATCCTCCCAGCTCTGCGAACTGATTCTCTTTTTCTTCCATATCCCTTCTATGTACCCTCATGCCTTTCACTGAAAAATAAAAATGATAACATAATGTAAACGTTTTTCAAAAAGAAGATTCTTTTTGGGCACACTGCTTCCATAGCAGTTTCTATACATGGCTCTGCGTTTTAGCATTGAAATCAGTTGCAGAAGAAAGTGACATCAGCGTGTAAGGCGAGGGTTATATGGACTCTGTCAACGTAACATCCAGTGGATGATGTTACAGTGCCGCTCACCGCTGTCTACTGACGTGCAGAGGTACTGCTGTTGAAAAATTTCCAGATCCAGTCTGGAGCCTTGGAACAATTCATAGGTAAGGAATCTGCAGCTCCATCTTGTCTCTACTAGAAAAGGCGTTAAAGGCAAGTAACTTATTCGTCGACTGCATCACCGTTGGGAACCACAGTCAATAAAAAACATGGGAGAAAATGTCTTTTCAACTTTAAGGGTAACAGATGTACCACCAGTACAATTATTGAAGTCAGATCAAGAAGAAGAGGCTAGTGATTATGCCTCACTGACAGCTTAAAGCACAACACAGTTGGATGAGAGATATATCCCATATTTTGAAGTAGACGCAATCAACGATGTGCGTCAGCAGGAGTACAAGTCTGGAAGTACTCAAATGGATTTAAAGCAGAAACCACCCAGATATTGCAGAGAGCCAGATGTGGCCCAAGTGCCAATGGCCTTCTTATCAATGTTGCAACAAATTATGGATAATTATACTAAATTATTGCTGCAGCAACTATCTAATAATTCTGACATGGGGTTACCTTCTTCTCCTATTCTACCACCTCCTCAGCCTGCTTCTTTACCAGTTTCACCTCCTAGGCAGGCATCACCTCTACCTCCTCCAATGCCAAGGGGATCAGTCCATGGCAAAGACATAGATGATGTTCACTCTAATGATTGTACCTATTCTAATGTAGAAGGAAAGAAAGGTGAGCTACCACCAGACAATGATGGAAGGGATGATGAAGACTGAGATGCTTCCCAAATGGAAATGATGGGCCATTCCAAAAGGTGTTACAGATGATATCTCTAAATGTCCTTTGTTGATTGAAAGAGCTGCCAAGAAATTCAACCTATCAATGATCTCTTGCAGATCAACCATATTTTGTATATGACTTTAAAGAACAACCTCAGTAATACGTTAAAACTATACCTACTTTTGATTATGACTAGTCAGAAGGTCTGAAATTAATGAGGACACCTGCTACCGTTCCAGCTGTGATACCTCGCCTGGAAAAGAAATACAGAGCCTTGAATGCAGCTCTGGCTTGCCTCGCTGGTCATACTAGACTGAATTCAGTAATTGCTTCAGTGGCTCAGAGAAGAACCAAGACTCCATAACACCATCATCTATTTCGCCAGAGAAGGATTGCAAACGTATTGACTATCTGGGTCGGAGAATTTATTGTATGGCAGTAACCTCAATTAAGACAGCCAATGCCTTGGTGATTCTAGGTTGTTACGATTGCCAGATGTGGCATGACATAGCTCCATTACTGGATCTTATCCCTGAGGATAAGATGGAGCTGATGAGAGCTATCCTAAAGAAAGGAGAACTAGCATCTTCTTTCAGTATTGACGTGGCAATAGGTGCTTCAAATACAGTTTTTCACCTGTTGGCAGGTGGGACTGTACTAAGGAGGCATGGTTTATTAAAATCCACAGCCTTTCGTACTGATGTCCAATCTAATATCTTATACATGCCTTTTGATGGGCTAACTCTTTTTTGGTAAACATGTAATGCAGCTCTTCAACACCTTAAAACCAACACTGATATAGCAAGGGTGATAGGACTGTTGCAGTGTCACAGATTTGGAACATCTACTTTTCATGGCTCACAGAGATCACAAAATTTTCAGAGCAGGATTCAACCAGTATGGAGGTCAAGGACGCCATTATTATCTTCAAAGACAGTCTGGTTACGATCAAGAATACTCCTTTAATCAAAACCAAAGGCAAGCTTACGGTAAGTTTGCAGAAAGGAAAAGAGGTTCCTCACAAGTATGAGCCAATGATAATCAGAAAAGATGCACTCCCTTTTCCCTCTGGTTCATAGAAGCTGGGGGTGGAATTCCCCTTTTTACTCCTGCATGGAAGAATATAACATCAGACAAATGGGTTTTACAATTGACCAGTCAGGCCGTATGTTGGAGTTCATTTAGAGACCCCCACCTTGTCCAAGAAAGGATCATCATCTTCATTTGAAGGACCTGCAAATGGACATTCTTATGCTTTTTTTCCAAAGGAGTCATAGAAGCTGCCCCAAGTTACAAAGGAATCAAGGTTTTTATTCCTATTTATTCCAAATAAAAAGAAAACAGGTCAATGGAGGCAGATACTGGACCTCAGAGAGCTGACCAGGTTTCTAAAGAAATAGTCATTTTGGAGGCTTACTCTGCAAGAAGTCCTCCTGATGATGCAGGGAGGGGATTGTTGGCCTCCCCATGGCCTTCAGGATGCTTACTTCAACATACCCATTCACTGTAAACACAGGAAGTACCTTTGGTTCCCAGTAGATTGTCAGCACTACCAGTTCAAGGTGCTCCCTTTTGGGTTCAAATAGTCGCTGAGAATATTCACCAAATTTCTTGCTCCGATTGTCGCTTTTTTTCAGGAGGGAAGGTCATCAGGTGTTCCGATACCTGGATGGCTGGCTAGTCAAAGCGCCATCCACAGAAAAAAGAAAAAGCTTTTATGAAGGCTTGCATCAATCTTTTCTGAAGACTAGGCCTCACTTTGAACAAGGAGAAATCTTTGTTGGTGCCCCAAACAAAGATCCAATTTCTGGGCGCAATACTCAACGCTCAGTTGGAGAATCCTTTCTATCGGCAGAAAGAATAAGAAAGTTTCAATGTCAAAGACTATTGTTGGAAAGCAATCAATCAAAGTGAGGCAATACAAGTCCCTTATTGGTATAATGGCATCATGTATCAGTCTCATTCCGTTTTGCAGGCTTCGTATGAGACCTGTTCAGCAGGAGTTGTATTTGCAGTGGAAACAGGTGGAAGGCTCATCTGAAGATATGGTCTGCATTACAAGGCGCTGGAAACAAGCTCTGGTCTGATAGAGAATTCCAGAAAACGTAACTACAGGTCTCTCTTTACAAGAGGTCAGATGCAGAGAAGAATCTCAACAGCAGTGTGTTGGAACTCCATGCCATAAGACTGGGTTTACAAGTCTTCCTTACCAGATTGGCAAGTCGCCAGTCTTAGTTAGAAGAGAAAACACAAAATCCATGTTCTACATAGCCAAGCAAGGAGGAACGCGGTCTAGGATCCTTTCAGAAGAAGCTCAGCTGCTAAGGACTTGGGACATTTCTCACAAGACTACATTTTTAATCAGTGGGGTCACCCCACAATCGATCTCTTTTCCACTCCAAGGTACAGGAAATGCTTGTGCTTCGCACGCAGGTTCTGGCATCCAAGGACAATGGGCAATGCGCTTTCGTTCAGTTGGTTCAAGATATTTCCCAATGCCTTTCCTTCTTTTCCCCTGATCCACAGGGTGTTGAAAAAGACGAAGGTAGAACATTGCACTCTGATCCTTATCGCTCCGGCATGTCCTCACCAGTACTGGTAGGGCAAGCTGCTGCAGTTGGCAGTACGTTCAGACATTCCTTTGAAGGTGCATCCAGCATGTTGTCCAGACACCATTGAGATATTCTCCACCATGATCCCGAGTCGCTGAACTTGACAGAATGGTACTTGACCAACTAGAATTTGGCCTTTTCGATCTGTCACAAGAGTGTAAACAGATTCTAGTGCAGGCTCGTGCTCCCACGTCCAATAAGACTTACAACGCTAAATGAAAAAGTTTCTGTCTGGTGCAGGAATAATGGTCATTAGCCACTTCAAATAAAGCATTTTTAATATCCTGTCATGTTTCTTAAGCTTGACAAGTGAAAAGTAGGTTCACTTTTCACTTGTCAAGAGTACCCATTCTCTTTGGTGAGACTTAGTGGTCCCTCTCTTTTATCTGCATATGTGTTAAGCTTGGGCAATGGTGGTCTCAAATATGCTTCAGTAAGGTTCCATCTTGCTGCAATGTGGTGATTCAGAAGGACTGACAGTTTGGCAACTACTTTGTTTTTCCAAAGGATCATTAACCAGTTCATGCAAAAAGCTTTTTAAAGCATTTCTAAATCTTCGACATCCTCTGGTTCCATGGGCTCTTAATACAGTCCTCAGTCCGCAGATGTTAGCTCCTTTTGAGCCTATACATAGAACGGATTTAAAATTTGTTTTATGGTAGCCAGCACTACTCCTGACTCTGAAATCCGCCAGGAGAGTGTCACCTGGCATGAAAGGATACACTAATCTTAATGTAGTTGGTAACGATTATAGGTTTGTTTTATTTGATTCACCATGGGCTGTAGAGATAAGAGGTTTGTTGAATATGGTACAGTAGGATGACTTGGTCTTCTTTTCCTGTCCTCTAGATTGGTACTGAGGCCCTCCTGCCAGTGCTCTGGCTGTGCCACGCTATCCCTGGAGCTTTGCAAGGCAGGGAGTGTAGTCCGCGGGGTCCTCAGCTCTCCTGCTCTCTCTCAATGTCAGGCTTTGGTCCTCAATGCCAGGAACTCTTGTCAGCTCCTTGTGGATTGTTGGCGTAGCGGCGAGGGTCCTCGCCCTGCTGGCTTCCCTTCTCTGTGGTCTCCATGTCCTTGCCATGCTGGCTTCCCGTCTCTGAGATCTCAACATCCTCCCAATAGTGCGCACCAGGCAGCTTTTTCCCCACACCCGTCTTCTCCAAGGACCTAAGTCCATTCTCCCTTTCCGTTACCATTATATTAATTTCTGCGTCTTGTCCTTATTTTGTTTTTAATGGAACTTCCTGAAAACAAAATCCTTCTTTGGTTTCTATTTCAGGTAAACCTTGGATTAAGCTCACCTGTGGACTCCTGGTAAGTCCTCCCCTGATTTGGGTGGCTCCCTTCAACCTGACAGAGAGATTTAGGCATTCACTATCCGAGAACCTTTTCTTTGGTTCACTACGGACAAAGTGATACCTGCCTGCCTTCAGAGACTCCACTGCTTTTACACCGGGTGCTCCCTTGCTGATTTGTGACCCCGCGCCTCGCGGCCCCCGCTGCGCGGGAGCCGCTCGAGGCTCTCACCGCCTTGGCTGTTGACCGGCTGCATCGTCGAGGGAATCTACCACCACCAGGGACTGCGAGGACCAGCGGGCGCTGCGTTCTAAACTCGCCACAGCTGGTCCTCTTCCCGCCCCTCCCGCTGGACTTCAAGTAAGGAGGCGAGAACTCACTCCGTGTGCCTGCCTTCAGAGACTCCACTGCTTTTACACCGGGTGCTCCCTTGCTGATTTGTGACCCCGCGCCTCGCGGCCCCCGCTGCGCGGGAGCCGCTCGAGGCTCTCACCGCCTTGGCTGTTGACCGGCTGCATCGTCGAGGGAATCTACCACCACCAGGGACTGCGAGGACCAGCGGGCGCTGCGTTCTAAACTCGCCACAGCTGGTCCTCTTCCCGCCCCTCCCGCTGGACTTCAAGTAAGGAGGCGAGAACTCACTCCGTGTGCCTGCCTTCAGAGACTCCACTGCTTTTACACCGGGTGCTCCCTTGCTGATTTGTGACCCCGCGCCTCGCGGCCCCCGCTGCGCGGGAGCCGCTCGAGGCTCTCACCGCCTTGGCTGTTGACCGGCTGCATCGTCGAGGGAATCTACCACCACCAGGGACTGCGAGGACCAGCGGGCGCTGCGTTCTAAACTCGCCACAGCTGGTCCTCTTCCCGCCCCTCCCGCTGGACTTCAAGTAAGGAGGCGAGAACTCACTCCGTGTGCCTGCCTTCAGAGACTCCACTGCTTTTACACCGGGTGCTCCCTTGCTGATTTGTGACCCCGCGCCTCGCGGCCCCCGCTGCGCGGGAGCCGCTCGAGGCTCTCACCGCCTTGGCTGTTGACCGGCTGCATCGTCGAGGGAATCTACCACCACCAGGGACTGCGAGGACCAGCGGGCGCTGCGTTCTAAACTCGCCACAGCTGGTCCTCTTCCCGCCTCCTCCCTCTACATAACTTCAACCAACGACGCGCTAGCGGGACGCGCGCGGGGCAAAGCGCGGAGCTAAGCCCGGGACAAGGGCGGGACCGTCCTAGGCCGTCAGAGGCCGGAGGAGGCTGGGCTGGGCCCCCCCTCTTGATCTTTTTCCCGCACCTGAAATCAGGATATGCATACGCCCCCCCCACGGGAAACTCCCGCCAGGGAGGGAGCCTCCTGCGCCAGGACACTGGACAATTATTTTAAAGCCAACAAAGGTGACACTGACTCGGAAGGTTCACTCGAGCAACGTAGGGCGGAGCGTAGGCGCTCCATTGAATCTATGAAAAACAGGCCATTGTCAGATATCACCCCCCACCCCACTACCCAGGAAGTAGATGCGCTATCCTTTAGCTTAGATATATCTACAATGGAGGACTTCCCTGTTTTATTAAGGGAAGATGCTACGACCCAGGGGTTATCATCTGAAAAAATCATAGAGTCAGTTTCCCTAGAGATCTCCCACACTCCCGTGGATCTGACAACCCAAATCCAACCAGCACTAATGGCCAATAAAAATAAGCCCAAATTAAAAGTTATGGCTGAGATACATAGGCCCCCACCCAGTAAACGGGCACGGAAATCAGCGGGGGGACGGGGGAAATCGAAAACATCACATCTGGACTTTGGCAAGAGCAAGACTAACTCTATTACATTGACCAAGAACACGGAGTTAGCCCCACCACCCAAGCTCTTAAAGCCCAGCACAATCCCCCTCTCCAAAGAGTCAGAGGCCAATACACCGAATACTAACCACCCTCTCTTTGCAAAGGGGAGTATCGAATTTTTACTCCGTTCCCTCCTGCAGCCTATCACTGATAGTCTCAAAAAAATTGAGATCAGGCTTACCTTACTAGAGTCTTCTCTTACCACTCTTAACTCTCTAGTAAGTAAACAGACAAAACCAGCGGGAACCCAGTCCCTGGGCGGGGGATCCACTTCAACAGAAACTGCAGCTAATGCTAGCAAAGCCCCACTTAAAAGTAAATCACCATCAGCCCCCCTGCAACCCCTTATGTCTGTGCAACTCCAAGTACAGCATAATAATCCAGGCAACAGACCTATTCATCCAGCGGTTTTAGCTCCGCATAGCTCACAAACGGAGCCCACTGGAACAAACCAAGACCAGGTCATTGACCTTCCACCAACACCAGGCTGCCCAACTCCCAGACCACGGAGGCCAGATCTCCCACCCGAGGCCAATAGATTAGTGGTGGTCTTAGCAGGTGCCCCCCATCTAAGATTAGGAGAACATGAGGACTATCAATCCCTCAAGAAGAAGGTAATTAAATGGTTAAACTGGAACCGACCCCTGCCTTCTCACTTTAACAATGAAATCATTATGGTGAGGAGGGTGCCATGGCTGGGGAAGACCAGGAAAACCATAGTGGGGGATTGTATCATGGTAACCTTTAAAGACCCAGGCACGGTTCGACACATCTGTGAAGGAATGAACCGATCCCTTGATTCCACGATACAAACCCTCCCAGTATCCTTTTTCTTCCCTCCTATCCCTAGGCACCAGGCTCAAACCTATGACAATTGGACAAGGGTGGACTATAGACGCAACCATAAAGGCTCAATCCATCGCCCATACCACCAACCACCGGATACACCCTTCTGCGACTTCAATCGCTTTAACTGTCTCAATGGGCTAGATGGGGTCGACTGACTGACCACCAATAATTCCACACCAGGGGAACCTGACTTCCGTGGCCCTTCGGACCCCCAGATGAGGACCCCCGTTGTAACCCCTGGCCTACTAAATGACTCACTCACCCTAGAACATGGCCAAATTGAGCTATTTAACTCTGCCACTGATGGAGAAGCTACTGAAGAGCGAATAGCTGTAGTTCCCCCCCCCAATGAAATGGGGGAGCCTGGATCCCTGGACTCACATCTTCCCCTTGCCGTAACACCCCCAACCACAGAACATTTGAGGATAATTTCCTGGAACATCGCGGGACTAACCAACAAGCTGGAAGACCCCACATGGGGAAACTACATAGAAACTGGCGACGTATGTATGTTCCAGGAAACCTGGGCCAGAGAGGACTGTGAGTATCCAGGGTATGCATCCTTTTATATCCCAGCCAGGTGGGAAGGCAAAGGCCGACCCTCAGGGGGTCTTACGACATGGGTAGCTGCACATTTGGGTTGTGTGGCTACAAGGCTCCCATGCGGCTCCGATGATATCCTCGCGGTCACACTGACATGGCCAAACAAAGTCACCCTCCTTCTGGTCAATATCTATTCCAGGCCCATGGGAAAGGCAAAAGAATCACCGGCTTTTAATGAACTGTCAAACTTTTTATCTGAACTGCCAATTGATTCCTTCTACGTGGTGGGTGGAGATTTTAACTCCCACTTTGAGCCACTTCCCGGGCTCCAGGAAGGTTTTTTATCAGAAGAAGAGGAGAGGTGGGCTGTACCAGGGGCTGATGTGACACCACCAAAAGCTTGGACCCCGTTAGCATTACAAATTATGGCTCTCACGCTAAGGTATGGTCTTAGAGCTTGCAATGGGCGAACTACTTCGGACACACCAGGCAAAACCACCTATAATCGTCTAGGAAGGGAGTCACACCTAGACTATATTTTGATCCAACTGTCGAGGTGGCCACTAATACAGGATTTCAGGGTTACCGCCAGGGGGGATAGTGACCACAACGCACTTGAGTTAGACCTCGCCCACCCAGCACCGCAAGGTCTAGCGACCCAAGAGGTAGGGAATCATCTCTCTCTCCTTATAGATAACACCAGGAGAAGAATTAAGTGGGAGCAGATGGTCACAAACAAGGATAAAATCCCTCAGCTTTATAAAGAGATCACCCCAATCCTAGAAATTGTTGGGGCCCTCGATAGTGTGGCTAACCAAACGGACATAAGGTGTAAATTGTCTGACGTCCACAAAACACTCATAAAAGCGGTGGTACCCCATCTGACGTGTAAAACACAAAAGTTAAAAGCGAGGCCCATAGGCAAAACACAATGGTACAACAAAGCCTGCAGACGAGCTAAATCAGAACTGCTTGGAGTTATTAAGGAGGGCATGGGAGGGGACCACCTCAAGCAGTGTAGACAAGCTTATAAGAAGCTTCTCATACAAGCTAGGATAGAATGGGAGGAAAGTCAGTGGGAAGTGCTCACAAAGGCCCTAGCAGTTCAAGACCAACGACTGTTCTGGAGAATAGTGAATGGGGGATCGGGGAGTCTTCGTTCGGCAGTGGAGCCTAACATAGCGCCGGGAGTGTGGCAGGCCCACTTCGAGTCGCTATATAGTGCCGAACCTGGAGAAATTCCTGCGAGAATTGAAACAGTGACCCAGGGCTTGCAGGCGGACCAAATAACACTGAGTGAGGTAACAGCTGCAATCTCAGGCTTGGCTGCGGGGAAGGCGCCGGGGCTGGACGGCCTGCCGGGAGACCTGTACAAGCAGGAGCCCACCGTCTGGGCGCCTTACCTCGTAACCCTTTTTAATGGTGTCCTTAGTGGGATGGAAATCCCTAGTACTTGGCTGGGGGCTGAGGTGGTCCCGATTTTTAAAAAGGGATCTCCCCTGCTCCCAGCCAACTACAGACCAATTAGCCTGATAGATGTAGCACAGAAGCTGTTTGGAAGGGTCCTCCTGAACAGGCTACAGGAATGGATCGAGGAGGTGGGCGCCCTCAGCCCATACCAAGCAGGCTTCAGGAAGGGGATATCAACTGTGGACCAAGTTTTCAGATTAAATCTGATTTACTGGAGGACAGCCAGGTTTGAAGGCGGTAGTTTGTACACGATTTTCGTGGACTTAAAAGCCGCCTTCGACCTTGTGCCGAGGGGCAAACTTTGGGCCATTTTAGCAGAGATGGGTGTTCCACCAGATATCCTACTGACTCTGCAGAGGCTGCATCACAATAATTACGCCCAGGTGAGATGTGGGAGGTCGGGAGAGCTAACAGACAGATTCCCCGTGGGCAGAGGGGTGAGACAGGGATGTGTGCTGGCGCCGACCCTGTTTTGCCTCTTCGTCAACGGGGTAATCGCCCATCTAAATGCCACCGACCACACAGATGCCCCCAAACTGAATGGCAATAGTGTACCCGCAATAATGTTTGCGGACGATACACTATTGGTATCCAAAACACCCATGGGCATTCAAAAGATACTGGACGCATTTGTGACCTTCTGCCAGGATAGAGGGTTGGAAATCAATGCCTCAAAAACGAAATACATGGTATTGAACCCAAAAACCAAGCAGCGCCCAAACCCCCTACTAGGTCAAGCTAGACTGGAACGAGTTGACACGTTCGAATACCTCGGGGTGACACTATCTGAAAACATGACCTGGGAGAGCCATCAAATCAGGGCAAACCTTAAGCTAGTTCAAACTACTGGGGGAATCTCCCGAATGATGACTGGTGCAACCTACCGCCCTCTGGGGGCCCTAATCCAGATATATAAAGCACAGGCTAGGGGAGCTATTTTATACGGGGCTGAATTGTGGGGGCACATCCAATGCCGGAATTTGTCACATACAGAAAATAGGTTTTTAAGGCAAATTACCGCACTTCCTCCCAGTACACCCCTTCTCCCCCTGAGGCTTGACTTAGGGATACGACCCCTTGCCGACGAGATAAGCTTAAGACCCATTGCCTTCTGGCGCAGGCTATGGAGCAGCGATAATCTCGCCGACTACAGGGCGGAACTAGTCGAACTATTGAAACATCCAAAGGTGCTCAGTATCCCCTGGGTCCAAAACATTCAGTCAGTTTGCATTGATATGGGGCTCCCCGAACTGTGGACTGAACCAGCACATACAGCACCAAGAATTTCCAAGACACAATTGGCGAAGCTGTACCACGAGCATAAAAGGGTAAGGATTATAGCTACCCAGACGGAGGGGTCCCTATCCTCTACATTCTTGCAAACCAAGGATCTGTATGCATTCGAGAAAACTTTGGACCCTGTTTTCCCCATATTCTCCAGGAAGCTATTCCTCCAGTGGAGATACAGCACACTCCCACTACGGTCCTTTTGCAGCACATGGTCTAAAACCCCGTCCACCAAATTCTGTCCTGTTTGTGCCGACAAAGAGGAGAACGACTTGCACGTGATCTTCTTTTGCCCAGCATACAGGGCAGCAAGAAGATACTGGCTACTGCCTTTGATTAAAAATCTGGGTGGAAGAGAATATGGACCAATGTATAGGATCTTGAAAAGTGATGCCTCCGGCCCTATTGTATTTGCACTCTCCAAATTTTTTATGAATGTGTGGCACACGCGTAGTCGTCTTTTAAAATCTGTTGGGTAAGAGTGCAGAATTGCTACATCCTTTTTTTTTTTTTTTTTTTTTAAACAATCACCTGTATTGTCTGGCTTTGATTTTAAAATTACGCTTTGATGGTTTATGATTGTGTCACAATTTATGCGAATGTATTGTACATGTTTCTTTTATGACCGCATGGTCGAAATAAAGATTTGAAATGAAAATGATACTCAGAACCAATCCTACATTCATTCCTAAGGTGCCTAATGACTTTCATTTTAATGAGCCTTCAATTGGAATCTTTCTTTCCTTATCCATATTCACCAGCAGAAAGATCATTACAATCTCAGAACTTGCCTAGATGTCTCAGATTCTATATAGACAAAACAGAAGACATATTCACATCAGACCAGCTATTTGGATCATTTGCACAACTACGAAAAGGCCAAGCCATGTCCAAATGGAATAGCATGTTGGCTCTTCACATATATTGCTTTCTGTCATGCAAAGCTTATCATGCTCACCAGGAAGAGTGAGGGTGCATTCCACCATGGGCATGGCTCCAACTGCAGCACACTGCCATGCAGCCACCTGGAGAAGCAGGCATGCATTTACGACGCATTACTGCCTAGATTTTGATGCAGAAGCTGATGCAGCAGTGGGACAGGCAGTCCTGAGAAACCTCTTTCACTAAAGCTGAGCCTGCTTCCCATTTTCTTGTATTTCATAATGTGTACTACTTGCTATTCTGATTCAAGCATATGAATATATAAAAGATCCTGTGTTAGAGAAGAAATTAGTTATTTACCTGCAACTCCAGTTTTACAACATTGGATCTTTTGCATATTCACATGTGACCCTCCCTCCTCCCCAGTAAGACACTCATTGTATTTTATTCTTACACTTGTGCTTTGATATCTGAACTGTGATGGCCTCTAGAGAGAGTAGGAGTGCTTAGGCTGAAGTTTGGGTTCTTTCAAATGAGGTGGATGTGTTACTAAACATGCTATGTTGTTGAATACCTATGTCCATTTTATATCCATACTAATATAATAAAGAGAGAGCCCAAACCTTTGAGGCGGGTAATCTCAGGAACCACAGCACCAATCACAACACCCAATACAGCGTTGGAAAGGGCAGTTGCAGCAGAAGGACATAGGCTGTGCAGACGCCCACCATATACATTTAAAAGGTAAAAGAACCGTGTCAGCAAAGTAGTCCCTTGTGGGCGTGTCTGCGTTGTGCTGTGGGAGTGTGCTGGGGGCGTGACAAACGCTGGGGGCGTGTGGTACGTTCCGCACTTCATGCCATGTCTCATATTGTGTGCTAATCCCACCCTGCTCCCTTTAAATACCCCTGCACCCGGTAATCATAACCCACCCTTACTCCTTAAAATACCCCAACACCCTTAAACACTAACCCATCTTAACCCTATAAATATACCCTGTACCCCAAAACACAAACCTATCCCTAAACCCTAAAAATACCCCTGTACCCCAAAACCTAAATACCCCAAACCCCAAACCTAGCCCTGAACCCTATAAATACCCCTGTACCTCAAAACCCAAACCTACCCCTGAACCCTAAAAATACCCCTGTACCCCAAAACCCAAACCTAGCCCTGAACCCTAAAAATACCACTTTACCCCAAAACCCAAACCTACCCCTGAACCCTAAAATACCCCTGTACCCCAAAACCCAAACCTAGCCCTGACCCCTTAAAATACCCCTGTACCCCAAAACCCAAACCTACCCCTGAACCCTAAAAATACCCCTGTACCCCAAAACCCAAAACCCAAACCTAGCCCTGAACCCTAAAAATAACCCTGTACCCCAAAACCCAAACCTACCCCTGAACCCTAAAATAACCCTGTACCCCAAAACGCAAACCTAGCCCTGAACCCTAAAAATACCCCTGTACCCCCAAACCTAGCCCTGCACCCTTAAAATAACCCTGTACCCCAAAACCCAAACCTACCCCTGAACCCTAAAAATACCCCTGTACCCCTAAACCCATACCTATCCCGAAACCCTAAAACTACCCCTGTACCCCATAACCCAACACTATATCTGAACCCTTAAAATACCAAAACACCCCAAAACATATACCTCAGTACCCTAAAACATTAACTCCTATACCCATACTTACATTATCCAAACATTAAAAAAAACATGCTTTTACCATTCATGCATTTACAACGAATTTCATACATGTATGCGTGGTAAAAGCATATAAAATGTAATGCCATGCGTTATAATGGCATTGCGGAGTCATGGTACTTTCGTAATGAAAGTATGCGGAGTGATGGTATGCGGAAAGAAAGTTGCGGAATAATGGGTGTTTACCCTCCCCCGGTAAGTACATTGGTGGCACGGCGGCCCACATCTCCAGCAAAATACTCATATTTTTTCACTACCCATTTGAAAAATGCACAGGTCTCTCTCATTGATGGCCATCAGCGACATACACTTTTAGACACACCTCTCGCCACAAGTTCTAGAATTGCGAACTTTAGAGCTGGGGAGCTACGTTCGAATCTCAGCATCAGCTCAACATCCTGTGATTCCGGGCAAATTGCTTTGTCTCCCCGTGCCTACCACAAATGAATGTGTTCTTCTGTAATGTAAATTGTGCTCATGCCATGTTGTCGAGTTTGTGCTATATAATATTGCAAGGAAAAATAAAGTAGGGAAACTCGAGTTCACACACTACTGAACGCGCACTCTTAAGTGCATCAGCAGTGCACTGTTAATCGGAGCGTTTCGCAGGACTGTCACAGATAGGAAATGCTATCAAAACGAAATCCTACTAAACAATATACTACTGGCCGGCAGCAATTCATACCCGGACAACGTCGGGACGGGCTGCTAGTTATATACTATTTGTTATATATTTTATACTGTATACTGCTATTTTGATGTACCATGATTCCCAGCCAGCGAAGAATGATTCAAGCATGTGACTATATAAAAGATACCAATGTTGGAGAACTGGAGTTACAGGTAGGTAACTAATTTCTTCCCTTCCCCTCATGTACTTTGAACATCTGAGTTATAGTGTCTTACAGGACCGTGAGAGTGCTCAGCACATTCACCTGCTTCTCTGGAGTTTGTCTGTTTTTCCAACACTGTTGTTTAGGCCTGTGGCCATTGTAACAATTCCTAAATGAGCCATCCAGTGTAGGAAACAATGTAGTAGTCTTTAGCTAAGTCCTGCATTTCTAATATTTACCAGCTGCACTCATTGCAAAATGTTTCTTTGTTTGATAATGTCTGCTCAGATTTTGACTACTGTTGTGAACTCATTCTCCAGATTGCCCATTTAAAGCCAGCTGTTTTAAAATACTGGGGATTCCCACTTTGATGATGGGCAATAATTAAAGCATCTAAGTTTATGACAAATATCAATGCTGAAGAACTTTGAGGTAAATAACTTGTTTGCCATTATGCACTGGAAGGCGATATGGGACGAGGAGGCGAAGTTGGATGATGCCGAAAATAAAAAGTTGCGACCATTGTTGGTCAACCACATGCTCAAAGTCCTCCAGTACGTCAAATTGAAGTCCAAGCACAATCATAACAAGCATTTGCAATGCAATAGGTCTCGCATTAATGATAGTTTGAGGTACTGGCGTTGTAAATAATAATGCAACGCCAATAACTCTTACTTTCAATAATGCAAGACCTAACGCATTGCAAATGCTTGCGCAGTGAGCAAGAAACCAGCATTGTATGCCTCAGTGCAGTACCAGAAGCTGCTTCAAGAGGTCCCTAGTGAGCAAGGCACCAGCACTGCATGTCTAGGTACAGTACCGCAAGCTGCTCCTAGAGGTCCCTAGTGAGCAAGGCATCAGCACTGCATCTCTTGGTGCAGTACTGCAAGCTGCTCCTAGGGGTCCCTAGTTAGCAAAACACCAGCACTGCATGTCTAGGTACAGTACCGCAAGTTGCTCCTAGAGATCACTAGTGAGCAAGGCACCAGCACTGCATGTCTAGGTGCAGTACTTCAAGCTGCTCCTAGAGGTCCCTAGTGAGCTAGACACCAGCACTGCATGTCTAGGCGCATTCCCGCAAACTGCTCCTAAAGGTCCCTCCTGAGCAAGGCACCAGCACTGCATGTCTACAAAGTTGGAGTTATTGGCATTATAAATGCCAATGTTTTTTACCTAGCCATGCTGCCAAATGGGGACCTCTTTTGGTCACATATGGTACTGCACCCTGCAGAAGATATGGTAAATCTACCCTACCCATAATGCATTGCAAGCAAGACAGTGCTATGAGTACATTCAAATAGCTATGTCTAATATATACAATTAGTAGCTTTGAAATGTGATAAAAGAATTATTACATTAATTTCGGATTAGGCTGTATTCTGTGTGGAGCTGATGAAGGGAAATTTATAGATGGACTCATATAAATGTGAGATGTTCTAGTGAGTGAGGTAACCACAGCCAACCTGGCTTAGGACCAAGTGTGTCCTGCCTGAAACCTTTAAAGAAAATAGTACCTTGAGGTTGTAACTAAAACCCAGGGAATAACAACACACGTAACAGGCGGTGTCCTCATGGGGGGCTACAAGAAGAGACAAGACGGTATAAGGAGGGACTACTAAGCCTATTGACCAATGTAAAGCCACCATTTACAAAGGACAGGGACAGGAGCCAATTAAAAAGATGGGTGGAAAGTGGGCAGAGCTTTATGCCCATATCCTGAATACTTTAAAAAAAATTATAACAAGGTGGTCCCTGTGGGGGAAGTGTAGCCCTTGACTTACACGGCAAAGTGTCAAGAAGGGGATACAAACACCTCTAACACAAATAACTTAGCATTACATATTTATCTTTTTATTTTATTTTTGCAACTTTTTCTTTGGTCCAGTGATGTACACACGATTTCACAGTGCCTATATACCTTCTATCCAAAATAGCATGTATGAATACCTATTTTGAAAACTGTTTGAGATTGACGTTAAAGATTCTCATGATTGGCGGACTAATTGCCCCAATCAGTTGGTGTCTCCTATATATTTCTGCGTCTTGATGATGACCCCGTTTTAAACAATCTAAGTCCAGGGGTCGAAATATCCACAAAAACATTATATGTGGACTGTTTTTCAAGAAACTGGTGGTGGCTATCAACACTCGCTTAGCTGGGGTTGACCTCTGACACTCTATAATCGCTATCAGCCACAAGTATATATTTCTGTACATAGTACGTATACACTTATAGTCACTTTCACTGCGCCGTCAACCTCCTTTTTTTGGATCACCTTTAGTTTGATAGAGCAAATATAGGTTTTACTTCTCACTGTCAATAATCAAAGAAAAAGTTGCAAAAATAAAATAAAAAGATAAATATGTAATGCTAAGTTATTTGTGTTAGAGGTGTTTGTATCCCCTTCTTGACACTTTGTCGTGGAAGTCAAGAGCTGCACTTCCCCCATAGGGACCACCTTTTTATAAAAAAAAATCCAACCCAGGTTTCTGGGTTACTGAGTTGCCTCTTTTGTTTCAGAGGCATATCCTGAATACAGCATGCCTCAAAGAGGCAGTGCAAGCGCTGCCTAGGCGAGACCTAAAAAAGCAAAGTGGGACTCAACCCCAGCTCACCACTCTGTATCTAAAGAGAAGATGCAAGGGCATTACAATGTCCGTTGTACATCTTTGAGGTTTCTGGTAGTGGAGATGATTCCTCAGCTGATCCCAGTACGTCCTGAGCTCCCTGGATCATTGGCAACATCATAGCAGACTGACGCCAGCAGTGAGGCCAACCTGCAATGTTTGTGTGTTTTAGTGGCTTTCCAGCTTCCTCTGGTGTCAAACCATCATGCCCAACAGATGGGTCTTAAAAATCGTTCAGCATGTCTGTGCCCTGCCGTTTGTTTTGCCCAGCCAAATATTCCCCAAATTGGAACACATTTCAAAGGAGCACCTGTCCATTCTACTGCAAGGGGTCCAAGTGTTGCTCTCCAAGGGCGCTGTTGAGCGGCTACTGGACTTTGAATGAGGAGAAAGTTGTGTCTTTTGCTATTTCCATGTCCCAAAGTAGGACCAGGGTCTTGGGTCGATTTTGGACTCTGAATGACTGACGGACAAATTCTGAATGTTCACGCTGGCCCAGATTCGGTCTGCCCTGGACCGTGTCAACTGTATTGTGCCCTTGGACCATGCAGGACATGTTTTTGATATACCTGACCTGCAGTCTCACAGTCGTTAGATGCGTTTCACAATAGGTGTGAAGTATTTTCAGTTTGCTGTGCTCCCCTTTGGCCTCACCAGCACTGCTTGGGTGTTCATGAACGTGATGGTGGCAATCGCTGCCCACATTTTGAGGTTGGGATGACAGTCATCCTCTACCTCTATGACTGACTGTTGAAGATGGACTTGTAACAGTCAGTTATACCACCTCCCGATGGCTGCAAACGTCCTGATAGCATTGGGGTACACTATCAATGAGTCAAAGTTGCTCCTGACTGCTTTGCAGAGGCGTTCATTTATTGGACCTATCTCGGAGAAGGTGGGGTTCAGGACCTTCCCGCTGCTGCACTGAGTTGAGGACATTTGGGCTATGATTGGGATTTATCAGCCTCAGTCTTTGATCACTGTGAGGGAAACTCTAAGGCTTCTTAACCTCTGAGCCTCCAACATCCCCTTGTCAGTTATGCCACATAGCAAATGCAGATTCTGCAGTAGAATATGAAGTTCCAATGGGCCCATCATCAAGGAAACCTGAGAGACGTCATCCAGATCTCATCGTAGGCGGCTCACGATCGCTGTGGTGACTGCTTGAATGCAGCTGGTCCAGCGGCAGGCCGTTCTCGCTACTCCACCCAGAGCTGACTATGTTTCTTCCGGGATGGGAGGTCATCTAGGGGAAGTGGAGATCCTGGGATTCTGGTCTCTGACATAATTCCAGCTCCACATCAATTGCTTGGAGCTGCAGGCCATCTTTTTGGCTCTGAAGACCTTCCTGCTATCCATCAAAGGGAGGCTGGTGCAGGTTCTCACTGAAAACACCACCACCATGTGTTATTGCAACAAGCAGGACAGAGTGGGGTCCTGTGCCAAGAGGCGCTGCACCTCTGAGGTCAATTGAAGCGCCAGGGCATTCCATGATCATGAACCACCTGGCAGGGTCACTGAATTCCAGAGCAGATGACCTGAGCTGGTGGCAAAGTTGTTGGAGGTCCTTTTGTTTATCTTTGGCACAGCAAGGCCTTGCAATGGTTACAATTAAAGGTTATTTGTCAACCCTTTTAGCATTTCTATGTTTACCTGACCAGCGTCCTTGTTTAAGTCACCTGATGTGATGATTTATTAAACGTTTGACACATATGTTCCCTCCCCAAGCTGTTTGTGATGCCACAGTAAGACCTTAACTTGGTCTTGATGTTTCTCAAGTGTACAGGAAACAAAACATTAAGGGAGGTCTCAGGGAAATTTTAAAGACCTGCAAGGTGTGTTTCCCCTATATAACATACAAATACCACACAACACCTCGGGTCTAGACAAGAAGGTGAAAAATGAACCAGATAGGGACAAGCACAGAAGAAAATATGTTGACAGGTTAAGACACCAACCATCTCA
This sequence comes from Lissotriton vulgaris, assembly GCF_964263255.1. Classification (NCBI taxonomy): domain Eukaryota; kingdom Metazoa; phylum Chordata; class Amphibia; order Caudata; family Salamandridae; genus Lissotriton; species Lissotriton vulgaris. Next base: position 240,287,450 of record NC_141697.1, read on the forward strand.
GTTAGGGAGGAGAAACTTAATTGCCAAAACCCATCATTCACAGATTGTGAGGTATCATCATTTGGGTCTGGCCTCCTCTCGCTAGGGAACTCAGTCTTGGGAATTGACTGGGGTACCCTTAGCTGTATGAAGGACTAGAGGATGGTTGATGACTCCACAGAGTACAGCATGGAACCCATAGGCATATATTCATGCTAAGGGAAGAGGGTTTCTACAAGAAAAAGAAGAATAGTGCAGCGCCAAATGATACGAAAAAGTCATGGTTAAAAAGCAGTGTGTTAACATTTGAAAAAGTCAAATGTTAAGCGGTGGATTAGGTCGACATGTTTCTGCCCCCACGAGGATCTAACAGTATCAGGGCATTCCTCAGGACCAAATAAGCAAGTAATATATAAGCTGCTGCTGAATATCACACAGTGAAAAACAAAAACAAAACAGTGATGAATGTCAAATGAAACATTTCATATACTCCACCGATAATCTCCAACTAGGCTGTAGTGGAACAGATTACCGGTTACCCATATCAGTTGGGTGTCACCCTCACCTCTACCTGGTAACTACTCAGGGAAGGGGGCCCCGCTCTCTCTGTCGGTACCCCAGGATAGTCTTTTTTTCTCAAGTGTACACCCTTTGGGTCGATGCATAGTTGCTGGCAGAGTCTCCTGACTTTTAAAACGTTCTTCTTCCTCACGATCATGTCTGTGCATCACATGAGTGAACGGTAGGCCTTCACAGTGCAATCACCATGCACCACCTTTTTCCTGTAGAAGTTGGTTCTCTGAGGCAGCATTCTTGCCAAACGTTATGAATCCTTTTCACATTGAGGAATCAATTCCTCTGCCAGTGTTCTTTGTGCACAATGTCCAATGAAACCCTAAAGGTAGGCATAGGTAGGTGGTAGTGCGGGCTAGCAATAAGGCTTCATCAGAGGGTAGTGTTAAGCATTTGTTGTACACACTCAGGCAGCAAGTGATGTCACTCACTCAAAGACTGAACTCAGACCAATTTGTTTGTATGAGAATATTATTTAGTTATATTTATTTTCTAGAACCAAGCAAGCCTGGTACAGGTAAGTATAAATTATGCTTTTCAAGGCAGGTTGAACAATACAAGCAAGCTGAATGAAAATGACTTTGTTACAGGTTTGACAATGGATTCAGTACAGTGGAGATTACTGTACGATTACTTGTCCCATTACTTTATAGAATACTTTTTATACTCAGTGCGATATGCCTAGATATCACACTGGGACATTTCCTAGAGTAAAGGTAAGTAAAGCAGTTTTTGGTTATTTGCAGTTGTTCAAGTTTGCATACAAAATCAACTCCACACAACAATTGTCAAGAAAAACAGCCAATGCAAACCTATGGAAGTAAATTGAGTTATCAGTTTACAGGTATTCTGCGGTTAGAACCAGGGTTCCCCCAGGGTCGAAGATGCACTCTTGAAACACCCTCAGCTGCACTAGGGTGGCCGGGTGCATAGTTTTGAGACTCAATTTTATCCAATTCGGTATAGGAGGGCTCCGGTTGGTGCCTGCTCATGAGCAAGCCACGGGGTTGTGGGAGCAAAGCTCCTGGTGTTAGGCTCAGGGCAATCCGAGGGGGATCCGAGTTAGCACCTAAAGTACACCCGCAGCGGCGCAGGGCAGAGTGGGTGCAGAGTGCTGTTTTGGCATTGGGTGTCCTGTAGTTTTCAATGGGGAATCTTTGGTTGCAACAAAGACTGCAGGCTCGGGGATGAAGATCTTCTGGAGGTGACCCTTGGTTGGAGAGGTAAGTTGGGATGCCTGGTGATGCTGGAACACCGTCGTTTGGGCCACCCAAGGCCGTTGGACGTTGGGTAAAGGGGTGTGTTTAGGTGTCAGGTTTTCTCTTACTAGCTCGGTCGTGGGGGATCCTCCAGAAAGAGACTGAAGTCGTTGGGAGAGTAGAGGCAGGTCACAGATCACCAGATTTCAGGTCAGGATCACTGGGGAGACCACCTTGTGGTGTTGGGCCACTCAAATTCAGGCTGTGGGCTTCGGGTGCAGACTCGCAGATTCGGCCTGAGCAAGAGTATGTGGGTGAACAAATCCGGTGATCACTGGAGACAAAGTCTTTCTTTTGGAAGGCAGGGCAGGTCTTCTGGGTTCTTGAGGTTGCCGGCTGCAGGACACACCAGGATTTTTCTGGAGCAGGTTCGAGGTGTGAACAGGCCGGTAGGGCTGGGGCCAAGTCAGTGGGTGTCCTCCTCCTCCTCCTCTAATTTCAGCAAAGCTTCTTCAGTCTTTCTTCTTCCCATTTCTTGTCTGAGGAGGCAAGGTTCAGGGTTGCCCCTAAATACTAGATATAGGGGTGTTACAGGTAGGTAAAGGTTGGGACAAATGGGTCCCTTCCTTGGGGTGGGTACACCCCCTATTATGCCACCCTCCAGTGGAAGGGGGGGCATATGCCTCACTCTGGCTGGGTCCCCCATCTGCAAGATGGCGGGGACTGAGAGTTCTGCTTCACCTTGCCTCCCCCACCTGAGGGGTGTGGTTGGCAAAGGTGGGCACACCTCCTTTCCTCACTTGGTTTTCCCACTGATTCTCCCGCCCAAAGTGGGGGTCTGAACTGGTGGGGGCCAGTTGCTGGAAGCAGCAATGACCTGGGGTATATTACATAGGCGGCAAGCCTTTGAAGCTTTGCCTTCATGGAGCCTACCCATCCTGGGGAGGAGGCATGGCACATCATCCCAGAATGTGCATTGTTTCAGATCCCCAAGAGCAGCAGGATCTCGGCCCAGGGATCCAGAAACATGTCTGTTGGTGGCAGCTGGCGAGCAGCCACTCAGCCTGGACGGTAGTGTTAGATCGTTTTTCAGGGGGCATCTCTAAGATGCCCTCTGAGTGCAAGTTTCATTAAATCCCACACTGGCATCAGTGTGGGTTTAATGTGATGAAAAGTTTGATACCAAACTTCCCACTTTTCAGTAAAGCCATCTTGATGCTGTGGAGTTCGTAATGACAAACTCCCAACACCATATACTCTTAATGGCAGGACTGCACTTACAATGTCTGAGAATTGGCTTACACTGTAGGGGTACAGGACTCATGCACCTGTACCCTCACCACTGGTGTCATACACCCAGCAAGAGGGGTGGCTGACGTATGCCAGGGAAGTGGGCTGTGGGCATGGCACATAGGGATGTATGCCATGTCGACTCTTCACTTTGTTCTGCACCAAAATACGCAGCCTGTAAAGACGCTGTGTGTGTGTTATGGTACAGGGCCTCTAAGGGTTTCCCAATAAGTGCTGCAGCCCTTAGAGACCTTCCCTGGCCACAGTGATTCTTGGTACCTGTGTTACCATTCACAAGGGACTGACCTGTGGCCAAAGAGTGCCAGTTGGGTCGTGTCTCAATGCCATTTTAGGGAAATAACATAGGTGCTGGGTACCTTTTTGGGAGGAACCCAGAGCACACTCAGTCAAAGTACATTAGCAGTTTGGCAAAACGTGTGGGGTAGCTATGCAAAACAGGGCACTTTCTCACCCCCCCCCCCTCCAGGACCCCCCCCAACGAAAGAGGATGAGACTAACCTTTCCCTAGAGAGTCTTTATTGTCTAAGTGGAAGAACCTGGAAAGTCCATCTGCATTGGCATGGGCAGTCCCAGGTCTGTGTTCCACTATAAAGTCAATTTCCTGTAGGGAGATGGACCACCTCAAAAGTTTAGGATTTTCACCTTTCATTTGCATTAGCCATTTGAGAGTTCTGTGGTCAGTTTGAACTAGGCAGTGAGTGCCAAACAAGTATGGTCTCAGCTTCTTCAGGAACCAAACCACAGCAAAGTCCTCCCTCTCAATGGCACTCCAACGCTGCTCCCTGGGGAGGCGCCTCCTACTTATAAAAGCAACAGGTTGGTCTTGGCCTTCATCATTTGTCTGAGATAGGACCGCTCCTATCCCTTGCTCAGAGGCATCATTCTGCACAATTAACCGCTTGGTATAGTAGGGAACCTTGAGAATTGGTGCTTTCAGGGTGGCAACATCCTTTTGACAGCTAACTGACCAATCTACCTTTTTGGGAATCTTCTTGGAGGTGAGTTCTGTGAGGAGATTCACAATGGACCCATATCCCTTCACAAACCTCCTGCAGTACCCTTTCAAGCCAAGGTATGCCTTGACTTGTTTCTGGGTTGTTAGAGCTACCCAGTCCTGGATTGTCTGATATTTGGCTGCAAGGGTTGCACTTGGCCTCCACCAACAAGCTAGCCCAAGTATACCACTGGTCCCTGCCCTATCTGGCATTTGAATGCCTTGATAGTAAGGCCTGAAGTTTGCAGGGCTTTTACAACCTTCCCCAGCTGGATCAGGTGATCCTGCCGGGTGGAGCTAAAGCCAGCAATATCATCTAGAAATGCTGCACTAAAGGACTCCATTCCAGCAAAGGCTTGATTCACCAACCTTTGGAAGGTGACAGGGGCGTTCTTTAAACCAAAGGGCATAACAGTAAACTGATAATGCCCATCAGGTGTGGAGAATGCTGTCTCTTCTTTTTCTCCCGGTGCCATGCCAATCTGCCAGTACCCTGCAGTTAAATCAAAGTTAAGTTATAGGTACTTACAAATATGGTTGCTATGTGGGGTCCCCCAAGGGTCGGCTCTCAGTCCGACCCTATTTAACATCTACGTGACCCCACTGGCCAGACTAGTAAGAACTTTCGGGATGGAGGTAGTTTCCTATGCTGATGACACCCAAATACTCGTCTCTCTCTCCCATTCAGATGTGCAGACCGCCTCCAAGTTTAGATCTTGCATGGAGGCGGTTGGTCACTGGATGATTCAGAACTCTCTTAAACTGAATGGGGAGAAGACTGAGGTGATGGTGTTTGGAGGGACCGAAAACATCTGGTCAGCCAGCTGGTGGCCTGATTCGCTTGGAGTGTGCCCTTCCCCCACAACATCTGCTAAAAATCTTGGGGTGATGATAGACCCTGCCCTGGATATGGGCAAACAGGTGAGTAGAACCATCTCCACCTGTTGGGGCTTAATCCATACCCTGCGAAGGATCAGAAAGTACCTTTCGCTACAGTCCAGAAAACAGATAGCTGTTGCACTCATTGGCTCACGCCTAGACTACTGTAATGCGCTGTACGCGGGGCTAAATAGGAGCCTCCTGCAGCGCTTACAGGTGGTTCAGAATGCCACAGCAAGATTTGTTCTGGATATTCCCAGACGTACCTCTGCCACATTGGCCCAGAAAACATTGCATTGGCTTCCGGTAGAATACCGAGTAAGGTTCAAGGTCCTGTGCATGACATACAGAGCCATTACAAAAAACAGTGACTCGGGAGTGGGCTCCATCATCTCCCACTACACTCCTGGAAGCAACTTGCGTTCCTCCGGGAAATTGCTTTTATCAGCTCCTCGCATACGAAGAGCTAAATGGGGTGGCAGGGCCTTCTCCACCCTAGCTCCCAAATGGTGGAATGATCTCCCTCTGGATCTCAGGTCCTTACCCTTGCTACAGACATTTCGTAGTGCCCTTAAAACCTGCCTCTTCCGGCAAGCCTATGTGTAATGGATGAATGGTTCTACTTTCTGATTTTATTGTTAGGCGCCTTGATACCTGCGGGTTATTGTTCTGCGTGTTATAAATTTTTATCAATCAATCAATCAATCAACCAATTTATCTATCAATTCATAAGCTCTTGGGATAGAGTGAGCATCTGTCTTGGTGACAGAGTTGGGCCCTCTATAGCCCACACAGAACCTAATTTTTCTCTTTCTACCCTGTGGATGAGGTTTGGGGACTAGAACCACTGGGAAGGCCCAGGGGCTTTCAGAGGTTTCAATAACCACTAGCTCCAGATTCTTGCTGACTCCAGCTCTGATGCTCTCCTTGGCTTGATCAGACTGACAATAGATTTTATATTTGACAGGGACAATCTCCCCAGTGTCCGCATCATGGGTACACCAGTTTGTGTGATCAGGGGTTAAGGAAAAGTGCTTAGCATAGTGCTGCAAGACTTGCTTGCAGTCAGTCTGCTGTCGGGCAGGATGTCTGGGTAGACAGCTCCATCCACTGACCCATCTGTGTGGCTTTATGAGAGGAGGTCAGGGAGAGGTTCACTCTCTGTATCCTGATCCTCATCAGTCACCATCAGCATGGTGATGTCAGCCCTGTCATGGAAAAGCTTTAGGCGGTTCCCATGGATCACCCTTTTGGGGGTCCTGCTTGTGCCCAGATCAACCAAGTAGGTGACCTCACTTTCCTTTTCTAAGATGGGGTATGGGCCTCTCCATTTGTCCTTTAGAGCCCTTGGTGCCACAGACTCCAAAACCCACACCTTTTTATCTGGTTGGAACTCCACCAGTGCAGCTTTTGGTCATACCTATGCTTCTAGAGCTCCGGCTGGCCTCGATTTTTGGAAGCTTTTTCCATGTACTCTGCCATTCTGGACCTTAGGCCTGGTACATAGTACACAATGTCTTGTTTGGGTTCTTGGAGAGGCTTCTCCCAACCCTCTTTTACAAGACAGAGTGGTCCCCTAACAGTATGGCCAAACAGATGTTCAAAGGAGGAAATCCCTATTACCTTCTGAGGCACCTCTCTGTGGGCGAAAAGCAAGCATGGTAAGAGGACATCCCTTCTCCTTTTGAGCTTTTCAGGAAGCCCCATAATCATGCCTTTCAATGTCTTGTTAAACCTCTCAACAAGACCATTGGTTTGTGGGTGATAGGGTGTAGTAAATGTGTATTGCACTCCACACTCTTTCCACATGAAGTTTGACCCTATGTCTGAAACCACCTCCTTAGGAAACCCTAACCCGGTGAAAGGCCTTGGCTACTGCAGGAGCTGTAGTAGTCCAAAGGGGAATTGCCTCAGGAATTGGTAGTGGGATTAAAGGGACCTTTGAGTGTCCACCTGTTTTACCACTGGCTTGTCAGGTGACACAGGAGCTGACAAACTCCTTTACCTTCTGAGACATCTGGAGCCAGTAAAGGTGGCTAACTAACCTTTCCCAGGTTTTGGTTCGGCCCAGATGTCCAGCTAGGGGGATGTCATGAGCTAAAGTGAGTAAGAACTCCCAGTACTTCTGAGGCACTCCCACTCTCCTAGTGGCTCCAGGGTTGGGGTTTCTGGCCTCAACGTACACTAGCCCCTCCTTCCAATAGACTCTTTTCCTATACAGTAGATTGCTGCCTCAGGCTTTCAAAGGTTGGACAGGTCTGCTGTTCAAGGCATAGATCTTCCTTAGTGGGTCCCCCTAGGTCTAAGAGCTCAACCTGGTAAGGGTCAAGTTCCATAGGCTCAGTTGCCTCCGGGGCTTTCAAGTTCTCTCCCTGAGGAGAGGGTTCCTGATTCTTTTGCTGTTCAGAAGCTTTTTCCCAGTCTTCTTACCTTTCCTCTTAGAAGGTTGGGCCATTCTTCCAAGCTCCAACACTTCTTTTTCACCCTTTCTCTTGCTCTGTGCTCTAGTCGTGACACACACAATCTAAGTGATGTCCAGTATTGCTACATGGATTTTCAATTCTAATTCTACCTCAGCCCGTGCTGAGGTTTTCAGGTCATTACCAAGTAGACACGCAGTTGGGAGCTTTGAAGAGACCACTACCTGTTTCAGGCCAGTAAACCACCCCCTCCCCCCCGTGTAAAGTCACCTTAGCCATGGCATGATTAGTAGTAACACTGTCAGCGTTGGTGACTGGGTATGTTTTCCCAATTGGGTATTGCTCTGGGGAAACCAGTGTATCTCTCACTATAGTGACACTGGCACCTGTATCCCTCAGGGCCTCTATTCCAAACCCATTGATCCAGGGGTATTGCAAATACTTCTAAGTTGGGAGGCCACATAGCTAAAGGGGCAAACTCAACTTCACCCTCAGTGAGTAGAACTGCTTCAGTGTTAACCCTTCTTTGCTCTGGCACACTGTTGATCCCATCTGGAGATTGACTACACCAACAGCAGCTGTAGGAGGACTAGGGGCTTCTTCTTAGGACAAGTAGCATCCACAGTTAAGTATCCCAACTTCTTACAGTTGAAGCACCAGGCCTTTATGGGATCAAAGTTCTACCCATTGTATCTATTACTGGACTAGGAAGAGTTTTGAGACCCCCGTGCAGGTTTTTGGGGCCCTTTTGAAGACACAGGCTTTTTATCTTTGGGGTTCTCACCCCCTTTCCCCTGAGGAGGGTTTGTAACCCCTTTTTTTTGGTCATGCCCAGTGGCTGTTTTTGTAACCCATGTCTTGGCCCAGAGTTCTCCCTTCTTTCCCAATTATTTGGGAGTAATTAGGCCTAGGTCTAACAAATGCTGATTTAACTTTTCATTAGTGCAATTACTCAAAGTGTGTTCCTTCATAAAGAAATTGTAAAGTCCTTGAAATCATGCACATTATTTCCAGTCAACCAACCATCTAGTGCTGTGTTTCCCAAACTGGGGTCCGTGGACCCCCAGGGGTCCGTGACATATTCCCAGGGGGTCCGCAGGCAGCAATATTAAAAGCACTGCAAAGTTCCTTGTAAAAGTTGCAGTTTTCGAGCAACAATAAAACTGTCCAGATAACACCAGTTATTAATGTACCTGCTGGAGAGAGATACGTTTTGTCCAGTGGCAGCTTTGACTTATCTAATGTAGCACAGAGGGTTAATATGCCTGCTGCAAAGAACGCGTGCCATCCATTAAAAAAAACATTGTTTTATGTGCATAGGTCAGTGGGTTACTGCTTTTGTCACAGAGATTGTTTTGTTACTCTGTACAAGAGACAACCATAATCTAGCAGAGTGACCTATAAACTGTCATCAAGGAGCATGGTACAAGTTAATAACTTATGTTTTTCCCAGTCTTTCATTATCCTGATGCTGCTAAAAGGGGTTTATTTGGGTGGAAATACATTTTTATTGTTAGTCAATGCTAACCACTGAGTTATGTTCTGAATCCTGAGTCTGTGCTTTTCCGGACCAAGCACTCTTTAAAAATGCCTACCAGTATGAAAGACATGTTAATCCTACACCTTGTAGCCCCCTTTGCCTTATGTAACATTTTCTCTACACTGATTTATGATTCGTTGTCTCTATATGTGTGTGATGTAAAGTGCTGTGACATCCTACAATGGTATGAGAGATGTTATAAAACAAATGAAATACATGTGGCAGATGTGCTATGTTATGTTATGTTATGTTATGTTATTTATTCTTTTGTATAGCGCGCGGCTACTCAAAAAGAGTGTCCCGGCGCTTTATGGAGAAGGAGGGCTGCAAGATGATAACATAACACCATTAAAAAGAAAAGAACAAAAGGCCAAAACAAATACATACAGGAATAAAACAGGCTACTGGGTAAACAGCCAGGTTTTAAGGCCTTTTCTGAAAGCGAGTAGGCTGGTAGCTCCTCGCAGAGTGAGCGGCAGAGAGTTCCACAACTGTGGCGCCAGTAGTCCAAAAGAGCGGCCTCCCAGGCGAGCTCTCTTCACACGCGGAACAACCGCCAAAAACAGGGATTCCGACCTCAGAGACCAGGTCGGTTGGTAGAAGACCAGTCTCTTTTGAAGATACTTTGCTCCCACCGCGTGGAGAGCTTTATAGGCCAGGGTCAAAGCCTTAAAGGCGATCCGTTTCCGGATAGGAAGCCAATGCAAGGTTTTCAACAGGCCAGATGCACTGGCCCGTCTATTTAATCCAAAGATTGCTCTCGCGGCAGCGTTCTGCACCACTTGGAGCCGCTGCAGCAAATACTCTGGCAGGCCCAGGTAAAGAATGTTAGAATAATCCAACCTGGACCCGATCAGAGCCTGCACTGTCAGTTTCCTATGCTCCTCAGACAGCAGGGGGAGGAACCTCCGCAACATCCTAAGGATGCCGAAGCAAGTGCCCGACACCCCGAGGATCTGGGATTTCAGTGTTAGCCCCGTATCCATCTTGACCCCCAAATTCTTGGCGACTTGGGAAGAACAGGACGGAGGAAACATATTAATCGGCCACCAGGCCTGCCAGTCTGGCTCTGTGCCGCACCCAAAGAAGAGTACCTCGGACTTATCGGAATTGCACTTGAGGCTGTTCAGTTGGAACCATTGGAAAACAGCCCCAAGGCAATCCCGGATACTCTCCCCGTCAAAGTCTCCTCCTCTCTTACACGAGAAGAGGAGCTGGGTGTCGTCGGCGTAGGATACGATCTGGGCCCCATACGACTCCGCTAACGCCGCCAACGGGGTCATGAAGATGTTGAATAGGGTCGGGCTCAAAATAGAGCCCTGTGGGACCCCGACTCCCAGAGGCGGCATCACAGCGGAGTCTGGCGAGGCCCAGACCGTTTGCCGGCGGCCGGCTAGAAAGGAGGAAAACCAGCCGAGCACCGTCCCCCGCAGACCTATCTCATAGAGTCTTGCGAGAAGGCCGTCATGAGGGACGGTGTCGAACGCCGCCGACAAGTCCAACATCACCAGCATGGCTTTGCCCCCAGAGTCCAGAACCCCTTTGATGGTTTCTGAGACCTCAAGGAGCGCAGTCTCTGTGCTGAGATGGGGACGAAAACCCGACTGGGTGGCGTGCAGGAGCTCGTTGGTCTCAAGAAAATTGGAGAGCACCACCTGAACGTGCTTTTCCACAATCTTCATGAGAGCCGGCAGCAGAGAGATAGGCCTATAGTTGACCGGGGCCTTCGGATCTAGGCCTGGCTTCTTGAGCAGTGGAATCACCATCGCCTGCTTCCAGGCGTGCGGGACCACTCCCTGACTCAACGAGAGATTCAGCAGCGGGTTTGCCAGCGGATTGATCACCTCCGCAACTTTCGCCAAAAATTTAGCAGGGCATGGGTCGAGGGGCGACCCCGATTTGAGATTACCCATTAGCGCTAAAGAGTCAGGGGCAGAGATCGAAGGAAACACACTCAGCGTCACACCTGGCCAAGCCCGTGGGGATAAAAAGGCCTCTGTTGAAGGGTGGTAATAAGGGAATCATTGAAGAACCCCAACAAAGTTTGTTGTATCCTGGTGCATATTAAGGTCATCATTTACTATTCTTTATAAGCTAATGCAATTCAATATATAATGATAAATGTGTTGTAGAATGCACCATTGTATCCTAAATGTTCTTGGGGGAGAACCTCCCAAAGCCCCCTTTTTAGTGGTCAGGCTCACTCACTGCACTTGATGTGCACTGTATGGGGACTGGTCTGAAAACATTTGCCAGGGCTGCTTTGGCTTCCCTGGCAGGAGCAGGTGCCTTGTACTGCGAAATAAAGCTAACCTTTTAAAAGTTAATCACGGACATGCAGCACCAACCTTCCAATTAAAATGTTCTGTTTTTTGCAAACTCTTTCAATATAAAATACTAAAATCCTTAGTAATTTGAGTATTTCTTTTGTGTGCACGTGTGTTTATTTTTTGTAATTACTCTTTGAGTGTTTGAAATTTAAATCATACAAATTGTTGGGGGTCCCCGGCTTCCAGTGGTGAGTCAATAGGGGTCCTCTGGAGTCAAATGTTTGGGAACCACTGATCTAGTGTCTTAACTGAGTAGGTAACGAAGTCAATCCAGGACTGATTTTGGGTTTTGTGAGCCCCCCTGAATCTAATTCTGTATTCCTCAGTTATGTGGCCTCAATCAGAATATTCTTCATGAGGTCATAAGACCCAGTATCTGCCTCTGTAAGGGTCTGGGGTCTGTCCCTGCTGTTACCAGTGAACAGTTGCCAAAGGAGTGCCCCCCAGTGTGACTTCTTCACCTTTCTCATTTCACAGGCCCTCTCGAAGGCCGTCTCCAAGGCTGTGAATCATTTTTTGATATCATCACCCTCTTCATATTTATGGACAATCCCTTTGGGGATTTTTGGATTATAAAATTGCTCTCTATCCTTGTTTAGTAAATTGTTGCCACCATTGATGGGTGCTAAGCCTATCTCTGCTCTCTTTTTCCAGAGCCAAGAGTCTGGTCTCTAGATCTAATAGTTTTGTCAACCTTACTAAAAGGTTGGTCTCCTCATTGAGGCTGTCCTCAGAAGCACCTGACCCACCTGTGTGGGATCTAGGTACTGTGAGTGGTATTCTTGAATTGAGGGGCACTGGAGCACTTCTTTCCCTATGAAGCTGGGGAGGCGGGGTTGGAAGTTTTTTTTTTAACAAACTTTATTCATCGTCTCATGTTACAATACAGGTAGTAAAGACATAAAAGTGTTATTTTCCTCATAACAGACCCATACTCATATGCAGTATGATAACAACACACAAGAAAAAACATACCAGTGCGCATTCATGTAATACAAACATGGTCTCACCTATACGGACAATCAGTGGAGCAGCTGTCGTTTTAATGGATCATTTCTTCATGTCGTGTTGTGTAACAATTAGCTTAGTACCTGTGTAAATAAATTGACAGTAACATACTTTTGATTAACTCCCCTACCCCCACCTGTGCTGACGAGTCACACCTCCCCATATCGTTTCCAGTTTAGTTGACAGTTGCCTAGTTTCAGAATGTGTACACTTATCAGGTGCAAGTCAAGACTAAATAACGGAAGTTCACTTATACATATGTTAATCTGCAACAATGGAGTCCCTGGGTTTAACGTCTACAACGTCAGAATGTCGAATGCTTTAAAAGATTCCAACAGTTGGTCCCAACTAATAGCGATCCGTTCCTTCCATAGGCCTCTTTTCTCTTTCCTACGGATCGCCACACTCTTTGCTAGACCCCACCTCTCTACTTCATCTTTCCAACTAAGTATTTTAGGGGACCTGGGGATTTCCACCTCTTAGTGATACCATGTTTAGCAAGGAGTAAAGCTAAGTCCTCAAACCCGGTTTGTACTTTAAGTTCCTTATGTCTTTTGTATAGACCTAGTATACTTGTTTCTACTTTATGCCATCCCATGTTCCCTACTACCTCCTGTAGGATAGTGATTATACCCTCCCAATATGTCCTCAAGGTAGGACAGTCCCATAGCATATGTAACAGATTTGCGTCTTGCTCAGGGTATCTAGGACAGTGTGGCAGGAGAGCAAGGAAAATGGCATGCAGGTGATGGGGGTCAAGTACGCTCTTTGTGTGATCATATATTGAATTACCTTAAAACTGGAGTTCCGGGAGCCCCGATTTGGGTATTCTAATACTGTTGTCCACTCCTTGTCAGACAATGGCCTATCAATAACTAGTTCCCATTTGGAATGTGTTGCTGTGAAGGGGGTAGGACGGTGAGCACGTGTGCCCCGGTAGAACCATCTGGTTAAGTGGCTGGGGGTTGGAAGTTAACCTCATCCCCTCCTTCTTCTTCTTCATCTGAGAGGTCACTCACCATTCTCAGAAGGATGGTCATTAGCATACCCTGCCAACAGCTCCTGGAGCTTTTGTTTGGAGGGATGGGACCCCATGGTAATATTTTTAAGTTTGCCTAGAGACCGTAACTCCTTAAATTCTATGTAGAGACAAAGGGTGAGGTCGAGCTCCTCAATGTGGTTCTTCATGGCATTGTTGTTATCTTCACCAACAGCTGGGTTCTTGTTAAGAGAAATTGTAAAAAAAAACTTCTAACCACTCTTACCCCTAACTAAAATGAGCTTTTATTTTACTCAAATTCTAAAGTGACTTAACCTAGGCCCTAACAAGAATTTTAGTAATTTGGAAAAGTATGTCAATTCAAAAATTCGGAATTTCTAAAGACAATTTGGGAGTTTTGTTGTGTGATCAGGTGTTGACCAATTCTGTCCAACAAATGCAAAGTTGTATATCCCACCACTGCTCCACCAATGTAGGAAGCTGGCTCTGTATATACTATACCAAAATGAGGTATAGTTTGCACAGAGTCCAGTGGAACCCCAAATGTAGGCAGAGGTAAAAGTAAATAGCACCTTACTCTCTATTTGTGGTAGTGCGGGCGAACAGTAAGGCTTTATCAGAGGGTAGTGTTAAGCATTTGTTGTACACACTCAGGCAGCAAATGATGTCACACACTCAAAGACTGAACTCAGACCAATTTGTTTGTATAAAAATATTATTTAGTTATATTTATTTTCTATAACCAAGCAAGCCTGGTACAGGTAAGTGTAAATTGTACTTTTCAAGGCAGGTTGAACTATACAAGCAAACTGAATGAAGATGGCTTTGTTACAGGTTTGTAAATGCTTTCAATACAGTGGAAATTACTGTTAGATCACTTTTGATTACTTTTCAGATTACTTTATAGATTACTTTTTCTACTCAGTGTGATATGCCTAGATATCACACCTGGGACATTTCCTAGAGAAAAGGGAAGTAAAGCAGTTTTTAGTTATTTGTAGTTTTTCAAGTTCTCTTACAAAACCAACTCCACACAAAACAATTTTCAAGAAAAACAATCAATGCAATCCTATGGGAGGAGAGTTATCGGTTTACAGGTAAGTCGTTTTTGTGTTAGAACCAGGGTTCCCCCAGGGTTAAGGATGCACTCTTGTAACACCCTCAGCTGCACTAGGGCGGCCGGGTGCAGAGTGCTGAGGCCCAATGTTATCCAAGGGGGGATAGGAGGCCTTCGGTTGATGGCTGCTCACGAGCAAGCCACAGGGTTGTGGGAGCAAAGCTCCTGGTGTTAGGCTCAGGGCCAAGGGGGATCTGAGTTAGCACTCAAAGTACACCGGCTCAGGGGCGGCTGGGTGCAGGGTGCTGTTTTGTCGTTAGGTGCCCTGTTGTTTTCAATGGGGATTCTCCCGTTGTGAACAAAGACTGCAGGCTTGGGGACGAAGATCTTCTGGAGGTGACCACTGGTTGGAGAGGTAAATTGGGATGCCTGAGGATGCTGGGACACCGTCGGTTGGGCCACCTAAGGCCGTGGGACGTTGGGTGCAGGGTTGTCTTTAGGCGTTGGGTTTTCTTACCAGCTCCGGACGTGGTGGATCCTCCAGAAAGAGACTGCATGATCTCATGTCAGGATAAGCCAGGGAGAACTGCTCGTGGTGTTGGGCCACTCGAACTCAGGTCATAGGCTTCGGGTGCAGAGTGGGGCAGACTTGTGAATTTGACCGGAGCCAGACTCTGTGGGTGAGCAAATCCGGTGCTCACCCACAGTACTGCACTTACAATGTCTAAGAATTGGCTTAGACACTGTAGGAGTACAGGGCTCATGCACCTATACCCTCACCACTGGTATACTGCACCAGGCTAGAGGGGTGGCTGACCTATGCCAGTACAGTGGGATGTAGGCATGACACAGGGATGTGTGCCATGTTGACTCTCCACTTTGTTCTGCACCAAAACACGCAGCCTGCAAAGGCAGTGTGTGTGTGTGTGTGTGTGTAAAGGTACAGGACCTCTAAGGGTGGCACAATAAGTGCTGCAGCCCCAGGAGGCCTTCCCTGGCCACAGTGCCCTTGGTACCTGTGGAACCATTTACAAGGGACTTACCTGCAGCCAAAGACTGACAATTGGGTTTTGTCTCAATGCAGTTTTAGGGAAAGAACATAGGCCCTGGGTACCTGTTTGGCAGGAACCCAGGGCACACTCAGTCAAAGTACATCAGCAGTTTGGCAAAAAGTGGGGGTGACCATGCAAAAAGAGGGCACTTTCTCACAGTATACCTCTACATTAAGATCTACTATGCACTGACCAAGAAGCAACCAAGAGTATTTCTGAGATTCCATTTCACCAGGGATAATGCTACTACCCCTACATTGGTTCATGGAGTGCCTGTCTTTGACATCTACCAGGCTGCAACATGGGTGTCAGTGTATACCTTCATTAACCACTACAGCCTTGACAGCCAAGTCTGACAAGAAGGGCATTTTTTCTGCTTTGTCCTGCACGACATTTTGGTCGATGTCAACTCTACAGACTCTCCACCTGGAGAAGTGCTGATTTTGTATCTGTTTGAAGGTGAGAAGTCTGCAGTTAGAAGTATCCTTCAGAAGAACAGGTTGCCTACTTTCCGTGACACTCTTTCTGGTTGATACTTTCTGGTATTTTTTATTTATTTGTAAAGTTATATATAGCGAGAACATGACCCTTTCAGGTATCAGAGCTCTGTACATCAGGAAGCCACTCTCAGTTTTGCTACCCCACACCCTCCCCGTCTGTGTTCATTCTGCTGCCTTCTTTTTGCAACCACCTTACACACACAGACACACACTTTTAACAAAGCATTTGGAATGCAGTAGGTCTCGCATTTTTGACAGTTTAAGCTTTTGGCATTGTAAATGACAATGCATTTTATTTATATTTTAAAAACCAAAACATAAATAAAAGGGATTGTCATTTACAAGGCCAATAGCTCAAACTTGCGTAAATGCGCGACCTATTGCATTGCAGATGCTTGTTCTGGTTGAAATCTGTTCTGTCCTTCAAGTATTCTTGTGTCACTTTTTGCGACAAATGCTAGGTCTCTGACTCAGTATCATAGAATGGTAAAAATAAACCCTGATGATGCACTCCAAGTAGAGATTCGCTCACAGGGTCCGACTAGAAACCAAAGTCAGCCCTGGGAAAAATGTTCAACTCACACCCACACTACAGGAGGCTGTAAGTCGAATGACGCCTTGTGGGAAGGTTTAGTCATGGTAGTCCACGCTGTTTTAAAGCAGCCCCCAAGTGTCCACCATATAGGGGAGATGCGAGGCTGTCAGACAGGACAGTCCAGCCTTAATTTTTTAACAAATCTGAAGCTTAGAGTGCAGGTATATTTGCACTTTTGCAGCAGACTTGGACTTGCCTTTCTGGCAATAGAACAGTACCAGAAGTAATGACCACAATCTCCATATATGTAGTTTTTGTGCAAATTTGGTCTGTGGTCATGGAAAACCTATCTTCTTAATGGGTAGAGCATTTACTACAGAAACATGTGAAGCAGAAGAGAGAAGATGAGGTGCAGGTGCACCCCTATGGAGGCTTGCATGCAGGCAAGGTAGAGGGAAATGACACACACAAACACATTGTAATGGTAACTTGTAAAGCGCATGTATCACCCCGCCATGGGGTATCTCAGCACTGTAGACCGCTGGGGAACCCGTCCTGGCTTTCCCTGTGAGATGGTCCCTGCTGGGTATCTCCAAGGTGAAGTTATGAGTAGGGAGCTACCCTTTCTGTCAGGAAAAGGACTGGGTCAACAATTATGAGAAAAACAGGGTGCCTTTTCCTGATTGTTATACCTTATTCGGTGTGCCTCTCCCCCTGGGGGTGGCCACCTCTGTGTGTACAAGAATTGTGCAGTCTTATTTAGGTTACCAAATTTACAACATGAACTAACAACCCTTCAGTGTCATAGGGGACCATATATGAAGCAAAGACTTGTTTAAAAATTGTCATACATTTATTCAAGAAATTTTTGTTTAAAAAGTCATAGTACTACAAAACTGTTGCATTAAAAACCGTTACACGATATATGTTCAATTTATACAAACAATATTAATAACACATTTCTTAAAACAATTTTAGTTTTTAAAAATTTTTTTGCTTATGCAGCATTATTTTCCAAAAAACATATTTGTTTTTCTCATATCTCCAAGGTGAAACCAGGCATCCCCGGCGTATGTGGGGGGCCGTTGTGGAGATAAGGCAAGCTAATGCCCAGAGTTGCTGAGTGTGATCCCTGGTTAGAGTAGGCACCGAGGCGAGAATTATCGAGTCCGCTGACCCTGGTCCACGACCCTGTTGCGTCGGGAATTGAACCCTGGTCCCGGGCCATCCCCTGCTTCCGGGTCTGCCACCTCTAACCAGTGAGCCACACCACTCCACTCCCTCTCATTCTTTATTTCTTCCCACCCCCCACTCGGGCTAGATGAGCTTCTTGGTGTGCCTTAAAATGTATCCCTTGTCACTAATTTACTCCAAAATGCCTTTAGTGGATAATCCCTGTAATGATAACTTAGAATCACATCCAGTCTTGTTCAATGTTACTAACACATTTTACTCACTAGAGTATACAAATGTGGAGGAACAAAAAGAAACTAAAATCATATTCAGAGTCCGGATTCGGAATGTTCATCTAAATAATATATAAAGTGGTGCCATAGAAAAAGATAAAAAGAAATAATAATGAGTGTGTGGTAGGACCGCATAATCTTGTGGAAGGGCAAGCCACGGAAGTTAGACTCTGGGAAAGCTGCATCTTTTTTGTGGGAGGAATCTATTCATTAGTAGAGACTTTGCTTCACGTTTGAATAGGGCAGTTGAAGGGTTGGATCTGTTCTCAGGAGGAAGTGAATTCTAAATTTGTGGGGCAATTTCAGAGAATGAACGTTTGTGGGTTTTCTTTTCTTTTAATTTGCAGGACCTGGGTAGAAAGGAGCCTGTCAAAATCTATTCTCTCGGGGCAAGATGGCGGCCGCAACTGTGGCCGAGTGAGGTGCTATTCTGGTGCTCCGTACAGCCTTCCTACCTGAGGTGCTCACACGCTGACACGCTGACACGCTGGTTTCTTCTTTGACTGTCGGATTCCGCGCTCCATGGTTTGGCGGTTGTTTGAAGTCCGTAGGCACTGCTTTGCCCGAAACCCCGGAGGTGAAGGTGAAGTGAGCCGGTCGCGGCTCCTGTGCTGACCTGGAGTGCTGACCCGGAGTGCATTACTGCAGCTGCAGCTGTCGATACAAACGCCATAGACGCTACACAGCTACACAGTGGAGCATCCAACGGCATCTTTCTGTGAGTGTTGCAAGCGCTATCAAACGGTTCGAAAGGAATTATAAGAGCCTTATTTCCTTACAATACTTTACTGTCTCTCTAACCTGCCGGCGTTGAAGCTCTATGTTTTCGACCTTGAGTTTAAACGTACTTTACTGCTTGCCCTCTCAGAATTCCGCAGACTTCCCTAAGGGATACAATACAGCTCTACAACATCTCTACAACAGGCAAAGCTGAAAGTCAGCGAAAATAGCGAAAACAAACAAGCTAGTCTGGTGCATTCTGGGACCAGTAGTTTTTTCATTTAAAGAGTTTCATTTCTGTCAATAGATGTTGCATAAGGAAGTGGCATATTATAGACTTGGCAACGAGCTTTAAGGAAGGAACACTCAGCTTTCATTTAACGCTTAGCCTATAAGATGGCGCCAAAGGGCAGGGGTTCTGCCAGGAACAAGGGAGTGGTAGCAGTTGAATTGCCAGTTGGGGCATTAGCGTCTGGAGAACTAAATTTGGCGTCTACAAGCTCCAAAAGTGTTACAAGTGCTACTAGCACTGATCCTAAGGCTAAGGGGAGTGCTATAAAGTCTAAGGCTGGAGGGGCTACCAGTAAGCAAGTGGAGAGTACAGTGCCTGAAGATACGGTTCTAGCCTCAAGTAACCAACCATTGGCGGCGCAAGGTGCCCTAGGAGATATCCAAAGTCAATATCGCGATTCAGCAGCACACCAGCCTCTGGCTCAAGAGATACCTGTTAAGCAGAAGACTGTTGCAGCTATATTTGATAAAAGGCGAGCGGTGAAGACCAAAGAGACCACAGTGGCTGCAGCAACGCCGCCAAACAAAACAAAGGATCCTCCTCAGAAGGAAACAGGAACGATGCTAGATTCAGCTTGCAAAATTGTCGAACTTGAATCTGATGGAAAATTCTATTCTATGTCAGATTTAACGAACTTGTCAGATAAGGAGCATGAGTTAGATAGCTCCAGTAATCTGGGGGATTGGGGGGATTTACCAGATGACTTTGAAGGAGAAGAGCTTGACCAACTTGACCGGTCTGCCTTACCGACTACAGTGAAGAAAATAACTGATTTTATGGAGGGAGTACAGCAGGATCAAATACAGCAGGTTCCGCAGTTGAACCTGGAGGAGGAATTGGAAGAGGAATTGGAAGAGGAGCTGGAAGAGGGCCCAATCACCCTCGGCTTTATCTATAAGACTATCATGGCTCATCGAACCGAGACAAAAGCGGATGGCTTACGCACTCAAGGAGCAGTAAGGAAATTACAGAACACCGTGAGACGGTTGGTCAAAACTTGCGCTGAAGTAACCACGAGGGTGGTTGAAGTTGAGGAGAGCGTCTCATCCGTCGAAGATACACTAGTGAAGCAACAGAGGGTCGTGGAGTCTCTACAAAGATCTGAGTCCGACGTCGAATGGAAGCTTACAGACCTCGAGAATCGGGCACGCCGTAATAACCTGCGGGTGCTAGGAATTGAAGAATCGAAGGAGGGAGCAGACCCACGCAAATTTGTTGTACAGCTATTCAAGCAAGCTTTCCCCGAATTAACCGCCTGGAACTGGGATGTTGAAATAATCCGTGCTCATAGATTCGCTTTTGTGTTGAGAAATCGGGGCAAGGAAGATCAAAGTAATCAGAATCTCTACCCAAGGGCTATTCTAATTTGCCTGAATAATTACTTGCTACGTGAGGCCATATATGATTTAGCAAGGCCGGAGAAGAAAAGAGCCGCTATGGGTTGTGAGTTTTTCGTTCGCCCAGACTTTTGCCCAATGACTGTCAAAGAACGCTGGCAAATGCGAAAATTAATTGCTCCGTTTCAAGAAGCAGGAGCGCAGGTTTTCCTGCTCAATCCTTCTAAGCTTAAAGTTATTGTAAAAGGGAAAGCGAGGTTCTTTACTTCATGCAACTCAGCACGGGATTACTTAAAGGAGATGGCTGAGCATACTAAAAGATAGATATTCATTTATACAGTGATCACCTTGCCCAGGGGGAATCTTCTCTGTTGAGTGGGCCTGATTTGCCAGCTGAGTAGCTCACCGTTTTTTTTTTTCCTTTAGCATATGTTTATAAGTGCCTATCTTTTTTTTTCAGCAAACTCTGCTTCTAAATTTTGCTATTCAAATGCTTAGCTTTGATGTAATGGGGTACCTCGGAACTTTCATCTCTACGACTAAGATACTAGGTTGGACATAGAGGTTGGACATAGAGGTTGATTGCAATGATCAGGCTATGCAGGCTATGAAGGTTAATAGCCTATAACTGTGTGGTGGGTTTTCTCTTGTTCCTGATTCTGGAAAACCCATTTTCTTTTTTTTTTTTGTGTGGTACCTATATTCATTTGTGAATTGTTAGAGAAGGAAATATGTAAGGAGTAGAGGGGTAAAAGGAATGGCACAGGTGTTGGTAGGGAGGCTGACGGGGGGGGCACGGTCATAGCATCTCAACATCACTGAGGACTTGGTCCTTAAGCCTCACTTTGGGTGGTGGGGGTGTGGGGGGGGGGAAGAAATGAGGGTGGGGGGGAAGGAGGGTTCCAGGGTGGGAGGGGACTGGGGGGAAAAAACAAAAAAGTGTTTGTTTGCATTGCAGAAATGGTATTACAGTTTGAGTATAAGCACATTGTGTTTTGGCTTCTAATTCTTTTTTATTCTGATGGGGCAGGATAAATTGGTAGTTTGTACATGGAATGTATGTGGCCTCAATGATAGGAAAAAGCGAGCTCTCTTTGCTAAAATTGTTCAGTTGATGCGGACAGATATTCTGTGTATACAGGAAACGCATGTACCGTGGGGGAAGCGGGATCTTCTCAGATTGGCTGGCTACGAGCTCCTTATTTGCTCCAAACAGACTTCTATGATTAGAGGGGTCGCTATATTTATGAAACGGGGATTAGGTTCCTGTAAAAGAACATTGGGGGACAGAATGGGTAGGTGGACGATAGCTGAAGTCTGTATATCTGGTAAACTATTAACGATTTGCAATGTATGTGGGTCGAATTTAGACGATCCGGAGGTGGTGCAACTGCTAGATGTGGAATTGGCAGCTTGGCCTACTCCACTCTTAGTATGTGGGGATATGAACATTAATGCTCCAAGTGACTTCGATTTAGCTACAGATTCAAATTATGTGGGTAGAAAGCCAAAAGTGTTCAAAGCGCTTCAGTCCTTCCTCCAGGAGCATGGTTTGGTGGACCTATGGTACTTGCATAATAGAGCGCAAGATGGGTTCACATATCATTCCATTCCCCATAACAAAAATGTTAGGTTAGACTATGTTTTTCTTTCAGAGCAGATGGCAATTGCTTCTAATATTTCCTGCTTCCCACGACTCATATCTGACCATAACCCTTTAATAGCAGAGTGAGGATGGCCTCGAACTAGGAAACCCCCTAGGGAGTGGACATTCGAAAGAAAGTTGTTTTATGATGATGAATATCGGGGCCATATTAAAAAGTGGATAGCACAGTTTCTAGAGATAAATATTGGGTCGGCATCTGACCAAATAGTATGGGACACATTGAAGGCTGGATTACGGGGGAAGACTAAAAGTTTCACCTCATATAGATGGAAGTCTGAGCAAGAGCAGATGCGTAGGCATGTCGAGGAGTTAAGAGAGGCAGTGATTCAACTAACTCTGAATATTAAGAATGGTTATGAAACCCAGTTGAGTCAACAAAAAGTAGCAATTTTGAAAGCCCAAGTATTAGAGTCATTTGGAAAAGATCTAGCTTTGAAGTACTTACAATATCGTACAGAGATGTTTGAGTTTGGGGAGAATTCTGGTAAGGTCTTAGCCAAGAGACTCCGCCAGCGTACTATACAGAGTCAGGTAGTAAAAATCCAGGATCAACATGGAATAATATATGATACCCAAGAGGAAGTTAATAGAGTTTTCCTGGATTTTTACTCCTCCCTGTATACGGAAGATGGGGAGGATATCCCTGGGTTGGATGCTGAGAGGGCTATGGAGGAGTTCTTCAAAGGTGTTGAGACAGTTAAAATTTCTCAAGAACAGGCGCAAGTTTTGGGTTCTCCTATCCAAATGGAAGAATTGGAGTTAGCAGTTAAATCTTTAGCTAATGGTAAGGCCTTTGGCCCATATGCTGTCCCATTGGAATTTTACAAAATTTATTTTGATGATATTAAATTGTTTTTTCTTGAGGTCCTTAGAGCAGCGCAGAAGGGCATAGTGCCAGAATCATGGCAAAATACAACTATAGTTCTGTTCAAGAAAAAAGGGAAATCAGAGCTGCTCCCGGCATCATTTAGGCCGATATCATTAATCAATGGAGATTCGAAAGTCTATTCTAAAATCATGGCTCGTCGACTAGCACAAGTGATCACTCCATTGGTCTCCATATATCAGCATGGATTTATTCCAGGCAGAGACACAGCGGACCATCTTAGGCGTTCTATTGCATTGTTAGATTGGGCTCATGTTACAAAATCGCCCCTCGGATTGATCCTGTTGGACGCCGAGAAGGCGTTCGACAGGGTCTCCTGGAGGTTTTTATGGGCAGTACTTAGATGGAAGGGGTTTCCAGATGGATTTATACATGCAGTTTCTGCTATGTATCTTTCCCCAAGGGTCCAACTTTGTATCTCAGGGCAACAGACTAGCTTTTTTTCTATCACTAGGGGCACACGGCAGGGGTGTCCTTGTTCACCCCTGTTGTTCGCCCTATATATAGATCTGTTTCTCTCTAAGATCCTGGCTAATCAGGCTATAGTCCCAATTAGGGCTGGTGACACCTCTTACAACCTGTTAGCTTATGCAGACGACATAGTCGTGATAACATCTGATGTCCAATCTGCATTTCTGGCATTGAAGGAATTAGCCAATCAGTTTGGAGCAGTGTCGGGCTATAAGCTCAATGTTTCAAAAACGCAGGTGGTTCAGACTCCCGATATGCCTATATCCGATGCCCCAGTGGTTTCTGAAGCTGTGTACTTGGGGGTGCAGATAAGCTCTATAGTTGATAGGATTCCGGAATTAAATATCCTCCCAATGATAGAAGCAGTTAACACCAAACTGGAGAGACTTGACAACCTACATTTATCCTTATATGGCCGCTGTAGTGTCCTGAAAATGATAGTCTTCCCGAAATTTTTATATTTGTTTAGAACCGTTCCCTTGTTATTTTCTCAAAACAGTTTGGTTAAGGCAGAGAGGGTTTGTAGTAGGTTTTTGTGGGGATATAGACGGCCACGACGAGCAGCATAGGGGCACTTTATCAATATATAGTGTCAACTTTTCCGGACGACTTATTAGTACAAAGTGCCAAGTGGGAAGCTAAATTAGGTCTGACAGGTATTGACTTAGCCCTGGTATTGGAACTTGCTAGTAAGGTCTTGCATCAGGTTCATTAAAGACACAAAATTATATGGCCATGTTAGACCTGTACTATACACCAATGAAGATCGCAAAATGGGGTGCTAGTAAGGGCATCACTTGTGCTCGCTGCCATTCGTCGACCGCAGACATAATACATATGTTCTATGCCTGCCCAGTACTTGTAGGGTTTTTTGATGATATTGAGCATTTTATCAATTCCATACTTAAGATAAACTGCTCAGTGACTCCTGCATTAGTAATATTCGGGGTTGATGTGGGCAATAGCTTAGCTGGTACACAGTCATTCTATAAATTAGCTCTGCTATTCATTGCTATGTCCCAGGCACGTTTATGTATCACCTCTCAGTGGTTATCTGCTGAAGCCCCGACGTTTGCACAATGGCGAGCAAGACTGTTAGCCCTCCATCGGCTAGAATTTTCTGTGTTTTCGGGCAAAGGGGGGAGGAGCCGGATATTGGCAACCAGTATCTGGGCACCGGTGGCTGAATGGGTTGGCTAAATATCTATTGAGTTACTGGGTATCGATTGTTGTGTATCTTCCTCCTTTAGGAATATTGTTTATTATTCCCTTGTCGATATCGATTTTGTATGTTTTAAAATCGCCACTTTAGTACTTATCATCTGATCATTTATATGGATGTGCAAAGTTAATTTTTTATTTATTTATTTATTTTTCTTTTTTTCTCTTTTTTTGTTTAAACCCTTTTCTGCAATGTGTATTGTAATATGTTTCTTTTTTTTGTCTAATAAAAAAAATAAAAAATAAAAAAAATAAATCTATTCTCTCTTGATAGGGCCAGTTTGTTGGCCAGGTAGGCTGGAGTGTTGTGGGGAAGAGCTTTGCGAGTTATGCAGATGATTTTAGGTGGATCTTTGCCTCAGAGCATAGCCAGTTCAGTGCTTTTGAGGTTTGGGGTAATGTGATCGCTTTTTTTAGACTGTGATAAGTCACTGCATTGAAGGTTGCCTTCAGAGGTGCCAGTTTTACTTCATATAGACACACGAGCTAGCACTGCCATAACATAGTTAGGCAATAACCAGTGCTTGAGTGGCTTTCTTGAGATTTGCAGTCAGCAGAAAAGGTTTTAATTTCCTTAGTGCGTGCAGTTGTTGCCACTGGTGGCAGCACTGATGTGATCATGCATAGAGAGATGATTGTTCAAGGTTATTCCTACCTGGGCTTCCCCTTCTGTGGAGTGGCCTATTTTTTATATCTAAAAAAGGTCCTAAGTTACTATTCAGCACACTGGTACCAACATTTGTTAACACTCCGCATATAAGGGTGTAAAGAGGAAAAAATAAGAAACTGACATAAGTGTGGAGGGGTGGCGCTTCAATGGCCCGCTCTGCCTCCTTTGGGTGTGTACTGAGCTAATGCAAAGGTGCATGGTGCCATCAGGCTGTGCACTGCTGAATAAAAGTTTCTGGATCCAGTTTGGCACCTGGAGAGTATTCTAAGGTGAGGAATTTGCAATTATATAACGTTACTGACGGTAAGTCATTTATTCTTCAGAGGTGACTGAGTCACCACCATCAAACCCTATAAACATGTGAACTACAACTCCATTTCACTGCGCCACATACTGCTGCCTATCATACCCAGCACCATGACAACCATGCTGTTACTGGCTTCCCTGCATTATCTGAGCATCATCAACCATAGCCACCTCCCCATTATGGTCCTTTTTTCTCAACTGGAAAGTTCCGGTTTTACATGCCCTTGAACAGTGTTCTTCCGCACTCTGCACTCCTTGTTTGTAGCTGGACATCCTGTATGACAAGAGCAGTGACACAGTCTAATCTGTGGCATTTAATTGTGGGCTCATGCTCAGCTCTTCTTGTTTTTTCCCAACTTTGTCAGCAGCACATTTAACTGTCTCTTCAAAATGTGTCTTAGAAATGGGAAAATTATTCATCCAGTTTTCCCCAAACACTTCTGTGACTACTAAATACGTTTAGCAATTGTTACTACCTACTCAGAGTGGGATTAATACAAAACAAGCATTTACAATGCAATGGTTTCGCCTTTGGAAAAGTTAGAGCTATTGGCATTGTAAATGACAAAATTTTTATTTATGTGTTGGTTTTGAAAACAGATAAATAAATGGCATTGTCATTTACAATGTCAATAGCTTAATCTCTCGCAAATGCCACACACACACACACCCACACAGAGCCCCCCACACACACACCCACACAGAGTGGGTAATGTCCGCGCTATATAAAAATGCACTAAATAAAAAAACTCTGTGCTTAGTTTCTTCCACAGTATTGAGTTTTAACGGGGTGGGCCCTGAAAACTCGTGGACCCTTGCTTCCGTCTCTGCCTGTGTCTTTTGTCAGCCGAACAACTCACAAAGCCCGTCGTCTACAATTACTTTTGGGATAGAGTTTCTATATTGAGGCCCACAATGCCTCGCTCTGGACTTGCAAATGCCCTTGCATAGTTAAATGACAAAAAGCTGCCTGTTGCTATGGCGCTGGCCAATCAGCAGGAGGCGCCAGATCAAAGGGTGAAATCCAAGCCGCAGCTTCCAGGGGGAGGTCAGACCTCTGGTTACGTGAGTTAGGGCTGGTGATAACTCAAGCAGACTTATTCGTGAGACACGGGCAGGTGCGCGTGATAAACACCCGCATCACGCGGAGTCTCGCGAAATGATAGCATTGCATCACTACGGTCATTTATAAGGAGCGCCCTCGCGAATAATGCCCGTTTGACCAATTAGTTGCGTTGCTGCTTCGTGGCACACGGAGGACGCACATTATTGTTGTCTTGCCAACATGTGACAACTCTAATCAGGAAAATGTCTAGGACAGCGGACACCAGAAGAGGATTGGACGCGCTGACTGAAACCGCTCATTCTCCTAAAAAATATTGAGGGCATTAGACGATGAAAAACAGGCACATTCGTGATTTCCGCTTAAAAATATGTTATTGTTTTGGATATTGACCAGCCTGGTGTGGTGTGCCAAAGTCTAATTTAGCAATGACATATTTAAACAGTAGAGGCGTGGTCAGCGATTAAAGTTTCTATCAAACTTTGAGCATGCAAACAATTGTGCGTGTTCAAGGAGCGAGCGAGGACCAGGTTTAATGCTGAAAGACCCGGACAGGATTCCAGGACTGGAGCAGGTGTCCTATTGTTTAAGTGGCAGCCGCCTGGGGTCGGACAGATCAGGTGTCTGTCTGTCTCTACGCTTTCGTGTCAATGCACCATATTCTGTAGGAGTGATTCGTGATAGACGCATTCTAGGAGTATATATATACTTTTTTTACAGTACCGTTTGTGGTATATGTTTTTCTGATATCTAGCCGGGGCATTGATATTATGTGGATTTGCCGCATAAATCCAGTCGCCATTGTTGCAAGAAAAGGCACATTATATGGCATAAGGCGGCACATTGTGTCACTATAATCTTGCGTTGCTGTCTTTGTAACAACCAGTAGTATTGTCTGGGCAGAAGTTTCAGCTCATTGCTATACATTCGGTTCATAATTTTGCCAATCTGCTACTAAAAGGTGACCAGTTAACCTTTGAAGTGTCATCTCGAGTTTCAGTAACTTTTGAATCGATTGAGCTAGAATCTATGCTTGTCGAAAATGATAATTGTACAGCAGAATGTGGCAAATCCATAATTATGCAGAAAACGCCGTATTTTCATTACCGCATAATTACTACAACCCTGATAATTGCTGCTAGTAGCAAATGGGGTCGGTTACGCTATGCAGCAAAGTTGTGCCTGTTTTTCTAAACGGTTAAATGCCCCCCCCCCCCCTTCTCCTTTTAGTAAATGTGCAATTGATGTGTAGCGCCCAATGTCGGAATTTTGCAATATATAAGCGCTAACAGATTGGCCAGATAAAGGAACTAGGTGCAGAAAATAAAGTGATTTGTCCAGGATCATATAATATATTCTGTGTGTCGGGGTTATGACGGTGCTCTTTCAGTTCCATCTAATATGTTAATATTATTTGTATTTATAATTTTTTATGTGCGACTTTACCTGTCCGGGTTTCGGGATGCCGATTCTGTGTAGCGCTCAATTGCTGCACCACTTCTAAGCACTGTGGTTAACAGGTGTTATTTCTACCCAGCAGTGTCTTAGTACTCCGCATGTCGACCTTTGAAGGCTGAAAGTGTTAGTTGGCCCTTTCAGGGTTTGACCCCGTGCGCTGCAACACCAGCTGTCACCAGTGAACCCTTAAGGGGTGGTAACAGATGGGAAGCTACAGCGCAAAGGGCATCCGCTTTTAAGTAATTTAGCCGTCAGAGCACACGCCTAGGGAACTAGCAGACAATTGGGGGTCGGCACTTGTACTTTCTGCTGGTCTCCTGGGGCGCAGCGCGTCAATCTAATGTGAACCCACCACGACAGGCTGAAAAATACGACCTGAAACGATGACGCACTGTATTTGAGCACGCCTTTTTTTGTTGCACTTCACAGCGGCAGGGGCTTGTGAATGGCCAAATGGCAGATGTATGAGGAGAGGGGGGGGAGGGAGGGAGCAGCGGGGATCGAGGGCAGATTAACGCCGCATTTTCATTACCGCATAATTACTACAACCCTGATAATTGCTGCTAGTAGCAAATGGGGTCGGTTTCGCTATGCAGCAAAGTTGTGCCTGTTTTTCTAAACGGTTAAATGCCCCCCCCCCTTCTCCTTTTAGTAAATGTGCAATTGATGTGTAGCGCCCAATGTCAGAATTTTGCAATATATAAGCGCTAACAGGTTGGCCAGATAAAGGAACTAGGTGCAGAAAATAAAGTGATTTGTCCAGGATCATATAATATATTCTGTGTGTCGGGGTTATGACGGTGCTCTTTCAGTTCCATCTAATATGTTAATATTATTTGTATTTATAATTTTTTATGTGCGACTTTACCTGTCCGGGTTTCGGGATGCCGATTCTGTGTAGCACTCAACTGCTGCGCCACTTCTAAGCACTGTGGTTAACAGGTGTTATTTCTACCCAGCAGTGTCTTAGTACTCAGCATGCCGACCTTTGAAGGCTGAAAGTGTTAGTTGGCCCTTTCAGGGTTTGACCCCGTGCGCTGCAACACCAGCTGTCACCAGTGAACCCTTAAGGGGTGGTAACAGATGGGAAGCTACAGCGCAAAGGGCATCCCCTTTTAAGTAATTTAGCCGTCAGAGCACACGCCTAGGGAACTAGCAGACAATTGGGAGTCGGCACTTGTACTTTCTGCTGGTCTCCTGGGGCGCAGCGCGTCAATCTAATGTGAACCCACCACGACAGGCTGAAAAATACGACCTGAAACGATGACGCACTGTATTTGAGCACGCCTTTTTTTTGTTGCACTTCACAGAGGCAGGGGCTTGTGAACGGGCAAATGGCAGATGTATGAGGAGAGGGGGGGAGGGAGGGAGCAGCGGGGATCGAGGGCAGATTGGTAGACCCAGAGAAAGAACAAGGAGAGCAGCAAACGAGATGGTGAGGGCATGGCCCCAACGAAGCTCTGAAGTAGATGATACATATTTAATTTAAGTGACAGAGGAGGCACATTTTTCGTGTTCAACAAAATCAACGATTCTGCAGGCCACACATGCCATTCAGCATCTCGCCGCCTCCCCCCCCAAAATATATATATCCTCCCATACAGTGCTAATGAAAGAAATTTAATAATTAAACAGAATCCAAAGGGAGATAAAATCTCGCTGTACATGCTTTCCCTTAAAATAACCCCGTCTGTTTCACGTGTAACGGGAAGGGGGGGGGGTCGGGCAGACACACGGACAGGGGGGGGTCGGGCAGACACACGGACAGGGGGGTCGGGCAGACACACGGACAGGGGGGGGTCGGGCAGGCACACGGACAGCGGGAGGGGGAGGCGGGCAGGCAACATAAGACGGGAAACATAGAAAGTGAAAACACATTTATAAACAAAATGCTCCTTACCTGATCGCCTCGTGGGAACTCGAATCTTGCAGCCAACTCCAACAACAAACACTTGTAAAAAGACGAAAACAGGACTAAAAAAAAAATAACACACACCCACCACCGTGATGACGAACAGAAGTGGGTGGAGAGGGAAAAAATCGCGGGAACGCCCCCGAATCTGGTCCGGCCTTGACGGACAGATCCAGCTCCCAATGGCTAGCCTCCATTTATGGAGCTAGCCAATGGGAGCCGGGGGACGTTCCCGAAGTCCTTATTGTAAGCAATGGATTTCGCCTGCGCCGAAAAGCTGCGCAGAGCGCAGCCTTCGGCAGGCGAAACCCAAAAAGGGCTCCTAAATGTCTTTATTATAATTAACCAAATGTTAGTTATGCAGGACTTTTATTTAAAGAGAATAAACCTAGTGTAAAATATGTAACTTCGTTTGCCGTTAAAGTAGAAAAACGGCTTTAATCTGATTGAAACGTCCCCAGACATATTTAGTGCCTCCCATTCATTTTCATTCTGCACAGAAGATAAGTGTTGAAATGCCCTTTGCCCTTCAAATGCTATACGATGCAGTAAACATGTTTTGTTTTACGTCAGGCCGTGCCTGCCTACGGTCGCCTGTTCCTCATTCCTGTGATTCCAGTAAACGAGAGACCTTCACGAACCAAAGGAATTTCCGAGGTTTTTTTTTTTACTTCCTTTATGGACACTCCATTCTATGTTGTTGAGTATCGGGGTGGAGTGGGAGGCCGCGTATCATGCATGAAGCGCTTTGCTGATGCCGGTCGAGCAGAGCACCTGTTAGATGTGCCTGCAGAATGTAAAGTGGATTCCTATAACCCGATATTTCTCAGTGTTTTATTTGCAGACAGCATAGCTCAGAAACCGAAGGAGGCAAACCTTGCTCTCTTTTTCTAAGTTCTGAACATTAAGCACTACCTTTGGGTAATATTGGGTTAAATTAACTCACTTTACAGACTGCAGGCGCGTAAAACGGGATGCTCGTCTCTGCGCCAGCAAAGCCCTTCATGATATGGCCACACATGTTACCACACAATACAGAAATAACTCAGACTGACACTGTCTGTGGAACAGGGCAGTAGAACAAAGAACATACATATTTCTTCCTTGCCTGGTCAGGGGTAGTAAGCGCGATATAAATGCAATTATAATACATTTGTTAAACTTCAGACCTAATCTTTACCTTTTATGCCGTTCAATTACATATTTCCTTTTTCTGGATCGAATCTGTTCTGTCCTTCAAGTATTTTTGTGTCACTTTTTTGCGACGAATGCTAGGACTCTGACTAAGTAGCACAGAATGGTAAAAATAAACCCTAATGATGCACTCCAAGTAGAGAACCGCTCACAGGGTCCGACTAGAAACCAAAGTCAGCCCTGGGAAAAATGTTCAACTCACACCCACACTACAGGAGTCTGTAAGTCGAATGACGCCTTGTGGGAAGGTTTGGTCATGGTAGTCCACGCTGTTCAAATGCAGCCCCCAAGTCTCCACCTCCATATAGGGAGATGCGAGGGTGCCAGACAGGGCAGCCAAGGCCTGATGTCTCAACAAATCTGAAGCTAGAGCGCAGGTATATTTGCTCTTTAGCTACAGACTTGGACTGGCCTTTCTGGCAATAGAACATTACCAGAAGTACTGACCGAAAGGTCCGTATGTGCAGTTTTTGTGCAAATGTGGTCTGTGGTCATGGAAAACTTTGGGGCATATTATCAAGGGATTTATCTCCGCTTTTTTGGCTTTAAAAGCCAAGAAAGCAGAGATAAAATGATCTCCCTATCAGCAACAGGGTGCTAACACGCAAATTCGCATGTTAGCACCGTTTTTCTCTACGCTTCCCCTTGCATCTCTAATGAGATGCAAAGGGGGCGTTCCAGAGAAAAATAATAGGAGAAATGTTGTTAAGCAACATTTCTCCTATTATCAAGGATTTCGCTAACCCTGTTAGTGATAAAAAAAAGCAGCGCTAACCGCGGTTAGCACTGCTTTTTTTACACCTGGTATTTTCCTCACTTAGCCATGATATCCTATGGAAGGTGGATATTATGGCTAAGTTTGTGAGCCCCTATCAGCAAGCTAAAGCCAAACTTTGAGAGATTATCGTTGGTTTCCCAGCGATAATCTCTCAATTGGCAGTTAGCGTGAGGATTTTTATCACTTCTGAGATAAACCTTGCTAATAGCAAGTTATCTCTGCGATAATTTCCGGCGATGCTTAGCGTTAAAAAATTCGTTGCTAGGCATCGTTAGTGATAAATATCGCTTAACATTGGTAATATGCCCCCTAATTTCTTAATCGGTGGAGCATTTACTACAGAAACATGTAAAGCAGAAGATAAAAGATGAGGTGCAGGCGCACCGCCATGGAGGCCTGCATGTAGGCAAGCAGGGTAGAGGGAAATGACACACACAAACAGATTCCCTCTCATTCTCTTTTTCTTCCCTCCCCCATTCGGGCTGGATGCGCTCCTTGCTGTGCCTTAAAATGTACCCCTTGTCACTAATTTACTCCAAAATGCCTTTAGTGGATAACTCTGATAACTTAGAATCACATCCAGTTCTTTTCAATGTTACTAACACATTTTACTTATAAATGTGCCATATGCCACAAATGTTTCTGAAGATGCACCATACAGTTTCTACTAAAATAAGTCTTGTAATGGCATCTGTGAGTGTCACTTTGGTGCCAAGGCTATATTGTGCCAGTCCGACCTTTGCTGGCACTGCACATGATCTCAAAGCTACCCCAATGCGCACTGGTACTGATCAGTTCTACAAACATGCTAACTATACGATATATATATATATATATGTGTGTGTGTGTGTGTATATATATATATATATTGTTATCAAGAGTACACTGTAGTGCCCCGTACATGCAAAGAGATATGTGAAGAGACACGCAGCAGCTAACTTGTTGAGCACAGAACACTCAGACTTAAGTAATACAAGGCAAAAGCACAATTACTCACCTATACCCTGGTGACGGTTCCTCCTCTGTGCAAATACAAGCTTCCAAAAGGATGTAATTACTAGGTCATAACAAGACAAATGCGTGAAAACATTGTTGAGCTCAACTCAGGTATGTATTTTTTAAATGTAGGAAGAGTCTGCATTGTTCAACGGTAATGTAAACAGCCATAAGCTGAATCAACTAGTCTAGCTTTTTGTGACATCCTGGCTTTGCCAATGCTTTTGGTGCTATACGGTATCTGCAAAAACAAAAAAAAACGGAAATGGTGGCATGACACAGCTTTCATACAGTGTGTACGCGTCATGACATTACTTGACTCTATGTCATTCAGTAGGTACATGCAGGTGTGATGACGTGCCTGTATGTGTCACTACGCACGTGCGTTCCTACAGAATGACCCAGGCACAACTGCATTTTTTTCAGTTACTAATCCAAGGGACATAAGGAGAAATCAATGACC
This sequence comes from Lissotriton vulgaris, assembly GCF_964263255.1. Lineage (NCBI taxonomy): Eukaryota > Metazoa > Chordata > Amphibia > Caudata > Salamandridae > Lissotriton > Lissotriton vulgaris. The sequence goes on from NC_141697.1 coordinate 240,320,726, forward strand.
CAGAGATCAAACGTTCTCTGCCTCGGATTACTCTATGGTCAATGCAGAGGGAATTACGTTTATCCTTTCGGAGACCGGTAATCAATGCAAGGTCTTTGTATATCTTTCACGTGCCATGACTTTATTCTCAATGATTGTTGTAGGGCAGTGGAATCACAAGTGATAGTGATTCAGGTAACACTTTCCGCACTTTGCAGGGGGCATGCTCTTCTTTTGTTTAACTGAAGATCCGGGGTGCTTAGATGTTACTAATGTAAAATGTTTGCTAACTCTTCTGTTTGTTGGTCAAAATCAAACTTTTTTGAGGTGACACATTAATGGGGGACTTTGTTGGCTAGAAGTGATTTTGAACAGACTCCTCGCCACCAAAAGAGGCCACTAAAGTTCTCAAAGAAATGGGTACACAGTGACAGGATCAATCAATCAGATGCCTTGCAGCAGCATGAACTATTGCCTTGCCGGGGCTAAGGAAACGTAGTGTACACACGCTAAGAGTGAGTTCTACTGCCCTACAACTGACTAAAAGTCAGCACCTGGAGTGTAATGTTTTAATCAGCTGGAACTCAACGGATTGACAACAAGGCTTGAGATGAGATTGCATGTTCAGTCTCAAGACAAAAACAAAGACTAACAGTATGGCTCATGGCGAAGCCATGGGAAATATGCTATCATTGTTAAGGTCTGGGGCAAACTCTGGACTGATAAGTCTTAAACGGATACAACAGGATTCAGCCATCTAATCCCAAATAACATGGAAAAGCAACAATGTGGGAGGAGACCTTTAACATATGGACGTTAAATAATTTTTTCCCCATGGCCATTGATAAACAACCCATAACCTATTAAAGAGAAGCCTAACTATGGTCTGTCCCACCTCCTGCAGCTGATGTTTCACTAGACTGCAGAGTTATTTTACCGAATCTGCTCAGCCCACATGCTGGGATTGTGTAGGGGATTGTGATTGGGGGTGCACAGTGCCTTGTGGGATGGATGCAGCTGAACCCAGTTTTTGATCCCACCATGGTCTGGCTTTTGGGGAACCTTACCTCTCCTCTTCCTCTCTTGTTACCAGGCAGTTGCTGGTGTCACAAACCTGTGATGCACCTTACCAGGAGGCATCAGTGGTTAAAGCAAAACCATAAACAATCGCTGTCACCCTCATGACAGGAATACCAGTAGTGGGAGTCTAGAGGACTAGATGCTTTTGGCTGTGCTAGTGTCATCAGTTCATTTGTGCAGTATGAAGGAATATCAAAAAGTGGTAATGGATAGAAAAAACAAATCCTTTATCTCTTCTTTGCATAACCAAACCCATCCCTCCTCCTGTAAATACTGTTTATCAAAACCCATCTCCTGACTCGTGGAGTGCCTTGCTCAATAAAAATTTCCAGAGCAAGAACTGCATGGTCCGAAAAAGCATTGGGGAGTGTCCATTGGCCCTTAAAAATCAGAACTTTAGATATTTAAAAAAATGAGATCCGTGAACCGTGAAGAGCTTTGGAATTTTCCTGATTGATATGCATATTCTATTTTTATTGGGAAGGCCTCCCTCCAGGGATCGAAAAGTGCAAGGGTTTTTTGATAGTTCTGCAAAACACTTTAGGCTTTAACTGTTATTTGAATTTTACTGAGGAATTTATTGTCTGGTACTGTAAAAAGGTAAAATCCTCACCCATAATAATCTTCCCTGGGACTTGCAATAATGACTGTAACTGTTCCTCATAAGTCCCAGCATTATTCTCCAATGAGGAATACAAGCTCACAAAAGTGGGCCGTCTAGAAAACACCTACCAATTAACCCAACACCAACTACCATATTTATCACTGGCGTAATTAAGCACGTCAGCACCCAATCTCTTGGCCAAAAAAACAACAATGTCGTAGTGTGCAGCCTGGGCGGACGAGAAACCTCTATAGCCGGACCAGCCTTTAAACATGGAAAACTCTAAAAGCTTTCCAGTCTGGATATGTGTTTCCTGCAACAAAACCACAGAAGGGTTTTCTGCTATAACCCAGGCTTCTATAGCACATAATCTTTCTTATTGTTGAGCCCATTAACATTAAAAGAAACCACCTTCAAAGTGCTCCACAACGCCCGTCTTCTATACCTAGGCAATAAACATACATGATACATCAAAAACTGGTTAAAGTGTCAACGTTTTTTGATTAGGAATCATGGGTCCACCCCACCAAGTGCAGTGCGGGATGCATTAAAAGCGTATGTAAGGCGGCTTGTGATAGCGAAGGATGCGGCAAATACTAGAAGTGCTAGAGAACAAAAGCAAACTTTAGAAAATACTGTTCAGGAGATGCAAGATACATTTTTAAGGCACCTGTCCGTGTTAAATAGAAAGAGCTGTAAACGGCTATACAGACATTAATTGATTTGTATTATACTAAATACCCTGCATCTAATTGGGTAGAAGGTCTAATTTCACAGCAAGATCTCTATCCTGGCAGGGACGAGAACAGGGCGCGAATAATATGATCCATGCTTTGTAGTGCCAATTCTCTGGGGTCAGGTGTAAGGAGCAGGAGAAATTGGGCGAAATGTTGCTTGAACACTGTAGGCAGATTTATAGTCAGAACCAAGTGATCGATAAATACTCTCTTGGTATTTTTTGGGCGGGATCAATATTTCTGCTCTCTTGCAGTAAGATGTGGAAAATATAGGCTGCCCCTTTTCCAAAGAAGGTTTGGTTGAGGTGGTCAAATGCCTCCCAAACTGCAAGATATATGGTCCTGATAGCTTATTGGGCAAATTTTAGAAAGTGTTTCCGGAAGTATTAGAAGATTATCTTAAATTGGTTGCTAATACATTGCTGGAGGGTGGCCCCATATCAGCCTTATTTAGTAGGAGGAATGTGGTTCGTTTTTTAAAAAAAGGAAAGGATGGTGAAGTCCCGAAATCTTATCATCCAATCACATTGTTAAATTCAGACTATAAGATCATTATGAAATTATTAGCTAATAGATTACATTTTATAGTGGCAAAATCGATTCATCAGGATCAAAATGTTTTTATAGCTGGCAAACAGCTAGGTACAAATATGCATTATTTAGCTGAGGTGTTGGATTATTTTTCAGTTAATAACACTCCTGCCATAGTTCTCCTATTGGACGCAGAGAAGGCATTCAACCTCTGGTCTGGGAATTTATCCAAGTTTGGGTATCTTTTCAAATCATGAGGTTGGTAGATAATGTATGAGAATGCTGAAACCAGGATCATAGTTAATGCCACAGAGGTTGGCAGACTGCAAGTTTGCTGTGGCACCCAGTAGGGATGTCCTCTATTGCCGGTTTTATTTGCCTATTGCCTGTTTTATCAAGCCACTGGCACTTGCGACAATGGAGAACAGAGATATTCAACCTCATATTGCACAGATGTGGAAGTTGAAATTATATGCAGACAAGATAATTTTGTTTCTGGGCACTAATAGGTGCTCGCAGGAGAAAGCCTTTGAGATTTATTCGCTATATAAGGAATTTTGGGCTTATAAAATTAACAGAAGGAAAATGTAAGTTATTTTTTGCAGCGGAAAATCAGATAGATCACTTCCAGATATAGCCGAAGAAAATACTTGGGCATTAGACGTTGTTCAAAGATTAGTGACTTAAATGATCTTAATTTTTCCCCTCTACTTTTAAAAGCATAAACTAGTTTAAACGGTGGAATTAGCTTATTTTAACTGTTCTAGGGAGGGTTTCCCTGATCAAAATGTTGGTTCTCCTGTTGTTAAATATTTTTTCTGCCATTCCATGTGTTTTAACAAAAGCATTTATTTTTTTTAAATAAGGTGGTCTATGTTTACATCATTTATCGGATGTATGACGTTACAACGCGAAATATTACAACGCACACCGTTACAACGCATTTTTTACAACGCAGGATCCATTACATCGCATGGCTTTACAACGCATGACATTACATAGCAGATGCTATTACAACGCATGCCATTACAACGTAAGTATAGGTAAGTATATTATTTTTTTTTTAATTAATTAATTTAAATTTAATTAATTAAATAAATTAAATTATTTTAAATAATTATTTTGTACATATATGACTTTAAGTTTATTTTTAAAAGAACTATTATTAATAAAGAAGTATTATTAATAAATAATAAAATTATAAAAATTAATTTTAAAAATTAAATTAAAAGATTTATTTTAAAACTAAACCCTAAAAATACCCCTGTACCCCAAACCCCAAACCCAGCCCTGATACCTAAAAATACCCCTGTACCCCAAAACCCAAACCCAGCCCTAAAACCTAAAAATACCCCTGTACCCCAAAACCCAAACCCAGCCCTGATACCTAAAATACCCCTGTACCCCAAAACCCAAACCCAGCCCTGAAACCTAAAAATACCCCTGTACCCCAAAACCCAAACCCAGCCCTGAAACCTAAAAATACCCCTGTAACCCAAAACCCAAACCCAGCCCTGAACCCTAAAAATACCCCTGTACCCCAAAACCCAAACACAGCCCTGAACCCTAAAAATACCCCTGTACCCCAAAACCCAAACCCAGCCCTGAAACCTAAAAATACCCCTGTACCCCAAAACCCAAACTCAGCCCTGATACCTAAAAATACCCCTGTACCCCAAAACCCAAACCCAGCCCTGAAACCTAAAAATACCCCTGTACCCCAAACCCCAAACCCAGCCCTGAAACCTAAAAATACCCCTGTACCCCAAAACCCAAACCCAGCCCTAAAACCTAAAAATACCCCTGTACCCCAACCCCCAAACCCAGCCCTAAACCCTAAAAATACCCCTGTACCCCAAAACCCAAACCCAGCCCTGAAACCTAAAAATACCCCTGTACCCCAAAACCCAAAACCAGTCCTGAACCCTAAAAATACCCCTGTACCCCATAACCCAAACCTAGCCCTGAACCCTAAACATACCCCTGTACCCCAAAACCCAAACCCCGCCCTGAAACCTAAAAATACCCCTGTACCCCAAAACCCAAACCCAGCCCTGAACCCTAAAAATACCCCTGTACCCCATAACACAAACCTAGCCCTGAACCCTAAAAATACCCCTGTACCCCATAACACAAACCTAGCCCTGAACCCTAAAAATACCCCTGTACCCCATAACCCAAACCTAGCCCTGAACCCTAAAAATACCCAAACAACCCAAAACATATACCTCAGTACCCCAAAACATATACTCCTATACTCATACTTATTTTAAAAAATTACTTAAATTAATATATTTAATTTATTATATTAAAATACATAACTTAATATATATATTTTTTTAATATTAATTAAATTAAATAAATAATGTTAAATAAAAAATAAAAAAAATTAAATACTTACCTATACTTACGTTGTAATGGAATGTGTTGTAGTAGCATCTGCTATGTAATGTCATGCGTTGTAAAGGCATGCGATGTAATGGATCCTGCGTTGTAAAAGTAGCGTTGTAATGGTAGTGCGTTGTAAAAGTCGCGTTGTAACGGTTGTTTCCCCATTTATCTGGAAAAATAAAGCTTCTAGATTGGCACTGGACACTTTATATGAAGGACTAGAGCAAGGTGGTTTGGAAGTCCCTAACTTGAGGTATTACTGGACACTATATATGAAGGATTAGAGCAAGGTGGTTTGGTACTCCCGAATCTGAGTGATTATTAATTGGGCATATTTTGCATAGTACATGTCCTGATTTAATGTGAAACTTAGAGGAGGAGAAATGTGTAAGAACAATTTTATTCAGCTGATTCTTTGTTAATTTGATATTGTAATTGTAATTGTAATTGTAATGGGATTTCTAGAGCGCATGGCTGCCCGTGAGCGTCCCAGCGCTAAAAGATGCACCAGAGAGATCAGCCGGCTGCGGAGCAGATGGTTATGGGAACAGCCATGTCTTTAGTAGATTACGGAAAGGCATCAGATTGTGTTGGGCCCGGAGGCCAAGCGGGAAGGTGTTCCACATCTTGGATGCGTGATAGAAAAGCGCCGGCCTCCGGAGCGAGCTTTCTTTATCCTGGGAATTAGGGTTAGATGGGTGTTCCGCCCTACTCCTTGTCGGATTCTGTTCCGACTGATTCGCGATCAGCAGTTCCGCACGACCGATTACGATGCTTCCGAACACCGTTCAGAAGGAATCCCATCGACTTCAGTAGGAGCCTGTGTTCCGACCGATAACACAGGCCCCTATGGGGAAAATGTGTGTCTGAGGAAAAACGTGCACCCTGTCGCAGGCACCCCATACTGCCTGCCACACAGTGCATGGTCTTTCAGGGGGTTCCATGGTTCCCCCCACAGCCCCCAACAGGAGGCCTCAGGATGAAGGTGGGCCCGCTAGGGGCCCCCAAAGTCAGTTTCCAACAGCCTTTTCATGTTGGACAGACCGAGTCAGAAAGGCTGTCAGAATCCGACATCGTAATCGGTCGGCCGGAAACGCTGTCCATCGAGTTGTACAAATTGGCTCCAACCGACTCTGATTGTCCGAGTGCCGGTCGGAACCGATTCGAAATGACCGAACGGTTTTCCTTCCGACCACAAACATCATAATCGCTTGGTCGGAATTGTTTTCTACCGAGTTGAGCAGATAGGTTCCAACACGGTCTAGGGGAATCCGACTGTTGGTCAGAGGCTTTCTGCACGACATCATCATCGGCCTCATAGTACGAAATTAGGAGAGAGCAGGGTTCAGTACGGTAGCACATTTTGAGATCAAAGAAAGATTAAAGAGCCTGCTGAAATTCGAGACTCTGTTCAAGGTAATGTTTTTCTCCTTTGCTCCTATAGACTTTTGGCCAGTATATTCAGCAACCTAGAGATTGGGCAGCTTTTTTAGCAGTCAAAAAATTGTAATGGGGTTAGTAGGAGCTCCTGGCTTTAAGCGGCCTGGAGAATGCAAAAGATTTCTAGCTTCCACAAAGAGTCCTGATGGCTGTCAAAAGGCAATTAATAAATCGGAGAAATATGAAGGGCTGTTCACCATCGCTGCTGATGGTATCCTTCTCCTGTGCTGGGCCCTAATGTAAATGGGTGTGGTCATGACGAACTCAGCTCGTCATGAGCACACGAGAGGTATACCTCATGACGAGCTGAGCTCGTCATGAGCATCGAAGGGGTTAACTAGAAAGAGGAGGGCTGAAATTAATGTATTTCATTTTAAAGTCCTAAAAGGAGCCAATTGGCTGAAAATGCTATTATACATGAAGTGGATACTTTATAGCACCCCAACATTTTTTGCCCATGTTAACCCTATGTCGCCAGGCCGATGTATTTTGGGAGCTGTCGCAAATTGGTTTCATGTAATTGGGCAGTGTGTTGCCATTCAAGAATTTTGGAAAGAGATTCTGATTTTTTTGGGAAGGGCGTGGCAGATAAATTTAGCTACTAGTACATGGGGTGTGCTTTTAGGTTATGATCCTACCACTCAGCTAGCTCCCAGATTAAAAGAAATGTTGCATGCAACAACAGCAGTTCCTTATTGCTTCAAATTTAGCAAATACAGTTGATCCTCACAATAGGGGAGTAGGTAGCGAAAATGAAGCTATAAAGAAATACAGAGTGGTTGTATGCTCTTTGCTGCGGGGGGACTAGAAAATTTGATAAATTGTGGGGGCAGTTTATTGCCGAAACCTCTGGGTAGGACAAAGAGATTGATAGTTTTATGTGGTATCTATTTGTGATAGTTCGTTCTTTGTATTAATGAAATGTGTTGTCTCCAGGTTGACCTCTCGATGGATTATGAAATGTGACCTATACATGTATTTAAGGGCTAGTGTTTGAGTATGATGATTTAATGCGTTGAGGCTTTTGTCGCTGTGATAATCTCTAATGAAAATATATATAAAAAATTAAAAAAGGTTGTGATGATGTGTCTCAAATCTTATCTAGTGCGTAGGAGCAATGAGGAAACCAGTGTGAAAGGCGTCCCTAATATTAGCCGAATCGAAAGTAGCTCTCTGACGAACCCTCAACATGGCAATACAATGACAAAGAACTGTTTAAAAGGAGAAATGAAGCACATTGGATCATGCCTGAAAACAATAATCCCAGAAACTAAAAGTGTGGGCTGATCCACTGAAGTTGAGAAAGAGTCATGTTACCTGCTTTGCAGGCTTTTATAATAAGGCCTTTCTAAAATGACATCCCTGCATGTGACGCTGGGCCTGGGAAAGTGACAGTCAAATGGGGTTTCGGTTACACTGCTACCCTCTGAGCCCTTATCAGTGCTGCTGTGAGCCGCCTCTGAGGCACCAGCGCAGAATAAGCTGTGTCAGTTGGCAGTGTTGGCTCTGGCTTCTCATCCCAACCTGATACTTGGAGGTTCGCTGTTCTTCTATCCTGTGTGGCATCGGGTGCTCTGGGGGTGGTGCCCTCGCCTCTAAACCTGTGTTTTAGGCTAGATACGTTGCCCTACCATTCCTGTTTTTTCTGGGAATATGAGAAAATGCAGTGCAAGTCTGTCCCCATATTTAAGGCCTCATTTCTTTGGACAATAGAGAGTAAGTAGGAGTCACCTTTCTTGAGGTACCTGGGGTCAGAGAGCAGTGTAAAATATTTTGTAATATAAATAGAAACCACACAATATTCCAATTGCTCCTAACAACCTAAGATGCCTAAGGGGTATTTCCAAGTCATGTGAGATAGTAACAATAGTGGAGACTAACTAAGAGCTTTTAATTCATTCTTCATTGCATTGTAATTTTCGAGGTTAGGGCTTTGTCATGTTCTTTGCCCTCTTGAACCCCAGCCCCATGTTTCTCTCCTTCAAGTTGTGATTCTTGTGTTTCGCTTGCTTTTGTATTTATGTGTGCATTTTGTTCCTGGTTAGTTTGTAGCTTAACTGTTCGCTCTATTGCTTAGAATATTTATTGTTTTGTTGAGAGGGTTGTATTCCTTTTTGTTTTTTTACCCTTATTAGGGTACCTGTGGGCTTTGCTACAATTTTCCATCAACGTGCATTATTTCAGTTCTCTTTTGGTACCTTATCCAATGTTAACCTATTGTCTCCCAATTATTTGTCCAGGTGTTCTGGAAGACTGTATTTGGCATCTGGGAAAGGTTAGACCTATTTTCAAAAGAAGAAACGTCGATAAGGGAAGACGATCTACAAACAACAGTTTCATAAATGTGACATATCGCCTGCATCCTTTGCCCAGAACATGGCTGATGCCTTTTCCCTGGTGTCTCCTCCAGTTTGAAAAGTAGTTGGATGGAAGGTTCAGGATTCTGGGGAGGGCTCACCTGGAAAGGATCTGGTGCTGCACCTGGCTTCTTAAGCAGGTCTATATCTGAAGCGAGTAAAATCCATTGCCTCTACAGCATTTCCCCTTCTGTGATCGCTACGATGGATTCATTTATTTGTATGCAGCTTTGTATAGCAAGAACAACCCAATGGATAGCAGAGCATTTTACCCGAGAACAGTTTAGGACGTCATGCAAGCAATTTACATGAGTATAGATTCACGGGTTACTGGGAAGAATGTATCCCATTATATGAGATCATTCACTAGGTTATGTTTTGTAACAATAAGTGTCAGAAAGACTTTGGAGGAGAAACGTTTATTCTAATTCATTTCAGGATGCCTCCCAGTCAGCTCTATTCATTTTCATAGATGTAATAAGCATGCTAGCAGACACCTGCCAGCAGGCACCTACCGTTGCTCCAGGGTCTTGCTATGATGCGAGTGAAATCATATTGCTGAGTCGTGAATGGAGAGAGTGTCTACTCTTTTCAGTTAGTCTTACGAAAACGACGGCCGTGTTTATTGGGACATGCGATTTATTTTTTTTCCCCCCCAAAATATAATCTTCCATTTCTCAATGACGAGTTGTTTTACCGGGACGAGGATGGTCCAGGGGGATCCAGCTATATTGTCTCTCCATGTTCTCCACGCCTCTAAGTCACATGCTAGAAGAAGAAGAATGGGCCTGCGGACAAAGCCTGTCTCCCTGGTCAATTTGCAGTGTTCGTCTTACCATTTTGCTCCCTTTGCTCCTCCTACCACTCTTGTTCTACCAGTCCCTCCTAGATGTTATTGGCTCTTCTGGGCCCTGGCTTGCAACCTCCAGTTTCGCTTTCCAGTTATCTTGTATCTATGTTAGTGGTTTGGGGCCATGTGATCTCCAGATACGGATAGGAGATACACCTATTGAAAAGCTAGAATGCCCTGTTGCTCTGTGACTATTATCTCAAGACACCTCTGAATTCTTTGCTATGGTGGACTTCGATCATTTGTGGGAGTGGGCCGGCACAGAGCTGCAGTAGACCTGGTGGGGATACTGTGGTCTTTGGCACAGTATTGAATGTTATGCTACCATGTTGGGAGTGTGGTTTAGGGGCTGAAGAGCCTTGCTGTCGACAAAGAGGGTTGCCGAAACGCGTCTGTGCGCCCCGATTTCCTGTAAATAAAATTTGGAACTCTAGCCCGTGAGTGCTGTCTTCTGTAGAAAGGTACGATTACCTAGTGGCAGTGTGAGCTGTATAAATATATATATATGCCACAGTGCCATTTATTACCTAATAGACATCTATCTTTAGAGCGTTATAAAGGAATGTGGTAAATCCCTCGTAAACCTGGCAGATGGGTCTGATAGATCAGGGACTAGCCCCAAAGAGCAAAAGGATTAGCTCCCCAACATGCTCTGCAGCCTGTTCCTCTTCCTCTTTCTTCGCTGCTCAGCAGCAAGTTAAGTGTTTTTTTTCTTACTCTCTCCTCAGTTTGGGGCTGGTGGGGCAGTGTTGGTATATTTGCTGTAGCGCTGCCTTGTGTTTCCTTTCAGAGCCCTTTTTATAATCGCGCGGCGCATTTACGCGATTCTCACTCGATTTTTGCCCGTTTTAGGTGCGGTGGCGTCCTTTCACCGCTAGGGGGCGCGCTCTGTGATTCTGCGCTAGCGTGAGTGGGGAGCGCTTTTGAAGGCGTTTTAGCACCTTTTGGGAGCGTTTTTTGCGCGCGTTGGCGCCGTCTGGCCGTGGGGTTCCCCTACCACCTGGCTTACACTCTGCGGGGTCGCAAACCTCCCTGTTGACTGTTTTGGGGGTCTGTATTTCATCTTTGTTACACCCTGCGGGGTCGCAAGTGGCACCGGTGAGGTGCTTTGTGCGCTTATTGTCGGGTGGTGCCCAGTGATTAAGTGGGCTGCAGCGTCCCTGGGCTTGGCCCTTAAATTGTGCGCCTGGCGCCGCCGTATCTGTCTGGGCTACTTCCCAGCACCAAATGTGTACCCGGGAGGGTCCAGTTGTGCTGGTGCTGTCGCGTTTAGTCTGCGGAGCCTAATTTACCTCACTATGCAGGGCGGGCAGGACCAGTACGCAGAGGAGGATCCTCTGAGTTACGCCACCTCGGATGAGGACTTCTACCAAGCGGTTGATGACTCTATTTATAGGGCTGTGGACCAGGCTATGGTCCCTTTGGAACAACGTCTTACGGCCAGGCTGGACGAGGCGTACACCAAGTTGGCGTCCCTTATCCCCGCGCCGGCCCCGGTCCCAGGGTCTGCGCCTTCCCCTTCCCCCCCTCCACCAAAGAAGCCTTGTTCTGACGGGGTTGATCCTGAGGCTTTTGCGAGGATTAAGAGTGCCTTTATGGAGCACAAGGGTTCCCTTCCGGCCCCTGTGGTCCCGGCGGATGTCCCCCTGCCGACTCCTAGAACGGTGTCCCCGGACCCGCAGGATGATGAGGATTCACCGGACACGGACGAGGAGGCTTGCTCTTCCCGTTCGTGGCTTCCATCCCAGGCCTCCTCTTCGGCAGATCCTTTGGATATGCTGGACCCGGACGATATTATCCATCCCCGGTCCTCAGAGTGGGTGCCTGGAGACAAGGTGGCCCAGTACGTGGCAAACCTCCTGCGCAAGCCAGTGGACAAAGACGCCCGTTGCCGGCTTCGTGCGGAGTGCCCCCGGCCTTCCTTGGAGGGCAAGGTGGCCATGACCCCCGATATTAACCCCAAGATGGCCACGTTTCTGGCTAACTTTGTGAGGGACCCTCGGAAGGGTATTGATAGGTCCTGGCGTACGTGTCAGGACAAGCTTTTGGATGCTGTGGGGCCCATTACCAAGATCCTGGATATGGCCGAGGAGGCCAAGGCTTCAGGGGCCCTTATTTCTCCAGAGGTCCTATCCAATTGGGCTGAGCGGGCCATTGTGTTTCTCGGGAATGCTAACTGTGCCCTCTCAACTGAGAGGAGGAGGTCTTTGCTCATAAGATCGACCCGAAGCTGGGTGGCCTTGCTTCTTCTGAAGCTGGTGCGGTGGCGCAGGGTGGTCTATTTGGTGACCCGTTCATAAAAGAATTAGGGAAGTTCGTGGCCACCTTCACTTCCTTAGATAGAGCACAATTGAACATTAAAAAGGTCTTTGCCCCACAGGTTTTTGACAAGACCGGACTTGGCAGGGGGCGCTGGTTCGGTCGAGGCGGTAGCTCCAACAGGGGGCAAGGCTCCGGCCGCGGTCAGCTGGAGGACAATGGCCGCTCCAACAACTTCTATCCCACAAGAGGACAACACTTCAGTGGCCGTGGAGGTCAGAGAGGCCAGCAACCAGGTGCTGGACGAGGTGAGTGTGCTGCCATCAGCGAGTTTGAGGGTAGGGGAGCGTTTGGCGCTGTTTCATCAGGCATGGGCTTCCCTCACGAGCGCCGCTTGGGTGCTGCAGACGGTCCAGAGCTTCCAGCTGGAGTTCCTTTTATTTATTTTTTTTATTTATTTTTATTAAAGTTTTTCACCCTTTTACCATGTTTTCCAATACATATTACAGCACAAAAAGTTCAAAGGAAGAGTCATACAAACACAAATATTTTTCAAACAATGACAACATATTTCGATGTAAAGCATATAGTTTTATAATCTCTTTGTACACATTACTTCTCCCACCCCGTCAGTGGAGATCCCTCCACTATTCTGGCCTATTTTTCCACTGGTCTTCTGGTTGCCAGATTCTTCCTCCCAATACTCTCGCCCTTCTGCCCTTCCTTTCGTATATAGCTTTCTCCAAGTTATACGTGGAAAGCAGCCTTGCTATCCAAGTTTGAAATGTCAGGGGCACCCTGTCAAGCCACGCCTTGCAATTCCAATTCGATACACCGCCGCTACCATAAACAAGAATTCTATCTGGAGGCCCACTGTCCCTGCCGACACCTCTAAGATTAATAGTTCATCTGTAAATTTAATCTTAATTCCCAGTGAGTTCTCCAAAAAATCCTTGATTGCCCCTTTTAGTGTATGCAGTTGTGGACATTGCGCGAACATATAGGCAATGTCCGCACCTCTTGCATCACACCTTGGGAAGGTAATTCCTGTGTACCCCCCCCCCCCCCCCCCACTGTGCAATTCTGGCCGGAGTATGATAAAGAGAGTACAATGTCTTGTAATGCTGTCGCAGAACATAAGACTGTTCGCCCTAAATCTAAAGATGTCTGTACTCCCTCCAAGGACGATCCCACCTTCTCCACCCATTTGGTAGCGTATTTTTCCCTGTCATCGTTTTTTAACACATACAGTTCTGCGTACAACTAGCGGATTGTACAGTGGTTACTCCTTTCAAAATAATCCATTATTCTACAGCGATTAAACCCTATCAGTCCACCTCTTTTCTTTGCAAGAAAACTTCTTATCTGCAGATCCTTAAAGAAGCTGTTACCCGTTATCCCATGTTTCCTTTGTAATTCCTGAAATTGCAGAACCACCCCCTCCGTATCCAGTAAATCCCCTATCTTCTTAATCCCCTTATTGTCCCAATCCTTCATAATTGCGTCCCTAAATATATCCCCTGGAAGTGAATGATTTGTGTACAAACGGGTATAGTAGTTGTATCTGCCTATTCCAAGCTTTTTAGCCACCACCTTCCAAACATTATATGCCGCTCGTAGAGTCTTGAACCTAGTATGTTTAAAATAGCTATAATCAACCGTATTCAACAGGCCATTCTCGGCCTCCCCCCCACCAGTGCGCTATATACATTCGTAAAACCTGAACTGCCAGCTTGTTGCTCAGTTCCCCCTTCACCCAGTAGCCCCTGTGAATACTGCAAGGCTGCTGCCCAGTAATAAAGTCTGAAATCCGGGCCCCCCCCCCCCAGCCCCCCTTCTCCCTAGGAAGTACCATGTATCGATACGCTCTTCTAGTCTTCCCCTGAGCCCATATCAGTCTATTAAGTATTACTTCCAGTTTTCTGAACCAAGTTGGTCGAAAAAGAGTGGTATCGCTCTAAAAATATACAAAAATTTCAGAAACGTGATCATTTTAATCACGTTTATCCTACCCATTAGTGTCAGATGTAGGTTGTGAATCCTTTCTGTATTTCTTTTTACTTTATCTAATAGCGGTTCCATATTATGCCCTACAAGCTGGAGTTCCATGGTCGTTCCCGTCAGCTCCAGCGTCCTCAGCCTATTGTGTTCTCGCAGCGCGATGCAGAGTTGGTGCGCGAATAGGTTTCCGCCCTCCTATCAAAAGGGGCGATTTGTTGCGCTGGCGAGCACCCCGACGGTTTCCTCAGCAACCTCTTTTTGGTCGACAAGGTCGACGGGGGACGTCGGCCGGTCATCAATTTGAAGGAGTTCAACGAGTGGCTGGTGTACCGACATTTCAAGATGGAGGGGATCCACCTCCTGAGTGACGTCTTGCGGCCATCCGATTGGATGGTCAGGCTAGATTTAAAAGACGCTTATCTCACAGTACCGGTTTTTCCTCCTCACCGTCGCTTCCTCTAGTTCAGGTGGGACTTGTAGGAGAGTAGGGTCTGCAATCCTATGATCACCCAGATTTTTTGCTTTTGTTTCACTGGTTTACGACTTTCTCGGGCTGTGGGCCTGCCAATCAGACCCACAGCCTAGCTGTTCTCTCGCTAAATTGATGTGTGTACCTTAGGTGCATTACCCAACTGGAACTGGGCCACCTTATCAGACCCTGTAACTCAGGGCATAGGTGTACCCAGGGCCTACCAGGGGCTGAAGCATGTATTATGCCACCCCTGGATGGCCATCTAAATCTGACACAACTGGCTGCGCGACAGCTGGGGCAACGTGGCGTACTCGCCTGTTGCTGTAGGTATAGTATCCCTATATCTAACCCTAAAATGGACACCCGAGTTCCTATCAGTCACTCCTACGGCAGGCCTTAACAAGCCTGAAGGCAGAGAGCATGGAATCGTGTGAATTGGGCTCAGGCACGAGCAGAGCCCGGTTGCAGCTTGCGGAACCAAGACCCAATGGCTGTTCCATGATAACGCATACCATATCGCTAACTTCAGTATCGCGTTATCAAGACATGTCGAGTAAGGTGTCATACGAATCGGGATGCTGACCCCTCACCGATGCCGGCGACGAGGTTAGCATTCCGCCCTTCTAGAGGGACACGACATGTACGTAACTGTGAACCCCGGTTAAAGTTAACTGAAGCCTCAGCTCCACAAAATGGATGCTGCCACCACAGACACGAGTCTGACCTCCTGCTGCTGGGAGTCCTTCCAGCGAGGAGAGCTTGGACAAAGGGTTTCCTGTCCGGGGCGGTGTTCGCACCATCCCAGACAGGGTTTTGTGTATCCTGGGTAGGCAGGGCTTTACAAGAAGGTGACTGAGGAGTGGCACCCCGGTGCTCACTACGCATCTGCCGGCTAGAACCAGTTCCAGGGGCGCGCAGCCTCTGACCTGGGGAAAATCCAGCAGGGGAGAGGGGTGTAACTACCCCCCTTCCTGGTCCCACCCCTAGGGCAGGACCTAGTCATGTGCCCACCCCTTTCTTTAGAATAAAGGCAGGAGCGGGGACCCTTCCAAATTAGATCATCTTTGAATCAAGAACTACTTTCTACGAAAGGACATTCAAGACTCTTCTCAAGATTCTCCCTTGTGGCTATGGAGTAGTCACCCTGCATCCGCAGGCACCAACTAAGAACTCTGCGGTTTGCTGCAAGTCATTCCTCAGGAATCCGACGGACCAGCTCGACGAGAACCGGCTTCCCTGGCACCTCTGACCTCTACCCACATCGTCAGCTCAGCTGAGATCTGTGGGTGCGACGAGACCTCGAGGGACCGGCCATCATCAAAACCTGCACGCTTTCTTAAAACAGCATCACCGCCGAGGGATCCTCTGGTGAGTGCTCTGGGGTCCGAGAAGCCCCGACCCTGAGCAGCTCCAGCACCGAAGCTCAGCCTCCCTGCATCTCACGATCTGCGTGGGGCCCTTCTGCTTTCCGCTGCTCAGCACGTCTGGTCACTAGCCGCTGGCTTGTGACCTTCTTGACGACACCCGACAACCAACGCTGCTGGTCTGGTTGCTCCAGACTGGCCTTTGCTCCCTTCTGCGAGAGGAGCACCCTGGACCCTCCTGGTCCACTCAAGACGCCATTTTAGGCCCACCACGTGGCCCTGAAATTTGCCAAGGCTTGTTGCCCCAATCCTGGGCCCAGCGACGCCGACAGCATCAACCTTCGTGGGACAGCTCGCACCTCCATCCTGGTCGCCGACAACGCCTCCGGGTCCGTGAGACTGCAGAGCCTAGCGTCGCCCACTCACCTAGTCGAGGTGACGATCATCCGGTGCCCTCCTGGTACCCTCTGACTACTGGCTAGTAGTACGAACTTGGTCCCCTCTGCTTTCAGGTGTCATCCATCTCTGATCCAGGCTTGGATCTCTACGAACTATTTCCACTGGTCGCCGGCCAGCAACTCCTTCCTTCCGGCTCCTGGCTCGTCAGCGAAGACTCTCGACGTCTGCAAAGACTTGTGCAGCCGCAGCCCTTGGGGCTAGGTAACTTCGGCATTTCGGTGCCCGCATAGCCTCCTTAGTTAAGGGTCCCTCGCTTCCGACTTGCCTTATCGGGTCCGCCCGAGACCACTAAACTTTCCGTGCCCTCGGGCACTTGTATTGATTGTGCACTTGAAGTATTTTCTTAAGAGTTTCGTTGTGTGCTTAGTACCCTGTCCTCATAAAGAGTACAGGGCTGTTGTGATTCTAATAAATACACTGTTTATTTTCATAACACTTGTGTGGTGTCCTTTCACTTGGTGTTCAAGGGGTATGTGATGGTATAACAGCTGGCTTAACACGCCCTCTAGAGTTTAGCCCGAAGACTGCTCGTATCCACGCTACTAGGATAGCTGGTCTAAGGTTGACTTACAACCAATCACCATAAGGGTCGTTTGGACCGATGCAGAGTGGTCACTAGAATAGTGAACACTGCATATCGGGCCAACTTCTCACAGGACTGTCAGGTGTACAAATTCACCACGCTTCCTTTCGGGCTCTCCTCGGCTCCGTGGTGTTTCACAAAGGTGCTTCGCCCAGCGGTGGAGGCGTTGCGAGCCCAGGGCATGCGTATGATTGTCTACCTAGACGATATGCTGTTCATGGACCAGTGTCCGAGGCGTCTTTCCTCCCAGCTTCAGGTGGCGGTAGACCTCCTTAAAGGGCTGGGATTTGTTATCAACGAGAAAAAATCTCTTTTGGTTCCCGTTCAGACGGCAATCTTTTTGGGGTTCACCATAAACTCTGTGGCTTCGACCCTCAGCCTTCCGGCCAGGAAGATGGCGAAGATTCGCCATCCCTACGTCAATTGGCCAGGCTGGTGGGTCTTCTGTCCTCGTCCATCCAGGCCATTTTTCCGGGGCCTTTACATTATCAGGCCATGCAACGGCTGAAGGCCTCCCACCTCAGGAAGGGCTTGACTTACTCTCAGCTGATTCCATTGTCGGAGGAGGTGAGGGGCGAAATGCAGTGGTGGCTGACGCACATGGAGGTTTGGAATGGCCGTGCGATTTTCGGCTCAGCTCCAGACATTGTCATAGAGTCGGACGCCAGTCGGGCCGGCTGGGGGGCCAGGTGCTAAGAGTTCTCCACGGGTGGAGCCTGGTCCACCCTAGAACAGTCGTTTCACATCAACTGTTTGGAGTTACTGGCGGGATCCTTTGCGGTCCAGTGCTGGACGAAGGACAGTGTGCAGTCCTGTGTCCTCCTGCGGATGGACAATGTGTCAGCGGTCAGGTACATAAATCATCTGGGAGGCCCCAGATCCAAGATGCTGGCGGATCTCGCTCAAGACTTCTGGCACTTTTGCCTGGATCATCAGGTATCGGTTACGGCGGAGTATCTGCCGGGTCAGCAGAACGAGGTGGCCGATTGGCACTCCCGTCATCTCCTGGACGCCAGTGTGTGGAAGCTGGACCCTCAGGTGTTCTCCTTGTTGTCGGAGACGTGGGGTCCCTTCACAATAGATCTGTTCGCGTCCCGCCTGGACCACCAGCTTCCAAGGTTTTTCAGCTGGCGTCCGGATCCGCTGGCGGAAGCGATGGATGCGTTCCTGCAGGATTGGTCGGGCGAGCAGGGTTACGCGTTTCCTCCATTCTCGATGATCACGCGGGTGTCAGCTCTGCTGCGCCACCAGTTGACGGAGGTGGTGATGGTCGCGCCGTGGTGGAGGTCGCAAGTTTGGTTTCCAGTTCTTCTGGAACTTTCCTGGGATTCTCCAATCCTACTCCCCCATCACCCGCAAATTCTGCTCAATCCGGACGGGGTTCCCCACCGGTTAGTACAAGAAGGGTCTCTCCGCTTGATAGCATGGAGGATCTCCGGCGTCACTGGGCGCTCCCGGGCCTTTCGGGAAAGGCTGAGGACTTGCTCGACAGAGCGTGGGCCTCTAGCACGACCAAGAGATATTGTCGGCCTGGCAGCGATGGCGCCGTTGGTGTGTGCGACGGGGTGTGGATCCCGTGGGGCAGATGTAGTCCATGTCCTTAATTTTCTGGCAGGCCTGGCAGAGGATAGCCTGGCTTATCGGTCTGTTAATGCCTTTCGGTCTGCGATCTCTGCGGGTCATGCACCTTTGCAAGGTACATCGGTGAGAGGACATCCCCTGGTGTGTAGGCTCCTGCGGGGGATTCGGCTCTCGCTACCCCCGGAGCCTCGTTACTCTGACCTTTGGGATGTGGACAGGGTTCTGAATTTGTTTCTGTCATGGCAACCAAATAGGTTTTCGTCTAGGAAGGAGCTAACGGCTAAATTGGCCATGTTGTTATGCCTGGTTTCCTGGCGGCGAGTCTCGGATGTACAAGCATTGGATATCACGGCCAGAGTCTTTTCTCCTGATGGAGTGTGTTTCACGCTCAATAGGCGGACTAAATCCAATACGAGAGTTATCTCGTATCTGGCCTTCCCGGACTCCCCTAAGCTGTGCGTTGTACAGTGCCTCCGTGCTTATTAGGATGCCACCGAAGATACCCGCCCTCCGGGCGAAAGACAACTTCTCATTGCTCTACGTAACCCATATAAGGCTGTTTCTTCCCCGACTATCGCCCGATGGGTGCGTTGGGTAATGCAGGAGGCGGGGATTGACACTAAGCAGTTTGGTGCTCATTCAGCGAGAGGTGCTATGGCCTCTAAGGCATTCGCCCTTGGGGCACGATTGGAGGATCTGATGCGAGCGGCCGATTGGTCGTCAGATTCCACAATTAAACGGTTTTATTTCAAACCAGTGCTGGAGGTGGCTAGTTTGGTTGTCGACAAGCTTTGAACCGACATAATCCGAAGCCTCCGATCCTGCCATAGAATGAAAATTTTCCTAGCCGTAGGTGCTAGTAAGTTTCAATTCTATTAAGGACTCGGAGGCGAGGATTATCCCTCCCAATGACTTCCAAGAAGTGGACCCTTCCCGTACTGGCTGTAAGTAAAACCTTTTCATGCATTGGCTTATGCTTGCGTTGAGCTGTGGTTGCTTTGCACTGTTGCCTATTTGCTTTGTCTAGTGCTGACTGAGGTTCAGTTCTGACATTGCGGTTTTTTGCAGGAAATGTTGCTGGCAAGGCGGATGCTTAATGGTGCTTAACTGGATGCTTCGCGCGAAAGAAGAGGAACAGGCTGCAGAGCATGATGGGAGCTATCAGGAGTGCAGAGACTGACAAAGGACTTGCTCGTTTTTGTTGTTCTTTCCCTAATGTTCATGGGAAATGTAGTTTATATTGTCTTTCTTGCTGCTGTGAAAAGAATAAAGAGCGAAGGAAGAAGGCATAATCCTCGCCTCCGTGTCCTTAATAGAATTGAAACTTACTAGCATCTATGGCTAGGAAAATTTTCATTCAGTCACATTACACCTATGCGGGGGTCAAACCATTGCCCAGTACTTAAAAAACATTTTCAAAATGTTATCATTAACACGAAATGTTCTGCTTCAATTTGCTCCCAAGTATCAACACGTTATTTTCATATGACCAAGCCAAAAAAATAGGTCAGCGAACAAACACCTGCTGTGGCTGCCCAAGATCAAACAACTCGGGTACAGTTGGAGGTCGCACTTTTCCCTACATAGTTGCTGTGCTGTTAAGCTTCCTTCTAAACATATCAGAAAGATAGAGAACCATGTGCCCTTTAAAGAGCCTCTGAAGACTTGCTTCTTCTGTCTTCCGGTTTGAGATCCTTGCTTTAGCAGATAGGGAACATAACGCCTACACATTTTGGTGATGATGATGATTTATATTTGTATATATTAGAAAAAAAATGGAAAGTGATGGAATGCTTGATTAATCTCGGGCATTGTTGATCGCTTAGGGGACACATTCACATCCCCAGGATTTTAATTGAGCTAATTAGCTTAGGTGCCTGGTTCTGTGACCTATGTAGGGCCTACAGCTTGTTTGGTGGCGTGACTGGCTTAGTCTTTTATCCTCCAAGGATGATTACCTGATAACTAGGTTAGCGGATTATTTTTTGCCTACAAATATGCTTCTTTAATAGCTATGTGGAGGCAATGTGTAAGGAGCAGACATAATTCTTAACATAGGGGTCTACCCTTTCCTCTTCTGTCTTATGCCCTTTCAGTTTAGGGGGCTTACCACTCCTGATGGTGCTTTGTCTATTATAGGCCCATGTGAAGTGCCCTGCGTTTCCTCTGTGGCTTCTTCCATTCCTTTTTGTCACTCATTTGGGCAGTCCATAAGGCCTTCCTTAGGCTCGTCCTTATGCCCATTGTAAATCGTCCCAGTGCTGTTGTTGTACTGTTCTCACTAATCCTCTTGTGCTTTTCTTCATTCTTTCTTGTCAGAGCTGTAGTCCATTTGGTTGGCTGAAGATCAATGCAAACTCTTCTCGCTGCATAGCAGGGCTAATCAGTGTGTCGGCTCCTGGCATCCTCATCTAGTATGCTACCAAAGGCCTTGCAGGGAGTCTCCATGTTTTGGAGAAGCATCTCATTTCTCCAACTGTGGCCATCTACCCCATCTCCTTTCCTCTAAGAGCTGGAAGATTTATAGCTGTCAGCTGGCTGGGGAACAGGAGAGCTGGATTCGGGAAGTCACTAAATGGACACTGGTGAAAGAGATAAAAATGATACTGATTAGAACAGATGAAAATCTGCATGAGGACTTAGACATTTGGAAAATATTAGTGCCCAGTCTGATTTACTCCCTGGACAATAGACCCCCACGAAGAAGATAAGGTTTTGTGTCAATTCTTTAAGGAGTAAATGAGATATATCAAATAATGTGGGCAATACACTATTTGTATTGAGATACTAACCATTACAAATACTTATGCTGTTGAAATGTATGTGATGCTGCGGAGACGCTTTATGTGATACATTTGTAATTGTTAAAATATATAACAATATGTTTTTTTAAAAATCTGAGCTGGCCACCATTGTGCCATTCCCCAGTAGGCTTGCATTGCCATAATTTAAATTTCAATACCTTAAATGATCAAAAAAAGATTACATTTTAAATTTGCCCAAGAGATGGGGGACTTGCAAGCTGCTCTCGTACCTATCCTTCTTCATGGCATACTTGATGCAACACCGGTTCTGCCAATTTTCCAGATGGTCTCCGATTTCCCATCAACAGCTATGTTTCAGCTACTAGTTCCCTCCATAAGACACAGTGCCCGACCTCCTAGGCACCATCATTTGACACAGTTGTTGGCACAAATCATAAACTCTCGTTAGGATAAACCAACTAGAAAGAAATTATGAGCTTTAACCGGACCTATGCATCTAAGAAACCTTTTCTCTAGAAGGATTGTGTGCCCTTCTTTCATGGAATTGGTAAATGTCCCTGAGGTCAGAAAAAAATAATTTGTTGGGTCAAGTAAGGTATCAAGGCTTAAAAATTGGACTTTACTTCTGGGATACCAAAGGGCCTGTCTCAATAAGATCTGTCGTTTCACAAAGGATACCAGTTAGGCAATTTCTTATGAGGCGAGCCTCTACAATGAGCTCCAGGCCTTAATTATAGATAGAGCAGGTGTCAATTTCAGTCTGGATTTTCTAGGTCTTGCCGTTTCAGTTTCAAAGTCTTCATATTTTTTTTAGCTAAGTAGGAAAGTACGGAAAGATGAAAGGAATTTGATGTTATTCCAATTACATCAGAAAGATTCTGGGACCAGTTGGACAGAAGGGTTTAGATGAATGTGGACTTGGGTGCCTAAACAATATTTAAAGCAGTCCACTGGGATATGGATGTGAGAGGTAAAGATAGACAGCTGGTGAAGATAAGGTGAATGATCCATACATTTTGGTGAAAGAGACCGGTACAGATTGGAGAGTTGGTGGAGGCCAAAAATATATTTAAAAGGAACCAGGGAAGCATTATATCATCTCAACAGTCTATGTTGAAATATCCTAGACAGGTGGAAAGAAACTGCTAAGGGGCGTTGATAACTCACCAGGTCAATAAGATGTCCAAAGAAAAGTGGGGTTTTGGCACGGAAAGGCGCTATTTATATTTCATATGTTTACAACACTTGACTGCAAAAGATAACACTAAAGATTTAGAAGAGAAAAGAATCATAGAAAAGTCACAAAGTAATATTCAGGGACTAAGAAGCATTCTCTAGCCTCTTCCATGTGCAAAACAGACGGGAGGAGATGGATGCCCTAGGGCATAGCTATCACTAGTGTAGCAGGTGCAGCGGTACTGGGACCCAGATGTGTGAGCGTGCACCATAAAAATGCTATTTACTACACACTCTTGAGTCAGGGGGCATACATAATATTTGATTGCATTGTGGCACCTTTGTAGGCCACTGGTGATTCCATTAACTTAACCTCATTTCACCGCTCTTTTTCAAGGGTCAGCGCTTTATTGTGTACCGGTAGTTGCAGGTGGGGCCCAATGGCACTCATTTATAAGGGCAGCAAGTATTTTACCTCATCAGACTTTGACCCAAAGCAAGAGAGGGAAAACCACACAAAGGGGGAAAAGAGGGGAGAAAAAGACAAAAAACTGTAACAGCGAAAGCAGTATTCTGCAAAAGTGAGCTAACTGGGCAGGGAGTTTCTTGTTGAGGAGGCATGGGTTGAAATCAAGACTACCTCAGCCTTGGTATTCAGAGGGCATTGCCAGCAGCTCCTTCAGAGCAAACGTGTGGCCCTAGCACGTATTCTTTTACAAATTAAGCACTGTCAAGGCCTTGCCCTGTGAGGGAAGGCCCAGATAAAAATGGTCTACGCGGCATATAGCCTATGACAGTCAGCCTCTGAATCCATGGGATCTGTATGGGGTTCGTCCCACCGCTGTCTCGAGTCCTGACAGAGCTGGGGAGGCCCCACTCATACAGAGCACAGCAAGCCCACCCAGCCCCTTGTGCTCCTGCGCAGACAGTGAGCAGTGCTGGAATGTGCGACAGCTGAGTGGCGAGAATCTGGTAGTTCAACGGGGTTCAACCAACCAGTGGCCGTTCGCCTCTGGGTCCCTCGGCTGTAAGTGGAATGGGAGATTCCAAATCTTTGCATGCCCTTATTTTGCCGTCTAGAGCAATCGCTGTGGCTACTTCAATCGACGCAATGGTCCCGGGTTCGAGCCACGAACAGTTCATGACATACCAGCATGCCCCGTTGTAGTCAGGGTCTAGCTACCGCTGATTCATGGGGAGATGGGAGGCCGCGGCTGTCACCAGCACAGAAACAACGCGCTGGGCATTACTGAGAAGGCGCGGCGCTACTCCACGAGACTGCCCTGCAAAGAGAAGGCGCATCCAAAGCCACGCGCACAGAGAGGACAGAACTCGATGTGGTGTCACTGTCGCCGACTCCCTTCTGACCTAGGATAAATGTCACTCAGCAATGCCGCCCGCGCAAAGGCACGGAGGAGCCGGCGCTGCTGTCTGGGAAACGCGGGCTCCTTGATTTTGGACCCTGTTTGTTCAGTTGAACAAGCATTTTTTCACCTCCTACCCTCGTGTCTTTGAATGTCTTGCTTCCGGCCGACCTGTGTGCACATCCCGTGGTATAGCGTCCATTTTAAGCACGGCGACGTTATCTGTTACCTTTCAGAGCACCGTGTGACTTGCGCTGCTTGTTGGCTTGAACCAGACGATTCCAGTGTAACAGGCTTGCACACTCACCAGTGAAATCACTGGCACTGCCAGCTGCGTGCTACGCCACGGGGCTCTTGGGCACCAGGAAGTCGAGAAGGCTGACAGTCTGTCATTTTTTCCTGACGTTCCGTCGGAAATACGCAGTCCAGCTGCGTGATGATTACAGAAAAACAAAAAATTAAAATCTAACAAACCAAGCGTATGCTATAGCATGGTGTAGTCACTGTAGTGGTTTGCCTTGTGCGTGTTGCACATGCGTGATGCAAAGCATAGCACTGTTTGCAAGAGATACACAAACGTGTGCGTAGGATGTACTGCTTGTTCCGCGAAATTTTGAGCAAAGTAAGGAATAGTCCAGTGTCGGAGAAATGGTATGTGCGTGTGTGTGCCTGAGAACTAGATGGTTACATGACCTAGCGTGTAAGATCCTAAGCACAATACAGTTACACAACATAAGGTGTAGCAGGTGCATAGCACTAAGGGCGCGAGGTGCTACGTGGAAGGTATATGGGCGGTTGTGCACAAATGGCGGAGATGCAAGGTGTTTCTGTTCACATCATGACTGGTGTGGGACGTAATTTTACTCTGAGACACTGAAATATAGCAGGGAGGCGTGTATAATGTGTGACTATGACTAATACACAGCCGAGCGTGTGAGAAACAGGGTGCCCAGGATGTATACAGTGTGTACTATGAGAGCTAAGCAGTCCGCTGTGTGACAGGTACACAGCGCAGTTTCGTGATGAATTAACAAGTGCGTGTGCGACCGGTGTATGTGTGTGCACGGTCTCCATGTGACAAATGTTCCGCTCGCTGAAAAGCGGTCTATAGTGTCGGTGCGTTTGACTCTTCACTGCCTGTGTGACTGATATCATGCCTAAGTTTGTGACATGCTCAGCCCAGTGTAACAGATATTTGGCCCACTGTTTACTGGAGAGCAGTGCTTAATGTGAGCCGGTGCTTGCCGGTGGGGGTCCACCGGCATTCATTTTTAGACTCCCGGGACTTATTTTTTTATCATCAATCATTGACCCACGTCAAGAGAAAGAAAGGCAGGAAAGGGGGAGGGGCGTGACACCAGGGGAAGAAAGGAGGGGTGAAAAAGAACCTGCAGGGGTGAGATAAAGGGGAAAGTGTGTATGGCGGGGGACGAACTCGGCAACAGATGGAATTGAGTTGAGCCGCCCTTGGTCTTGGGGAACCCCAACATCCAACCGTGTTGATGGCATGCTTCCTTGGGCACAGACGCAAATTCTTTGCACAAATTAAGCAGCGCTATGGATTCATGTGTGAGATAAACGGGTGTGGGATAGATGAAGCTAAGTGTGAGAGTCAGCGCCCTCTTATCAAATTGACAGCCACGTTTTATGACAGATTCGCAATCCACTATGTCAGGTTCACACCCGTGTAAGTGTGTGTGTGAGTTTTTCCTGCAGGTTTACTTAGCGCGAACTCGACCCGCAACCATTGCAGCGCTTGTCATGAGCACCAGTTACATTACGCAAGAACACATTCAATTTGGTAGGCACGCGGATATTGGTTCTGTCGGGTGTGGCGATGTGCACGGATAAGGGCGTAAAATACGCAGCAGTCTTGTTGATAGAGATTAACTGCTGTGTTTGACTGAGTTGTACCTCCAAGTTGATGTGTGTGTGTGGCGTTAGCGCGAGAAGAACGATCTCCATGTGACAATTTTGAAACTGGATGTGTGTGATAGATGTGCAGTTGTGTGTGCGAGGTACACAGCCCTGTGTGGTAGATACACATACCGCGCTTGTGACACATGAACTGATGTGTGTGTGAGCTTCGCAGCCTGGTGTGTGTGACATGCGCAACTGTGCACGATACGCAACCTCCGCGTGACAAACTGTTGGCCATGAGAGAGAGACAGATACGCAGCTCGCCGTGTGTGTGACGGACTCCGAGCCCGGTGCGCGCAGAAGTGTGTGGCGAGGAGCCCCTGGCCGCCGTGTGCGAGCACCGCAGCAGTAGCCAGCCGGCCCCGCCCCACCGGGTGGGTGTCCCCCCGGGTCCCCGCCCCGGGCAGGGTGTGCTCTCGGACTCGAAGGAGCCCCGGCGGCCGGCGTGCTGCGGCCCCTGAGTCAGCGCCGGAGCCTCCGCTGGGGACACTGCAGCAGCAGCAGCAGCAGCAGCAGCCGCCGCGCTGCCTCGAAGCCTGCCTCCGCCCCCTGGTTGTGCGAGCCTGCTCCTCACCACTCCTCCTCCTCCCTCCAGATGGCAGCTGCTCGCAGCTCGTTTCCCTCCTCTGTTTTTAATGCAAATTGACTTTGAGAGCTGAAAAAAAACACCCGGAAAGATGGCGCCTGCGGGACACCTGGAATCGGCGCCGTGCCCGA
This sequence comes from Lissotriton vulgaris, assembly GCF_964263255.1. NCBI lineage: Eukaryota > Metazoa > Chordata > Amphibia > Caudata > Salamandridae > Lissotriton > Lissotriton vulgaris. Next base: position 240,347,356 of record NC_141697.1, read on the forward strand.
GCTGAGGGACCCCGTGCGCCCGGATCTGCGGCCCAAGGTAGGAGAGGCTCCCTCTGCGCAGCGCGGCTGCGAGGCTCGGCCCCTCCCGGGCTCTCCCTGCACCGGGCGCGGGGGCGCGGGCTCAGCGCTGCCGCCTGTGCCTGGGACATCCGCCGGGGTGAGGATGGCACCGAGTGCTCGGAGGAGGCAGTGCCCGCCGCCTCAGCCCGCGCAGTGGCAGGGGAGAGGCGCCTGCAGGATGGGGGCGGCTGCTGGAGCACGAGCTGTGCTGGCCGCGGGCTCCGGGGTGCTGTCCCTGGGGCGGGTGCTGCCCCTCCGGTCCGGCAGGGTCTCCGCTGGGGCCTGGGGGAGCGCAGAGCACTGCTCCCGGGAGGATGCCCGCTGCCCTCCCCTGGGGGCGGCAGGTTGACGCCCCCATCCCTGGGCTGAGGTTGCCCCAGGTTCCAGCACAAGTTTGCCTCCCCCTCGTGCCAGGGCCGGCTGCCCACGCCCCCGGGATGGACATGTTTGGCGGGTCCTCGCCCTGAGCATTTGTCACTGCGTAGTTGATAAGTTGCTGCGCTGGCTGTCCTCGTGCCCCGAGCACCGCGGGCGGCGGCGGGGCACGGAGCCGTGCAGGCGCGAGGGCTGAGTGTGAGGGGCAGAAGCAGGGCCCCGGAGGTAGTGGGGGGTGGGGGCCGCGGCCCCGGGAGCTCTACGGTCCTTGAGCCCGGGACCGTTGACAGCAGCACGGTAGCAGTGTGCGGAGCTCCCCCGTCCGCTGCTGGGGCCCCCCTGACCAGCGCCCTACCCGGGGCGACTGCCAATAACTACACACACGCCTTACCACCACATACACCTGTGCCATCACCTGACATCCAGTCTGTCATCACGTCATGCTCTTCTGTGCCATCTCCAACGACATAGCTCCACAAGCACCACCTGACACCTTCTTTAGTGTGCCATCACCTCTCCAAAGCCATCATCTTGAACCTACCTGCCCCCGCCAATGTGCCATCGTCTGCCTTTGCCAACAACCCCAGAGCCGCCACCTTCTTTAGTGTGCCATCACTTATTGTGACATCACCCTTCCAAAGCATCATCTTGTACCCATCCACCATCGCCCACCAATGTGCCAGCGACTGCATTTACAAACCATTCCAGCGCAGCCAGCTGCCGGCTGGCATCAGTCTTCCTTTTTTGTCACATCACGTCTCCAAAGCCATCAACTTGTACTTGTCTACCCCTGACCAATGTGCCATCGCCTGCTTCTGCCAACCTCCTGCACTACTTCTCCCATAGCTCATGGTATCACCCCTCCTACTCTGCCACCAGACCGGCTCCGTTTCTGTGTTGACACCGCTTGGCACCATCTCTTACTAAGTGCAAACGGTCTGCGTGCCAACATCTCACCATCCTCTCTTCCTGCTCCGTCATCGTTTCGTGTGCCCTCTGCCCCCCCCCCCCCAACTTGCATGCTGTTCTCTGCCATCCACGTGCATATGTAGTATTAAGTAATGCGGTCTTTGCTTGTGTGAATGTGTTTTTTTATTGCACCCCCAACCCTCGGGGCCAGCAGTGCAGTAACTTACTGCTGCCCTTGCTCAGAAAAGGGAAGGTTTGCCGGGTGGTGGGGTGGAAGGAGGAATCTTCGTCCAGGCTCCTGGTCTTCCGCATGCCACCATCCTCCCCTGGCATGCTGCTAGCCGCCTGGCTCTGCGCGCCTTCCGCGGAAGCCACCCCCTCCGGTGGCTGTGTACAGCGCCATCCACCTGTCACAATACATCACAGGGCGCTTCTCTGAGTCATGTTCTTTCGTGAACACTGTGATGAAAGCCAATGTATGTGATCGCGATCCCTTCTCTCCCTGTGCCATTCCAGCATACGCCGTAGAGTCCCCTGTACCTATGGTTTCTGTACATTTCTGTACGTGATCCCCATGCCCTGTCTGCATGCACTTGAGTGCACTGCTGTACCTTACCCTTCACTGCAACTCCACCCTTACATAGTAGATCTGTGCACTTGAGTGCACTGCTGTATTCCACCCATAAGTGATCTTGACTCCTTGTACACCTGCTGCGTGCACTTGAGTGCATTGCTGTGCCTCACCCTTCAATGAACCTCTCGCCTTGTATAGAGAAGCGCTGTGCCCTTGGGTGCATTTGTACCGTGCCCTTTACTGACCACCGCTCCTTGCATACCGGCTGCACGCACTTGAGTACATTGCTGTGCCTCTCTTTTTTTTCGTGAGCCTTACTCCTTGTTCATCAGCTCGCCCACTTGCGTGTATCGCTGTACCGCGTCATGTAACTATCTCCGTTCTCCTTCGCTGCATGCACTTCACTGCATTGACCTTTCTCACCCCATCATGACCCTTACTGCATTTTAACTGGCTGCGGGCGCCTGGGTGCGTGGCTGTCACACCTTGAGAGCCCCACTACACTGCCTGCCACCATGCCACGTGCACTTTGGGTTCGTTTCTCCTGACCTGTGCAGGTGCTGCATGTTTTCCGTCCCTCGCGTGCTGTGTACCCGATGCACTTCAGTGCGAGCCTGTACCTCGCCTCCCAGGCTCCCAGTGCACCTCGGTGTTCCCGCGCACCCAGGCTGCTCTCTGCTTCGCCCGCACGGCTCTTGCTGATGAACTGTTCTCCTGGCTATGGGTTGCATTGCTTCGCTTACGTCTGCGTGGTCGCCGTTTGCTTTACTCCGGCCGAGTGCTGGCGGGTGGGCTTCGCCCACGTGTCTTCGGCAGTTTTGGGGCGCATGGTTTTGCTGTTTCATGTGATGCGCAGTTGTTTATCTCGACATCTGCACAGAGTAAGCATGCTAGCCCCTTTCAGTAGATTTCAAACATGGTGAACAACTCTTTACCATCCACGCCAACTGTTGAAGGCGTTGCGTTCCGCAGGCTTGTTTTGTTCTTTTATTCTGTGGGGATGGGTCTGCGTGGTGTTTGGGCGGGGGCGGCAGCCACCACGGTCCGGCTCATTGTAGTGGCGTGATGGGGCTGCTGCCCGCGCGCTCTGGTTTCGGCTGGACGTCGTGTCGCGCCCCTCTCTCGGGGCCACTGGCACGTTCTGGGCTGTGCTTGTCAGTTTCACGCCTGCAGTGTTTATTGTTGTTAAACGCGGGGCTCTCGCTGGGCGCTCTTCAGAACGGACTGAATAGCGGCGTGCAACCTCAAACACCACCGGGGTTTACTGGAGGTCAAATACGTCTTAAAATAAAGATGGCATGGCCTTCCCCGGGGCTCGCACTCCCCGCCAAATCAGATCGTAGGTCTGGTTAGACTAGAGAACTCTAAGATTTGGGAATAGACTCATCTCTAAAACATTGCTGGTTTTTGGATTAAAATTCATACCTTATGTTCCTCTTGTGCAATACCGCAGAGATGAAAAACAATGTTGTGCTTGAAGCGAAGTACGCTCTACCACAGTGAACTGTGCATGAATGTCGGTCGGCGAGAGCTAAAATAGATTGTTTCTGACTTTAGTGTGAACTGCGGTAGACTGCGCCTGTATCCCGTGGGGATGACTGTTATGAATCGTGCCATTTTGCATAATGGAGAGAATTTGCAATAGAATGCGCCTACCTGCCTTACGGAGTGAAGCTGCGCAGACTGCGCCTGCATTGCACGGGGTGGGGGTACCACAGATTGAGCCGAGTGTATGTCAGAGAGACAATTATCTGCAGTTCAGGCAGGTAATGCCGCCGATTATCTGAGCGCCAGAGACGGGGCTGCCACAGGTTGTACCTGCATGCCATACAGAAGCATTCATGAAATTGGGCCTTTAGTTAAAAAAGAACTGATATAAATATACCGTATGAACATCCCATTGGGTTAACTGTGATATGTCATGCACCTGCATTTCCGAAACAGCTGTCATGTACTGTACCTGCTCTGTGTTTAGTGGCTGTATATGATGCATTCATTTCAGCAGGGGAACTGCTGTAGATTGGACGTGTTTCGGAGAGAAGCTTGCAGTACTGTGCACGCATGGCTGAGGAGCCTGCAATATTTTGTGTTTGAATTTTAGTAAATCTGTAATAGAATGTTCATGTAGTTCATTTAAAAAATGCTTTGCTGGTGTCTGCATTTCTGAGAGGACGGCCGTGTAGAGACTGCTTGCCATTGTAAGAGAACATGGGTAGATTGTTCTAGCGTTTTAAAGAGAATCACAGAACCGCACTAGTGTATGCTTGTATTTCAGACAAATCACTGTAATGATCTGCGATTTCACTTCAGAGAGAGAACTCTAATAGATTGCGCCTGCATTTTTGAGACGTGCAATAATAAACTATGCTTGCATTTATGCATACTGTATACTTCACAGAAGGCACTGTCAAAGCTACTGCCTGCATATTAAAGGGTGCGTTGCTTGATAGTGACTTTCAGTATTGGAGAGGAAACCGCAAGAGTGTGCCTGCATTCCAGAAAGAGGACTGTAATAGATGGTGCATGGTGTTGGCTAAGGAGGGTGTTGTAGGCGATGCCAGCATGTCCTAAGCAGGGACGGCCAGATAGCGCGCATTTGAAAGATGCCCTCGTTGGAATTGCGCATGCATTTCAAGAGTGCCTAACAACTGCGCCATTCTTTTGCCTGCGATTCAAAGAACACCGCAGTTAAAGAAATCCCGGCACAGTATCCCTTAAGAGCCGCAGGTGCAGAATGGAAAGTTAAGCCGTTTGTTTCCCTGTTTCAAAGCGGCGCGTGCCCTGTTAATGGCATGGAGGCAGCGCGCGCAGGAGGTGCTGAGACCCCCGTCACGAGAGCGCTCTTCAGATGGCAGCCCGGCGCCTCCAGACAGCCCGGCCTTTAATTGGTTGCAGTTGTGCTCACCTGTCACAGCTGGAGTGTTTACACTAGCTCTAACAGACTCGCCGGCGACGTGCGCCGGATATCACTCACTGCGTCACGGGTGACACTCGCACGTGCGCTGGGAGCGAGGGCTCCTCCGGCCCTGAGTACACCGGGACACTGGGGCATGCATGACAACAGACCCGACGCATGCAGCAAACGCCTGATTAGGAACCACAAAATGGCCTTATTCTGGCTGTCTCCCCTTGAAATTCTATCTCCTTCAATAGAAGTAAATGTGGGAAATACATTTTCTCGATTATTGGATTTTTTTAAAAATCTCCCACTTTCCTCCTCCAAAATGTTGGCACGCATGCTGTGGTAGTACTCGCTGAGCCGTTGCCCTCCACCCCGAGCCGTGCATATGAGCTCAATAGCCGGACACTCCTCGAGCGTGCAGCATGAACACAGCGTGGGTGGGCGGGCTCAAGATGGCGGACACCGGGGTTTGGTCCACAGGCAGTACTTTCACTTCACGAGGGGTGAATCTAGTTCAGAGCTCCCTGTTCCAAAGCCTTCCTATGCTGCTTCGCCTTTACCATCGGCGGTATCCCTAAGCGACACACTTATAATTGCTATTCGTTTAGCGGACAGTTTTGCCAATGCTTAGTGTAGTAGCTTCTTTTACTTAGCATACATAAGAGTTACAATACGGGCAATTTAGGTTGCCACTATTGTGTGTCTGATACGTTGTCGTGCATTAGTACCTGGAGGAGTGAAACTACAAAGACCATAGTACAAAACCAACCCGGGCTAAAGTTTCCTCGGGGAAATTCCAGTTGACTGGTTAAAAATGGTTTCTACTGAATCCAGCTCTCTATGAAAGAGAAAAACGACAAATGACAGAATGCAAGGCTAGATAAGTTCCCCCTCTCTCTCTGGTGGAAATTCCAACTGACAGTTACATAAGATGTCTGTTTATCCAGTTGCTTGAATGTAGGGTTTTTTAATGTTAGATTCCAATCGCGCCTCAGTACACCTCCATGGAAGGTTACGAGTGACGCGAGGTACCAATACCCTGCTTTTCCCAGGGTAACAGTTCCCTTTCGGTGTAACGGCTAGGGCGCTCGACCTCGGACCTGGGCATCTGAGTTCGAGTCTCGATAACGACGCCAAACATCCTGTGATTCTGGGTAAATCGCTTAATCTCCCCGTGCCTAACACAATGAATGTGTATCCCCTTGTAACGTAACGTAACAGGTGCTGGTGCTATGTAAAGCGCTCTGATATCCGATTCTGTTCAAGTCAAGTTCGCGCTCTCTAAAACTCAGCAAAAAAAAAGGTGCAGGTATAGATAGACGCTGGAAGACACAGCTTATCTTTTTAATGTTCATAATATACTCTTAAATTAATCGGAATGTCATCGAACCCTTAGGTTTAGTCTTTGCGCATACAAAAGCTGATTATAAGAAATATAAGAAAGTCTTGATGTATATATGATCTGATATGAAAGTCCTAATGTTTACGTGATCAAAACCCCTCGATAACAAGCCCACGCGCCCGGCTCAGAATACAACCAATCTTTCTAGAAAGTAGAGCCCTCTTTACAGTTGGGGCTGGTAATCTTTAAATGAGCATTAAATTAAACCAGCCTTCTTTAGAGTGAATGAAGCCCCAGGCTGAGACGTGGTTGGGGTCAATGGAGAGTCTAGGCGCTACATGGGGAGATCGTAGGACGGTCGGGTTCCAACTGGGGCTAAAGTTCGCTGCAGCAATTAGATACAGGCTCGGGAAAAGCGAGCTGCCATGAATGGAAAGAGGCCCCCTCAGAGCAAAGATGGAAAGAGTCCCCTCAAAGCAAAGATGGAAAGAGTCCCCTCAAAGCAAAGATGGAAAGAGGCCCCTCAAAGCAAAGATGGACAGAGGCCCCTCAAAGCAAAGATGGAAGGAGGCCCATCAAAGCAAAGATGGAAAGAGGCCCATGGAAAGAGGCCCCTCAAAGCAAAGATGGAAAGAGGCCCCTCAAAGCAAAGATGGAAAGAGTCCCCTCAAAGCAAAGATGGAAAGAGGCCCCCTCAAAGCATAGATGGAAAGAGGCCCCTTAGAGCAAAGATGGAAAGAGGCCCCTCAAAGCAGAGATGGAAAGAGGCCCCTCAAAGCAAAGATGGAAAGAGGCCCCTCAAAGCAAAGATGGAAAGAGGCCCCTCAAAGCAGAGATGGAAAGAGGCCCCTCAAAGCAAAGATGGAAAGAGGCCCCTCAGAGCAAAGATGGAAAGAGGCCCCTCAGAGCAAAGATGGAAAGAGGCCCCTCAAAGCAAAGATGGACAGAGGCCCCTCAAAGCAAAGATGGACAGAGGCCCCTCAAAGCAAAGATGGACAGAGGCCCCTCAAAGCAAAGATGGAAAGAGCTCCCTCAAAGCAAAGATGGACAGAGGCCCCTCAAAGCAAAGATGGACAGAGGCCCCTCAAAGCAAAGATGGAAAGAGGCCCCTCAAAGCAGAGATGGAAAGAGGCCCCTCAAAGCAGCCCTGGCTGGAAAGAGGCCCCTCAAAGCAGCCCTGGCCGTCAAGATGGAAAGAGGCCCCTCAAAGCAGCCCTGGCCGTCAAGATGGAAAGAGGCCCCTCAAAGCAGCCCTGGCCGTCAAGATGGAAAGAGGCCCCTCAAAGCAGCCCTGGCTGGAAAGAGGCCCCTCAAAGCAGCCCTGGTCCTCAAGATGGAAAGAGGCCCCTCAAAGCAGCCCTGGCCGCCAAGATGGAAAGAAGCCCCTCGAAGCAGTCCAGGCCGTCAAGATAGAAAGAAGCCCCTCAAAGCAGCCCTTGCCGTCAAGATGGAAAGAGGCCCCTCAAAGCAGCCCTGGTCCTCAAGATCGAAAGAGGCCCCTCAAAGCAGCCCTGGTCCTCAAGATGGAAAGAGGCCCTCAAAGGAAAGAAGCCCCTCAAAGCAGCCCTTACCTTCAAGATGGAAAGAGGCCCCTCAAAGCATCCCTGGTCCTCAAGATGGAAAGAGGCCCCTCAAAGCAGCCCTGGCCGACAAGATGGAGAGAAGCCTTTCAAAGCAGCCCTGGCTGGAAAGAATCCCCTCAAAGCAGCCCTGGTCCTCAAGATGGAAAGAGGCCCCTCAAAGCAGCCCTGGCTGGAAAGAAGCCCCTCAAAGCAGCCCTGGCTGGAAAGAAGCCCCTCAAAGCAGCCCTGGTCCTCAAGATGGAAAGAAGCCTCTCAAAGCAGCCCTGGCCGCCAAGATGGAAAGAAGCCCCTCAAAGCAGCCCTTGCCGTCAAGATGGAAAGAGGCCCCTCGAAGCAGTCCAGGCCGACAAGATAGAAAGAAGCCCCTCAAAGCAGCCCTGGCTGGAAAGAGGCCCCTCAAAGCAGCCCTGGTCCTCAAGATGGAAAGAGGCCCCTCAAAGCAGCCCTGGCCGCCAAGATGGAAAGAAGCCCCTCAAAGCAGCCCTTACCTTCAAGATGGAAAGAGGCCCCTCAAAGCATCCCTGGTCCTCAAGATGGAAAGAGGCCCCTCAAAGCAGCCCTGGCCGACAAGATGGAGAGAAGCCTTTCAAAGCAGCCCTGGCTGGAAAGAATCCCCTCAAAGCAGCCCTGGTCCTCAAGATGGAAAGAGGCCCCTCAAAGCAGCCCTGGCTGGAAAGAAGCCCCTCAAAGCAGCCCTGGCTGGAAAGAAGCCCCTCAAAGCAGCCCTGGTCCTCAAGATGGAAAGAAGCCTCTCAAAGCAGCCCTGGCCGCCAAGATGGAAAGAAGCCCCTCAAAGCAGCCCTTGCCGTCAAGATGGAAAGAGGCCCCTCGAAGCAGTCCAGGCCGACAAGATAGAAAGAAGCCCCTCAAAGCAGCCCTGGCTGGAAAGAGGCCCCTCAAAGCAGCCCTGGTCCTCAAGATGGAAAGAGGCCCCTCAAAGCAGCCCTGGCCGCCAAGATGGAAAGAAGCCCCTCAAAGCAGCCCTTGCCGTCAAGATGGAAAGAGGCCCCTCAAAGCAGCCCTTGCCGTCAAGATGGAAAGAGGCCCCTCAAAGCAGCCCTGGTCCTCAAGATCGAAAGAGGCCCCTCAAAGCAGCCCTGGTCCTCAAGATGGAAAGAGGCCCTCAAAGGAAAGAAGCCCCTCAAAGCAGCCCTTGCCGTCAAGATGGAAAGAGGCCCCTCAAAGCATCCCTGGTCCTCAAGATGGAAAGAGGCCCCTCAAAGCAGCCCGGCCGACAAGATGGAGAGAAGCCTTTCAAAGCAGCCCTGGCTGGAAAGAATCCCCTCAAAGCAGCCCTGGTCCTCAAGATGGAAAGAGGCCCCTCAAAGCAGCCCTGGCTGGAAAGAAGCCCCTCAAAGCAGCCCTGGCTGGAAAGAAGCCCATCAAAGCAGCCCTGGTCCTCAAGATAGAAAGAGGCCCCTCAAAGCAGCCCTGGCTGAAAAGAAGCCCCTCAAAGCAGCCCTGGCTGTCAAGATGAAAAGAGGCCCCTCAAAGCAGCCCTGGTCCTCAAGATGGAAAGAGGCCCCTCAAAGCAGCCCTGGCCGCCAAGATGGAAAGAGGCCCCTCAAAGCAGCCCTGGCCGTCAAGATGGAAAGAAGCTCATGAAAGCAACCCTGGCTGGAAAGAGGCCCCTCAAAGCAGCCCTGGCTGGAAAGAGGCCCCTCAAAGCAGCCCTGGCCGCCAAGATGGAAAGAAGCCCCTCGAAGCAGTCCAGGCCGTCAAGATAGAAAGAAGCCCCTCAAAGCAGCCCTGGCTGGAAAGAGGCCCCTCAAAGCAGCCCTGGTCCTCAAGATGGAAAGAGGCCCCTCAAAGCAGCCTGGCCGCCAAGATGGAAAGAAGCCCCTCCAAGCAGCCCTTGCCGTCAAGATGGAAAGAGGCCCCTCAAAGCAGCCCATGTCCTCAAGATCGAAAGAGGCCCCTCAAAGAAGCCCTGGTCCTCAAGATGGAAAGAGGCCCCTCAAAGCAGCCCTTGCCGTCAAGATGGAAAGAGGCCCCTCAAAGCAGCCCTGGTCCTCAAGATGGAAAGAGGCCCCTCAAAGCAGCCCTGGCCGACAAGATGGAGAGAAGCCTTTCAAAGCAGCCCTGGCTGGAAAGAATCCCCTCAAAGCAGCCCCGGTCCTCAAGATGGAAAGAGGCCCATCAAGATGGAAAGAGGCCCCTCAAAGCAGCCCTGGCTGAAAAGAAGCCCCTCAAAGCAGCCCTGGCTGTCAAGATGGAAAGAGGCCCCTCAAAGCAGCCCTGGTCCTCAAGATGGAAAGAGGCCCCTCAAAGCAGCCCTGGCCGCCAAGATGGAAAGAGGCCCCTCAAAGCAGCCCTGGCCGTCAAGGTGGAAAGAAGCTCATGAAAGCAACCCTGGCTGGAAAGAGGCCCCTCAAAGCAGCCCTGGCTGGAAAGAGGCCCCTCAAAGCAGCCCTGGCTGGAAAGAAGGGGGGCAATGGGGTTAGGCTACGTAAAGCTGTGGGTATCACTAGCGTCAGGGGAGGTTCAATGCGTTTGAGTTTCATGGTTGCAGCACTGTGCAGGTAGCGACCCCAGTAATGCTGCCTCCACGGTCAACTGAGGGAACATTTCACTAAGTGAGATGGAAGGTGCGCGGATGGGCGTGGCTGCCCGGAGCCTGCGTATTCCAGGAGCTGCTCGAGCATATTAATCAAATACAAGGTGGAGGCCGCGCATCGCGACTGTTTTTGTTCCTGTATTCACAGTCTGTCGCCCATCCAGGGCTGTGCACGTCCCGCTGACAGGAAGTAGGAGCTCGAGGTTTCAAAGCCGGCGTTTGTGACTGAAGGAGAATACATCGATTGGGAGTGTTACAATAAATATCATATCGGAGTATCCTACAGTTGAATATTTCTTGCCGGATGGTTTCTTTGATCTATTTGTATTGGTGTCCGACCACGTACACTGCGCCCTCTGAGGCTTTCCTTTTGTTTCCCGCGCTCTTTCGATCCGGGGGCCGTTCTTCCGGTGCTCGAGCTCTTCCTGCTGGTTCAGTGTGCGGACAGCGCCTTTCCCCTTCCCTGCAGCCTGTACAGAGAGCACGTGCGCCGACCGTTAGCACGCGTGGCCGCCGTGCACCGAGTCCTCGGGCTGCCACAGTTATGACCTTCGCACCGTGTGATCTCAGACCCCGAGAGTTGCTTGAGGTGAAGTATTCCGGGATTATGAATTGCAGCCATAAACGTTTCCAAAACTAAAAGTGGCAGGCGGCAAATAAACGCAGGGTGTCGCTTTGGGACAGTGTTTTCATCCGTTGCTCCTTTGCGTCTGACTGTTCTTTGCAATCCCGGGACCCTGCACGCACTGTGGAAACAGCGCCCTGCTTCTCATCGCTCAAACGCTGCTCCTAGCCAGGCTAGGCAAGCTGGCTGACCTGCAAACAAAGTGCCAGAGGGGTGCTTGTGCGATATTCACCCGCTGACCTTACATAAGGCGAGGCCCGCCAGACAATGCACAGAACAAAATGTGTGAATGAATGCACGCTCCATAAAACCCAGCGATGGAAGAGAGGTAGAAAGGCCGCACCCACCTCGCCTCTCTGCTGCACCCGGGACAAAAACACATCACCCAGGGCACTGAGACAGGGTGATCATAAGAGGTCTGCAACCGGAGAATGTCGTAGAGTGCACCTTGCACGTGATGACATCATCGTAGGCTCTGTGAGGCCAGTGTGCAATGGTTGAAGTGATGCTAGGAATCCTGTAAACCTTTGTTGTATCTATAGACGGTATATTTCATAGCAGATCACACTGTGCTTGTGAGGACCGTGTGATCATAGATAGCCAGCCCATCATCTAATTAAACTTTAAAAGGACATCTAGTAACATCATTTTAGGCTCTGCGAGGCCAGTGTACAAAGGTTGGGGTGATGCTAGGAGTCCTGTAAACATTTATTGTATCTGCAGACGGGATAAGTAATAACAGATCACCCTGTGCTTGTGAGGACAGTGTGATCATAGATGGCCTATCATCTAATTTAACTTTAAAAAGGATATATACTATCATCATCGTAGGCTCTGTGAGGTCATTGTACAATGGTTGGGGTGATGCTAGGAGCCCTGTAAACTTTTCATGGTATCTGCGGAAGGGATATGTTATAACACACCACAATGAGCTTCTGAGGACAGTGTAATCATAAGTGGCCTTTTACCTGATTAAACTTTAAAATGGACATCTAATAGCATCATTTTAGGCTCTGCGAGGCCAGTTTACAATGTTTGGAGTGATTTTAGGAATCCTGTAACCATTTATTGTAACTGCAGACGGGACAAGTTATAACACCTCACACTGTGCTGGTGGGGACAGTGTGATAATAGGTGGCCTGTCACCTGATAAAACTTCAAAAAGGACATCTAATAACATAATTTTTGGCTCTGTGAGGCCAGTGTACAATTGTCGGGTTGTGCTAGGAGTCTTGTAAACTTTTCATTGTATCTGCGGAAGAGATGTGTTATAAGTTATAACACACCACCCTGTGCATGTGAGGACAGTGGTGGCCTGTCACCTGAATAAACTTTAAAAAGGACATCTAATAGCATCATTTTAGGCTCTGTGTGGCCAGTGTACAATTGTTGGCGTTGTGCTAGGAATCTTGTAAACATTGTATCGGCGGATGAGATAAGTAATAACACATCACTGCTTATGAGGACAGTGCAATCGTAGATGGCCTACCTTCTGATTAAGCTTTAAAAAGGACACCCAAAAGCATCACCGTAGGCTCTGTGATGCCAGTGTACAATGGTTGGGGTGATGCTAGGAGCCCTGAAAACTTTTCATTGTATCTGCAGAAGAGATATGTTATAACACACCACGCTGTGCTTGTGAGGACAGTGTGATAATAGATTCAACTTTAAAAATATGCCAACTGTCCTGTAAACGTTTCATTATGTCTGTAGAAGGAATTATAAATAACACCTTGGCTGCTAGGGGGTTTTCCCCCTCTGTGCTGCAGATACTCATTTCCCATTGTTCATGACAAGGTCAGCTCGTCATAAGCACAGCGCAGGTAACACCCATGACGAGCTGACCATGTCATTAGCATGGAAGGGGTTAAACATAACCTTGTGCTTGAGAGGAGAGTGTGATCAGGTCTTCCGATTAAACTGTAAAGAGCACATGTAAAATCACCCCCTTGGGCACGTGAGGCCTGCGTACAATGTCTGGGGTGAGATGAGTGGTTCTGTAAACTTTTCATTGCATCTCTAGAAGAGCCATGTAATAACATATGACTTTAGACTTGAGAGGAGAGTGTGATTTCAGTATAGTCTGTATCCTTCTGATTAAACTGACTGGCATCACCGTGGGATGTGCATTCACCTTGGGCTCTATGAGACCAGTGTCCATTGGCTGCAGTGATATTAGAAGCTGTGTAAACCTTCCATTATATCTGTAGAAGAGACATGTTAAACACATCACCTTGTGCTTATCAGGACAGCGTGAGCATACACAGTCTGTACCCAGATTAAACTTTAAGGAGAACACGTAATAACATAATCTTGTGCCCTGTGAGGCCATTGCATATTGAGTGATTATAGCCGGCTTGTAACCTTCTGTAACTATCGAGGGGACATGTTCTGTATCATACTATTGGATAAGTGAAGCACGCCTTTTATATTACAATTTTTTGAAAAACTAAAGTAGTAATAAGTGTTCATTGAGAGTCTAAGATATCAATTGAAGCCCCCGAAGAAGGGCAAACAGCCCGAAATGCATTGGGCAAGATTCAAACCATTAGAATACATTGAATAGTAATATGTTGTTGGTTCAGTATGAATATGTGAATATTTGAACATTAAATGAATCATGATTGTAAAATTAATTGGTGAATGAGTTTTGTTCAAATGTAGTGAAAATATTGGTTTATATTATTGATGAATATTGTGTATTGTACAAAGGTAACATTGCATTAGCATTTGCTAAAGTGCACGGTGGTCAGGTCGAATAGACTTGAAGTAGCATGTTCTGTATCACCCAGGGCCTGAAAACACCAGCCTGCCAGGATGGAAGTGATCTTTGATGGCCTCTATTCTTCTGATTGTACCATAAAGGGGACATATTCTACTTCCCTGTTTTCGATATGAGACCAGAGTGACAGGCACTAGCCTGTAACGTTCTGATCGTAACCATAGAGAGTGCATGTAATAAACCACACTGTGAGGCTCTTACGCAAGGATGGGAGGGTACTGTATGATAGCTTATTGCTTTCTAGCAATAACTGTGTAGAGTCCATGTAATATCATGAGTTCCTGTGAGACCAGTGTGCACTCACCAGGGTGACCCTAAGTAGCTTCTACCTTTCTGTCTGTAACAAAAGAGGGTATATGTTTGTGACTTACTTGATTGTTTTATGATATCACTTCAATGTACGGTTAACATGTTTGATGTATCTGCGTATACATGATCCCCTCCTCTGTAAAGCGCTCTGATATCTGCGAAGATCTTGTTCGCGCTATATAAAACCTTCAAAATGAAAAATGAAAAGTGTAAATCTGTGCTCGGTGAGGTTATTGTACAACAGGAGTGGTGTTTGGAGATCGCTCACTTTTGATAGTATCTGTAGAACAAACATGTAATAACACGCCATCTTGTGTTCTGAGAGATATGTGTGATCACAGATGATCTATACCCTTGTAATTGAACTATAAAGAGAATAGCGAATAAAACCTACTCGTGTGAGGCCAGAGTACAACTACAGAGGACCCGGGGTGATATTAGGAGACCTATAAACATTTTATTATACGTGGCGATGGGCGTGTAATAACACACTAATAATAATAATAATAATAAAACCATTTGTAGAGCGCATGGTTACACTATAACAGTGTGTCCCCGCGCTATGGAAGCAAACCATCTCGCGAGCAAGACCTACTGTACCTAGTACCACAAGGGGAGAAGAGGCTTAATGCGGGACTTAAGTTTGAGGGAATAGGTAAGTTTTCAGTTTAAGTCGGAATCTCGCTTCCGACGGTTCCATACGGAGTTCGACGGGGAGCTCATTCCATCTCTTATAGGCTGGGTATCTGAACAAGCGACCTCCCATTCGTGATTTGAAAATGCGGGGAACCTGAAACCGCATGCTCCCTAATGATCTCAAATTGCGCCTAGGGCAATGGATCGTTAGAAGCTTTTGAAGATATATTAAATACACTATCAAAAGATATCAAGAAGTATGTTAATGTAAACAAAGAATAAAACCAAAATTAGATGTTTGCTATGATTATTTTCTTTGTACACAATGTCCATAAATTTCACAATCTTACATTATGCACATCGCAATTCACTCTAAAATTGAAAGCGTCTTTAAAGGCTGTAATATCATATGTTACAAATGTAGTCCATAACCAGTACGTTTGCTTGCAACTTAAATGTAGGTAATGTCGGAGCAGACGTTGTATTGACACAGGTCTATATTGGCACAGCCTTCAAACTTCAGTCCTCTCCCCAAATGAGGGTAACACGAGTCTAAACTCCCCAATAGGATCAACAAGAATCATAGCCTGGTTATTTTATGCAATACCCTTTTGGTGAGAACAAAATATAAATGCTTTTGTCCTGGGGAATTCAGATAAGCATCAATTCAGTCCATATTCAAGGTGACTCTTCCACTCAATGTCAAGGCAGTTTGGAGATTTGATAAAACTTGAATTTGCTTGAACCTGCATTCTTAAATACAGGGTTTGATTTCCCTGAATCCAAGCGAATGATCCTCAGAGAATCAACTGCATTTAATCGGAATTTAGCCCAGTCATTCTGCTGCAACAGGGGACTGGTGTGATGGCCATAGGTAATCACATCCCAAGTCGTGTTTCAGTGTCCCGTCCAGAGGATTTTCTGAGACGATGACACAGTTTCAGATTGGCAGCTTTTTCAACCAAAGTTTGCTTACTTAGATTAAACTCCAAGTTCACCTTGTAGTTCTTTAGGTGGATGGGTGTAAATCAAAAAACTTTTATATGTCTTTCACTGCAACAAGTCCAAGCAGGTATCAATCCATTATAGGCGAGCTGCCTATTAGCCAAGGGAGGAATCAGATTTGTTAGTATTACTTTGAGAATAGGACCAGCGGAAAGACTGTGCAATTTGCTATATACTGGACAGAAGGCAAAAGATCATGAGGCACAGTTCTTCTTAACCAAAGCTAAGTAAATTCTGGGAGAGCCATTATCGCTGAGCCAGATGCCCAGATCAAGGTATTTGGATATGTTTAGGTTTGTTTGTGTTCTTAAGGACCATGTCTAACCAGGCTTCTGACATTTCCAGAAGATCTTAATCTTTATCTCACTGGCAGTACCATGCAAACAAGTTCCATCATTAAATGAATTTAGCTGCTTCAAAAATCTTACTAAACTGGTAGGGTTCTGGCCGAATATAACCGATCAGAGCCGTATTGCCCAATATGACTTTATACCTAACCATCCCCAATTTTGGTGAAAAAGATTCCGCCTTCTGTGGATCTTAGCCCAGGTCAACCACGGGGCAAACACACCCCCCTGCATTTGCACTTATCGCACACACTTTGTGTCACGTGAGGCCAGTGAGATCATAGGTGGTCTGTTACCTTCTTATCAAGCTATGGAGAGGACACAAAATAGTACATTGCCCATGTGGGTGATCTTAGGAAACCTGTAACCTTTTGATTACATCTGTATAAGTCCAGCCAGGAACTCGAATACAGCCGACTGACCCGGCCCCTCCTGGCTCCATGACTCCAGCGCGACTCGGCGCTCACCGGCATTATCCGGAGTGCGGTATCAATTGGAACTGAAGCACTACGCTTACTCCCGCCCTATGGTCCCGAGGCCATAAGAAAATTATTTTCTCAATCGGCAAAAGAGGCTTATATTGAAAGGCAATGATTGTTTTGTCCTGATGATGGTCCCCGTTATTTAGTAGTGGGTCCGAAACGCCGTCGACCTAAGTACCATATACTTGTGTAATGAATTTCTATGCAATGCTATGTAATGGTACCTACTGAATTTTTCTGTATGATTGAATTTCTACAGAAACTGCTGCTCTTGCCTTGTAAGCCTTGTCCTGTTGTGTCTGTGTCTATGTATTGTTGTGGTTGGGTACAGGCTTGTGCCCCACACCAGTGAAATGTTGAAAGTTATTACGTTGTCCTAAAACTCCTAATTAAGTATAAACTTTGAAGACCTCTGTTCGGCTGGACATGTCATCACCAATATAGAACTGACTGGGTCTATATTTATTTCCTACTATTTTTTGTCTCCTTGCTTGGGACCGTTGTTGTCTCTGTATATATATACATCTGTATAAGGGCATGTAATATCGCATCATCTTGTGGCCTGTGATTGATCATACATTGTCTGTACAAGTGCTGTAACCTCTTGATAAAAATGTAAGAAAAACATGTAATAAGACATCACCCTGGGCCCTGTGAGGCCTGTGTGACCATAGACTGCCTGTAACATTCTGAGCATCTCTGAAGAGGACATGTAATAGTAGCGGAGGAGCGATCTTAGGAAACCTGTAATATTTTGATTACAGCTGTACAGTAACGTAATGATATATCACCTTGTGTCCTGTGATCGTACTCGGTCTGACACCTTTTGATTAAACTATGAGAAGGACATGTACTAACACATCACCTTGTGCTTGCGAGGACAGCGCGATCATAGCTGGACTGTAAACTTCTTAGTAGGCTTTAAAGAGGACATGTAATAGCCATCATCACACAGGCTGGGGTGATGTCACGAAATCTGTAGCTTTTTAATTATATCAAAGGACATGCTATAGTGTGGCTGTCGGCGGCCTGTAATCAAGAGGAACTGATGCATCTAAAAAACACCTGCAGCCTTTTCTTCATATCTGAAGAAATGGTGCTAAATAACACATTACTCTCTGCCTCCTGAGGTCCTTATGATCTTAGCAGACTTGTAATTTTCTGAATGTATCTTAAGTGGGGACCTGCTGCACATTATTATACTTGAGGGCAGTGTGCAGCACGATCAGTGATCCGAGCAGGGTTGTATCCTGGTTGTGGCTATGCAGGGGCGCCCTCCGCATAACCTTGACCCTGTGTTACTCCTTCACTACTGCAGACAAGGCCTACACACGAAGGTCATGGCAGGAGATGGACTGACTAAATAATAGAAGTCCTGGAGCTAAAATGTAGGCACCTTCGGGTGAGAGTCTGGACTCCCTTGGCCCCTGCCTTTTCCGGATTCGGGGGCGCAGAAGCCATCTCAACCCCAAATAAAGTGATGGGAAATGGGTGAGATGTCTTTTCCTCCTTGTGGTGCCATATCTTTAAGACTATATAAGTACTATAAATAAGTAAATAAATATGACGCTGAGCAGATTAATAGCAAACCTTTCCCCAGTGATGTGGGTGTGAAGCTGGAAGCTTGCTGAGTGTGGGTGCCCCTGCCTACCTTTTTCAGAAGTGCCTAGAAAGGGGGTGGTGACATTCCGCCCTTCATTGGGTACCTCGATGGCTCCAAGAGAGGAGACACGCTTGTAAGCCCAGGCGTGCGGTGTGTTCTCTTCGACAGACGCACGTGTCATTCCATTATCTTACGGCTGGCTTGTTGTATAGGCCTGCCTATGGTGCCACAGGTATGAACCTTGCCACCTGGAGACTCTGGTGCTGCACATGGGGACTCAAAAATCACCAGTAAACGCATACATTAAGCGGAGCCTTCCCAGCCAGTTGTGCACCGCTTTGAAGAGCATGGAAGTGTGTGTCACTCCTGAAGGTCATGCCAGCATCTGCAATGTACACAAATCCATATTGTGTGATCCTCGGCAGATGATGCCACCTACATGCGCTCCCTTTCGTTGCGTTATCGCTCTGTGCTTTTGTGCCAGTGCTGAGTGAGCTTGGAACAAGCATTGGCAAAGCCAATAGGTTTCGCCTATGTAAGATCTATTGGCTTTGTCAATGTTTTTTTCGGGCAGGCTGCTGTGCAACAAGGCTTAAAGTACGGAAAAAAGGTGCTTTGACATGGCCAGTGCTTCTTTTTTTAACTTTAAGCCATGTTGCACAGCACCACTGCTCTAAGCACTCTGTAACAGTGTTCAGGTTTCGTGTTGCAATACAAACCTCTTTTCTTTCACCAGTGACACCACCACTAACAGTGCCGTAACCATAACGTTGACATAAACATGTTTCTTACCTACTTTGTTACATCTGTCAATAAATAAGCATGTGCAAGAAATCTGCATTGATCTCATTGGAAGTATATTTTCGTTTTATAAAAATTAAGTAAAAACCTTTGAACAAAAAAAATGTCAAAGTAATTACTCCATTTCTATCAAACTGCAATTCAAGCGAGTCCCCCATCCGATTAAACCCGCTGCCTACTTGCAAGTTACATCTTCAAAACAACGTGAACGCTGTAGACTCGAGGATACAGAAGCAAAGGAAGGACTTTTTTTGCAGATCAACCCCCTCGAGCGACTGCTGCTTTGTACTGAGTCTCCCCTTTCCCGTAAGTTTATGCTAGCTGTACCCTTCCAACACCCAAATGAAAACAGGTGTCCTCCAGGCCCGGAACCGCCTTATCGCACTAAACTTAGCACGTACTATTTACCCACACTTGCCAAAGCAGATGCCACTGTCGTTGCTGTGCACGCATCAGTTGTGAAGCACCGCAAATGCAGAAAAGCGGATATTTACTAATGGAATGCCAGCATTTGTCAGAACTCAGTCAGTCAATCAGTCTGAATTTATAGAGCCCGTGGCTACCTCAACAGAGGAGTTCCGGCTCTAAGTTGCAGATTCGTGGTGGGGGGAATAAGAGGGTCGAACTAAGGCAAGCTGAAAAGCCAGGATTTTAAGGCCCTCCTAAAGGCCTGTTTTGACCCCATCAATAAGCCGAACTCTCGTTGGGGGAGAGGCTGTGGCTTTACCGGCCAGAGCTGCTGACTTTGTAGCTGGAGAACCAGGTACGAACCTCGGAGTCGGCTCAGCTTCGGCGCAAATCACTTACTGTCTCCCTGCCTACCAAAAAATGGATGTGTCCTTGTGTAACGTGACTGGTGCTCATGTAAAGAGCTCCAATACCTTCTTGGTTCAAGTTCGCGCTATATAAATCTGCACAAAAAAAAAACTCTTTCCTGGGGAGCATGTAGCAGCAGACTGAGGTATGAAAGCCCCAATGCACCATCTGCTCAGCCTGGCTTGAACAGATGCAGGAGGCGGAGCACATGTCTGACACAAGAGTACAATTATGGTGGCTTCCGCAGGGCTTTAAGTGGGATGAAATAACTGGGTGCGTGGCCTAAATGATGGCTATCAATTCATTTTGCGTAGATTTAAAAACTGCATGAAGTTCTAAAATGTGCTTGTCCACTTAAGAACTCCCCTGCTGTACACCACGAGTAGATAACAAACTTAGCGCGTCCTCTCTGGATGCTCCTGGTGGCTCAGGGAGAAGGGGCAGTGGTCGATCTAACTGTGCATTGAATGCCTACAGGGGAGTATAATCCGAATTGGCACCAGCAGCTCTCACGTGGTGTTACTAGCACCTTTCAAAAGTAGGCCCGAGTATTTTGAGTTTTCACTGTATAGGCCGTGTATATTCCAGCGCCCTAGCCATTGAGGTAACTACAGGGGGATTTTGTTTAAAGTTTTAATTCAGTATCATGTCCGGACCTTTGCAGCGACTTAAAATGTTAACTGGTATTTGTCTCTTCAAAAGATGAGATACTTTTGGGATGATAGGCTTGTTGCAGTGTGTGTTAAGCGCTTTAAGACTAAGGAGAGAATATTTTGTGTCCGGTCACTGCAGCGACAGACGCAAAGGACGATTAGATTTTATCCAAAAGATAATTCCCAAATGTACTGACATTACATGAGTTACAAATCATTTCTTGAGGAGGTGTGTTACCACTTCATACCAGGCCACTAATCCCAGACTCCTGTCCCACCAACAGCTGTGAAGTGTGAAGGAAGCAGAACAAACAGATCAGGAGTTTTACAAACCGGACACCGGAATGTAATACAGTGGCTGTTGTTGTAGGGTTGTGGCTGTGGAACTCTCTGGGTTGACCACACCTCAGCCTTTCATCCTTCTAAGTCTGATGAAGGAAGACAGTTCATATGGGCAAGGGCAGAAGTTGTGTAAGTACCCAGTGGCAGGTCAAAGGTGCTATGGGTCCTTGTGCAAGTGTGGGAATGGAAGAGCGAGTGTGCCTAGAGTACGGTGGAGTGACACCTCGTGACATGAGCTTGTATGTTCCACTCCCAGGCCGGAGCTGCCCACTCCTGTGCCCCCATAGAGGCGGCGGACAGACACCACCTTCATCCCTTCCTTCTGAGCCGAGTTGCTTCATGCGATGGTCCTTGTTGAATCAGAGACGTTTTAAGGCATGAGCAAAGTGGGCTATGGCCCAGGGCCCCAGCCTTTCAGGGGCCCCCCCTGATAGAGCCAGCTAATTTCTACAGAGATTCTTGCTCTGATGACCTTGAATAATTTTAAACAGATGATTTTAAATACCGTTTTCTTTAAATGTGTTTTTAATGTGTGTGATTTGTGAGAATACATCACTCACATTTTGTAGTAAAATGTGTTTGTTTCATATGCACCACCCATCAAAAATGTTTCTTTTAGATCAAAACAGGACCTTATGTAGGACAAAAATTGGAGGGGGGGTCACAGTGTTTCTTTGCAGTAATATTAGTGAGCTGCTGCTGTGTTACAATATTGTGACTATTATTTAATATTACAGGTAAACAATGTGCACCAAAGGCCCTGAAATGGATGAAATTGGATTATCATTTCAAAGCTGTTCTGAACCGGGCCCCCCAAAATCCTTAAGCTGTCCCTGTGTTGAATGTCTTTAACGAATCACAGCGCTGCAAAGGCTCTGACACAGTGACGTAGCCAGTGTGTCGTAGTCCTACAAATAGAGCCAATTGGAACCCATGTCCATACCCCTTCTAATAATACCTGTCCGTGCTGAGCAGCAGCAGGGCCCGGTCCGCTCAAAGCCCGGGGCTTCTCCCTCAGTGAGGGGGGTTTGCAGCAGCGTAAGAGGCACAGCATGTCCCTATTAAAGGACGTTCAAAGTCCCGCGCCTCACAGCTGTAAGAGGCTGAGCGGGGCCAGCAAACACTCCGCGCGCAGGCAGTGTTTACTGCAGCGCTCAGGCAGAGGCCTTCAAAGTGCGGGGCGCGCCACTGCTTGGCCAGACACACGCGAGCATCACGGCACTAATGAGAGGGGGAAGGGCTTAGAGCGCGAACTTCGTTTGCACATTTCAAAGACACCGGAGAGGATTACGGGTCTGGGGGAGAGCCTCCAATCAGAGGGGTAATGGAGCTCGGGTACAGAGCCAGCCAGCGCTGGAGTCCAGGTGGGCCTCTGAGCAGGGTGTGGCATGACCGCCAGAGCTGCCGACTACTGGGGAACCAGAGGCGTCGGCTCTACATCTTGGGATTTTGGGCACATGATTTGATATCCCCGTGCCTGCAAAATTATCGAGAGATCTTGTGTGATGTAACTGATGCTCATGGAAAGCGCTTCAGTGCCTTCGGGTCCAGTTCATGCTGTATAAAACTGCAAAAAACGAGAGGTGCAGAGCCGATTACCTGCACCGATTACTTTACTTAAAGACTCACAGGAGACAGATAGCTGGCTGGAAGCCTTTCTGCTAGCGGCCATTAGAGGGAGGTGAGATTCAGGCCCATTTCTCACTGACAGCTCAGAGGATGCGGACAGCTGGAGCAGCACTCATATTTTCCAGGTCCACGCGCGAGTAACTCATCCAGTCCATGTTTTTTTTCTTCTCTGCATTCATACATGTGTTGCTTACTAAGTCAGGGTTACGTTTAGTCCTGTTTTCTACTACATCAATAAGGCAGTCCCAGAATGCAATGAAAAAAAATACCTGTACTGGATGAGCTGCTGGGTGTGTCCCCGGGACACCAGAGACCTGTCTGCGGGGCTCAGAGCGACAGTCCAGGGGAGGAATGCAGGATTTTCATTCACTTAAATGTCCCTGAGGGGGCAGACTTTTGGGGGCTGCTGCGCTATGGCCACATCAGGTGAAGTGCATGGCTATGTTTTTTCTACTTAAAGCCCTGGAAGGATAATATTGCTGGAGTAGAACCCTCATGTATCCAAGGCGCATGCATTCGCTGCTTAGCCAGTCCAGATGTTTTCCTTTGCATTCTGGGACTTGAAGTCCTGTTTACTATATTATTAACTACAAAATCAAGGGGGGGGGGGGGGCTAGAAGAAGCTATGATCCATTCAGCTTTCTTTAAGTCATTCAAAATCATTGAGAATGGATGCCTTGTACCTGCTACCAGGGTTCTGGGTGTTCTATCAAACCCTCATTCACGGAGGCAGAACGAGTGGCGGTATATCTTGATTCTCCGCCTTTGTTATTTACGTGACAGCATCATCATCGGGTTTCTTTCTGTATGCTTCCTCCACCTGGAGGGAACCACTGGTTTATACAGTAGTGATCAGAAATCGGTGATCTGTGAAAAGTGCTCAAGTTAGGTGAAATGTTAAAAAATCCTTCCACATACTGCCATAAATGATTTATTCTGTCTGGTGTATGGGAAGAAGAGTCAAGATAAAAACGGGGGTGTGGTTTGTGCAGTAGTGGATAGGTTATGGATCCACCGCACTATTTTGCTGTGTCCAAAAGGTGGTCGACATGTTTCAGCCCTTGTAAGTGCCCCGAGGTGGGGTCTGTGGGCTTTCTTCAGGACCTAGAAAGTGAGAGAAGGATGTTGTCCAATTCTGTTTACTCATACAGAGTTAATACTCCATATATAAGGTCAATAGTACCTTGCAAAGTCCCTAGTTTGGGCTTCTGTAGGACTCCCGGCAGCTTTGTCCCTCATGTGTAGGGTGCACGACTTGTGCTGACGCTGCTCTTAGGTCTCCCTGAATCAAGATATACCGCCACTCGTTCTGCCTACGTGAATGAGGGTTTTTTAAGTACTCTGTAGAATACTGACGGATAGAAAACCCAGAACCCTGGTAGCAGGTGCAAGTGACCCATTCTCATTGATTTTGAATGTACTATATTATTAATTCGGGACTACAAGTTCCAGAGTACAAACAAACGAAAAAACTGGACTTAGATGTATGTGCCTCAGAAACTGGATGCATGTCCCTAAGAAAGTTAAGAGCTTTGTAAGTGGCCCAGGAACTGTCCTAAACCAGAGGAGGAAATCAAGATGCAAACTGTGGAACAGCACTTTCAGTTTCCCTATGTCCTCGTGCAAGTCCAGTTTCGTTCTTTGAATTCAGGAATTTGTAGTTCTGTTTATTTCATTAATAAATCAGGACCACAAGTCCTAGAATGCAAAGACAAAAAGCAAGGAGAATATGAACTGCTTATGCATGTACCTGGAAAACTTGAGAGCTCTAAGCCATAGCCCAGGGGACTATTTTACTAAACAAAACCTGCTGCTGTAATACATCCTGCCCACACCTGCCTTCACGCACTCCCTCTTTTGGACCCTAAACGTTTGGAGGGGACTCAAATTGAAATCATTTTGCCCAGGGGGCTCGGCACAAAAAGTTTAAAGACCTCTGTCTTAGAGGGCGAGATCCAGCCTTCAGGGGCCGACCACGCTCACATCTCCTCCAGCCGGCTGGCCAGCAGTAAAACAAGATTTTGATAACCGTGTTAAAAAGGTGCCTATCCTTTCTGCTGACATTTAGAAACAAAAGAAGTGAGTGCCTCTAAAGAGAAATCATGCAATTTCCTTAAATAAATACACAAATAAAATCTTGCGCACAATCACAAAGAAATTCTGCAGACACAGAAAATGCCTTATCTACTGCGGTAAAATGCAAGTCCATCCATTTTTAGGTCTCGCCTGAGCCAGCGCGCATGCGCCGCTCTGCGAAGGTTTTGTAAGGGCTTCCAAAAGGACTTCCGAATCCCCCAGCTTTGCTCGTGTTTTCTTTTTAAGTGCCACACGTTTGATTGGCCATTTGCGTAAGGCTTCCACAAAAGAAAGCACGCAAATGGCCAAAGGCTCTTGTATGTCCCGCCTTATCTTTAAATGACCCTCCCATGGCCTAGGGGTCTTGTGAGCGCGCAGGGTGCCATCTGTTCTGGTAGCTGCATTCCTTACAGCACGCAGTCCCGGGCTCGTTTAATGAGCTTTCACTTGTTTAGCCTCATGCGTGCTAGCGGAATTCCGCTCCTGCGCTGAGATTTTTTAAAACGCATGTTATGTGATGAGCTGGGCTCGTCATCAGCGTGCGAGGAGGCTACGCCATGACGAGCCCAGCTCGTCATCAGCGTGGAAGGGGTTAGGCAAGGTGTGATTTCAGTGCAAGAAGCAATTCAGCAACGGTAAACGAGGGATGAGCAGTCCTTTCACGTATGCCTCATCTGTGGGAATCAATGGCCTGCAGGAGAGCCTGTCTCCCCAAACCCAAAGTCAGTAAAAAACACGGCTGTAAAAGATAAATTTCGTGAAACTAACTAGTTGAAACTTGAAAAAGACCCGAAGCCCACAGTCCTGCTTTGAAATGAAACCCAGCAATAGGACTAAAAAAGAAAGAGTAAACAGACCAGGTCCTTCTCTTCTCGGGACCCGGCAGCGGAGAGCTCTTCAGCCAGGACAGCACGCGCCTCAGAAAGAGAGGAGGGCACGAGGATAAACATGTCCGGCTGCGCACGGCGTTCTTCTCTCCAAGCGCACGGGGCCGGTTCTCGCGGTGGTGCCTCGGCTACTTCCTCCACAGGCTGGGGCTGGGGCTGCTGCTGCTCCTGCGAAACGAGTTCTGGCGGCCGGTAAACGGAGGGCTGAATAAACAGGAAGTGCTGTGGTGCACACTGGAGAGAAAGCACACTGGAACGCTGCCTTTTGTCGGCAACAAGAGGAGAGCTGTAGCACAGTCTGCTTCACGGAACGACAAAGAGACCACAAGAATTCCCCCAGTCGCGATCCATTCACACAGAAGCCCAGAGATCATTCCGAACCAATTTGAAATGTGTACCGCACTAAATTCTCCACCACGCACACAACTGCCTGCCATGTGCTCAAACCCCGCCAAACTTACTGCGTCTGACAGTTTCAATAAGCGCAACTGTACGTCTAGCACTAGTAAAAATTGATCTTTTTTGTTTCTTAAGCCTATTAATGTCAAATATATTGTATCACAACGTAAAAAGACGTTTAGATTGACAGCACCATCCTTTTTTTAAAAAACTTTGTGGAAATTCCAGTTAACCAGTTACAAATGGTCTTTCATGCATCTAGTTTGACAATATATAGGTGCTCAATCACTAGCAAACTGCAAAAGCGAAAAGTCTTGCCATTAGAGAATACAGTATACTTTTATTTAACAAACATAATATTTCTTATTTTATTTTTTTTTATTTCCAAAAACATGCTCCAGCAGGGTAAACCATTTGCTACTGGACCACCGCAATGCCACGCTGTGGTGATTTATTAAACTAATTCATAACACTGTCTCCTCTACCCCTGTCTTTTTTTCATACAGAAAAACACAATTTTTTTGCTTTTCTTCGTGGAAATAATATAGTTTTGTTTTGTATACGCAAAACTACATGCTTAACTTGAGATGACTAGCTGCTTGGCACTGCTAATCTATAATGGCTGTCTTGTGTCTACGTGGGTGACATGACACAGATACTGCAAAGAAAAGCAAACGAGGTGGCGCAGCAAGACGGCTTGTGCAAAGATGAACCGTCAAACAAGCATTGGCATAGCCAATAGGTCTTGCCTTTGGAACCTTATAAGTATTTAGTTATGCAGTACAATATCCTTTGTGCAACAACATCATCTGTTGCATGGCTAAACACTTATAAGGTCCCAAAGGCGAGACCTATTGGCTATGCCAATGCTTGTTATTTTTGGGGACATTCTGCGCACTCTTCACCGAAACCTATTGACTGGTTCTAAGAGTGCCCTAAGAACCCGAGGGCACATGCACCGGGCACAGCACAGAACTATAAATATGTCATTGTACAGTGTTTCCCCTGCACACAGGCAGGCTCAGGGCGATTAACAGAAGTAAACAAAGAGTGAGCAAACAATCCGGAGATAGTGGAGCTGGGGGTACACCAGGAAACACGACCAGTGAGAACACCACTTCTGAACAACACAAACAGTAGAAACGTGGGCGAGTCAAAAGGTAACACGCATTTGGGATTATGCATACTGATAAAGATCGGACAGTGGAGGTTAAGGACAGGTACTGCAGTGGCACATGGCCTGGCATCACCGATGCCCTTCAGCTCCCAACCACAACCAGCCACGCCCACTTGTCCCAACCACCCCCAAAACACAAACTCTAAACAATTATTTGGATTAGGGGTCGTAAACGCCGGCCTTATTTTATTACAAACATTATTGAAAACAAAACACTGCATTTCCAAGTGTGCATATGCAGTAACCTTTCATATTTACATCATTATTTACACCAGGTGATGCATACCTAACTGTAACAGAGATGCTAGACATCATCTTCCTACCACTGTCTAGACATGCTCCTGAGTATCCCAGTTTATGCCTCGAGTGAGATCATGATTGGCCCTATGATACCTCTGAGGTCCAGGCCCAGCCTTTGCCCAATGGCATGTGGTGGTCCCTCCATAGAGGAGGACCCCACACCCCCCCATCACAACCACCTTTAGGGTTGTGCCTGTGCAAGAAGCCAGTCTGCCTGCTAGGATACCTACCTCAGGTACCCCTTACACCTGTCACTTTTGTCCCCAAGGGCCAGTGGTAGGCGTGTCCATTGTGCATGCGCGGATATTTGGCCATAAAGGCCAGATGCCAGCGATCGCTCCCAACCCTTGTGCCCCTGGATCCTTTTATCGACCTCCTGCCAGCACCCCTTAGGTGGGCCTGTAAGGAAAGGTAGTGCCTAATTGACTCCCTCATTCATAACATCACCAGCAAGGCCCAAAACAAAATACGACAATAGCACTTGACCTGAAAAAGAAAACAGATTAATTACCAAATCAAACAAGCAAGCCCAATATCCCACATGTGAAAACCGTAAGCCCATTTGTTCCGGAGATGGCGGGTGGGACATAAAAGAAATGCAGCTGGCCAGAATGCGGCGGGAGCAAAGAAGGCAGCGACCTTGCGAGGTGGCGATCGGGCACGAAAAGACCCAACCCTTGCTTCGCGCCCCCTTTTATGGGCAGGGCTTTGCGATCCAATTTGACGCCAGTCTCGGAAGCCGAAACCCAAGACTTCCATGGTCCCAGCCCGCCTGCAGGCAATTGCTTCCCTAGATGCTGCAGGGCAGCAGTGCACAACTCTGCCACCCCCCCTTCCTCCTAGTGTCTCAATCCGGCGTGGCCACCACCAGTGCAGCTCCCCCGAAATGTGGGAGCCTTGGCCATGCACTCTGTAAGAGTGCAGGCCGAAAAGTGTCAAAAAAGTACCTGCAGGATCCTATGGCCAGTGTTAGAACCTGGCCACTGGAAGCAGTACTTGGTCTAGGCTCCACAGGCAGGACAAAGATTCGAAGTCCAGGAGGAATCCTAGGCGAGGAGGCCCCACTGACTAATAGGAAGCAGGGCAAGGCAAGTGACGTAGGAGCCACGTGGAAGCCAGTCAATGGTAACCAAAGGGATGTGGGAGCCACCTGGGAGCTAATCAATGTTAAGTGAATGTGTCCTTCTGTAACGAAACTGATGCTATGTAAAGCGCTCTGATACCCGTTGTCTCGGGTCTAGTTCGCGCTATATAAAACTCTTACAACAAAAAAAGTGAAGGTAAGTAATGGGCGGGCTCTAGGCCCCTTTTAAGATTTTCTTTTTCAAAATAAGAGATTTTTGCAAGCACAGAGCAAGTGCTGGGCAGGGGAAACCTAAAAAGCCAGGCTCAGGGCAAGCACTTCATGAACGGCACTTCATCTACACCGACCGTGGAATAATAGCAGTGTGATTTAGATTGCTCTCTTTTTGCTGTGTGGGCTGTTTTTAATGTATGTCTTTGGGTAAGAAAACTACGTGTCAGATTTTGCAGTAGTTATTTAAAGGGATTAGGTAAAACACGGCCGTATAATCGGAGCCGCAGCGCGCTCGCTGGCGCGTTAAAGCTGCAGTGGCTGAAGGCAGTCGGGGTGTGTGCTCTTTCATCTCGGGGGGTTTCTCCGCCATGGTTTATGGAGGGCTTTAGTCTGGAGTGAGTGCTCGAAGCAGCCGAGTGCGGGCACCATTCCTCTGTTTTGGCACTTTGTACAGTGGTGAAACCGGGCCACAAACTCTGTGCTGACGTGTGAATGCGTCGGCACGAGGCCCGGCTTCCCAGCACATATCACGTTACACCGAGGCGTTTTAAGACATGGGCAATTGCCCCAGGCCCCCACCTTTTTCTTTTCTGTATTTTTTTTTTTATTATACTTCTTTTATGGATTTAAAAAACAATAGCTTCATTTACAGCTTCACGTAAGCTCTCAATCCCCTCCCAACCCTCAACAAGTAGCATGTCATAGCGGTTACATCCGTTATGATTCGTATTGTTTTTTAAATGGCTACCGGACAATATGAGCATCTCACATATACTCATTGTTTAGGGGTCCTTGGAAAAGTCAACTTTCTCTCCAGCTCACTTCTGTGTATTTCTGTATCTCAACCTATGACTAAAGTAATATATTGCCTGGCATCACAGAACTTGAATTAGCTAAAAATGGATAATAAAATTGAAGTTGTTCCCAACATGGACCCCACAAATATTTTCTGTCTGTGGCACACACAATCCCCAAGAGGACACTATCACGTTGATATCACTCGCTCGGCTGGAAGGCCAATTTTTTTGCCATCTGAGAGGAGTTAGGCTATGCCACTCACGTAACCCGGTACCATAAGGGCAGGGGCCTTAGAGAGTGGCCATCACTGCAATTTCATGTTTCCTTTTGCTCTGTATTACCCCTGTTATCCTGATCACCCCGGCTCATGTCACCATGCCCCCTTGTTTATCCTGACCACCCCGGCTCATGTCACCATGCCCCCTTTGTTTATCCTGACCACCCAGGCTCATGTCACCATGCCCCCTTTCTTTATCCTGACCACCCAGGCTCATGTCACCATGCCCCCTTTGTTTATCCTGACCACCCCGGCTCATGACACCATGACCCCTTTGTTTATCCTGACCACCCGGCTCATGTCGCCATGCCCCCTTTCTTTATCCTGACCACCCCGGCTCATGTCACCATGCCCCTTTGTTTATTCTGACCACCCCGGCTCAAGTCACCATGCCCCCTTGTTTATCCTGACCACCCCGGCTCATGTCACCATGCCCCCTTTGTTTATCCTGACCACCCCGGCTCATGTCACCATGCCCCCTTTGTTTATCCTGACCACCCAGGCTCATGTCACCATGCCCCCTTTGTTTATCCTGACCACCACTGGCTCATGTCACCATGCCCCCTTTGTTTATCCTGACCACCCCGGCTCATGTCACCATGCCCCCTTTGTTTATCCTGACCACCCCGGCTCATGTCACCATGCCCCCTTTGTTTATCCTGACCACCCAGGCTCATGTCACCATGCCCCCTTTGTTTATCCTGACCACCACTGGCTCATGTCACCATGCCCCCTTTGTTTATCCTGACCACCACTGGCTCATGTCACCATGCCCCCTTTGTTTATCCTGATCACCCCGGCTCATGTCACCATGCCCCCTTTGTTTATCCTGACCACCACTGGCTCATGTCACCATGCCCCCTTTGTTTATCCTGACCACCACTGGCTCATGTCACAATTCCCCCTTTGTTTATCCTGATCACCACTGGCTCATGTCACCATGCCCCCTTTGTTTACCCTGACCACCCAAGCTCATGTCACCATGCCCCCTTTGTTTATCCTGACCACCCCGGCTCATGTCACCATGCCCTCTTTGTTTATCCTGACCACCCCGGCTCATGTCACCATGCCCCTTTGTTTATCCTGACCACCCCGGCTCAAGTCACCATGCCCCCTTGTTTATCCTGACCACCCAGGCTCATGTCACCATGCCCCCTTTCTTTATCCTGACCACCCAGGCTCATGTCACCATGCCCCCTTTGTTTATCCTGACCACCCCGGCTCATGACACCATGACCCCTTTGTTTATCCTGACCACCCGGCTCATGTCACCATGCCCCCTTTGTTTATCCTGACCACCACTGGTCATGTCACCATGCCCCCTTTGTTTATCCTGATCACCACTGGCTCATGTCACCATGCCCCCTTTGTTTATCCTGACCACCCCGGCTCATGTCACCATGCCCTCTTTGTTTATCCTGACCACCACTGGCTCATGTCACCATGCCCTCTTTGTTTATCCTGACCACCACTGGCTCATGTCACCATGCCCCTTATGTTTATCCTGACCACCCCAGCTCATGTCACCATGCCCCCGTTGTTTATCCTGACGACCACTGGCTCATGTCACCATGCCCTCTTTGTTTATCCTGACCACCACTGGCTCATGTCACCATGCCCCCTATGTTTATCCTGGCCACCCCGGCTCATGTCACCATGCCCCCTTTGTTTATTCTGACCACCCGGCTCATGTCACCATGCCCCCTTTGTTTATCCTGACCACCCCGGCTCATGTCACCATGCCCCCTTTGTTTATCCTGACCACCCAGGCTCATGTCACCATGCCCCCTTTGTTTATCCTGACCACCCAGGCTCATGTCACCATGCCCCCTTTGTTTATCCTGACCACCCCGGCTCATGTCACCATGCCCCCTTTGTTTATCCTGACCGCCACTGGCTCATGTCACCATGCCCCCTTTGTTTATCCTGACCGCCACTGGCTCAGGGCATGATGCCCCCTTTATCTGGACAACCGCTGACCAGGGCACCTCACCCTCGTATTTTTCCTGAACATTGCCTGCTCATGTCACTGTGCCCTCTTTTTCCTCTTATTTTTTCTGAACACAGCCTATTCGCGTCACCATGTCCCCCCTTTTATCCTTAACACTACCTGCTCATATCACAATGCCCTTCTTAACCTAATATTTAACCTGACCACCGCTGGCTCAGTTCATCATACCACCTTTAGTTATCGTGACCACTGCTTGCTCATGCCACCATGCTCCCTTTATTTATCATGACCTCTGGTGGCTCAGGTTATCATGTCCCCTTTATGTTGACTAATGTACTACATGCTTTTGTTGCTGTTCCCATTTGTATGTCCTGCCTTCTGCTGGCTCATGTTGCCATGTCATCCTGTTTCACAAAAAGCGTTGCCTTATGCCACTGACTACTGCTGATTGATGTCAACATGACCCTGTCTCTCCTCCCCACTGCTGACTCATGTAGGCATGCCGCCATCTCTCATGAACTTTATCCTAGCCACTGCTGGCACAGGTCACCACTGGCCCGGCTTTAGCGCTGGTGGCGCCCGGTGCGACAATGTTAGTCGGCGCCCACCCAATGACCACATCCACCGCAGATTCTCTCACTAGCACCCTTTAACAGTGACCAAGTCTCCATAACCACTCTCTCTCAGATGCATTGAATTAGTTATATAGCGCCGTTCATACCAGTAAAGGATATCAGAGTGCTTTGCATCACACACACATTACATAGAGACAATCTATGCCCGAACGTATACTGTGCAGTGTGTATGCAGCTCTATGATTAAAGTTAATATCTCACTGTTCTATATTATAACTTTCAGTTATGAATTGCAAGTAACAAAAGGATGTCTCTTTTAAAAGTATTAACCTGCTGATCTATTTACATTATATGCACTCTGCAATCTACTTGGTACAAGTTCTTTGCAGCAGGCATGTTAACCCTCTGCACTACCTTCACATAAGTCAAAACATCAACTATACAAAACTCCAATCCCTCTCCAGGAAGAACGTTCATTACAGGAGTTAACTCGACCTTTTTGTGAGGCCTGGTAATTGCCAGAGGAAAGGAACGCGGCAGCAGGTGCTTTAAAAACATAATAAACTTGCAAACACGTCGCCCCCAGGAAGTCAGCACCGGTGCGGACGCACCGGTCGCACTGCCCTAGAGTCATCCCTGGGTCACCATGCCTCCTACCGCTGCTGGCGCTTGTCGACAGGCATGATATGTCCTGACAACTGTTGACACATGTGGACATGGCACACTTAAACTTGCCCACTCGTGGCCTATGTCTCCAAGTCACTTTACCCTATCTTCCATCTTTAGGTCCAACGAAAAATTGTCTAAAACCTATTTTGAAGAATTATAGTGCAGGATCTTATATCAGCGTGGTTCGCCCTGTGGTATATGTTGGTACAAACAATGTTGGGAACATGTGGCACTGGATCCAAAACAATGTGTCATTTGTTTGGATATTGATTTTAAATATTTTTATATAAACAAAGACTACCTCTTTTAATATCTTGATTGAAAAAGCGCATTTTCTTTTTTCGAGTTTTAATATTTATAAATTATTATTTTGTCACTATACCACTCTATGGAATTTTAGTATCTGCGTTGTTATGATATATTTAATATAACAATGTTTTATGTATTGTTTCAATATTTGTTTTATACTTTGTTTTCGGATTCTGTAAGTTTTTATCGATCATTGTTTCCAAAAATAGACTTGTTGAATGATTGATTCCTTTTTTGACACCAGTAAAAAACCAGTAATTAAGGCAGGAGTGGGAGACTTGCTTGAGTTTGATGAACAAACTTTAGTTGAGGCTCCACAATACAAAAACCTGTGCAGGGGGAAGACCGAAGGTTTCTGTGCCAATGCTTGGGCTTACCGGTAGTTCTGATGCCCACATTTAAAAGGTTAGCTCTGTTAAAGGTGCATGGACACGGGAATTATCAAGCACAATCAATGTCAAGCCAAAGGATAAAGCACATAAAATCTCAGATTATAGGGTGTGACATGGAAAATGTGATTGTGTTTTACTGGGAAACAAAGGGACTGGCTTTGTAACAGTAAATCCCACGCTGCAGTATTGATCATTTAAGAAAGACTCTGACCCCAAGTTAGGCTGAGTGCAAGTGGATCTGGGAGGCAGGACACAGGAAGTTGGGCCCAGTTGGAAACGGTATCTTGGAATTCAAGTTTTTTCTCTGGTGCTCATTGTCTTTCCAGAAGGGTTGATCTCAGTGTGTCAAAGAGCACGGTTGAAGGCCATATGCATTGTGTAGGAACTCAGTTAGAATGCTATGAAAACCTACAAAAGCTCAGAGCGAGGGATGCTGGAATTGAGGCAGGGGTATTCACTTCTTAAAGAGATAAACAGTATAAAATTACTTGGACCCTTCGTAAGAAAACTAGAAAACTTTCAAGCTTTTAATTGGTTGATGTTGGTTCACCAAATATGTCTCTTTTGTGGTATTTTAGCTCATCGCTTTGTATCTGATCCCCTGCACTGGACTTTTGTAGCATAACCAGTAGAGCACTTCTTAGCTACTCCTTTACGCAACAGACGCAGTGCTTTGAAAGACATTTCTTGATTTTTTTGTTTGATCTGTTAATTACGTTTTGTACATTGGAAAGACAAAGCAAAAAGGAAAACAAGCAGATGACAATCTTACATGTTACCATATGGGTCTGATAAACAATTAACCAGACAGGTTATGCTAATCAATATCGCAATCACCTGAAAGCGTCACTGCCGTCAGTCCAACCGGTTAACAACAAATATCATCTCTCCTCTTTCAAAAATCCCTCAAATTTACCTTCAGTTGGACTGTCCATCCCTGTTGAAACAATGGTATATTTTGCATAAATATATAAATTGCAAATGTACAATGCGGATGGCTTCACTCCGCCATATCACATCAATCTGCGTAGTCATTCAAACATTCTCTTATAGATAACATCAATGCAGTAATTCAACCACGAAGGGGGTAGGGGAAGGGAATTAGGAGCCCAATAGAGGAAGAAAAATACCTGGGCCTTAAGCAATACCTGGAAGTACTACTTCTACCGCCGTGTATTGATGTATGTAGACCTCGTGGAGGGCACAAATGTCGAGTCAGGGTATGTAGGACATAGAGTACTGTACAGCTCGGAGCTTGGGCCATAGTATGACACATAAATTGCACAATACTAATTAGTGCTAGGAATATCCGGGGGGTCGTCCGGTGTAAGCATCCTCTGAAGCCTGCACAACATTACATTTCATTCAGTAGCAATAGGAAATTTGCAAAGGCCTAGTGTGTCTTCCCGTACCAGGGATACCGCCTCTGCCGTCACCCAGTTTAACATTGAATGAACCCATGCTTTCATCGGTGGGGGTTCTGCTGCCTTCCAACGGCGTGTAATAAGCCATTTGGCCACCATCAGGCCAAGTCTAAAAACCTGGAGGACGCTTTGTATTTTTATCGCCTCGGGAACACTCCAGTAATACATGCCTCCCATGCCCTTGGAATCTCTCTATCAGTACTAGTGGCTAACGCACTGATCACCCCATCCCAGTATGAGCGTAGGTCAGGACAGGACCAGAGCATATGCAACAGACCCGTGTCCAACAAGTTACAACGAGGACAACCTGCATCTGACCTATGAAAGTACTTATTTCTTATTTGGGAGAGGTATGCCCTGTGGACAATATAAAACTGGTCAATCTAAAACACGCATTTCTGGGGATCTGTCTGGCGCTCTCAATGACTATGGCCACTCCTTCTCCGAGTATGGGCTCTCCCTATCAGCCTCCCGTTTAGCCCGTAATGGTGTTAAATCCGCCAAGGTATGCTCTCAGATCGACTCTGCCCACCACTTCACTAGGTGGCGCCCTGTATCCATCGCATGGATATATTGCATAGGGAGATGTGTTGGAGGTTCCTACATTGTCACCCCACCAGTGCCACATTGTGGCTGTCCAAGAGGCATAATTCGAGAATTGACCCGGGGGGACCTGATCCTCTTCCGATATAGTGAGGAACGGCCGCAGTGTGCCTTCCCCATACAAGTCCCCATGTGTGGTTAAACTATCCTTCTCCTTAACTGTGAGATCCGAATTCTGAATTGAAAGAGTTTTTTTTTTTGTTTAAATTATTTTTATTTGCATTTTAGAACCATATAAACATATCAAGCATGTCACATAAGATCGTCCACCGTCCCCTGCACCACCCCCGCCAACCGCCGACCTTCCCCAGAGTTTCACAGAACATAACACTTCTTGTGGAGACAGTGATGTACCTCCCAACGGTGTGTCACTCATCATCCTCCATATCCCCCCCCACATGTGTCGAGACAGCAAGGAGGCCATTCCCCACCTTATCAGAGCCCCCCATCTGGACCGTAGTATCATCTCCATTTCCCCCACACTCTACTGAACTTCTTGGGGCAACCTCTAGCTTTATATGTGACCCTCTCCGCTGCCATGTAGATGTCCATACCCCTCCTCCACTCATCTAGGCTCCGGGGGGTAGGAGCAACCCAGGCCCGGGCCATGTCCCTCTTGGCTACCACTAACGCCAACATTAGGAAAATCACCTGTGTGGGTGAGCCAAATCTACCTAATTTGTTATGCCCAGTAGAACCAGTTTACGCTCTACCGGGAGGACCGTTTCCAGTATGTAACTGAGCTCCCTCAATATCTCGGCCCAGTATCCCTGTGTAACCCGGCATTCCCAGAATGTATGCTAAAAGTTTCCCTCCACACAGCCACAGCGCAGACAATTAGGGCCGCTGACTCGCCCCATCTGGTGCAAGCGATATCTGTCATAATAGACCCTATGGAGAATTTTATATTGTATGAGTCGAAGTCGGGACTTTATCGCAACATCCCTAGGGTGCATCAGGGCCGTCTCCCAGTCCAGTGTGTCCATCTCTCCCAGGTTTGATTCCCACGTGTCTTTCAGTTTCACCAGCCCGTCCAGCATGTTATTAATCTGAGTTTTATATGGCATATGAAACTATTTTAGTAGGGACTTGCTCCTGCAACAAACGCCCCTCCAGCGGTGCGTACCCCGGCAAAGGCCCTGGGAGTGTCGCCTCCGCCCTCCAGGCATGACGCACCTGCACATATTTTAGGTACTGCGTACGATGTAACCCATACTCCACTCTCAGCGCCTGAAAGGACTTCAAAGCTCTCTGTCTCGTCAAGTCACCCAAGACTGAAATACCAATGGCATCCCACCTTTGAAACCCTTTCAATTTATGTAGCTCCTTCAGCCATGCACAATGCCATAGCTGGGTTTGTCTCGACGGTTTGTGTGCCCAGCCAATCCGTTTCGTCGCCCTTGCTCACATCTCCACCGTCACACACGTCGCAGAAAGGAGTCTTTCTTTCCCCCTACCACCATATACGTAGTGCAAACACGTCCGATGCACCATTGTCGCCCTCTCCAGTCTGTACGTGGGATGGTCCGCTGGGGCATGAAGCCAGTCGTTTATTGGCTCTAAATGTTCCGCCCAATAATATGCTTCAACGTTAGGTAAGGAGATCCCCCAATTGTATTGGTTTCTCTGCAGTGTCTCTAGTGCTATCTTGGGTTGTTTCCCCAGCCAAAGCAGCGCCCGTAGCCCCTCGTTTATCTCTTTAAAAACCTGACAGGGGAAGGGGAAATACTCATTCTGCAACGCGTATAAAAACCGCTGCAGTGTTATCATCTTATACATTGCCGCGCGACCTAAGATCGTGAGGGGGAGGGTCTTCCATCCGGTCGCGTCGTCAGCGAAGTTTGCAAGGACCCGCTGGATATTTCTCTGATACGAAGTTAAGCGGTCCTTTGTCATGTAGATCCCCAAGTATATAAACCCCTCAGCCATTACCCGAAGCGCGGCAGGCAAGGCAGGTCCTCCGCCCTCCCCCTTGGGGCTGTAAAGTACTGACTTATGCCAATTAACTATGTAGCCTGATCGAGAGCCGTAGCGGCCCAACAAGGTGAAAAGACGCGGGACCGAAACCTCCGGCTGGGTGACGTATAGGAGGATGTCATCCGCATATAGCGAGATCTTTTTGAAAGAGGTTTCTTGATACTGGGCAGTGGTCTCCTGGCATGATGTAGGTTCAGAGAGCCGGCAGCTGAATTCCCAAATAGCTGTGGGAGATACTGATTATGTTTCACAATTTTGGTCGACAGTTTTCAGGAGCAGAAACCACAGAGGTCCAATTTGTTAGTTTTGAGTGTCACTGTCATGGCACTATATTGTTTTTTCGGGTATGTGACTGGAGGGGATTTTAGGCTCTTACAAGATGGACCTTTGGTTTTAGTATGTCAACTACCTTTTACTACAGTGTGAGATTACCCAAAACTCAAGAGCTAGACGAATGCACGGGAAATCTCATGAGTGATTAGCAAGATAGTTTCTGTGATCTGCTCTGAGGATTTGATTTTGCTCAGCTTGTGGTTACCTGTCATGGTTGCATGGGGCCTTCTTTTAAGGAGAATTACGCTGTACAATATGGTGCCAGCACTTATTGATAATGCGAGTCAAGCAGTCGGTCCCTTTTTCATAGATTTCCTTTGTTTATATAGCCTACCATTTCTCCACACCCAAGAGGGAAGTGCTCTCTAGTAAAGAAAGGCCAATTGGAAGTTGGATACCTTTGAGGCTGTATCTGGAGGGTGTTCTACCAGAATATTAGGATTTAAATATTGTCCTGTGTCCGAGCCAGAAGATTTCCTGTAACAATCCTGTGGAGGTAAACGTCAATATAGCATATAGATGACAAGTTAAAAAATACATCTGTACTTGCCTATATATGCTCACCTTCATAACCTTGTGGTAGGTGGTATTCTGGCTACTATATTTTTGCAGGATATGCTTGTGCTGGACATTCTGATGTTCATTCAGCACTCCTTAAATTGACAGCAGTCCTTGGTGGTCGTTTTTATAATCCAGACAACATCATACATACATGGTGCTGGGTAAAATTATACTGAATGACAAACAGTGCTATCAACTGGACTTTTCGACTAGGATCACCTTCCCACAACGTATAGATAATTGGGGATTAGACTAGTGTGGGTCTGTTATCGTTTGATTTTGTTGTAAATATTTAGACGCATGAAGTTTGCATTCTAAATGTCTATTGTGTTATCCATGTTGGGATAACTATATAACTGTTACAGCATTAAAGTGTGAAATAAGGTGATAGCCGCGAATCGTTCCGCGCCTGAAAAAATACATTTGCTATTGAAAGAATTTCAGGTTCAGTGAAATGCAATTTTCCTTTACAAGGAACAATTGCCAAAGTGGTTGTTTAGCGTAGCGATTATTAAATTAATTTAAGAGAAAAATAAAATCGACCTTGTGCCACCTTTGGCTCAACAATTACCAGGTCTGCAGTCAGACATACTAGTATCTAATAGGTGTACTGCAGTTCCAGCATTTTGTGCCCACAGTGATAAATGACTAGTGGGGGTAGGCACTCAGAAAAGAAAAAAGTATTTATTTTTGTTATTTATTTTATATTTTTTTCAAACCAAAATGATGTCACTGTGCTTTCATAAACAGGGCGGAGCTAAGCTCCCTCTTACATCCAATCACGTTACCATAGGATGTGGAAGCATTAAGCGATGTTTCTTAATAATTCAATCAATTCACTTTGCACACATATTCCAGGTAGTTATCAAACTGTCAGTTGTGAAAAAACAGATAAAATTCATTATCCATCTTCCAGAGGAACTGGGGGGATACATGGCAGAGTTAAGGGGTGAAGAGGACAAAAAGCTTCATCACAAACGAAATACTGTAAAGAGAGTCCTAGTCAAGACTCGTAAGGGTCAACAAGGTATGAAACCTTTACAGTCAGACCACCCATAACATCACAGTCTGGTTTGCCAAATTTTTCAGCCTCAAACCAATCTTTTGCGACAGGCAGGCACCGACAATCCGAGGGAGTGAGCACAATTGATGGATGCACCAACATAACACTATTAAGAATGGGCAGCCTTATGTGGTTTTCTTTTCATGTTCATCATAGCAGAGGCATAGGAAAAAAGCAATGACTTCAGGAGGGAACTCCCATGGTATAGGGGCCATTAGATTTTTATTTTTCAAATACAAACTCCTGCTTTAGGATTATTCTTTTTGAAAAATAAAAAATGTAGGAAAAGTTTGACATCTGGCAATCATTTATGATGGTGCCATCCGTCAAACTTATTCAGCACCTACCCTGGGACTGCGTTCCTGCCAATATAGAGAGATGTCCTTTGAGCTGGTGTACATCTCTCAATTTGGCAGGTGGGGTAAAGACATGGTGGTGCCTTTACTGTATCCGCAAAACCCAAAATCCGGCCCATAGTCATAATAAAATGTTTAAAAAACATTTGATTTATCAAAGATAGTATGTCATCGTGCAATACGGGACAAATAAAAGACAGACGCATGAGATCCTGTAAAAGGTACCGCACATTAAGAAATTGCTTGTTTCAGCC
Source organism: Lissotriton vulgaris (assembly GCF_964263255.1). NCBI lineage: Eukaryota > Metazoa > Chordata > Amphibia > Caudata > Salamandridae > Lissotriton > Lissotriton vulgaris. The sequence continues at coordinate 240,387,366 of NC_141697.1, forward strand.
TGCGTTTTAAGAAGGAGCGGTGTTTCATAGCACATATGTAAATGTACATGTATTTATATAGCGCAAATCACCGACCAGGTATCTAAGCGCTTGCTTAGGGAACACGTCCTGGTATTCCCCTATGAGATAACCCTGGCAGGGTATCTGCAAGGTGAAAGCCAGGCATCCCGCCGCGAGGGGCCGTTGTGGAGATTAAGCAAGCTATTGCCCAGAGTCGCAGAGTGTGAACCCATGAATCGAGTGGGCACCAGAGCGAGAATTGTCAAGTCCGTGGACATTTTAGGACTCAAGACTCCGCCGAGCCGGGAATTGAACCCTGGTCCCGGGCTGACCTCTGCTTCCAGGTCTGCCTCCTCTAACCAGTGAGCCACACTTCTCCACACTTCTCCACACATATCTCAGAGCTACTCTAGAAAGGGGCATTTTCACCATTCAATCAAAAAGGATCTACCATACCTGAGGACAGTTCTTGCAGAGAATATGTTTCATGAGTTTCATGAGCCCAGAGGGGTTTCCTTATGGGTATAGGAGGAGTGTATAATTTGAGCATTGGCCCTAAATTCCAGGCGAAACATTCTAAGACACTTAAGATCTCATTGTATCTCCTCAATTCAGATACCTTTGCCAACAGACCAAAATAATTTCTAGAGTTTATCCTCTTGTTTGACGGTCTTAACAAAGTTGCTGTATTTAAGCTTTCAGTAGCATACAAAATATATGCAAGCGTCACACCCAAGAATTGGCATTTTTTCACATTTTCCATTTTGATTTTGTTTATTCACAGTGCCTTTAGGGCATCTCTACCATAAGTTTTAATCTTTTTAAGGTTAATCACCAAACCATTCTCATTGGTCATAACCGAGATAGTTGCTTTTGAAAACCTGTATGCATTAAGTTAAGAGGGACTACATCATCAGCATACATAAAGAAAGAGACCAGTGATTCGCTATTCCTCTCACATTAGTTGGAGAGACGTGGAGGTGTGAAACGTAAAGGAAAAATAATGGGGACTCATACACCCCACATCTTAGGCCATTTGAGACTTTAATCTTTTTTGTGAATTCATTGTTGAAACCAATCAATACTTTTAGACAGTTATTTGAATACAGGGGTTTTCTATTATGCACTAAATCAGGTAGTATTCCCCTATTACTCAGTTTTGACTAAAGTATAGATTGATCAACATGGTGAAGCGTGCTGGAAAAATAAACCAGTGGTGTAACCTTCTGCCTTTTCAACTACTAATACTTCACTTTAATAACATATAATAACAAAACATTATTGGTTGTACTGCATGTGAGGTAAAACCACTTTGAAACAGAGGATTAAAATCTGCCATTTTTGTCCAATCTTCTAAGTTCTTTAATATAAAGTGACCCAAAGGTTGGCTTGAAGGATCTTGAAGCGCAATATGACGGTAGTTCACTGGTTCTCATCCGGAGCCTTTGTTGTAAATGGGGAGTATGAGTCTCCTGTGTCCAGTTGCTGCCAGTTCTGTGTATTTAAGGAATGTTGAAAATAAAAGAAATATTCTAGGCCATAGACTGTTGAACCTTCTTGTGTATGGTGTAGGAACAGTCCGAGCCTTGCGCATTTAACACTTTGAAAACAGCTTATTACATTTTCTATTTGCACTAAGTAGGTTAACTGAATATTCATATATTGTTTAATCAATTTGGGGCATTGCGGGAACCAAATATTGTATAGTGTTCATATGCACCATGTAAATATATTACTCAATCCATTACAGAAAAGGGCATTTGTGAGTTCCTTACCACGCAGACAGTCAACATTGCCCTAGGACTTTCTCAGGTGCTGTTTCTTAATGGATTCCTCAATCACGTACCAAGATTTGGATACATTATTTTTCCTTAAAAGCTTCCTGTCAGCACCTCCAACTTGAGAGTGAGCTAGCATAGACTTTGTTATACTTTCCGCAGGTTTTTTGGCCTAGTTTATTGATCTAGCAACATAACATTTAAGGAATTGTACCCACAAATAATACTAATAGTAATGGATGACCATTCATTGCACGCAGCCGACAGCCATTCAGCTAAATTTGCAGCAACTACTCAATCACATTTTATTGCAATTTGTTTAAAGCACATGCATCGGAAATCATTGATGCAAAATTGCCCTTGCTTGCTAAATAGCTAGCAAAAGAGGGTTAGAAATATTTGTATCAAAACGTAATACTCTAAGCAAATTTCACAGCCGAGACCTAAATACGAATAGTGGAACTAATCCCTCTCTTTGGCTATACAGATTTACTGGACACATCCCCTGTAATCTGACCATTTAAATAAGCAATATTTAATTTCATAGCCCATATTTATAATCCATGTTCCCTCTGATCAAATGAGCTCTCAGTCCCACACAGGCCAATATAAGGGAAGATAAGACCTAGTAGTAATCTATGCATAGAGATCTCCTGCAGTAAACATAGTACCAGATGAACATTGCTTTAGAAAAATAATAAATTGAAAGGAAGATTCCTCCTGTAATTTATTTCGATAAGTTAGGAGAACACCCTGGTCAGACTAATTAGGATCCGCTTCGAAGTCTAAAGTGTCAGTGGGAACACGCTCATGTGTATTAGGATATTCTTATGAATGATGTGGTGAATTTATATTAATGTCCTAACCCACTTTCCAATATATTCATTCCTTTCTGATGTTCAGGTTCAATAGGGTCACTAATGGGGACCTTTGTCAGGAAGCGGTAAAACCGCACTTAAAATAGTAGGAAGATGATCCTGTGCTTTGAATTGTAGCACTATAAACTTCACCAACGAATCCAAAGTATTAGGTATCAATGACATTGTTACAAAAATAAGAGGATCGGAAATGTTCAGTTAACCAATTTTGCAAGGATGAACGACTCCCTGATTAGGTAAAGGCACTAACAGTTATTCAGTGAGTGGACGTGGAGACTGAGAAGCCGATAACCATTTATGTGGTACCTCAACAGCATTCGGAGATGTGGTTCCTCCAGGCAGCCTTCACGACCAGGTGTATTTTGACCGTCAAGTGGTATAGAGGTAATACAGGGAAAATAGTCACTAATCGTCCACTTTTTACTGAGATCCAACAAGCTGTTCTCCTTTGTGTGTTGCCAGTGCCATTAATGTTGTGCTCTTTGCATATTATGAAAACACTCTATAGGCCTGTGCCGAAAAACACATTTATGTTTCATGGGATAAAACAACTAAGGATATTTTAGATACCCAACCTTATCTTACCAAAAACATCTATCAAAAGAATTGGCTAGAATTCTGGCCCCTTTTCTGCCATCCTGTTGGCAATGTGCTTTGCATGCTCATGCGTTACTGATGCTCTGGATGACAGGAGGTCGGCGGTGGCATCAATGTCGGTGTTAGCCACTGGGAGGAACCTGGCAACTGATGCCGCCCAGATCAAGGGTTTCCACTCATGTAAATGTATTGGCATTTATATAGCGCACTATAGCGTAGGGTCCCAAGGCGCTTCGACCGCTGCGAAACCCTTCCTGGCTTCCCTGAGAGATGGTCCCTTAATGGGTATCTCCAGGGTGAGACCAGGCATCCCCGGCGGTCTGGTGGGGCCGTTAGTGAAGATGAGGCAAGCTAATGCCCAGAGTTGCCGAGTGTGATCGCTGATCAGAGTGGGCACCGAGGCGAGAGAATTATCGAGTCCGCTGACCCTGGTCCAGAAACCTGCCGCGCTGGGAATCGAACCCTGGTCCCGGGCCGTCCTCTGCTCTCGGGTCTGCCGCCTCTAACCAGTGAGCCACACTACTTCACTCTGTAATTTTCATGTCTGTAATCCAGATACCGCAGGGTCAATCAATGCCCTTTGTAGAAGCAGAGGCACTCCAAATCAGGTACGGTGCATGCAGTACAGTGTAAACCAGTAGTAGTGTGAAGATGTAAAACCAAACTTAGGCAGGGACCGAAGTTGTAGAGATTTTTCTGCCTCGCCTTCAATTTAATTCTCAAGGGTACTGCTCTTAACTTTTCACAAAAAATTTAACATTTTTGCATTCCTTAAGACATGAAAAAAGGAGCAGCAAATTGTATCCAGTTGTGAGGAAAGAGGTTTTAATGTTAACACACAAAAACAGCACACCCATTTTGAGGTCTAGCTAGCATTCACATGGGAAATATACAGTTTACAGGAAAACCTGCATCAGGCCTAGATAGAGGAAAAGTTGGAAATAATTGGGACACCCCGATTGTGTATTAAAACAATGCATGCTGATAACAGTGAGGAGAGGACGTGCAGCAATGGTGGGGTCGAGGGAGGAGAAGGCATGATATCAAACATTTTAGCCAGAGTAGCTTCCCTCCTCCGCCAAGTGGAGCGTTTCGCTGCGTGATTTTTGCAGTAAGGGTCCTAGCGTGCCTTCAGATGTGTTGAAACTCAACATTATATATTGTGCGTGAGTTAGCATTTTGTTTGTGCGTTTTATGCTCCACCCTGCTTGTACTCACAAGGTTTTCCTTTCACTTCCCTAAGCCATTCATCGTCTGTACCTTAATTTCTGCCTTTCTTTTCTCTGGACGTTTTTTGCAGCTGCCCTTTCATGCCTTTCATGCCTTTACTCTCACGTCTTCATCGAGTACCTTCATTAGGAGCATTTTCAGGGAGGCCAATGGTAGGGTAATAAGAAAGCAACTTCAGAAAAGGCACTTTGTTTTCTGATTTGAATTCCTGAAAGGCGTAATTCCAGGTATCAGGGCGCCCTCGGACTTAGCACTACTTCTTGGTTAACTGTGTTAGTCTGGCGATAAAAGGCATGCGATAAAAGTAGTGCAACATTTACAGTCTACGTATTGTATTGCAATAAACCCATTCCACAGATAGAACAGTGCTAAATCTCTCTGACTGCACTAAAGGCACAATATAACTAGAAAGGCGTTTACGGTGTGTGTATATATGAGCATGCGATACAATTAATAGAGTGTTACAATGTAATGGTTCTTATTGCACTAAAAGTGTGATACAAATAGAACTGTGTTTACAGGCTGCCTGTTTACTGTACTAAGCATATGATACAAGTAATACAGTCTTACAATTTGATGAGCCTTACTGGATTAAAGGCGTAATACAAATAGGACTGTTTACATGCTTCCTGTTTATTACTGTACTAAGCATATGATACAACTAATAGCGTACATTGTTATGGACCTTATTACGCTAAAAGTGTGATACAAATATAACTGTGTTTACAGACTGCCTGTTTACTGTACTAAGCATATGATACAAGTAATACAGTCTTACCATTTGAGCCTTACTGTATTAAAGGTGTAATACAAATAGGACTGTTTACATGCTTCCTATTTGTTACAGTACTAAGCATATTATACAAATAATACAGTCTTATAAATGTATGGACCTTACTACGCTAAACTCTTCATAAAAGTAGAACCGCCTTTACGGGCTGTTTGTTTACTGTACCAAGTATATGATACAAACAATTTGGCATTCAAATGCTCTTTGTCTAACTATACTAAGCATGGTGTCTGTGCTTATGTACTAAGAACCTGATACAAAAATATATAGCAAAAATTCTGTGTGAATGGAATAAACACACAATGCATACAAATAGAGCAGTTTTAACACACATTTTTAGTGCTAAGCACGTGATATAAATAATATAGTGTTAACAGTCTGTATTTCTGTCCACACCAAGCACATAACATAAACAGCATAGTGCTTAATGGCTGTTTAATTGACCGCCTTCGCACATAACACAAATAGTACAGTGTTTACATCCTTTCATCGTTAATGTAGACTTATGTACATTGTACAGACAAACACACAGAAACGTATGTATCATGTGGTTAGCTATGTGGACGCACACACTGCAGACGCTGCCCTGTTTCACACAAAGCACAAGATACAAAGGGGGCAGCATTTGCTCTCTGTTCACATGAAGCACGTGACACAAACCATGCACTGTAAACACAGCCTGGCAGGTAAGACCTGCTGATTGGACAAATGGTCCATGTGACAGCAGACCAGTGCTAGAATGAAAAGGAGCTATAGGACCATCTAGTTTATCACTGGCCAACTGGCCAGGGATTATTCTCACTCTGTTTAGATCAACAATTTTTAGACTGACTTTAGTAAGATGACTGGCAAATAATTTTGTTTATACCGTAAAAGTATAGCACAGTGTTCAGTCTGTTGGTTACTGCTGATACTCCATCTTTTTCTGGCTAGGATAGAAAGATGATCATATGGTGAATAAGGGACCCTCCGCTCAGTTTCACATTGAGATAGCATCAAATAGGGTGAGCAATTTAGGTTTGGGGATATCTGCAATTTTTTAAACATAGGAAACTGCAAACCTATGTGGGACTGCGACTTTTTCAAGTCTCTCTAAGGCGAGACCTATTGCATTTTCAATGCTTGTTTCTTTTTGCAAGTGCCTGGTATCTGCACTCTGCTGCCAGAAGCTCACCTATCTCCATTTGCATGGTATCCTACCGACCATCTTACGACGGCCAATTAAGAACTATATAAAAAAATCCAAGCTGGCTGTCATGAAAGCATACACGTGCACAGCAGTTATCTTGGAATAATTTGTCTTTGCTTTCGAAAAAAAATATTCAAAGATGTCCACCACGGATGAGTGCATTTGCACAGTGGACATTTTGGATTATTTTCCTTAAAGCATAAAAAACATTTCATGATGTCCACCACCCATGTGTTCACTTGCAAAGCAATCATCTTGGAACAACTCTTCTTTTGCTTTAAGAAAATGATTCCATTGGAAAAAAAGCAGGTGGTAAAGATGAGACTTCTTGGAATTGCCAATGCTTGGTTCTTAGAGTATGCACTTAGCCATTTTACCGTTACCTTAAATACCGCAATCTAGTCACCTTTTCCATTTAGCAAGTGCTCTAATAATACATTAGTATGGTACCTTTTATGTCTGGCTGGAATGAGATTTAATCATATGAGGGAGATAAGCAATTCATATATATCTTATGACAAATAGACAAAATACAACAAAAATGTTTAATATAATCTCTTTCTCATAGTCAACATTACGGTCTGATTCAAGGTTTGGGAGCAATTGAAAATCGTCAGATTTCTTGAGGTAGTACAAAATCAGAGGAGAATCCATCTCTTCCACAGTATCACTAGGGTAAAGGAAATTCTTGCAGGAAATCTTTCAGATCGGAAGATTTCCTGGTACCCCCAAATCTAAATCAGATCCTTAGTCTCAAGCTACCCTCTTACAAAATGGCAGAGAGGGCAAGGGTAAGCAAGAGCGATGGCAAGTAATCACCAACATATATCCTAGATACCCTGGTGCTGTAGTCTCCAACTTTTAGCTATTTGACTGTGCACCCAATGCAAACTATTTGGAACAACATCAAGACAACATATGTCTCTGGACTGGAGGGAGCTCCAGAGCGCCTATCCTGAACACAGAGTTTTGTACTGCAAGTTCCTTAGCTTGTATGGTGCAGTTAAAGTTCCCAGCCACGCTTCTGTGGTGGTCATATTCTTCTCAAAGATATCTGATTGCACATTGCTTTCAAGTGCTTTATAATTCACTCCAAAGGTGAAAGCCCTTGAGAGACAAGGCAACCACGTCCAATACACTAGTGGGATCCATCCTGGGGACAGGGATCCGTGGCATGAAAACCCTGATCTCTTCACTTATATGGCCCGCCCTATCTGATCTTCACATATTTAGGGTTTTAGGCTAAGCTTGAATTCCTCTTCTGTGCATCTGGGCATCCCTTAGCCATCCTCACAATTGGGTTTCCGACTAAGCTCAGGCACAGTGGGAGTAACCCCGAAGAGGTGCCCCAATGCCGCTCACCACCTACAGGATTAGCGTCATATGACAATTCGTACCATTCCACTGCAGGAAAGTTGCCATCACCAGCACATGAAGCAGGTCCTGAACAATGAAAGCACATGCTGAACTTCGCTTTTGTCATTCCCACCAGTCCCGGTGCCAATATACCGTCGGGTAACAGTGATCTCTTATGGTATCTTCTTGATGCTTAGGGCCTCCCCTCTTTTCTCCAGTGTGAATGTGCAGAGTGTCATGGCACCACTTCCCCAAGACTTTGGACTTTGAGCCCCAGCCCTGGCTGGCAGTGGTCACTTAGGCCCTGACTTCGCTCCTGTCTGTCGGGCGTGAGAGTTGTGAAGGTGCTCCAGTGCTTTCAGCAGTGAAGCTGTTTTCTGAGAGGTTCTATACTGTGCATGAGCCAGCGGTCAGACATACTCCATTGAGTGCCAATGTCACACGGCACCTGGACAGCAGTAGAGGCCCCAGTACAGATTCTGTGCCGCCACCTTCAGCCAGTCGAAGCACAGCTCTTCAGAAGTGGGCTTGCAGGAAGAGACCAGCGAGGAAACATGTTGCTAGCATGAAGCATTTGGATATATTATGTGTGATAACATGTGCACATGCACACAGCGCAGCCGTTACAACCTGTGTGTGAGCCTGGATGCAGTAAGAACAAGATAAGAGTGCTGAGTCTACAGCCTGTGTGGTGGGCTGCTTTCAGAAGAAGGTACACTTCATGCTCATACAGAAGACTAAGACATAAGTAAACATAGCTTAGTCCGTTTTTTTTTTACATGTGCGCACAAACACGTGACTGCACTTCTGTCTGTCTGACATCTCCCCATGGTCTGTTTTGCTTGGCACTAATAGACCAGGACACCAATACCCTTGCCTTCCATTTATGTTTTCTTTAGTATTTCCATCACAGAGATGGCTTCGATGGAGTTCTCTTCTTATTCTAGAAACCTGGTCATGGTTTCTGTCTTGAATCATGCTCTTCAGCTATCCAGTTTCTCTATGTTGATTGTCCTCCTGCCTTGCAGATTCTTCTTGGTCTGTCTTTCCTAAAGACATTCCTGTCACTGTGCCCTCTTTAATGCTTCCCAGGAAGCTCCTGGAACCAGTGAATTTGCCATTGTTGTTTGTGCATCCTGTTGGGTGGCTGTCCATCAACTGAAGGCGTGACCTGTCGACTCCAGAAGGCTCTCTAATATGCAGAACAAACCTAAAGACGGAAAACAAGGAACTAGGAAGGTGGAAGCAGAGGCATCCTGTGCATTGGAAACGAGATTCATAGTCCCAGTTCAACCTGGGAAGCTGCTACTTGTTCTCTTTTGCTAATCGCATGCTGCAAGGTTTCACACAGCAGCCTTTGAACGCTTTGCAATCTGATCCTCACGATGAGACATGACTACATTCAGATGTGAGGCTTTTACCTTCAGTTGATGGTGTTCATCGCTGTTTTCTATATCCTGTGGCAATGTTGTTACAAACTCAGCTTAGTAAGTCATAAAGTTCTCTTCTTAATTTTTAGGGATTCTGTATTCGCTGACCAGATGCAGTGATTGCGCTATGATTTTCTTTTAAAATCTGTTGGTTCTTTTTCTTTGTGTATTTGGGGCTGAATCTTCGTCTTTACCTCTCTGGAGTGCTACAGGATGGATTCTGGTTGGTTTCAATTTAAAGTTTCGGGGTTCCGGAGATACATTTCATTGAGTGTGACTGCTAGCTTCCATTCATTCTGGCAGCCGCAGTCCCTTTCATGTGGCTTGTTGGGAGAAAGAAAGGTGGTCAGCTGTGAGGCTGCACTCTGGATAGCTGAGACATTGATGCTGGTCTGGGAGGGCTCCTGGAGTTCATGTACATATTGTCTCCATTCTGCAGTCCACATTTCAATTAATAATCAATGGACAGCTTCACATTTGGCAAATCAGCCTTTTCAGTATAGGTAAATCAAATTAAAACTATTGCACATATACCTTAAAACGATACCTGCTTTAAAAGTGAAATACAAAAAAGTCCTGTCATGCCCAAGTTGCAGTTACTGACACATCAGGCTTGTTCCCGCCGAAACTCGTAGCTACGCTTATTTTTGCCAGTATCTTTAACCCTGTAGTGCCCGTTTTTTTATCTTTATTTTGCTTTGGCAAGGGGTGCCACACCATACCTCAGCTGTGAGTGGCTCCCTTGGCGCAGTGGACTCTCTCAGCGGGTTGGCTGAGACTCCAGAGTATAAATATTGGATCTTTCCCCAACAAGGGGAGAAGGAGTGCTTAGTCAAAGGGCACAAAGGAAATGGGGCTAGGCATAGTAGCAGGCAAGGGGAGAGATTCAGGGAAGAGGGGATTGGAGCTAGGGAAGTAGACAAAGAGAGAAAGAGTACTGAATGGGAACATATTTAATTAATGAGTTATTATATAGCGCTGGCTAGACCCAAAGGAATTAGAGTGCTTTACATGAGGAACAAATCTTTATTTTGCATTTCAGTTTTCAAATGAGGCCTCGGTTCACATTCAGTCAGAGATGCGATTCTTCACGGATAGGAAAGAAGGCCTGCGCTAGCAATCCGCTAAAAGCTACAATTAATAGAAGCGCCCTTCATAAGAAGTGCCATTAGTTCTTATTTCCAGGGCATGGGGCTCACTGCTAACACAACAGATGAGCGGACTCGAGGAGCCTTTCAGCCGAGTGCCACTCGTTGACGAGCACTTGGGGATGCTGCTTATTGGATCGTCCTTTTCTCGAGGTGTTTCAGTACAGTTATCTGCTGCTGACAGACCAAGCAAACCAGTCTTTAATGGCTACTCAGATAACAGCCATTTAAGACCACAGCTCTCTCGGTCTTTCTGGGACAATATGCCTCTTCTTGGCCAATGTTTGCCATATTCAGCAGAACCGTCGGTGGGCAGCATTTGATGTCATTGTCACATCTTTCTTCTCTCAAAAGCTAAAATCGTTGGCCTAAATGACAGTGCGATTAAATGGATCGAATAATTCCTGACCCATCATCATCATCAAACAATTCTATTCCACTCCATCTGGTCTTTAGTAAGTTTAGTGAGCTGGGGAGTTCCACGAGGCCTTACTACCGCCCATGTTTCTTGCTGGCTGTTGCTGCTTTCCTTAACTCCTTGATTAGGGTTCCTTCTAATGGATTACTAGGGTGTCACATTTCCTCAATGGCTTAATAAGTACAGTCCCACAAAATGCATATTTTATCACTACATGGAATTTGTATCGTGGATTTAATTTGAACATTTGTATTCTTGCCAGTTCCATTTATTCACTTTGAATACCATGTTGCTCAGGTCTGTTACCTCTAAATTGTTGAGTTGCAGGCTCCATCTGTGTGACCGGCTTATATCACTTTTCTTCCGGATAAGGTTGTATTTAGAGTTCCACTGTACTTTTAGCAGGCATCATTTCACCACCTACTTCTATTGAAGGGGTGATCGTTTCCATAGGCTTGACCTTATGGAGGAAAGGGTTACAGATGAAATGACCTGCGATGTGTCTCTTTCTGTAGAGCAAAGGGAGGTAAAGCAGTCCTGAAGTGGGCAATGTCTTGATGGGCGAGGTTCAGGATTGAGGTCTGTCGCAAGCTGGCTCACTGGGATAGGGCTCACTTCACAAGACATGGGGCAGCTACATCTGTTAGACATCTGTGCGGCAGAGGCTGGAGGTTTCTGGCGCACTTTCACAAAGCATTGACGCTTAAACCCGGGGGTGAATGATCAGGCTGTTATGCAGCAATTCTTGGTCTAAATGATGCACTCGTGTCCTGTCCATCCGCCCTTCCTCTTGTCCTGGCATGGCTGTAGCAGTTCTTTGCAGATGGCAAAACTGTAGTAGTTACCTTCGCTAAAATCTGTTGATGTTTATTCTTACCTTGCCGTGGATTCCCCATCGCCAGACCATCTCCTTTTTCCCCGAGGAAAGGATTATTTCTTTGGTGACGTTTTTTAGCGTATTGTTATGTATGTCTTTGTTTCTAACCTGTGTTATTATAGTGAACGAAAAGCATAGGTGACTCTATTATCATTAGTGAGCTAGAGGCATAGATGGCTTTATTATTGTTAGTGAGTCAAAAGCACAGGTGGCTCGATTATTATAGTGAGTTAAAAGCATAGGTGGCTCGATGATTACTGTGAGTAAAAAGCACAGGTATCTGTATTATAGTGAGTTAAAAGCAGAGGTGGCTCGATTATTATAGTGAGCTAAAAGCACGGGTGGCTCGATTTATTACAGTGAGTAAAAAGCACAGGTGTCTAATATAGTGAGTTAAAAGCACAGGTGGCTCGATTATTATAGTGAGTTAAAAGCACAGGTGGCTCGATTATTACTGTGAGTAAAAAGCACAGGTATCTGTATTATAGTGAGTTAAAAGCAGAGGTGGCTCGATTATTATAGTGAGCGAAAAGCACAGGTGGCTCGATTTATTACAGTGAGTAAAAAGCACAGGTGTCTAATATAGTGAGTTAAAAGCACAGGTGGCTCGATTATTATAGTGAGCTAAAAGCACAGGTGGCTCGATTATTATAGTGAGCTAAAAGCACAGGTGTCTCGATTATTATAGTAAGTAAAAAGCACATGTTTCTGTATTATAGTGAGTTAAAACCACCGGTGGCTCGATTATTATAGTAAGTAAAAAGCACATGTTTCTGTATTATAGTGAGTTAAAAGCATAGGTGGCTCGATTATTATAGTGAGTTAAAAGCACAGGCTTCTATTATAGTGAGCTAGAAGCACTGGATGGCTCGATTATTATAGTGAGCTAAAAGCACAGGTGGCTCGATTATTATAGTGAGCTAAAAGCACAGGTGGCTCGATTATTATAGTGAGCTAAAAGCATAGGTGGCTCGATTTTTGTGAGTTAAAAGCACAGGTGGCTCAATTATTACAGTGAGTAAAAAGCACAGATGGCTCGATTATTACAGTGAGTAAAAAGCACAGATGCCTTTAATATAGTGAGTTAAAAGCACAGGCGGCTCGATTTATTATAGTGAGTTAAAAGCACAGGTGGCTCGATTTAATATAGTGAGCTAAAAGCACAGGTGGCTCGATTATTACAGTGAGTAAAAAGCACAGGTTTCTGTATTATAGTGCGTTAAAACAAAAGGTGGCTCGATTATTATAGTGAGTTAAAAGCATAGGTGGGTCGATTTTATTATAGTGAGTCAAAAGCACAGGTGTCTGTATTATAGTGAGCTGAAAGCACAGGTGGCTCGATTATTATAGTGAGTTAAAAGCATAGGTGGCTCTATTATTATAGTGAGCTAAAAGCACAGGTGGTTCGATTTTAGTGAGTCAAAAGCACAGGTGGCTCGATTTATTATAGTGAGTTAAAAGCACAGGTGGCTCGATTATTACAGTGACTAAAAAGCACCAGTGTCTGTATTATAGAAAGTTAAAACCACAGGTGGCTCGATTATTACAGTGAGTAAAAAGCACAGGTGTCTGTATTATAGTGATTTAAAAGCACAGGTGGCTCGATAATTATAATGAGCTAAAAGCACAGGTGGCTCGAGTATTACTGTGAGTAAAAAGCACAGGTGTCTGTATTATAGTGAGTTAAAAGTACAGGTGGCTCGATTATTATAGTGAGTTAAACGCACAGGTGTTTGTATTATAGTGAGCTAAAAGCACAGGTGGCTCAATTATTATAGTGAGCTAAAAGCACAGGTGGCTCGGTTATTATAGTGAGCTAAAAGCACAGGTGGCTCGATTTTAGTGAGTCAAAAGCACAGGTGGCTCAATTATTATAGTGAGTAAAAAGCACAAGTGTTTGTATTATAGTGAGATAAAAGCACAGGTGGCTCAATTATTATTGTGAGCTAAAAGCACAGGTGGCTCAATTATTACAGTGAGTAAAAAGCACAGGTGGCTCGATTATTACAGTGAGCTAGAAGCACTGGTGTCTCTAATATAGTGAGTGAAAAGCACAGGTGGCTCGATTTATTATAGTGAGTTAAAAGTACAGGTGGCTCGATTTAATATAGTGAGTTCAAAGCACAGGTGGCTCGATTATTATAGTGAGTTAAAAGCACAGGTGGCTTGATTAATATAGTGAGTTAAAAGCATAGGTGGCTCGATTATTATAGTGAGCTAGAAGCACTGGTGGCTCGATTATTATAGTGAGCTAAAAGCACAGGTGGCTTGATTATTATAGTGAGCTAAAAGCACAGGTGGCTCGATTTTAGTGAGTCAAAAGCACAGGTGGCTCAATTATTAAAGTGAGTTAAAAGCACAGGTGGCTCGATTATTATAGTGAGCGAAAAGCTAAGGTGGCTTGATTATTATAGTGTGTAAAAAGCACAGGGGTCTGTATTATAGTGAGCTAAAGCACAGGTGGCTCGATTATTATAGTGAGCTAAAAGCACAGGTGGCTCTAATATTATAGTGAGTTAAAAGCACAGGTGGCTTGATTATTATAGTGAGCTAAAAGCACAGGTGGCTCGATTTTAGTGAGTCAAAAGCACAGGTGGCTCGATTATTATAGTGAGTAAAAAGCACAGGTGTTCGTATTATAGTGAGATAAACGCACAGGTGGCTCGATTATTATTGTGAGCTAAAAGCACAGGTGGCTCAATTATTACAGTGAGTAAAAAGCACAGGTGGCTCGATTATTACAGTGAGTAAAAAGCACAGGTGTCTGTAATATAGTAGTTAAAAGCACAGGTGGCTCGATTTATTATAGTGAGTTAAAAGCACAGGTGGCTCGATTAATATAGTAGGCTAAAAGCACAGGTGGCTCGATTATTACAGTGAGAAAAAGCACAGTTTTCTGTATTATAGTGAGTTAAAACCACATGTGGCTCGATTATTACAGTGACTTAAAAGCATAGGTGGGTCGATTATTAAAGTGAGTTAAAAGCACAGGTGGCTCCATTATTATAGTGAGCTAAAAGCAAAGGTGGCTTGATTATTACAGTGTGTAAAAAGAACAGGGGTCTGTATTCTAGTGAGTTAAAGCACAGGTGGCTCGATTATTATAGTGAGCTAAAAGCACAGGTGGCTCTATTATTATAGTGAGTTAAAAGCACAGGTGGCTTGATTAATATAGTGAGTTAAAAGCAGAGGTGGCTCGATTATTATAGTGGGTCAAAAGCACAGGTGTCTGTATTATAGTAAGTTAAAAGCACAGGTGGGTCGATTATTATAGTGAGCTAAAAGCACAGGTGGCTCGATTATTATAGTGAGCTAAAAGCACAGGTGGCTCGATTTTAGTGAGTCAAAAGCACAGGTGGCTTGATTATTATAGTGAGTCAAAAGCACAGGTGGTTCGATTATTACAGTGAGTAAAAAGCACAGGTGTCTGTATTATAGTAAGTTAAATTCACAGGTGGCTCGATTATTATAGTGAGCTAAAAGCACAGGTGGCTCGATTTTAGTGTGTCAAATGCACAGGTGGCTTGATTATTATAGTGAGTCAAAAGCAGAGGTGGCTCGATTATTATAGTGAGTCAAAAGCACAGGTGGCTCGATTATTATAGTGAGTCAAAAGCACAGGTGGCTCGATTATTATAGTGAGTTAAAAGCACAGCTGGCTTGATTATTATAGTGAGTTAAAAGCACAGGTGGGTCGATTATTACAGTGAGTAAAAAGCACAGGTGTCTGTATTATAGTAGGTTAAAATCACAGGTGGCTCGATTATTATAGTGAGCTAAAAGCACAGGTGGCTCGATTTTAGTGAGTCAAAAGCACAGGTGTCTTGATTATTATAGTGAGTCAAACGCGGAGGTGGCTCGATTATTATAGTGAGTCAAAAGCACAGGTGTCTATTATAGTGAGTTAAAACCACAGGTGGCTCGATTATTATAGTGAGTTAAAAAAACAGGTGGCTCGATTTATTATAATGAGTCAAAAGCACAGGTGGCTCGATTATTATAGTGAGTTAAACGCACAGGTGGCTCGATTTTAGTGAGTCACAAGCACAGGTGGCTCGATTTATTATAGTGAGCTAAAAGCACAAGTGGCTCTATTATAGTGAGCTAAAAGCACAGGTGGCTCGATTTTAGTGAGTCAAAAGCACAGGTGGCTTGGTTATTATTTATGAGTCACAACCACAGGTGGCTCGATTATTATAGTGAGCTAAAAGCACAGGTGGCTCGATTATTATAGTGAGCTAAAAGCACAGGTGGCTCTATTATTGTGAGCTAAAAGCATAGGTGGCTCGATTTTAGTGAGTCAAAAGCACAGGTGGCTTGGTTATTATTTATGAGTCACAACCACAGGTGGCTCGATTATTATAGTGAGCTAAAAGCACAGGTGGCTCGATTATTATAGTGAGCTAAAAGCACAGGTGGCTCTATTATTGTGAGCTAAAAGCATAGGTGGCTCGATTATTACAGTGAGTAAAAAGCACAGTTGTCTGTATTATAGTGAGCTAAAAGCACAGGTGTTTCGATTTTAGTGAGTCAAAAGCACAGGTGGCTTGATTATTATAGTGAGTCAAAAGCACAGGTGGCTCGATTATTATAGTGAGTCAAAAGCACATGTGGCTCGATTTTAGTGAGTCAAAAGCACGGGTGGCTTGATTATTATAGTGAGTCAAAAGCACAGCACAGGTGACTCGATTATTATAGTGAGTTAAAAGCACAGGTGGCTCGACTATTATAGTGACCTAAAAGCACAGGTGGCTCGATTTTAGTGAGTTAAAAGCACAGGTGGCTCGGTTATTATAGTGAGTCAAAAGCACATGTGACTCGATTAGTATATTGGGCATAACCACGTGATGGAGATACTGCAGAGCAATGCCCTAATACTATTGCCTCTCATCGCAGGACTACCAAAACAACTCCACCTCCTGGAGAGTGGGGCCGGAGAAGAGGTGGTCAATGTTAGGTGTGGAAAAACATGAATGGTGACAGTCATTATTCATAGACTAGGAATACACACAAGGGGGATAATGGCCCTGCCAGATCTAGCATGGTTTCTGAAAAGCACAGAATTGCTGGGTTGACTTCGAGATCTGGGTCAGTGGCTCCTCCTGCATTTGCACTTTCGGTTTCGTTTGCTGTTGCGGCACCCGAGGCAGTGGGTTCATGGGACTTGTTTGTCACAGGTGAAGAGCCTTTGCGCTTGGCAAGCCAGAGCGGCCAGTGATATAAAACACCCGGATCATACAGTGTCACGGGTAACTCACATTATAGAGCGCGGCGCCTCAAAAACACCAGCTACGAGGGAAGAGGGAATAAAGAAAAGCAAGCACTTTGAACCTAGTGTGCACAAATATCCCCGTCGTCAGTATTACCATCCCTGGTCTATAGGATGAAATAGTCCTGGCTAAATTGAAACTTTTTGTTATCACAGAGATAAGATGGTGCTCGAAGCAAGAGTGGAAAATAGTAGTAAAAAGAGCTACTTTATTTAGCATATACAGTGTAAAGTGCTCTAGGCAGAGTGAGTCTGTATGTGATACAGCCGATGAAATCAGCATAAAGACAGGGTAGATGTACACCAAGGCACTTCGCTTCAATCTGGTGGGACGTCTATTGATTTTTTTTTCATATCTTTATTAGAGTTTTTGACATTAGCAACACAGGATGCAGGCCAGCACAGGCTAGCTAGCCGAGTAAACGTACCGATGCAAGCAGGAATTCCAGCGCAGTCCCTGTGCTCGTGTTATGCCTTTCCGAGCCAGTCAGGAGCCACAGGTTCCTCAAGTCAACAAACAAAAAAGAGCTCAAACAATAAGCCAACTGAGAAGAAGTTGTACCTAGAACAGCTTGAGGTGGTGGAACAGAACTTCCAATCTCTCAGCTCAACCGTTGAGACGTCTATAGATCAATCAATCAAGGGTACTTGTAAAGCGCGACTACTCGCCCGCGAGGGTCTTAAGGCGCTGGGGGCGGGAAGGCTGGTTGACGTACTCGGTGGAGGATCATTCAAAGAGCCAGGTCTTAAGGTCCTTCCTGAATCGGGTCATCGACTGGGATTGCCTGAGATGGAGGGGTAGGGTGTTCCAAGTCTCGGTGGTGGGGTAAGAGAACGAGCTTCCTCTGGTTCTGGTCTTTTGGATCCCGGGGATGGAGGCGAGGGCGAGTTGGGTGGATCTGAGTTATCTGTTGGGTACGTGGACCGTGAGGCGGTGGTTCAGGTACGCTGGTCCTTCATCGTGTAGGGCCTTGTAGACATGGATGAGGAACTGGAAGGAGACTCTCTCATTGACTCGGGGGAGCCAGTGGAGTTTTCGGAGGTGGTGCATGATGTGGCTGCAGAGGGGGGTGTCGAGGATCAGTCTGGCAGTGGCATTTTGTATATTCTGATAGCAATATAACACAACTTCCATAGGTGCCAAACTGCATCATGGGCTTGGTTCAGTCTTTATTAGGAAAAGGAAGTCCCCTGATTTCTAGAGGAATTGTTTAGTATGAGTACAATTGATTGGCTGCATTTTTGCCACACTGCTATCCCTATTTTTGAGAAAATTCCTCTAGTTGATTCACCTTCAGATTTAGTACTTCCACCAGAAGTTGGTGGAAATTCCATCACCACCTAACCCTAAAATCAGGCCCAAAGATTCGACTGAATTATTTTAGAAAGTAGAAGGCACAGGTGAGCTACTTCTCTTCAGTCGAATCTGCCTGCTGTTTGCTAGAGCAGAATGTAGACTTTACAACAGCCTCAAATAGAGATTCTAGGCTCAGGCTTTAGAATGTGAGAGTCCGCAGGTGACGGAGTGATATAAGATGTAGCATGGTGATACAGCAACATAGCATGCCATCGGCCTCATGAGTGCCACAATAACTTTTAAATAGGGCAGAAATGGTATTCATGCCCAATTTCAAATCATAGGTTACTTGAAAGTTGTGCGTGGATCTAGGCTTTTTACCCTTGCAATTACATCCTTGTAACACCGGAGGAATTTGTGTGCCCAAAACACTGCAGAGTGTGCAGTAAAACAGTTTGCAAAGACTGCTAAAGCACATTATTTCTTAGTGAAGAGGGGAAAACTCAGACTAATGTGCAAAAACCGCAATATTTCCCCTGGGGGGGTTCTTCAACCAGTTTCTCCCTGTGATTTGAAATGACACAGCATGTGCGAAGACACCCGGCATTTAATGATTACCCTTCACTGTGCTGTGGTATAATCCTCAAACGGTGACTCAGATCTGGGTTTGTACAAAAGCGCTGGCCTTAAGCAGAACACCGAGTATACCTGTGCTGAGCAGTCCAAACAGGGGCACAGTGAGAACTATTATTGACACCGTGAACCTCCTTCAGAGGAAATCAAAGTACAAAAGACATTGTGGTACTCAGAAGAAGCAGCGGATGCCCTAAGAGCCACACGTCTGAGTTTTAGTCAGCACAATACATCACAAGTACAGGAGGACAGGGAAGTGTCTTACAAAAGCAAATGGATATAGAGAAGGTGGCGGTGAGAAGCATCGAAATCCTGCTTAGTCAGGCAAGGCAATGCGCCTTTTCAGGGGAAAGACAAACCATAGATACATCATTTTGTGAAATATTCCTAGTGGAAACGTTGGTCGATGTCTAATATTACATGCCAGAAGTGACTGGAGAATGAGTTGGTGTCTATTTATAGAGGAAGGACTCGGCCTGTCAATTACAAAAGATGGGGAAGGCCCTAGAATGCTGAGTCAGATGACTTTATTTATTTACTCACTGGAGAGTAGTGAAGTGGGGAGGAACGCAGTCTCAATTTGGAGACTTGTTGCAGGTAGATAGAATGCTGACGAGACCACAGCTGACCAGATTATTATTTTATTTTTATTTGCAAAGTGCACTAACACCCGTAGATATGCTGGTGCTAAACACAGCAATGTAAACAAGAAAATATACATGCAAGGGGCATTGCAGAAAAATACGTGTTTTCAGGGTTTGTTTGAAGGTAAAGTGGCTTTTTAGTGCTCTGAGGTTGAGGGAGATACATTCCAGACCTTTGGTGTAATTAGTTACATAAAAAGCAAGGGTTGAGGCAAAAAGAATGAAATTGTTCTTGGATTTTTCCTGTGTTGAAACACTACAATAAAGAACTTAAATAGGAAAATCTTGCAAGAATCCGGAATTTTTTTTACAAGATCGTGCACTTTCAGATGTATTGTGGACATTTGAAACTACAAAGAAAATACCTTTTGGATGGGTGCTGATTTCTTATCATTCATTTCAACCTTTGGTGTAATATTTCTGCATATCACACCCCCGTCAAGGCAGACTGAGCTCCCATCAATTTGACTTTTATGAACACAGGGGACTTTGAGCAGTAACTGACCAGTGGATCATAGGATGATCTTCGGCTTGTAAGAGCGGAATAATTTCTCTAAATCAGATTGTATGTGACCGTAAAATATTCTAGTTTCAAAATATAGGGCCTTAAAATGCATTTGTTGCTCTATTGGCTGCCAGTGTAAAGAGCATTGGCCACTGGAAACCTGATCAAATTTGTGCAACCTGGATCATGAAAGTTTGAGTAAACCAGCGTTTGTTCAATTTAGAAGCTTTAGCGTGCCACATAAACATTGTTGCAGTAATCTAATCAAAATTAGGGTGGATACCACCATCAGTTGTTTTACTTGGGTATGAAAAGCAGATTCTTTCTGAGCATATATACAGTCAAAAAAGAGGTAGAGACGACTGACTGAACGGGATGAAAAAGAGGAGTCTTGACATGTGATGAAAGAGAGGAGTCCACATCAGTGGTACCCCCAGTACTTTTGCTTTGGGTAGGGCAGATGGAGAGGATCCTTATTCTTTGGGATCGGCATAGTATTCCAGCAACTGTGATTCTTTCCCACAAGCTGAAGCTTGGCTTTGACTGCATTAAGTTTAGCAGGTTGGATTTCATCCATTCCTGTATAGTGATAGGCCATATTTTATTCTGATTGCCAAGTTTGGGGTAGTCTGGTCTAATCGAATAAAAATTGAGGTATCGTTAGCATATGATCAAGCTCTTATTCCAAAGACTCTGATCAAACTTGAAAAAGAGAAGACATTGGTGTTGCAAATAATTCGAGACCATGATGATCCTTGTTGTACTCAACAGCGAATGGAGCCTTCTCGGAGACAAAGGGTGCAGGAGATAGTACCTGAGCATGGTTAGACAAACATTGAAACCAAGTTATAACTGTACCCGGCAGCCCATTCTCTCTTAAGAGGTTGATGAAGATGGTGTGGTTGACTCAGTCAAAAGTGGGCGAAAGGTCTAGAATTATAAGAATTGCAGCGTCATCCTCGTCTTGGATCTGACAACTTTCCTATAGAGGGTGGAGAAGGAACAGTTCTGTGCCTCTTCCCAGTCTAAACTCTAGCTGCCATTTGTTTAAAACAGCAGTTCCTCAAGGAATTTGGACAACTGGAATTCTACAACCTTCTCCAATATTTGAATTTAAGGGCAGGTAGGTTAGTAATGGGATGATAACTAAGTGGGTCTTCAGGGTCAAGTTTAACTTTCTTCAAATGAAGAGATGGAATTCCCACTTTCCATTTATCAGGAAGAATTCCTGATGAGAAAGCTGAATTATACAGTTTGGCCACAGGGTTACACGGGCCAGAGGTACGTTTTCTAATGATGTCCACTTGACAGGGTTTCCAGAGATGGCCCAGATTGGCTTTAGTTAAAATCTGCTGACTTCATAAACCCAAATTCAGCCAAGACAGAGTCATCATATTCAATTGTCTGATCTGAACTGTTGGCAAAATTAGACGGAGATAAATGTGCTGTAATGTTATCATATATGGATACGTTAGTGTTTAAGATGGAGACCAGTGTATTACAGAATTTCTGAGATCTGGGAATTGTGTTATTAAGAAAGTAAGATTTAGTAAATTCTTCAATAACTTTTAAGGTTTGTCTTAATGAAGTAGGTGTGTTTAACAGCCATGCCCATGGAGGGAAGATCACTTGAGGTGTAGGTTCATAAATTTGAAGTCGCCGATGAATGAAAGCAGATTAGGCCGAAAGAAGATGCAGATGGAAACTAATCCCACCCACATGAGTGATGGCCCAGTTCAGTTAAAACTACCTTGATGAGACAAAGAACGACAGCAGAGTACAATATGTTGATACGCAAGAGTGATTAGTGAATAGCAGTGTGTCTTTATGACAGGCTACATATTCAGCCAGTAAACACTTGGTAAACAAAAAAGCCTAAAAACAACAGCAATTAAAATGTTACTGTGTCAACAAAGTAAATACATGAAATAGTGCACACTGGCCCTAGTCTGTCAAAAGGACTACTTGAGCTCTAGCACCAAACTCCAAATAGGTACACAAATGGGACAATGTAGTCATCCACAAAATGCCATAACTGATAGACGTTCCACCGTGAAAAACGCACGAAATCCAATGACTGATTGGGACTGACCCAAAGCCCACGTTCTCTATGTAGTTATTATTGTACCTTTTCCAAGAACTGTTGACATGAGGTCTTCCAGACATCTAAAGCTGACTGTGGCTTGGCCTAAAAATTAACAAGAATTTAACCTTCGTCTATTAAGCAATCAATGTCTACGTATTTTCATCCTAATGACCTGTTGTCCTTCGGCCTTTGTGACTGCAAAGCCAGAGTTTGAGGGTGTTTTGAAGGAGCGCATCATAATAGAGTTCACGGTACATCTCTCTCATGAGAACAGGGAACAGCTAGGAAGTGAAAAGTGGGGTGTGGTGATGACAAGTAGGTTGTTTAGGGTGTCAGCTGTTTAAGGTCAATTAGAGATAGATGTGGCTTAGTAAAACACAATGGTATTTAATTAGGATTTTTTTAAGTCACTTGCCCGGTAAAAAGTTAGTAATACAAAAAAATTACTAAACTGGTTTGCATTGCCTTCTTTTGATGGCTATGTTCCGTCCCTGTTTGATGGTGACCTCTGCCCTCCATTTCCCGTCTTTAGAACCCTACTGTGCCCAATAAGGCTTGGATCTAGAAACTCTGCAACTAGTTTTCTAAGCGAGTGTTACAATGGGGGCAACTGAGTTAACTACAACTCCCAGAATGCGTTTGGTTGGTAAAAGGAAATCCATAAGGGGGTGCCGGCATTTTTAGGATGACATGGAGTGATCTGGTAACCTTAGTGCAATTTTTGGCCACCACATAAAGGGAGTCTTTACACTCGCAACATAACTTATGAACAGCTTCCTGGCAGATGTTCATAAGTTATGTTGCCAGTGCTTGATTTGAATTCCTGTCTGAATGTTTGCCGAATTAGTCTAACCGTTGCTGGCCGTTTTATCACACAAAAGGAGCATAGATTAGGATGTTTGTGCGCCTTACTTGAGCGTGTCTGCATTGCCAGCAGGACGCACCCTTCCTTTGGCATGGTTTGTTGTCTGATGCTAGCTCCCTTCAGCAATGGTCAGTGGGTGGCAGGTTGACTGACAGGCCAGACCTGTGCACGGCGAGGGCTGAGCCCGGGGATGCTTTTCTTTATCGAGGCTGCAACCTTAAACTCTTTATAATTAAGCATTGAGTAAAACGCTCTTAAAACATGAATTGAACTGTAAACCCGCGTGCAAGGGGCGGGGGCCTGCTGATGCGGTCTTCTCAATAGTACGCGGAATGCTCCTCCGTGTGCTGCTGTAATTAATTTATGGAGAGACACAAAGATATAAATAGGTTTCCACCGCAATTAAGCCTTGGGTTGTAACAATAAAACGTACATGTTTACATTGCAATCATCGCGGTCTGACTGAGGTCAGAGGGCTCCCGGAAATGGAAGGCGGCTGACGCAGACAGGCGCGAGGACGGGGCATGGAATGCTGTGTCAGTGACTGCGCGAGCACCAGCTACATGTAAATAACGCGTTCGTGCACGGCTGCTGTGCCGCGAGGAAGGCGCCGATGAGCTCTGGGAGGTGGGAGTGGCGCGTGTGCATTGAAGACCTCACTGCCATAGAGGAGAAACCACATGTGGGCGCGTGCTGATGTGTCGCCCCAGTCAGGTATCATGCTTTGCTCTCAGTTCCAGGTCAGTAACATCAGCAAAGTAACAACGCGGTGTCTTCTGGAGAATTTAATATCTATTTCGTGAGGAACAGTGCTGCCTGGATACCGTGGTCTAGGCTCTTGCCTTATATTGAGTGGACTAAGGGGTGTAGCTACCATTGGTGCAGCAGGTGCAGTGGCACCGCGACTCATCCTACCCTGATAATTCTATATTTTACTTCCCCAGTAGCAGTCATAGGGGCCATTGTGTGGGGCCATTGTTTCTTGCTTGCACCTGGGCCTATAGCATCCTTGCTACCTACTGTGTGGACTCCAAAACGAGTGCTTCAGTGGGTCTTCCTAACTTTTGTTTTTGGGTAGGAGCTCCTTCCACTCTGGTAGTCACTCGGGAAAATGGCCATCATATTCTCTAAACTTGCATTGGTTGACTGTGGAGGTTTAGGACGACTTCATAGTTATATGATTTGCCTTCAAGACTATTGACTCGGAGAACCACACTTGTAAGTACTTGCGGATCCGTGCGATATTGCTACAAGACCCAGTCACATGAAGAACCATGCACATACATAGAAGACTATTCACTAGGAGATTTGCACCTATGCCTATGAATGCAGTCACTTGGAAAACCACGCACATGCACACAAGGCTATTCACTAGGAGAATTGCGCATATGCCTAAGAAACTAGTCACTTGGAGGACCTTACCCATGCACACAAGACTGTTCACTAGGAGAATTGCGCATATGCTTATGAAACTAGTCACTTGGAGGACCTTACCCATGCACACAAGACTGTTCACTAGGAGAATTGCACATATGCCTATGAAACTAGTCACTTGGAGGACCTCAGACATGCACACAAGACTTCACTAGGAGAATCGCACATATGCCTGTGAAGCTAGTCACTTGGAGAACGACGCACATGCATATGAAACTATTCACTTGGAGGACCTTACCCATGCACATAAGACTGTTCATTAGGAGAATTGCACATATGCCTATGAAACTAGTCACTTGGAGGACCTTACCCATGCACATAAGACTGTTCACTAGGAGAATTGCACATATGCCTATGAAACTAGTCACTTGGAGGACCTCAGACATGCACACAAGACTTCACTAGGAGAATCGCACATATGCCTGTGAAGCTAGTCACTTGGAGAACGACGCACATGCATATGAAACTATTCACTTGGAGGACCTTACCCATGCACATAAGACTGTTCATTAGGAGAATTGCACATATGCTTATGAAACTAGTCACTTGGAGGACCTTACCCATGCACACAAGACTGTTCACTAGGAGAATTGCACATATGTCTATGAAACTAGTCACTTGGAGGACCTTACCCATGCACACAAGACTGTTCACTAGGAGAATTGCACATATGTCTATGAAACTAGTCACTTGGAGGACCTTACCCATGCACACAAGACTGTTCACTAGGAGAATTGCACATATGTCTATGAAACTAGTCACTTGGAGGACCTTACCCATGCACACAAGACTGTTCACTAGGAGAATTGCACATATGTCTATGAAACTAGTCACTTGGAGGAACTTACCCATGCACACAAGACTGTTCACTAGGAGAATTGCACATATGCTTATGAAACTAGTCACTTGGAGGACCTTACCTATGCACACAAGACTGTTCACTAGGAGAATTGCACATATGTCTATGAAACTAGTCACTTGGAGGACCTTACCCATGGACACAAGACTGTTCATTAGGAGAATTGCACATATGCCTAGTCACTTGGAGAACCACAAACATGCTCACAACACTGTTCACAAGGAGAATCGCTCATATGCCTATGAAACTAGTGAATCGGAGAACTTTGCACATGCTCACAAGCCTATTAACTAGGAGAATCGCACATATGCCTATTAAACTAGTTAATTGGAGAACTTTGCACATGCTCACAAGACTATTCACAGGAAGAATCGCACATATGCCTTTGAATCTAGTGACTTGGAGAACCTCAGACATTCACACAAGACTTCACTAGGAGAATCGCACATATGCCTGTGAAGCTAGTCACTTGGAGAACGACTCACATGCATACGAAACTATTCACTTGGAGTACCACGTACATGCATATGACTAGTCACTTGAGAAACACATAAATACATATAAAACTATTCACTTGGAAAACCACAGATATACACACGAGAATTCACTAGCAGAACTACACATATGCCTACATGATTTGTTTACTTGCAGTACCACGTACGTGCAAATAAGACCTATTCACATGGTGAACAAGACACACTCCTATAGGGCTATTCATTGAGAATCGTGCACTTGAATAGAAGACTACTGACTTGAGAATTACACACATGCATATAAAACTATTCACTTAGAGAACCACATGCTCCCCTACAAGACTAGTCACTTGGAGAACCATGCACATCCCTACAAGACTGGTCACTTACGGAACCACACATATGCATATAATATTGTACGCTTGGATTAACACGCACTTGCACGTAAGACTACTCACTTGGAACACCACACTCATGCATATAGTACTATTTCCTTGCAGAACCACACATATGTACATAAACTGTTCACCTGTAGATACTGACACATCTGATAGAAAAAGGTGTGATTTGTCAGCATGCACATTTTCTGGTACTACGTCTGTTCGACATTTGCATCTTCAAGGTTTCCTTAATCAAAAACCTTGATACACCTTTTCAATGGTGCCTTACTGCTGTGCTTAAAGCTCTGCCAGTTCTGCTATGTGTTCAGTCATCATTAATACATTCTAGAAAAAAACTGAAAACTATATCTTTTTAATACATTCAGGAAAACCTGTTTTATGTTCTCCCACATGTTGGCTGATTTCTGTATCTGTTTTTTATTTTTGCAAAGTACTCCAAAGTTTATTTTCCCACTGTTTATATTTGTAAATAAATTGAAGTAAGGTATAGAAAAGAATGATGACCATAAAGTCAGACACTGCATAAGCTGCTTCAGAGAAGTGTGACATCTCGCGCTGCGTGGATATGCACACTCAAAATCATAGCAGTGTGCTCCACGTGCTTCATGTAGAAGCAACTCCTATGTAGCCCCTGATACTGTCCGCTTTTCCACTGAATTGTCTGTCAAGGCTCCCGTCCACCCGGGAGTGGACATATGGGCTCATCTATGCTCAACTCCCTTCACACTGGATCCTGCAAGATAATGAGGGAGGCTTTCTGTGCCACTGTGGAGAAGTGTGGCTCACCGGTTAGAGGAGGCAGACCCGGACACAGAGGTCAGACCCGGGACCAGGGTTCAATCCCCGACGGGCAGGGTCTTGAGCTCAAAATGTCCACAGACTCGATAATTCTTGCCTCTGTGCCTACTGGAATCATGGGTTCACACTCTGCAACTCTGGGCAATAGCTTGCTTAATCTCCACTAAGGCCCCACCACGATGGGATGCCTGGCTTTCACCCTGGAGATGCCCAGTAGGGGTTATCTCGCAGGGAAAAGCCAGGACGGGTTCCCAAAGCAAGCGCCTTGAGACCTTACAGTGAAAGGCACTATATAAGAACGTATGATTTACGATTTACTGTAACTGATGGCATGGCTGCCAATGATGTTGTTTCATCGCTGATCCTGTTGGTACCACCGTGGCATATTGAGCAGTGCATGCATTACTGGCAGAACACTGGAAAATGTGAGTGGCCCGCAAATAGTGAGTCTGATACTCAGTTGCTTTTGATGCAACGATTCTGAGAGACTATGATTGGTCCAGGACTGGCGAGCACATTATATGACACAGTCAGTCATTTCCACCGTCTAAATGTTTCTGCAACCTATTGTCTTGATTGGGGCACCTTTTAACAAGAAGGCCCAATTTTCACAGTGCAACCTAACTTTTTTGTTTGTGTATCCAGTTTTCTACAAGACACTCATTTTTGACAAGTTCGTCTTTAAGTTGCTGCAGAAGTGTAGTGCTTCTGTGTATTGTGGCATAATTTTAGTTTTTTTTAATTTTTTTTTTAAAATTTTTGTAAACCTTTATTGTGCAATAGTAAAAGAACAAATACGGGCCCACAACCATCCGGCCGGCCACGATTACTGTTAAAGCACTAGTGCATGCAATACGGTGACACAGTAACACATTTTCACAAATAGCAAGCATTTGAAATTTACACTGGAAATCGTTGTGATACCATGTCTCAGGAGCAATAAAGGTTAATTTAAAAAAATTTTGTTGCAGCTATTAAAGTTGTCATTTTTTATAAACAATAGATTAAGGAAGCAGAGTCCGTGCAGGCACATCACGACATTAATGACAAATTTATCACGTAAACCAACAATCACGGAGGTCAAGTCCATCCAGGCGGCATGGTGGCTCAAAAGTTTGTACAACAGGAGTGTCAAGCCTAACGCCCTACCCAGTGTCCGCCGCCACCCACCCCCTATCAATCCCATTCACGGACCCAAGATAGAAGAAAGAAGAAGAGAGCGAGAACAAAAGAAAAAACAAGGCCCATAGAAACTGAAACTAGAAACTATAACCCAACCCCCACCCTCCCCACCCTACACGCATGCAGAGGCTACGGCCTACCCCCCCCCCCCCCCCCCCAGCAGTGTGTCTGTCGCCCGATAAACCCGAAATATAGAGCAAGAAAAGAAGGAAAGAAAAGGAAAAAGGAATTATTGTTATATCGGAGGAGGGCCCTCTTAAAAGTCTCCCAGGCTACCCAGCCATAAGTGCGCATATCACCCCACTTATCAACAAAAACAATGAGCAGGAGCACATAATAAAATGGGGAGAGTCACCGCATCTCGCAGCAATACAAGTTTAAGGATGTGACGCAGTCCGAGTCCCCACCGGCCAATCCAGCTCCAGTTGTAGGAAAAGTTCCATTAGCCCTGGCCAGTCCGCACCCGTCCCCCCGGGCATGGCTCCCGCAGGGCGATCACCACAGATGAAACAAAGGAGCAAGATGGCCGCTCTCGACAGGGAGGAGGTGCCACAAGACAAAATGGACATCCGCAGCCTCGAACAAGTCCGTAAGCACAAAGCAGTAGTATCGCCAGGTGTGCCCGATGTTTCAAACCAGCCTGAAATGGTAGCGGAGCACGTTGAGCTGAAACAGCCAGGTTGACCAGACATTGCGCCGAAAGATCAATTTCCAGCAGGGAGGGCAACAATGAAGCATCAGGGAGGCAGGCAGATAACGATTCAACCACACCAACACTGCCAGACAAGAAATGCTCCGAGAGTTCGCACGGCAACACTGTATCCCCCTCCGGATTAGGGAGAGTCCATTCGGTGCGCTGAGATAAACAAGCCGGCGAGGTACACTCCATCTGAAGTGCGGCAGCATCAAGCTTACATCCCAGCATTCTAGCGCCCTCACACAGTTCGGCTCTCAAGTCGGCTAGGGCAGCGAGAACAGAGCCACAGGTTAAGGCGGTTGGGAAGTCCACCATCGCTGCCCCAGGAGGCACGGCGCCAGGACCATCACACTGCCCACGGTCACATAGCGCGGTCCAGCCCTTATGCAAGGCATCGTCCGCCATCTCCCCCACTGAGCCAGCCACCATCGCCGTCTCGCTGGGAAAGACACAGGGGTATACGGGTACAGTCCACGTAAAACAGCAGGGACCCAAGCCACTGGCGCAGCCCAGAGCGACAAAGAACGGGCGATGCACAGAAAAGTTCCACGCCGGCCGATTCAGAGCAGGGGCAAGCTGAGGGTGAAGCAGTGGATGCACACCAACATGGAGGGCACAGCACGTCTCATCAACAAAGTTGCACAACTGAGACAACGGAGGGAACTCCCAGGCGGCCGATCCGTAAGAGCCGATGGAAGGGCTGATGATATTCCCAGCAGCGAGTAACGTGGAGTATAGCGACAGGACCGCCGCAACGGATTCACTCCTCGTAGCCGAGGCTGCCGCCGTCTATACGCCGCTGCATGGGTCCCGGTACCTGGGCGAGGAAGAGCCGTCCGAACGGCTCAACAGGATCTCCGGCTGGCAGGCAGGCAGGGACACCGGAGAAACGTCGTTCGATGCAGCGCTCTTTCACCGTCCTCCCACTGAAGCGCGGTGACAGGATGGAGAGCAGGATATCATTGCGGGAGACAAAGGCTCGCGGAGCCGGGAGACTACCCGTCCGTCTTCGTCGCCATCTTGGCTCCTCCCCCATAATTTTAGTTTTGAATCATTTTAAAAGCTTTCCTTCTTAACTGCTTACAAAGCCTGTGCTCGTATTACTCAATATATTCAGAAATGTTGCTCAACAATCCCAGTTTTTCCCAATAGCCTCAAAACGTCTTTGTCTAAGAGCACCCCCAACCCTCTAAGAAAGGGGGAGCTCGTTCGCAAGACTCGGGTCGTTGATGCCACCAACTCTACAGCATCTGTGTCACTGAGCTCAGTCCTGCCCCCTGACACTGTGCTGGGTATAGGGTCTCTACGAAAGGAATTTAGCTCTGAATCACTTCGAGTCCAAGCAAAAACATCTTAAATCTCGAGGGTCCTCCGTCAGGGGCTGCTCTAGGCTCATGATGGCCCTGGGCAGGGAGCGTAGGTAGGGGGCCCCGGAAGAGGGGGTCCGGGCGGGGCGGAGCGCAGAGGCCAGAGTAGTGGGGGGGGGATCCAGGGTGTTTGGAAGTGGAACCGAGCCGGAGGCCGCCAAATCCCTGCCAGGGGCCTACACGCAAATATGTATCAAATTACTTTCATATTTCACTATACTAATTCACCACTGATCCTTTATGGGTTCCGTAGTAGCATATATATATATATATATATATATATATATATTCCAGGGAAATCCAATGTAGACGCTGCAGAGAAGTCAAACAGCAAACACGGACCCAAAAGTAAGTGCAAGGATATTTTATTCCACGGTGTTCAAAGTCATCATGACGCGTTTCACGCTTCCACGAGCGCTTGATCACATGACACAGCTCTAACAGGGCATTGGTTTAAATACTTTAAATCTAAGAGTCACATGTATACGCTTTCAATGGAAACAGAAGAGTTTTTGTAGATTTAAAGGAAATAAATAAACGCTACAAATACATTATCTAGACGTTTCCAAAATACATAATAGACATATTGTATTAATTGCATAGCTAAAAACATGTGCAAAATAGTAGTTCTAATAAATGTTAATAAAAACCAAGTCCTGATAAAAAACGGTGAATAGTGCAAACAGTTTGTAAACATATACCAAATAAAGTGCATAATTTATAAATATAGCAGCGCTACAGCTTTTACTGTTGTGGGCAGTACATACCCCTTTCTTACTTTAGGCAATGGAGCCCCATTGCTCTAAAGAATTTTTTTGTAAATAACAGTTTAAGTACAGGGGTGTTTGATGTTCTTAGAGCCTATGTGCAAAGACCAAGCAACTTAAGATGGAAATAGTTGCAGCAAAATCGAAATAGCGGTATAAATACCAGAAAGTGGCCCACTCTGTTTTCAGAATCTCCCCTTTTCCCCCTAATAGTGGGAGTATGTGTTTGAAAGTCACGGTATGAATACCAAACACAGAGGGACGTAGATAAGGGCAAGAGTAGCTCACCCATGATACACTGTTGTAACACTTTTTTTCAAAGGTGAATATATACAACAGTCCATATTAGGGTTTTGACTATTGTATTCTTACATCAACACAGTACAATCTAAAAATAGTGCATATCAGGATAAAATTGAGCCAACAGGACCTCATAGAATCGCCAATTAATAAGAACCTTTAAAATTGGTTATATAAAGGCTAAAATGATGAAATCCATTGTTGAAATAAATATGCATAGTATAAATAGAAAATTTAAATAAATATACATCAAATGTTAGTTAATAAATATTTATCTAAAATGTACCACTAAAAAAAGTATTAAATTCAAAGTGTTTTTCCCTGTTGGTATTGTTGTTATAACCATTTTCCCATTTTGTAGTCCATTACAGTCCAATGTACTTTTGAGGGAGGAGACCCATTATAAGCATGTGTATAAATCCTCCATTATATTTAATCCAGAGGGGTGCTTAGTGTTAAGATCAAGTATATAACGGGTCTCTAGGCGACGCAATTTTTCCTTCCTATTTCCCCCACGTCGACTTGCCGGGACATAGTCTATCACAAAATATTTTAGCTCTTGACTCTTGGAGTTGTTTCGTCTTGAAATGTCTTGCCACAAGTTAGGTATTGTCTTGATTACAAATTGCTCGCAGATGTTGGAGAATCCTTTTGTGTACGGGGAGTTTTGTACTTACCACGTAGAGCAAATTGCAGGGACAAGACAAGACGTATATGGCAAACTCCGTTTTGCACGTGAGTACTTTGTCTATTTTGTGTTCCTTTAGGTCGAATGGTGAGGTGTAACTGGTCTTATTCATTGCTTGCTGGCAGGCCTTACATACTTTGCAATTAAAGAAGCCAACATGGGTCTGGAACCAGTTAGTAGATTCTAGGACTTCAGGACTGGTTTTGACCAATTCATCCTTCATAGATTGCCCTCTACAGAATGTAAATGAAGGCCTTTTGGGAAGACTTTTCCGTATTACAGGGTCACTTAAAACTAGAGGCCAGTTTTTGTTGATAATTGACTCTATCTTTTTATGCTGGGTGTTGTACTGCATAATGATTCTGAATTCTGTTTTAGCTTCTGGGCTGTTACCTGTGGGTGTTATTGCATCTGACGGCCCATTCAAAAGAGCCATTCTGTCTTTCTGCCCCGATTTGTCTATAGCTGCATTGACCACATTCTCTGAGTAGCCTCTCTCCATAAATCTCATTTTGCTTTCTTGTTGGGCCTGCCTCAGGTCCTCCTCCCTACTGTGTATGCGCTTGAGTCTTAACATCTCCCCATAAGGGATACTATTAAGGAGATGTTTCACATGTGCACTACTAGCATGTAGGGTGGAGTTACCCGCAGTTGACTTGCGGTGGAGCTTAGTTTCTATTCTGTCGCGGTCAATGAAGACTTCTGTGTCCAGAAAGGTAATAGAGGTTTTACTGATAGTGTCTGTAAATTGTAAATTTAAATTGTTAGTATTTATTGCTGCCACAAACTCCTCAGCTGAATCTTGACTCCCCTTCCAGATCACAAACAAATCATCTATGTATCGTAACCAAGTTACCACATGTGTTTCCATAGCTTCTGCGTGTTCAACCCTGAGGACCAGTTCCTCCCACCAGCCCATGTGAAGACATGCATAGCTGGGGGAGAAACTGGCCCCCATGGCAACACCTTGCAACTGTCTGTACATTAGATTGTTAAATATAAAGACATTGTTATTAAGACAGAAGTCAACCATATTAACCAACATACATCTGTGTTTGGTCATATTGGACAGAGATTTCTGAAGATAAAAATCAAGGGCTCTTAGACCGTCTGCGTGTACAATACTCGTATAAAGTGAGCAGACATCCAGTGCTATTAACAGAAAATCTTCTTGCCATACAGTGTCTTTTATCTTATACAGAAAATCACTAGTGTCACTTACGTAGGAAGGTAGTTCTTTTACTAATCCTTGAAGGAAAAAGTCCACGTATTGTGACATATGTTCCAAACAGCCATTCCTGGCTGAAATTATTGGACGTCCAGGGGGATTTTCTCTGTCTTTATGCAGTTTTGGCAAAAAAATAGATGGTTGGCACCACAGGATAATCGTTTTTCAAAAACTTATATTCCTCTTTGGAGATTAGACCGTCTGATTTCCATTTCAAGAGTTTTCTTTCACAGGTGGCATACATTAGTTTCAATTCAGTTCCAGTGAACTTAGTATAGCATTGTTTGTCATTCAGTTGTGCAAAGGCTTCCTTTAAGTGCATATCCCTGTTGATTAGAACAAGGTTGCCTCCTTTGTCTGAGGCCCGGATAATTATTTTTTTGTTCTTTTGTAGTTTTATCATCAGGGCTCTATAGTCAGCCGACTCTTTGTTGTACTTTCTTTTGCCCCTATGCACCTTGATATTGAGATCTTTCAGTTGACATGTTACCTGATCATGGAATAAATCAATGGCATCTTTAAGCATAACTGGATTGAATTTCGATTTTTCATGGAATGGAGTAAGATATGCTTTAGTTTGGAAGGTTTGTGCCAGATTTTTAGATTGATTGGATGTCAATGCAGCAAAATTGTCAGTAATTATGTCCTCATTTGTAGAGTCTGTTGCCCAAAGCTCATTTATTATTGTAATTTTATTTCCGGATGGTGGCAATAAAACTTTCCTGGAGAGGTCTCAACGCATGTCGGACCCGTTCTTTGAGGAAGAGGCGGGATTGGTGGTGGATATATATATATATATATATAAATATATATATATATATACACATACACACCTCTGTCCCAGAGTAGCGTGCTACTTGCCGAAAAAGCCGTTCAACACCCCATCAGGGGTATCAAGATATCTATATATATCTATCTATATATATATATTTAACCTCTTCGCCGCTAATGACAAGGGTAACTCGTCATGGACTTTCCATTGATTTCAATGGAAATTACATTGAAGTTCCAGAAGTAGCATAGCATCCAAGTAGATATATATATATCGTCTCAATCCAAATAACTGACTAACATATCCACCACTCAAATTACTTTCATAGTTCACAATAGTAATTAATCCTTTAATGGGTTCCGGAGTACCGTGCTACTCGCCAAAAAATTGCTTCAACACCCCATCAGGGGTAACAAGGGTTATATAAATGCAAAACTTTTTCCCTTGTCTATCCCTCCGCTATTCTTCTCAATCCAAATAACTGATTAATATCCACCACTCAAATTACCTTCATATTTCACCATACTAATTCACCAGTAATCCTTATGGGTTCCGGAGTAGCGTGGTACTCGCCAAGAAAATGCTTCAACACCCCATTAGGGGTAACGAGCGCTATGTAAATGCAAACCTTTTTTTCCCTCTTCTATCCTTCCGCTATCCTTCTCAATTCAAATAACTGACTAATATCCACCACTCAAATTACTTTCATATTTCACTATACTAATTCACCCCTAATCCTTTACGGGTTCCGGAGTAGGGTGCTACTTGCCTAAAAAAGTGGTTTAACACCCCATTGTAGGTATCAAGCGCTATATAAATGGGATCACTGACAAAATATTGATTACACTAATACAGAATTACAAAAATATCGAGGATAAAATATCGACTACAAAAATATCGAATTCCCATCTACAAACAGGCAAGTACAAAAATATCGAATCAAAAATATTGTTCATAAAATATGTAGTAAGTCAAAATATCGATTTTTTTTTTTAAAAAAATGTCTTAAAATAATTTTAAATTAATGAAATATTAAAAATAATTAACTAAAATATACTTAAATAACCTTAAAATTATTAAATAATTAATTTAAGTTGTAAAAAAGCATAACATTTTATTTTTTAAAACATATATATTAACATAATATTAATAAAAAATGTACAATATTCTAACCGTAGGATAGCGGGAGGGTAACATTTACTATTACCACTCCAGTGAGTGCAACAGTAGGGAAAGCATTGGATAGTGTAGGGGTAAAAATTACTATTCCCACTCCAGTGAGTCAACAGTAGGGAAAACGTCGGGTAGCGTAGGGGTAAAAATTAGTATTCCCACTCCAGAGAGTGCAACAGTAGGGAAAGCGTTGGATAGCATAGGGGTATAAATTAATATTCCCACTCCAATGAGTTCAACAGTAGGGAAAGCGTTGGATAGCGTAGGGGTAAAAATTACTATTGCCACTCCAGTGAGTGCAACAGTAGGGAAAGCGTTGGATAGTGTAGGGGTAAAAATTAGTATTCCCACTCCAGAGAGTGCAACAGTAGGGAAAGCATTGGATAGCGCAGGGGTAAAAATTACTATTACCACTCCAGTGAGTGCAACAGTAGGAAAAGCGTTGGATAGCATAGGGGTAAAAATTACTATTCCCACTCCAGTGAGGGCAACAGTAGGGAAAGTGTTGGATAGCGTACAGGTAAAAATTACTATTCCCACTCCAGTGAGTGCAACAGTCGGGAAAGCATTAGATAGCGTAGGGGTAAAAATTACTATTCCCACTCCAGTGTGTGCAAAGTAGGGAAAGCATTGGATAGCGTAGGGGTATAAATTACTATTCCCACTCCAGAAAGTGCAACAGTAGGGAAAACATTGGATAGCGTAGGGGAAAAAATTACTAGTCCCACTCCTGAGAGTGCAACAGTAGGCAAAGCGTTGGATAGCATGGGGGTTAAAATTACTATTCCCACTCCAGAGAGTGCAACAGTAGAGAAAGTAAATATTTAATATATTAATAAAAAGAAATTAAATATCAATACCAATAAAAAAATAATTAAAAGTAATTACCAATTTAATATAATATAATAATGTATCAATTAAAAATACAAATAAATATTAATTATTACAATTCATTACCTATTAATACAAATTAATTACCAATTAATTAATTAGCAATACAAAAGATATTAATTCAAAATAAATACCAATAAATTAATTAAAACATTTAATTAATTACAATTAAATTAATTCCCACCCTATTCCCCTATAAGATCACAACCCGCTACGGAAAATAAATTAATAAAAGTAACAATGATCAATTAATCAATTAATAAAATTAATTACCAATTAAAAATTAATTAACAATTAATTCAAAATAAATGCCAATAAATAAAATTTAATAAAAAACAATTAAATTACTTCCCACCCTATTCCCCTATAAACCCACAACCCGCTACAGAAAATAAATGATTAAAAATAACATAATTATCAATTCATCAAATAATAAAAATAAATTACCAATTAAAAATGTATTAATTACCAATTAAAAATTAATTAATTCAAAATAAATACCAAAAAACAAATTAAACTATTTAATTAATTACAATTAAATTACTCCCCACCCTATTCCCTATAAACCCACAATCCGTTAAAGAATTAAATTACGCAAAAATTAAATAACATAAAATTCATTACTTAAAATAAATTATAATAAAAATATACACTTTTCACACATATACTAAGATGGAAATTCGATATAATTAAAAATTCGATATATTTTAATACCTATATTACCTACTTAGATATTTTGACTTTCTATATTTATAAAAATTTGTATTAAATTACTTACCTTAAATTCGATATTTTTGTTGACTATATTCTGTCCATTTGATATTCTATCCATTCTATATTTTTACTTCGATATTAATGTAATTCGATGTTTTGAAATCGATATTTTCTGTAGTTACTATATAAATGCAATCTTTTTCCATCTTCGATCCCTCCGCTACCCTTCTCTTCCAAATACCTGAAAAACATATCCATCTCTCAAATTACTTTCATATTTCACCATACTAATTCAACACTAATCCTTCTTGGGTTCCGGAGTAGCGTGCTACTCGCCGCAAAAGCACTTCAACACCTCGTCAGGGGTAGTAAGCGCTATATAAATGCAAATACAATACAATACAGTACTGTGGGGCACACAGTAATGCTCAATAGGTGGTGCATGATGATATGGAGTAGGGGAACACAGGGTGAAGTTAGAAAGATTTAAAGTTGGCCCATATCCGATTTTCACTGCTCACCTAGGTTTCTTTTTGGGTCTGGGGGTAGGCAACACATTTTGATTTTACTTAAATGATATACAGAATTATAGGGGCTTTCAGTCAATCCTCTTCATCCATTAGTCTGTTATTGCGTCATTCATATTTTTCTTCTGCACACTACTGCATACACCATGGGGCAGAAAGTTAGACCCCCTTTGGCTACTGGCAAACCTCACCATGAGTGGCGGCAGTCTGCCCTATCACAAGGAGCATTTCTATACACAAAGGAGTTTCCTTAAGTGCCAGGCACTACAATGGCAATGTGTGCTTTTTAAGACCAAAACATATTTTTGCTTTTAGCCATTTTGTTTTTTAGATAGATGGGGTTTATTGGCTTTGGCAGTGCTTGTGTGCTTGTTTTCTACGTGTTCTTGGACATACAGTATTTTTCAACCAGAGAGGCATAACTACAAGTATCATAAAAACAAAGAAAAATATTGAGTCTGGAAAAGCTAGTCATTTTGGAAGCAAAGAACAGCATTTTCAGTATTTCTTTGTAATGCCTTTTGAGCAAGTTGTTTAGGGACATATAGATGTTTTAGCATTTGTTCCCCATTTGTAGTGGTATGTTTTGTGCAGACATCCATTTATACAGATAACATACACGACACACGTACAGACTGCACAACTCCGATAGAGGCACCAATCACCCCCTGCATAGTTGCAAGTTTAGTTGCCCATGTCATGTGAGACATTTTAAACGGGTGCTGGGTTTTTGGTCTATTCTGTGAATGAAAAAAGCAAAAATAGAAGCCCAAGAATGCAACGTTTTGTTGTTTAAAAAGCCAGAACTGTTTGAAGGTGTCACACATTATATAGTCATTTGACAGCTGTCCACTTGTATAGATGTATGGAAATCAAAACAAGCACTGGCGAAGCCAGTAGGTCTAGCGTTGCCTGTGCCTGTTTTCTTTTGTCAGTTTAAAAAAAAGTAATTGGTGAGCTGCCAGGCCATCACCACTATTTAAAAAAAATGGATAAAAACAAAAGCATTTGTTTTGCTCTAAAAAAACAGTGCACATTGCCATAGTAGTTCCAAGCACTTGAAGGGAACTAAGGGGCCTATTAGGATGACGGGCGGACATTGTCCGCCTGTCATCCTGTCGTGTCTAGGGACTGCCCGCCATAAGGGCGGGGGTCCCGTTGGGGGCATTAGGATGCACCCGCCACAGTGGCGGGCGCATCCTGTATCTTCAGCATTGCGGCGGTCGGTGCTGAATGCACCGCCTGCCGCAATGCTGAAGATACATTCAATGCATTACAAAGCACAACGTGACAGTCACCGCGCGGTGCCTGCCACGTTGTACTTTGTAATGCTACCCCCCATGTGCACCCCCACCCCCCACGGAGTCTCTGGGGGCCTGCAACGGACCCCCGCATGGTGTCTCTGCATGCCTTTCCGTGGCGGCAGGCATCTAACTAAGCCCATGCTAATCTGACTGGCGGTGTCTCATAGACACCGCCACCATATCAAACATTTTCCGCCCTGGCCGCTAGGCGACGGGGGTGGAAAAGCGGCGGACGGTTTTTCCATCCGCCGCGGTCCCCCCCGCCATCCTAATATGGCAGGGGGGAATTTAGGTGCGGATGGCGGGCGGATTGCCCCCGCCAGGCTGGCGGGGGCTACCGCCAGCCTGGCGGGGGCAATCCGCCCGCCATCCTAATGGGCCCCTTAGTGTTTGATTTATTTCTTGGCACAAAGCATACTCCATCGTAAAGGCGACAGAGTATGCTTTCCGCCAATATAATGGCCCACCCACCCAATGTAGATGTGGGCAAATCCTAGGTTTGGATATGCACTAACTACTCTGTCACCGCCACAGCAAAAACTCTGTGATGGCTGAATGGTGTAAGGGCCGTCGGAGAAATGGCTATATGTCCACCCTCTTCCCCCCCCAATTCAAATGGGTGGCCATATAGCCATTTTATTTTTGCTGTCCATCACCATCAGGCAAACCTGGCAGTAAGAAACAGTAAAAAAAAAAGGAATAATCCCCCACCCCCTCGCCGTGGGATAGGACTCGCATTGGGGGGCGGGGTGGGTCATATGTTTTTTTATTTTCAAAAATAAAATCCAGTTTCTGGATATTCTTTTTGAAAATAATAAAAGAAAGCTGTGTGGTGTAATGCGCTGTCATGTAGCTGGAACCCTGCACCAAACAGCAAGAAGTGAAACACTGCCTGACGTGGATGATTACTTTGAAAACTGTATTTCTTTCTAGACTGCATCAATGAAAATATCATATGAAGTGATTAGCATGTCAAAACTCTCTTCCTGAAGCATTCCACTCGCATATATACCTCTCTTGCTCATTCACAAAGCCAGCAATCCCACTGAATGTTATATCTCCGAAAGGCAGGAATCCTTTCCTAAAAGAAGGCAGGTTGACCTATCTTTGAGACCTGATCAGCGGATACATGTCAGGTCGTTCCCAAGGTGCTCCTCCATATAGAATGAATTATCTTGTATTTCACATTGTTAATTAGTTTTCAAAGGCGCATTTAATAACTGGACGATTATATGTGGAATTGTGAAGGTTTTTCCCACACCGGCATATTGTGAAAATTTACCAAATGATTTCCAGTATATGAATTGCTGAGCTTTACATTATTACAAAGGAAGTGTGCCAGCTTTAATGTTTAAAGAGGGATGTACTGAAACACATGGATATGTTTTGACTGCAGTTATCCCTTTCATGGGGAGTGGCAGAAAGATCAGAGTAGACCCATTAAAAGTGTTCAGTAGAACTCATCATGATAATCCCGTGCAGGCCCTCTGTGGGTAACCCACTAGCAGTTCTGGTTTTCATTTCTAGATAAAAATAAAAGACTGATATTTTCTTGATGTAGGCCTGGGCACAGAAGGGCTGCTGGGCAGAATGTGTTCTGGTGGCTCAGTGGACTAATGCATCCACTGCAGGGCCTGTGTTCAACCTCATGGTCACAGGTTCAAATCCTATTGGGATTTGAACCTTTCATCGAGCTGAGGTCGATAAAATGAGTACCATTGAGTTGGGTAACAATAAACATCTGTTATTCAGCCCCAAGAGACCTATGGGTGAACGTGTGCTTCACCAATACACATGTTGTGTTATGTTCACAGGATGTACCGGGGGAAGCCAGGACATGCTAGGGAGGCAGGGAACCCAGGCACTTATCATGGGGACGAATGCTTACATTGTTAACATCTCCAGGAGGAAGAAGTGCGGTTCAGCAGGTCATTTCTTTAGCTAGATATGGGCCCCTGATTCAGGGGCGCAGTGCTGTGTGGGACATGGACTGCCACGTTACCGCTGCACATGCTCCAACACTTCTTACATGAAAGCCCTGCTCAGTACCCCGGGGCTGGGTTACATGCTTCGTGCAAAGATTTGAACACTGCATGTAATGGGTCAATACCATTAAATCTGATCATGTGTTATGTGTCATTCATTTACATATTTTAAGTTTCCCAGGGAGAGCTATGAATGTCCTTTTAGTTACTTCAGAGTGCTAATGTGGCTTCCCTATGACCAGCCTGCATAGCAAGGGCGGCCGACAGGCATTTGTAGTTGGAGGTCAAGGTCTTAATTGCATATAGTTGTGATCCTTTGTTCAAAACGACTTGCGAGGCTCAAAGACTGTTGTCTGAAGGGAACAGTACATCTGTGTCATGAGTGGTATCACTGGCCATGTCACGAGTGATGTAATATGTGAGGTCATAAGCAGTGGATTGCAGGGATGTGAGTTATAGTTAGCTCAGTTGACTATAACTGCTGAATTTCACTGGTTTTGTATGAGTGGAACCTGAGCCTAACTTTAACATCCCTGAACCTTTGTTAATTTTAGTACATTTCTAAGGTTTCTTAAATGCTAATTCCTAACTACAACTTACATGCAACCTTTGGATTTTTCAATGAATTTCTATGGTTTTATAAGTAGTAGTTGTGTTTGCAGAGTGGTGGAGAAGGGGGGCGGAGCCTCAGATGAGCTTTTAGGAATCCTGCTGTGTAGAACGGTAAACATCGTTTACCGTGAAGTTTTTACAACGTGGTACCTTTACCACGCGGCCGTTACAACGCAAGTCGTTACCACGACTTGCGCTGGAGGGCGCTAAAGGATTAAAAATAGTAAATTTACTATCCCAACACCTTCCCAAGGGTCCACGGGGACTGGTGTTAGAATAGTAAATTATACTATTCGAAATCCGCGCCCCCAATGCAAGTCGTGGTAACGACTTGCGTTGTAACGGCAGCGTGGTTAAGGTATGCGTTGTGACGGTACGCGTTGTACCGTCATACATCCGTGTAGAACTTACTGGAGGTACCAGGAGGGCTTCTTGGTCCCCCAACCGGTAGTTTGCCACGAGGGTCATTTGCAAAGTGGTGGAGTAAAAGGGGCGTGGCTACCGGCAACCTCTTAGCAATCCCGCTGTGTGGGACTTGCTGGAGGTAACAGGAGGAGCAGTTGACCCCCAAGGATCCTCAGCATGCAAGGGGTGGAGTAAAAGGGGCGTGGCTACCGGCAACCTCTCAGCAATCCCGCTGTGTGGGACTTGCTGGAGGTAACAGGAGGAGTAGTTGACCCCCAAGGACCCTCAGCATGCAAGGGGACTTCATCACCCAAGCAGTAGTGCACCAGAAAGCACTTTTACAGAGAGGTGCAGTGATGGAACGGGGCCATAAGCGATTTGCCAGTTTTTTTTTAATTTTGTTTTGTTAGGGAATGGGGGCAGCGTGGCCCCCCTTCCTGTGTCTGTTTTGGCCTTGGGAACCCATCCACTGGGGCCTGGCCTATTTCTAATAGGAGAGGGGGGCCACAGGGACCCCACCCCTCGGGCCCAGACTTTTATTTATATATTTTAAAAAAGGGAGGAGGCGCACGGCCCCTCTTCTCAGGTCGCTTTTGGCCCTGAGGACTCCAACCCCCGGTGCCGGGTTTCTCCGCTGGGGACCACGGGGGGAGTCTCAAAGACCCGTGGTCCCTGCTGGCTTTCCGCCTTCTGCGGGAGCCGCATTGCTTTGAGACCCAGGGAGCTGCTAAACATGCAGCTCCCTGGTTCTCAAAGAAATGTGTCTGTTTCCCTACTTGCTTGATAGCGGGCAGGGAAACAGACACATGCTCTGTTTTCAACAAGCAAGAGCATTTGTAAGCTCTTGCTTGCTGAAAGCGAAGCATGTGCTATGGCTTGGTGGGAGCAAGCCAGAGCAAACTGCTATGTCCCAGAGGTGGGCATCCCGGGATATTACAAGAGCCCTCGGGGATGGGGGTCCCTATGGCCATGGATGGGTCTGGGAGAGGGGCCACGCGGCACACCTCTAATGTTTTCTTTAGCCCCGGGGTGGTGGTGGTCCCCAGGCCAGGGGACCACGACAGATCCCCTTCATTCTTTTGTTATATTTGTCCCGGGAAAGTGACAGTCCCTGGGGCTGTGAGGAGGCCCCGTGCCCACCCCACTCTGTATTAAATTAAATCCCCGTCGAGGTGGCGGTCCACTGGGAATGCGGGGGGGGTCCACACATGCCTCCCCCCACTGTATTAAATTAAAGCCCCAGAAAGGTGGCTGTCCACAAGGCTGCAAGTGGGGATCCACGTTGCCCCCTGCACTGCACCCCCCTACTATTGCAGTCCTCAGTGCCCCCAGGACCTGGCCCACCTGGGGCCAAATAAAGTCAAATCACGGGAGAACGCGTTTATTTAAATCTTGGAAAAAGCTGCGGGTCTGGCCGTGGATTTTTCAGAGATTTTTTTTTGTTAATGCTTTTTAGCCGTGGCGGGGTCCCTGCACCATGGCCAAGGGTTCAGGATGTCCCTACCCCTGCCTCTTTTCTTCTCTTGAATTTTTTTTGTGGGACTTGGCTTCAAGCCAAGTCCCAACATGCTTGCCAACAATTCCTGGTTGAAGTTTTGGCAGTCAATCAGATATCTATATATATAAATATACACAAACACGTGTATGTGTGTGTTTATCCTCTGAAAAAACTGAGCTGTGTTTCTGGCTCAAAAGCGTAAAACACTTGGAATTCGCCAGCTAGCGCACAAAACATAGCCTTTGTTATGAGTTACTCTGCCTTGTTTTACTGGGTTAGAAAGCCGTTTTCCTGTCCCAATTACAAATGGATGTACTGAGCATTGCAGGCGGCGCAAGTTATGGTGTGTTCCATAGCGTATGTGGCAAAATTCAGTGTTTTTACAGATTTGTATTCGCTGAACCATAACTAACATTTAGTTATGGTATTTTCATTTAATTTAACCGTTTATTTAATGCCACGCTTTGTTTATGGGTTATAAATCCCTTCAACATCAGCAGGCGCAGTAGGGGTTGGCCACAGGCCCTGTTCTACTGACCAGTCCCTGTGTTCAACCCACAGCAGACCGACTGTTCCTGCAGCACATGGCCTTACGCTGTGCCTAGCAGGGACAGGCCACATGGCTGTGACTTGTGCCCACATATGTGAGTACTCTTGTAAGACCTATGTCATTTTACTAGTGGCCTGCAAAGGGCTCAACAATAGGGCAATTCCACATTGATCAGTCATTCCGTACAAAAGATAATACATTTTATTGGTATTTTTTTCTGTTTAGTGCATATTCATAATTTTTTATTTTTTTAAGAATTTTTCTTTGTAAAGTCTTAATTTGTAAAAATATTGACATTCCTAGTTAAAGATCTTAATGTGCAAAAATACAAACAAATGAATAGTAAACATTTCATTT
Source organism: Lissotriton vulgaris (assembly GCF_964263255.1). Classification (NCBI taxonomy): domain Eukaryota; kingdom Metazoa; phylum Chordata; class Amphibia; order Caudata; family Salamandridae; genus Lissotriton; species Lissotriton vulgaris. Next base: position 240,431,338 of record NC_141697.1, read on the forward strand.
TTAACATGTGCAAGTTGTATTATTTACAAATAAAATACATGGAAAGACGTGTACATTCTGTTGATTCGTACCTGTACCCCAATCGAAACAAATGCAACCTCAAATCATCCAATCTCACCAAACAAACCACATTTTCACAAACAAAACAATCACACACATAAGAAATAAGTGGGAAAGAGAGACTCTGTTTATTTGTATGATATACACCGATGTCGATTAAGCGGACTGAATGAATCACAGTGTATTCCAACTTGGTGTTATCTTTGAGGGGCTTCCCATAATCTGGTCATGTGGCTTGTGCCCATCCTAGAGCGGAGGCAGACCAGACTCTGCAGCCAGCCCACATGGGTAGCAACGCTGGGCCTAATAGTTAGTAAAGACTGTTGGGATATTTCTAGGTGCTTGTGGTGTTTTTTGTGTTTCTTTTGTTGTTTTGTTACGGTTTTAACATGCTGTTGTGGCTAACTGACACTTTTGCCCTTTTTAAATTTTAATTAATGGAACCAGCAGCAATATTCCTCCTTCCTTTCCTCTCCAGTCAACTAGTTCTGCTCGCCGCTCTATATGTGCACCTTGCACTCCATACATTAGAATGCAGACAACCCTTGAAGCGGATTGGTCTCCTTCTGCTCTTTCTGCACCCTGCCTTCTTCAGGAATATTTAGCTAAATTGCGTTCTCCTATGCCTGCGCACATGCCCTCCTCCTCTACCACCAATAACACTCCTTCTCATGTTTAGACTTTAAATGTCTCTGCATGGTGCATGTGCCAAAAGAGTATTGGCCTCTTGCCCACTGGCCTATGTTCTTCTTGCATAGTTTTTATGTAAACTGATGTGCATTCATGTTCTTCTCTACTTCCCAATGGGTGAAACATTCCACATGTCAGATTGCTTTTCTTTGCCTCCAGCATCTATCTTCCTGTGCATTGTCCTCTATGGATTGTGCCATGGTTGGACCAAACGGAACAGTGAGTGTCAGTACCATCTTGTCAGGTTTCCCGCGTTGTATAGAAGAATAGTGGATGTGCCTCTTGTTTCTAAGGAAATTGCACTTTTTCTTGTGGTGCAAAGGTACCTGAACTGTCAGCCACTTAGAAACTCATGGTGCGCTTTAAAATTGAAATAGCAAGCAAACGTCCGCTGATGGTGCAAAGAAGTACAACCCTGGTTGCTATGTGCCATCGGTTTATTAAAGATGCAGTGGAATTGGTGCTCTAAAAAAGGTTGAGCTCAGACACAATGAACGCCCTTAAGAATTAAATGTGGTGCCAGTGCACACCCCTGGGGTCATTTTATGTGGGGAAATTGGCTTTTTTTAAGTTGTAAGTGCCCCCTCATGTTGTAGTAGTCCCCAATCTAATTTTCAAGGCTATGGACATCACACCCAAAATAGTGCCGACAGTCCATGACCTTGACAACCACACTGTGGGTGTGATATTAAGTCTGCCGAATCCGCTGTCTAGTATTCAAGGCAATGAACTATGGACGCCATTTTATTGTGGCTGCTTTGCAAATTCACAAATTAGTCTGCGGACCACAATACAAGGACACATTTTATTGAAGTTTTTTTGATCATATTGGAGTGGCTCTTTGAGAGTCCCCCACTACAGCACAGTAGCCAGGTTGTGCTCATCCTACCCCTTTATATGGATTTTTGAAAAGTCTTTGGAACGTGGGACACAGTCCCTGTGTCCTCAAATGGTGATTGTAAGAAAACATTTTCTCAGTTCCAGTGAGAGCCTTTGGGTTTGCTTTCTCCACTTCAAGTTTGTGGATTTGAAATGAACAGCGAGAGCAAAAGGCGTCCTTGTCCAGTGGGAGGCCTTTATGTGTTTTTTAATTTTGGTTTGCAGACTAAAAGGTCCAAGATATACAAAAGTGCCTGCTCTTTAAAGTCCACCGAGCACCTTTTTAAAATGCTAATGCTTTAATGAGAAAACACATCTTTTTTGAACTTGCATGGTACTACTTGATATTTGGCACACCAGATCTTACCTGAATACATTAAGCAAGTTCCAGATTTGGAGCAGCTCTCTCCACAGGAACCTGAGTTGTAGTTAAAATAACTTTTTTTCCCTTGCACAGAACTGACCATTAATTCCAATGCTGGACCTTTTCTAACTATGCTGGGAGGGTATCAAATTTTGTGGCGCTCCGTCCACGGGAGCCAAAGCTATGGACAAAGAAAAAAAAGGCAGTGCGGCTTAATCGTAACTAGTGCTCCCAGTTTTATTGTGTTTATTTTTTTTTACATTTCCGTCTGTATTTATCAATATTATTTTTATTTTGTCATTTTATTTGTTTAGCTATATTCATATATTCACCAAAGTAAGTAAACACAATTCATTAGTGAGCTGCTGCTGCTGCTACAATATTGAAAACACTATGTCACTAGCCATGATTATTAGATGTAAACACATTTAGACTTTAGGTGAGTGCACCTGTGCACTGTCAGTGACCTAGCTAAAGAGGGCATGAAAGAGCTGACAGCTTTAATGATAACTTAGATATATTGGGTGCCTCATTGCCCTAATTGCCAGTTCCATGCTCCTCTCTGCAGCATGCTCTGTGGTGCACATTGCTGTCCACACCTCTGAGTCAGTGATCTCTTATTGCCAAAACCATTGTCCCATCTCCGCCTTTTGCCACGATCTCCCATGTGGATAGGGCAACCTTGAGAATAAATCAGCAGGCCATGCATTAGTACTACCGGGCTCTATTTCCCTCACACTTCTGAAGCCTGAAATAATGAACACCCACATGAGCTACGCTAATGCAAACTACATTTTCCAGTAGGGAGACACAGTCCCTGCATTAAAGACACTGGGTTTTAGATATTTGCTTTATTTTACTTTCTACTGCCCCAGTAGCATTGAACCTTTTACTGAATTTAGATGACAATGTTCTGTTTGTGGAAGACCTTTTCTGATCATTAGTGCGTAATACCGCACAGTTTAACTGCGGCCATGGTGGAAAAAACCCAATTTAACTTTGAAAAGAGTTTCCAGATATGCCCTGACTGTCTCTAGCAAGATGCACCTCTCAGGAATGTTTACTTTCTTCTATTGTTGTGTTGCTGTGTTTCTTCATGCCATTCAAAGTCAGAATGGAAAGTTTAGTGTCGTGGCCTGCAAGCAGGGCTTTAAGTGGGAGAAAAAAACTGGGGGTGCTCTAAAAGGGGTGTGGCAAATTTCTTAAAGGGGTGTAGCCTATCCGAGTAGGGGCGTGGTCTAAATCAAGATAACTAGCATTGTGTGCTTAAGAAAATCAATAAGTCGTATCCAGTCACAGAATCACCCAAAGTAGCATTTTCCCATATATCACAACTGTAAAACACCTTCCTATTACACTACAATGGATTAGTTGGGGCAACTAATGTGTAACTAGAGATGGGGTCAGCAGAACGTACTTAGGTCTCATCAGAGAGGTATAGCTTGGTTCCTATGACAATTGAGCGTGGTACCCACAACTGGGCGTAGCCGCTGCATTTACAGAGTCAGCCGCAACAACAACAAGGTGATGGGAATAATTCTAACTTGAATTGCTGTCAGGTTTCGGACTCATGAATCCACTGAAAGCCCGTGTCGTCCCTCAATCTCTGCACTAATGCACAGGATGGAAAGTGCCAACAGGCCCGGAAATCAAGTGAGAAAGAGAATCCCTCTGTCTTTAGAGAACCAGGGAATGGGAGCAGAAGAGCAATGGCGAATTGGAGCCCACCTCCTTTGCACAGCTCTGTTTCAAGAGACCCCATCCCCTGTCTTGGCGTTACAAGGGGAGGAAAGCTGACTGGCTGTAGGACTGAGGGCATGTGCTGTACAGATAATACTGGGCATATAACAAGGAATAGATTCCTTCTGAAACAAGCCGTACTGGTTTCAGCAGTGAGTGGTACAACAGTGACCCGGGGGCGTGCCAGGAATCTGACTGAAGTACCTGGCGCACTGCTGCAAACACACTTGTAAGACCCACCAAATAAAGTAGGGAAGAAGCAGCACTACAAAGGGGCATGGCAGGAGAGGTGCTAACGGTGACCCAAGAAATAGAGAGGGCGACAATGAGCAACTGCGAGGGCTACCAACCAGATGTGAACTGAATTATAAACTGGAAAGTGAAGGCAGCTATTGTGCTAAAGTCCAGAAGTCTTGAATATGAATCTCCCCTCAGTGATGCGGGGCTCCCCAAGCTCCTGTGTGGTCAGAGGGGGCCCCCTCCTAGTACTTTGCAGGGAGGCCCCCTCAAGTTTCGTTACACCACTGACACGTAAGTAGCAACAGGGCGACCAGTAAAGAGAAGGCAGGCCCGCTGGTAGCGTGTGTGATCATAATCGCCCCCCCCTGTGCAAACTCTGGTTATCGGTTACCTTAGGATGTGAAGGGGGCTCTGCGGCCCGCGCTGATCTCTGGTGAAGCCAGTTTTGCCGATTAGGACGCGCCTCGGCCTCAGGTTCAGGCAGCTCCTTTCCTCGATGATGAGCGAGAGGGAACCCCGGTTGCTAGGGGATGCCTCGCGCCTCTCCAGACGCAACGTAATTCCGCCTGATGAACCTCTGCGTTGCTGGGGGAAATCCTCATTGCTGTGACCAATCCGAGCGTGGCTTGGAAATGACCACCAGTGGTGGTGAATACTGGCAGGGTGTTTTCGAGGCCCCTTCTCAGAGCGGCGACCCCGGCCTCGCGCACACAACCCAGCTCGAGGGGCGACGGTGGAGTCAATGCGCACACAGCGCTCCGGGGCAAAGCAGGCGCTACAAAGTTCCTCAGCGGTGCGTTAATCCGCACACACAGAGCGCGAGGGACTCGATCCTGGGGCAGATCACGTTTGAGGCAGAGCAGGCCTCATGACCTTACGCCCCAGCTGTGTGCCGATGAGCACACCGAGACAGATTTCACAGGGGGGCAGCTTCACAAAGGCACAGCGCAGAGACCCACACAGCAGCTGGAAGGGTGGGTGCTGGAGAACTTTTGTATCCCTGACTTCCCAGCTCTTCTTAGGCCCTTGGAGACAGGCAGGCTTCAGAGGGGCAAAGCACACAGCACAGCTCCTCTTCAAGTTAAGGGGACACAGCACACAGCAGACAGTCGCTTCCTCAGCAATTGCAGCAACTGTAGGTAAACATGTCACACACCATTCCCCATGTTATCCTATGGGCAAAATAGCCTTTCAATAGTGAAAAACGAAATTGGCAGTAATTCACTAGCCAGACATATTACCCACACTAGTAACACCAAACCAAAACTGGGACGTCTGCTCACCCTACCTTTGACCTTTGAGGCCCGAAAATAGAGCCCCCTTTCAAGGCCCCTCAAAAAAAAACTGGGGGGGCTCAGCCCCCTACAGCCCCCCACCCCCACTTAAAGCCCTGCCTGCAAGGATCCGATTGTTAATCCGACCTAATTTCCCTACTGTTTTTATGCTGCCGGTCTTTCAGCCCTTTTTGGGTCACATTCAAAAGAATTGGGTTTTTTTGGTTTCACAAATGACTCAGTGGCCATCCAGTTAATTACTCATTATTGCCACACGCTTTGAATAAGCAGTTAAAAAAAAAAGAAAATAACTGGAGCCACAGGTAAGAGAAAGGGTTGACCGAGTTTTTGAATGCTTTGTCACCTTGCTGATCCTCACAATCTATCCGCAATGAACTCATTTCTACCGGTCTGTCATTAGCTACTTACAGCGTCCCCACCTCCTTAAAGAGCAAACAGTGGAACAACAGGGCTATGGAGTGCAGGTCAGAGCTCAATACAAGACCATCATAGGAAGGTATTTCCCGGGCCAATCAAAATATTAATGGCCCTGCAGGTGTTAATGTGGGCAGGCACACACCGAAATCAGGAAAAGGGGCCTGGCGAGGTAACCACTTGGCTGGAGCATGGATGCCCAAAAATTCTCTGATTCCAATTTAGTCGTATTTTTCCATTTCTATTCATAAATCCAGACGGAAGAAAAATATCTTTCTGTCTGTATTTGTGTGTAAAAATCAATTTAAACAGAAAACCGGGAGCCTTAATCATAACTACACATTTATAAAACATATACATGGGTGAGGGGCTAGGACTGTCGAAAAGGCGAGCCAGAAATTGGTCCTTTGCTAGTGGTAATATTTCTTATTACACTCAGTGGATCTGCATATATGGTTTATGCCTTGTGTGTTTTTCATGTGCAGTAGTTAGAAACAAAGGTTTATAAGCATATCCAGAACTAAAGGTACACTTTTTTCTTCTCTTTAATTTCACTGCAAGGATAACATCGAAATGGAGAAACCTCTTCCTGTACCCCCTTCCAAGTATGGAAGTCATCCATTCCCCTTCCCACTCTTGAGGGGGAGTTATTCAAGCCTTTTGCTGGAGTAAAAAAAGTATGACTATGAAAAGACTTTTCTTCAAGCAGTTTTCTAGTGAAGAAGAAACACAAGTAGTCCAAGTATGACTTGGCCCCTTTCGCCCCACTCCTGATCTCCAGAGAAGGCAAGAGGGCATTACCCTTCCTCCAGGTCACTCTCCCGTTCCACTGAGGAGCCGATTCTATTTCCTGTCCCATTGCAGCCCAAGTTCCCGTGTCCATTGGCAATGTCACAGCAAGTAGAGGCCTTTTGTAAGGCATGCTGCAGAACTCTGGCTTCCATATGGCTTCCTCTGGTCCATCTTTGGGCCCCAAGGATCCACAGGGAATCCCAGTTATGTTTCCACTGGTAGGCTGACTCTTAGCAAAGCCTGGGCCCCTTGAACCTGTTTCAGGTTCTGTGCTGGGACCAGCTCTGAAATCTATGCTGAATCCTCGAGCTGATGCAGGCACCAGGGCACAGGCACCAGAAGACGAACTGCTGTCTATTATGGTGTCCAACTTGAGCCGGCATGGTCTTCACCTTGACCCGACAATATCTTGATGTGATATAACCTCTGCTTAACTCATCTGACTCCAATACAATTCCCATGCTATGCAGTAATGCACAAGCATTGCACTAGCTTTTTGGCTCATACTCTGACCAGAGCCAGCCTAATGGAGACAATAGTGGTGGAAATGAAGAAGGATTGGTCCCATCCTATGATGATGATGATGAGTAATGAGGAGGGCTGCTGAGGTCCTTGCCCATCACCTCTCCACTGTCGAAGTAAGAACTAACACATGGACAGAGATCCTACAGCCTGGCACTGACTAAAACATTGTTGCCGGTCAATGAAGCCCTCACTGACAAGTCGCTGTGCACTCTGGCAAAACCATGCTCTGGCCCCACAAAAAAACCATGCCATACCAAGATTTCCTCCCGTAGCACCAAACACCTGAAAGTCTGTTGTTCCAGGCATCCACCAGTAAAGTCAACCCTAATGCCTTTCTTACCATGCCCCTTGACGGAGTCAGAACGAGTAGACAACTTCAGAAAACATATGTTCTCCTTAGTCAGCCTCGCCTTGAGGTCTGTCAACATGAGCTGTTTATTAGGCCACTACACCCACACACTGTGGATCATGATGGGTGATGGCATCATGCCTGCAGTCCCTGAAGACTTGTAGGCCTCTCTAGCCCAAACTATTCAGGATGCAGCCAAATTTGTCATCCACTTGGGTCTGGACACCATACAATGTCTAGGTAGGGCTATGGGAATCAGTATGGTGCATCAACCAAACGATATATGGAATACGATCCATTTTCCCCAAGATAGAGCGTTTTTTTGACCGCTCTTGATAACCCCTGATTCCTTTACACAGATGTTCAATTATACTGTTAATATGGGAACTGTTTAAAATAAGTCCATCAGCAACGATTTTATTTTTAGGTAGCATAACACGTTCATTGCAGTGTAATTAAGAGGCAATAATATTGTCGACTCATTGTCAGTCAATCTCAGGAGGAATGAAAGGTGCCTAAGGAATTGATCTTGCGATTTGCCTGTCTCACTCTTCAACATTAGGCGCGTTGGCTTACTGAGCCTCATATTTTTAGACCTGTAAGTGTGCAACCTCAAACAAGTATATGTTGCAACGTCCCAAGGGACAGACTGAAAATGTACCTTGAGTCAAAAATGAGTCAGGAATGTCTTTATTGACTTGAAAATATAAATATCCTGTGATCCTATTGTCCTAAAAAAATAGCAAAATTGGTTGTTGCATTGAAAAAAAAATGTTTTAACTAGTTCTAATGTGCTTTGTACTAAAATCTGTAGAAGCTATCGACACACTCAATTCCCTTTTGAGAGATCACTGCCAGTAGCCTAATAGGCAGTGTCAAATTCAAATAACAAGTGTCTCTTCCCAAGGACCAAGGCAAATACAGTCAGATCCAGATTCATAGACTTGGAACTGAGGAAGGTGGACTATCCTCAGGCTTGGGAACTGATGTTGCAGGAGTGCCCATCTATGGGCAGCGAAGAGTTAGTTCTGCTTTCTGTTGATGAAGATAATTCTGGGTAGTAATGAATAAGTAATGTATGAGACAAGCACTGGTTTAGTAATTGAACTGGAATAGGCTCCTACAAAAGCAAAAGTAGCAGGGTTGCCGGATGCATTACCCCACCAAAAATGCACTCACCATTCGGTAATATTATAGTATTTTTAGTGCTGTTCTTTATCTCCAGTGGTTTTATTTTTTATAAATCAGTTATTCCATATGCAAGCAGGTTCACTTAGTGTCATATGCTATTTATTTAAAGTATTGATGGAGGGGAATAGTATCATGCCCTACTTGAGGCTTCGCCTCTCACGAGTCATGGCACTCACCACACTCACCAATGGTAATAAATAGCATATTACACTATTTGCATCTGCATATATACGTTCTTAGGCCATACACTGACCCCCAGGAACTTATACATTTATAACATTATTTGTTGTTGCATTTTTATACGCAAAAACCTGAGTCAGTCGGTTGTTGTTGTTGCGAAAGGGGGCTGTTTTTCAACAGCCCGGGCCCAGGGGTTTAGTGGCACCACATCTTCCCTTTGCACTGTTCAACTGACAGGAGCAAGTGGTTGCGCTGTGTGTTGTTTTGTCTGTACTTCCTGTGACATAGTGTGAATAGGGCTCCAGAAATTATTACAATCCATCTCTAGAACTGCATGCTAGGGCTTTAAATGGAACGGCACTTCTTATTTTTTTGTCAGTCTGAGTACCGGCACTTCTGTACTGCCGAAGAGAGTACCGGTACTCGTGGAACCTGTCTCTGACAGCCAAGGCGCTTCTATAGCCCTGAGCTGAATTCAGCGTGAGCTCATTTGCATAATGTGCTGTGTTCACCAGCAAACTGTGTTTGACAGAGCAGGGGCCATCCAAGCCTTGTGCTGTCAATAACACTCACACTATCCTGTGCATTTGTGCAAACACGGAATCGAGGCAGCCCGCTCACAGCGGCAGTTAAGAAAGCCCTGGGAGGTAAAGAGTTTAAAATGGCTTTAATCCTAGCCGCGTCTTTGTGTGAGTGTCTGATTAGGTCAGTGTTTTTGCCTGCTGTTTTTGTGGGAGAGAAAAGCGAGAGAAAGAAGGGCATCAGGACACTCAGGAAATGTGTGGAATGATTTTTGTCTGCATGTCTGGTTGTGTTTTTTATGTGTGTACACGCTGGATAATAAGTATCATCAGGCCTTTAAGTGGGATAAAAAAACTGGGGGAGTCACTCAATGGGACGTGGTCGATGTAATTAAGGGGGTGGCTGAAAAACACCCGAGCTAAAAATCTGTGCTTTGCATAGTTTGCCGCTGGACTGGTATTTTGCTGTTCCTATCATTGCATCCAGATATATGCTATTCAACAATTTAACATTACACATACAGCAAGCCAGGACTATTAGCTTTGCCAATGGTTGTTAGTTTAATAAGATACATTAGCAACAACTATGGCTTCGTTGTATATAGTATTGAAAATATTTTATTTTCCCCATCCTGGCGAGGAAATTGTTTGTTCAATGGAGGCTTGGCACACTCCCTACTAACTCATTCACCTGCAATTGGACCAATGGGGGTGATAAAATATGTCCCTGCTGTAACATCCATGTGGAAGATGACCTCCACATCTTGTTTGTGTGCCCTGCATATCAAAGGCCCAGAAAATATTGGATAGCGCCGCTATGTAAGAACCTAGGGTTCAGAGAGTATGCACAGGCATACAGGATCTTGAAAACCAGCACCTTGGGCCACATTGTGTTCGCTGTATCCAAATTTCTTATGGCTATATGGCTGATTATAAAGAAAAAGTCCTCTGAAGCCCCCTGAACTTTTTTAATGTTATTATAATTCCTTCCTCACTGGTGATAGAGTATTTTATTCAATGTATCGTAAAATGTATTTTAATGTATGTAATGTCTTGTACTGCATCTTTTATGGTCTATATGGCCGAAATAAAGAATTTTTGGATTGGATTGGATTGGAAAATATTTCGGTTCTGAAACGATGAGCCTGTGAAAGAACTAAAAACGAGTCTCCTTGAAGTTACTTTAAAGACTTTGAGCAGCACTACTGCTGCACAGTTGACACTATTTTTCGAGAGCCCGATAGGGACCCGTCTCCGCATCTGCTTTATAGAATAGCCGGAGCTGAACACCGGCAGAACCCGGTTCACTTAAAGCCCTGAGCATCGTCATGTCTTGCCCTTAGTAACACCTCTACCTATGAGTGCTTGCACTTATTTTTTCCATTTGGTTTATGTTTTCCATTTGGCTTGGGAAACTAGGCAGCTATGTAAACCCTGCACCATCTATAACCTTACTACCTCCGAGTCCGAGAAAACCTGTCAGGGAAACCGGAGCCCCTTTTCACTGCTCGGGTGACGGCATGGCAGGAGACACCCTCCGCCCTCCCTCCTTGCTCTGTTACACAACTTTCGCTTTCAGGGGTCTGTTTAGACTCCCTCGGCATACCTGAAAACGAGCCTGTGCTTTCCACCGCACAGGTCAGCCATTCGGCGCACACAATTTTTTCAATTTTTTTTTGGAATGCATTTTTATAAAGCGCGGCTTTACCCGAAGGTGTCAGAGCACTGTACAATAGAACCAGTTACGTTACAAATAAAGGCGTAAAAGGCGCGTCAGGTTTGAGCTTCGCTTCCGAACAGTGGCGTAATATCACCCCCTCGGTAAAAGGGGGGGGGGGTGCGAACTCCAGGGGGGGCCCCCTCAGCAATAGTGCCAGGTGGTGAGCCAGGGAGGGGGGCTCCGCGGGGGTCATGTTTCTTTACGTCACTGCTTCCGAAAGATCAGCGCTGCGAGGCATACAAGATGCGTCAGATCCAATTACACAGACCCCGCCCACTCTCATAGGGACTCACACAGATCATGCCACCGCCCAGCACGCAGCTGTTGGTGCGTACGTGTGCGAGCATCCGGTGAGTACAACTGCAGGTCTCGGGTGTCTGTCAGCGCAGACCGGGCAGCCCCCAGAGGTGTGCCCTGCGGGCGCCCGCACCAGCTCCGACCACGAGCCGCGCAGACGGAAGTGGTGGTGGTTCGTCCCCTCCCCGCGCTTATCTTTCGTGTGGCATCAGGGTGGTGCTATCGGCGACTGTGAAAGTTAGGCCTGCATTCGCAGCTACAATTTTCCACTCTTGTAAGCAGGATTCGTAGGCAACATGCCTGCCACAGACCAGGAGCCCAGCTGGCTGCTTTCATCACGGACATCTGAACCCCTCAGGCTTTCGTTTTACTCACTACCCCGCAGAGTATTTCCCTGCCTTGTTGTTGTAAAAGGCAGGACTGAGACCTTGCACTTGAGCGCCTCCGCGTTTGTGTTCACTGCAGGAGTATAAGGTGCAAGACAGGGAAAAGGTGTCAGGAAGCGCTGCTGCTGAACTTATTGCTGATGCAGCCAGACGCGGCCGTGAAATGGAAAATGTAAGAAGACGCGCATTTAGAGAACTTGTGTGAGCACGTGTGTCCAACACGAACACATCCTCAACCACAATAGATCTCTGCGTGAGTTTTCTGTAGTGCTCTGTTAAATATCCGTTAACCTCCGGCACATTTTATATCTGAAATGGTGGACCACTGTAGAAGGGATGAAAAACGCAGAGGCTGACTTACACATGCCTGCAGGCATGAGCAGTACAATAGATAATGCCTTAGGCCGGGGGATGATGTTAATAAAAAGGTAAGATGCTGAGATTCGGACTCACACGGTTGTGAAGTTAGTGTGAGAGACAACGTTGTACCGAAATGCGATACAGTCAATAACTGCGGACAGACTGGAAGGTGACATTTGAACAGGATGGGGATTCTATGCAAATTATGTCCTGGCTTGCTTCTTTTTTTGCATACTGTCCTCTGACACTGTGACGGGATTATTTATGTTTTTTTTGGGGTCAAATGTTACGAATGCTGAAAAATAACGTTATAGAATAACACGTGCATTTCCCTTCAAAGTTGGAGCTCTGGGTTCCAACGCTAGCTTTAGAACTGGTACCAAAATCATGTGATTCTAGGGGAAAGAAGTTAGCTTCCTTTGCCTCAAACTGTAAGTACGTGTTCTGTAGATATAGAAAAAAAACTACAGTACTCTACTGCCTAGTAGTGTGCTGTCGGTGTCCCCAACTCCCTCCACAGACCAGACACAAAATTCTGGGTCTTCTTGATGCCCATCACGACCTTTAAATGTATCCTTTTAATCATCCTGTGCACAGGCTTTGAACTCTGAAAAGCATTCCTGTTCAACATGCTCATCATGACTGATTCGATAAACCATGTAGCCAACATCTCTCTCCCTTTCTTGCATATAAATATGCTGACAGTTCAGCGTCCCCACCGCCTCTTGGAGCCGTCTGATGCAATTTTTGTTATAAGAGAAATGTAAAAAATAAGACTATCTGGAAAGAGTAAAGGCATGCCAAAAAGGCCCCCAAGGCCTACAATGGTGGCAAGTCACACAACCTTGGTGCCAAAAGAAGGTTTTGTTGTAAACTGAGATCCAGAGATTATCAACAAGCTTGGCTCAAGGACTGAAAAGGATGAGGGGTTTCTGCATTCAAATAACCAGAAACCAACCCATGGAGGGTCTTCTGGAACACCCATTAAATATTGAAGGTGGCCATTGCCCAAACCAGCAGCCAATGAATGACTCTATGGGTGTTGATGATTGATAATTTTCTAGTCAATCGAAGAACCAGTTAATTTGCACTCTTTCGAGTCATGAATATTGTTTGAAGGAATTAGCCCTGTTTAATTGGAACTGTGCTAGAGAACCCAACCACTGTGGCCTGATTTTCCTTTGGCATGGGAGTAGAGAAATTTAAATTAGTTACAAATAAGATGGCAACTTGTGCATTCACGCTAAGGACATCGACTCAAAAATCACCAAGATGTTTTGGATAATGTGCAACCAAAGAAAAAGAAAAGATACACCGAATGGGTCGTTTGCAATAAGAGTTTTTAGACGCATGACCAGAATTTTGGTGCTGTTGTAAATCAACTAAAAGTAATTGTTACTCATCCAGTACTACTATAAGGGAAACTTCATTGATGATGTGACAGATTGATCACGATGAGCAAAGAAATGGAGCCAAACGTTTGTGCCATCCTCCTTTCATTGAAATCACAAGCGGTGATCTCTTAACAGGTCCTTCGAAATTCATCTCCATGCATCTTAAAGTGTAAGGACCTAATGCAAGTCCTAAGGTTTCTTTCATGAGATGCACACCTACGGAGCTAAAACTGGGAGTAAAATTTATTTTCTCTCTGTTTAGGATTGAGGCCAATTTAAGCTATTCAGGACATGTCACAACAACAAAGTCTCAAGACACTGAAGCAAGATAAAGTGTACTGCTATCATTCGGATTAGCATGCCTTTCAAAATCCTCATCAGTGCCTACCTCAGATCTTAACTCCATCAGATCACACCACCCACCTGGAGGGTTTTAAGAAATGAAAGACTTCGCCCATATGTATCTTTTTAGGAAACAGTGTTGCCTGTTTTTAGTAACTTGGATCTTTGAGTTGCTTTAGACTATATTCTAGGTATGATTTCAGCCAGGTCTTGTGGAGTGTTGCACATCTGATGCACAACATAGATTATGGTGATGTTGTGCAGTTTATTGTTCGCTTATTGGTTGCACTGTTCCAGGAGACTGGGGTTTTCAATTTTTAGCATGCCGGGAAATAACATGATGGGAATTGGCTCAGTGTATTACTGTTTATTTAAAATGCAGTCCTTTTCATAAAAAAAGTAAAGATGCTGATAGCAATTACCATATTTTGAGGATATTTCCCTTTGGGGTGGACCAAAGACACAGTATTGATTCAGATCTGTGGACAGTGGTTCAAACCAGCTACTTCAAAGCTTTCTTTTTTTCTCTGATAAATCATTTGAGTTGATCACAGGCAGTTCAGTCAAGGAGTATGCATTGTTACCAGTTGTAAGATTCCTCAACCTGTGTGGATGACTTTGGGAACACTTATGCTCTTCATATAGTTCAAGAAACAAACTTTAAAAGAGTAAAGTCTCAAGAAAACAATGCACAACGGTTTTGAATTGGTGATTACAATTTCCGGGGCATGAATGGTAATGCAAAATGGTAAACTTTAGGAAGGTTTATGTGCAGCAATTAGTTGTATGTGCCATGTGTGTATCTCAAGTACCAAACACTCTTGTAAAGATATGTAGTTGTATGTTGTACTCTTTCTCTTTTTTTTCATGATCTTGACAGAGCATAAATTAACCTGTAATAAAATCGCCTGAGTATTTGTTGACCGCTTGGAGATCGTTAGCATAGTAAGGCTGATAAAACTACGCACAGTAGCAGCAATGGGGTTTATACAAAGTGTACTAATCCAGAATAAAATAAATACATTGCTTGTTTTTGTGCATGTCCCAGGTTATTTTGATGAGTTTCTGGATGTTTATGTACAAATTGGAGAACTGTTTGGAAACTAAATTATATCTGAAAGTAGACTCTACTATGAGCAAGGCTAGTTTGATTGTGTATGGCAGTACGTGAAAAACACATTTTCAAATTTCCAGAAGGCAGGATCGTATTGCCATCGAGTGAAGGAGCTTCGGGCAACATATACAACTTTATTCCCAATCAGGAAGGGATTTCAAGGAAAAATATTCTCAGATACAAACATTGGCAATGTGAAATTGTTTTGCAAAATTGTATTTGGTATATCTGCTATTAAAAGATTGGTGCCCTATGTACTAATATTGCCTAGTGCGTCAAAAAATATACACACAAACTCTATAATGAAAGAGGTGCTAATGAGTACTAATGTATTTGTCTTTCAATAATTCATGTTGGTTTTGATTCCAACGATTTTGAGACTGTATTGGTAAACTCTAAACTCATGAATTTACAGGGTTGAATAATCTCCAATTAGGGATTTTTAAATGTAATGTGTCAAAGTAAAGTGCATTACTGTCAATGGTGTTTACGGTTCGGCTGACGAAATTCAAAGTTTTATTATAATCTATTATTTGTATAGCACTTAATACACCTATGTGGGGCGCTGATGCCCTTGTATACCAGATAGCACGCTACATTGTGTGGTTGGAAGAGTGTTGTGTTTGAGCTTGTGTGGGAAGTATGTCCATCCATGTTGTGCATGATATCCACCGTAGTGCAGTGTTCATGTCACAAGAAGCAACACTTAGCAGTATGATGAATGAGGAAGTGTGAGAGATAGTAGCATATTTTTTAAATGCGTGTTATGCTGGTGGCTCTAGTTAGCTCTGTAGGTCATTTTAATTATAATAGAAGGGCCTTAACTAAGAATGCAAACCAGCCCAGCCCCATCGTTATTTATTGTGTTGGTAGTTTATCTTGTATGTTCTCTATCCAATTTATTATGCTGCCTGTAGGAGGTCACTCACAATGTGATACGGAAGAGATATCAAGCACCAATAAAGATTGAGAGAGATCCGACATCTGCCGGGTAAACTTGCATTACAATCTTTCTCTTCATTTTTATCATTATGAGATGTCAATTGAAGAGATTTGCTAAAATGGACTGCATTATTTGCAACCCTTTTGTTATTAAAGCTCATCACTTCTCAGAGTAGATGGACAATGTTGGAGTCCCCCATTGACCAGCAATTTTTGGCAGAGCTATTTGATCTTGACAGGGCTGCCTGGTTCATGTTGAGTGGTTACTTAAGCTTGATGTTACAGCCTGGATCTGTGTCAGTCATTTGCCAACAAAGTTCAACAGATCCTTTCATACATAGTGTGCCTGTACCATTGATGATGAGGGATCGAGTACTACATTGATATATGATATGGTATCAAGGTTTTTATCAATTTGATACTGTGTGGATGTCATAAAGGCTAGATTAACTCTATTCCCTCTGGTTGTTAGAGGTGAAAGGTAGGGTAGACAGTTTTTTGTATGGTTGGGAGTTATATTGTCAGAGTCCCATCTGTCATTCGGAACGTAATGGGTCTTTAGGTGTAGAGCAGCAGTGGGTACTTATACTGTTGATCAGAGAGGCGTAGTTATTATAGTCCATCCATATTTCATGGCAATTGTGAGGTTGTGTTGGCTGGAGCACTCCAAATTGGACAGAATGTCGTCTTCCTGGTACGATGTGCTGCTTCGTGCTGTTCCGTAGCTCCTTACTGTGCTTATATTAGTAGAAAGATTATCATTCTGGGTTCTATCCTAGGGTCAGCTGTTGATGTGATTATCTCGAGAACACCATGTTTTAACCTCTCTCCTGGACCTTAGCTGCTCCAGGTTGCTTCATCTTGGCAGGCAATGCAATGCAGAGCTTGGAAGTTCTTACAGTGAATGTGGAGCCTCTTATGGGTTACTTATGGTAAAAGGGGTATGTTAATTTGTGGTGCTAGTCTGAAGCACTGTTATATTTAGTTTTGTAATGCTTACATTTAATTTGTAGGTACAGTCATCCATTTTATTGGGATGCTATGTGGACGATTAAAAGTGCTTTGAACATCGTTCTACAGATAGCCAGTGAAGTGTTTGTAGGGCGAGCGGTGGCTAGGGCTTAGACAGCAGAGAAGACTTGCTGCATTGTTTTATATTTAGTTGATTTTTGAATATTGAGAAGTAGGGGGCGCAATGTTATAGGCTATTGGCATAATGAAGTTTGGAGATCGCTAGAGTGAGGCTAGCCTGCAGTTTCTTGCTTTTTGGTGGCAATGTATGTTCATTTCTTTGGGGCTCAAAGTATGAAATGCACTCAGCCCTAGTAGGTTAATGTCCTTCTTCAGTACCAGAAGTGTTTACCTGGTTTATTTCAAACAGATTAGAAGAGGGGCACCATCTGTTGAATCAGTTTCCCACTGTCGGTGCATGTTTTAGACAGATAGTTTCATTGGGATTTTATTTTGAAAACATTTGGTTAAAGAAGGCAGTGTAAGAGGCAGCACTTCATGTGATTACTTTGTAGAATTAAACAAACATGTCCACTGTTCAACTTTGGAGTATGAACATACTAACCTCACTGTCTAGGTACAATTGTGGAGATATGAGCCTGCATATCAAAGACCATTGCCAGTTAGGATATAGTTAGATGATATGCTTTCTGTATCTTCCAGAACAGGGCCCGGGAGTATGTTTTCTAGATTCACTGACACTAAGGGCGTTGCAAGTGTTCCAACATGAAACAGAAATTCAGTTGGACTGCAACCACTCCGTAACCCACTGAGCGGGTCTTGAGTGACATGTGTTTAAGGTAATTATCAATTCTGTAAAATGTCACAGGGATATTTAATGGAATCTAAACCCTCTTTCATAATAGATGGGTACACTCAAGAAGTCTTAAGAAACTAATGATCTATTATAAAAATGTATTTTAAATCAAAATCCTACCATATTGTCCTAGTGCACACAATATGTATAGTAACTAAAATAAAAACAACCAGAATCTGCAATGTTTACAAGAAGTGTGAACATCAGGAAATATTGCAACATTTTGGCTGTCTAACTTTATATCAATCTCGCGCTCTTATCTGTGGTTTACTAAGCTAAACACAGTACCACATGAAAAGGCTAATTCAAGTCTTAAAGAAGGTTTACACCCGCATATCTGCTCTGAACAGTGATGCTTTTGTTCAGTATAATAGCATTGTCAGCTGTTCTTGTATGCATTGGCTGATAAGCTCAGCAAGCTAATGCTAAATGCACCTTCCATTCAGCCTTAAGCAAAAGTAGGTGAAATGATTCTGCATGGCCTGTCTCGGTCTTCTGCCAAGAAGTTCTTTTGCTCCTCACCTCTGTTCTTAACTTGTATAACATCATCAGGTTATTGTTGAATCTTTCTGAATAAATTAGCAGAAAACGCCCCTGATCCACTTTTCATTCTGTGCCTTTGCATAATAATATGAAACAAAAAAAATGAATTATCAGCATCCATGAAATCTTGTTCAAAACTCATAAACAGTTATTTAGAACAGAGTATTAAAATCAGATTAAATACTGTGATTATATCCAAGCAGACCTGATTATCATTTTGCAGAGAACAATGACATCAATAAATGTGCATTCTATATTTGTCACATTCCTCAATAACCAAGATAAGCAACTTAAGAAGGGGGATACCAAGAAGGGAAAAAACAAAATAATTAAAACAGAATGGCCTTAACTAAGGCTGCATACCAGCTCCAAAGTTATTTAGGTATAATTGTGGACTTTACACAAATAAAGGGGACGTGGGGCATCCTAACATTGGATTGAGGCGCATTAGCCAAATGCCAAAAATAATGGCATTTGGAAAAGCAAACAGGAAGTGACATTGAAGAACAAATCCTTTTATTCTTAAAAAGAAATTTCATGTAAACATCTTAGGTTTTACTTTTCACCAAAAATAGTTTGGTTAGTTGAAAGTGTGCATTGCGGAGTATACTTAATATTAAACTTATTCAGGAGTATGGCGAGCAAAATGTACTTCTCTTGCTGAAGACCTATTCTTCGACGGTGGTTCGTCTACTTTTGTAGGTTAGAAAAATTTGGAAGCCCAAAAATCACATGTAGTTTAGCGGTATGTTTTGGCTTTCTCTATGTCTGTGTTTGGTCTCTGTAATGATTTTGGCCTATTGTCCCTGGCCTTCTCAACTGTGAAGAAATTCATGTCTTCTTTTCAATCTGTATGTGAGGGAAGGCTAGCATGAATTCACCAAGCCAAGCTTTTTGAGAAGAGGATACTTTGATTCTGCACTTCAGCTAACTTGTTTCACTAAGTATAGTAATATTCAATATTCTCAGATTAAAAAAAAAAGAATAATTGCTAGCTTGGAAAAATGCATGGAAATTTGAAACTGAATGAAAGAGAGGCTTTGCATCAAATATATTGTAACCATTATACCAGGCGTATCAGACAGAATTTCAGTGTTATCCTGCTCATTTGCCGCCTTCAGTGTGGAGGAGAGGCATTTTGAAAACCCATCTAGCTTTGGTCATCTGTCTAACAGAACTGTATAACCGAGTCCTAAGCAGAGTAAGATTTTACTAGTGCACGAGAGGACTGTAAAAGGGATTTTCCTCATATTTTACTTGTGTATCAGTTAAGTGAACATTTTTTAAATTTATTCTCTTGTAGGATTCCCGAATTTCCTCGTGTTCAATTAAATAGTTTAATATTTTGCCTTGTTATCATTTACGTTCTGTTTACTTTACACATATTTATCTGGTAGTTACGTTGTAATTGGTTAGGGAGTTGGGAATGTATTTTGTCACTCTGAGTAGCTGTTTAAGGATTTGAAAACACAATGTGTGGTGCTTTTATTCATTAATGTTCCAATTGGTATAGAATTTACTTTCGATAGTTGACTATTTTGTAGGTTCTGTCAACTCAAATTGCCACGGATGCAGCTCATATTCATTTTATTTGATATTTGCAAGCTAAAATTTGAGACTATCAAATCCGGTACAGTATATATCTTTTATTTGTTAAGCATTAGATGCATCCTAATTAAGTAAATTGCTATCTTGGAGATCAGACAAAATGTGCTATTTTTTTTATTTTTTTATTAACAAGATATTTTGTAGTTTGGCAAAAAAATCGCCACATGAGTCAGACTAACAATCTTGAACTTGGCTCAGAACACTGCGGACAACCAGTATAGTGACCTAGAGAAGGAAGAAAGAGTGTCTCGTACAAGCACAGCTGATTGGTTTAGCAGCAGCACCAGAGAGCCCTGCATCAAATAGGAGACCAAACTTTAGAGATTACCTTGTCACCATTTGTTTGTGTGTAGGATTAAGAGGAAAGGTACGACCAAAACAGTGCACAGAGCAGAGGCACCCAGGACAACCAATCACCAAGTAAATCTGTTGCATTCAGATTAACTACAAGTAGTCATATTTTATGGGGCTCTCTTGAAAGTCTGTCAATGGTTCTGGCCGTTCTTGACCTACACTGGACACCCCTGGTAAAGAAGATTGCATTATTTATGTTAAGTTTTTCGTATTTACACCAACTAAAAACCTATGGCAAAGATATTTTGTGGGATAACCACCCATAGTTAAAATCCCTCATTTTTACTAGTTTTTGATACCCTGTTCTACAAGGCAAAGAGAGCATTTTCTGTTTGGGTGTCTGTAAGAGGTGGTCATGGTTAATGATGCCCAACTGGAGGTCAAAGAAACCAAAACAGGTATTGACATACCACCACAGGTCATCCGAAACGCTGCAGCCAGACTCATTCTTAATATATCAATGCCTCCTCATATTACAGATCATCAGAGAGAACTTAAGTGGCTCCCTGTCCCAAAAAGAATCAGATTCAAAGCTGGGATGATTACATTCACAACTCTTGCCTTTTATAGGACTTGCCTACATTCAACATGTGTTCCACAGCTACACGACTGTAAGGTCTCTCAGGTCTTCAGACGCCAACTTCTTGGCAATCACTGGAATTCAGGGCTCTGGATTGGGTGGATGCTTTTCTGACCCTAGGTGCAAAACACTGGCACTCACTCCTTAGCAACTTACGCCTCCCATCCGCAAAATACTGGACCTCACTCCTAAGTGACTAATACCTCACTACTCATGAATCTTTATTTTGCAGTTAACTAAAAACTTGCATTCAGTTCGGGCTCCAGCCAGCAGTACTAGCTTCTCCACACCAGGATGCCTTAACCAAGGCAGCTGTTCAAACTTTATTAAAAAAAAAAGTAATTAAGTAATTGATTCATACTTTCACTTTGGCATGCTTACACTTCATGTACAGATATTGTAGAGTTCCGTGATTATTCTCGTATACCTCTTCCGTTTTTCATTTGTGAATGGTAGTATCTTTAGTTGGCTATTTGCACTCTCTTTGAAAATCACTCTCGCTCGGAGGTATTAAAACTCTGTGTAAAAGCGCTTGGAATGTTGCTTTTTCACACCTGCAAGGGGAAAGAGGGCGCACTGGAGTCATATGGGCGATAAAAGAAAAATGCACTATTCACAGCAGTTTCCATTGTGCAACAAAGAGCCTTATATCCCTAAATCCAGGTCAGACGTGAGAGACATTCTCAGCCTGAGAAGTCATTGCTTTTGGCAACGTTAAGACATTAAATTACAGGTTCCGTCTAACCGAAGGAAAGCATTTCGCTGAATGCATTTTTAGAATACCTAACGCGAAAGGGCTTTAAAAAATGCACACGTCTAGATCGCAAACACAGAGCCTGCCCTCCTGAGGATGGAGCGTTCCTCACGCTGACGTAAATAGGTGGCGGCAAAATCAAAACCGCTTCTTGGCTCTCGACATTCATTAGGGAGTAGAAGTGATTTAAAGAATCTTGAACTCTCTGCCTCCGCCGAACCACCTGGCTAGTCATGAAGGACTCGAGCGCCTCCTGTTTGACAGACACATCGGTTAATTACCCTCAACCATACTTAAGTACTCTCTCCACCAGGATCTGAACTACCTCATTATGTGACCTCCCCATCTCAATCGATGCTTTAACTGTGTACCTTTGACCAAATCTCTTGTAATTGTCTCATGGGGTAACTCCTGCGCGCGTCTACCGATGAAAACGCCCGAGTTTAATTACTGTAACTGGAACCCGCTGTGACCCATGTATCCTGCTACTGTTGTACAGCGCTGTGAGGCCTTCGGGACATGTCCACGCTATTTAAAATTGCAAAAACAACAGACATCTGACCTACAGTAGAACTACACCACACACTAATGAAGATGCCAACTTCATCATATACACACAAGGAAGCCTTGTCCATTTGAATAGCATCCTGACCTGGAAACCACCACTGGTGACGTGGTTCTGTCTTGAAGCTCGTTTGTGAAGGGTCAGTTGTTGCACAGCTACCAGAGTAATACCAACAGCAGCAAAATGTTGCAGAACAGTAGGCTCCCGGCGCTGTAGAGGAATGGCAGTTATGTACAAATAAGTCTTTTTTGGGGCCCCTTAATTATGGCCCATTCATATGAAGATATCAAAGTATGAGTTATCAAATTGTTTCTCACTCCTCATTCGTGTCCTTTTTTGTAAAGAAACCTTCTTTGTCATTAGATAGACTGGTCTTCGTTTTATGTGCATGTATAACCAAATACAAAGTTCAATTCAGATGCCACAAAAACAGCTGACGTGTTTGGCAGCATGAACTTGCATTGTCAGGGCAGTGTGTTACGAGTCAGTTTAGGTTCAGTGGTACAACAGCCGATCACATCAGAGACTTTGATACAAGTCTTCTCTGAACTCTTGATGGAGTGGTGTATTGTGTTTGTATTGTTTGGAAGTGTCTTATCCCGGTGTCCTTCAGACGCGGGAATGTCATACTACTAACACAGCCTTATCATGGGTGAGACCCGAGGCATAGCTAGAGCTTGTGCCGCCGGGGGCTAACCCTTTGATTGCCGCCCCTCGGGAGAGGTTGGGGCGCGGAAAAAGGACGGCGAGCACTTGAAAGAGGTGCGAGAGAAGCGTAGTATCGCCGCTAATAGTTACCTCGATCATGCAAGTTACATGCACATACATGACGCGGCCAGTACAAGAGAGAAGACACAGACTGCATGATCTATCTGGGGACTCAGAAAAACCGCATGTGACATCTATCAGAAAGCTGTGTGAACAATTACCGGGTAATCCCTTCAGCACAATGCAAACATGCACATACATGACACTGTTCAGGGATCTATCATCTATAACTGACATTAAATGACCACACATCATGGTCCCCCCCCCATTAAAGCAGTGGGGACCTGCACAAACGTGATGTGCTCTGGGGATCCAAAACCAACGTAACAGTGTCGAAGCTTGTGATTCTTTACCTTTCAAAAACAGCAAATTAATTATTCACAGGGAATGACTCCCTGTGGGCCCTTAGAACTAAACACAGCACAAGGAGGTCAGTCAGCTCCACCTTGCCGAAACAGACCATATCCAAAGCCCACTCTGGTGGCCCAAAGGCATCAACCAGGGGATGTGCCCTGTCATTACTTTTAAGCAGCGGCAACCAACTCCCAGGGAATGAAAAGAAGTGTGCTCCTGGCACCCAAAACCAGCTTGTAATAGTGCATCTCTCCTTCATAGCAGCCTCAGCACACACGTATCAGAAGGTGACCAGTCAAATTTAGGAAAGAACCTTCCACTCAGCGCCACCACATGTCAATGCAATTTTCTAACTTTTGAACCAAGAGGTGGCATGTGATGAATGAAGGTGGTCTGACCAGGAAGATAGATGTCTCGTGGAATCATGGTGGAGTTATAAATAGAATTGCGGCACTCTGAGCCAACTCCCTCGGTGCTGCATCCTCTGTATACTTAGGCATGTGCCCTTCACTGTTCTGTGCCAGGCTTTCTCTTGGTAGGAGAGGCTTACAGCCTTAATGCTGGCCCCATGTCTCTTTCTCACATATAAGAGTTACCATTGCCTTGACCCTCCTGGGCCTCCTTACTTTTGAAGAGTCCTGCTCTCTCTGGGCTCCTGTGACAGGCCTCTTGTCTGTGGAAAGAGACTGCAGTCTTGCTCCATCCTGGCTCTATCCAGGTTCTTCCTGCATGTCGAAAAGGCCTTGTGTCTGTGGAGAGGTACTGAAGTATTGTGTCCTCCGGATTATATGCCAATGTGATGGCCGCTGCCCTCGCTGGTAGATTCCAGTCCGGTCTCGAATGGAACATACATGTCCCTTTATTTGTAGAAACGTCCTCCACGCGACCATTATCACCTTTGTCTGCAGCTCTGAAACTCAGGGGTGCTTTGGTTGACAGAATCTACTCCAACCAGGGGCTGCAGCTGAAGCCCTCCTGAGGTGCAGCTAATTTTCCGAAAGCATTTGACATCTTTTTCAGGGATTACTTTGTAACTATATATAAGTGAATTTAGTTCAGAAAACTGACAGAATCTACTCCAACCAGGGGCTGCAGCTGAAGCCCTCCTGAGGTGCAGCTAATTTTCCGAAAGCATTTGACATCTTTTTCAGGGATTACTTTGTAACTTTATATAAGTGAATATAGTTCAGAAAACTATCAATCTAAAAACCAAAGTAGCTGTAAACTCGAAGAATCAACAAACCCCGGCCCTTAAAAAGTGTCTTACCAAAGATCATTGTGCCTTGGATGTCAATTCATCTTTCAAGTGTTTGTTGTTCCACAAGACCACATCTGCAGACCCAGTGCACTCTACCTGCATGGTACAACCCCCACACCCCCCAGCTGAAGTGAAGCCTGCCAAATGGCTGAGGAAATGTTCGAAAAAATACTTGGTGTGTCATTAAAGCTACACATTACAATATATTTCATGAGGTGGCGCTAAATGGCTCCATGCCCAACCTGTGTATGCCAGTGGAATTATGCATATCTGCGGTAGCTCCTTTTTTTCTCGCATAAATTATGGATTTGATGCATTGTCCATCACCTGCTGCATAATGTGCAGATATTAAGAAAAATTAAAGTTTGTAGCTCAAACGGATCAAAAGTTACTAAAAACGTAGCAATATGGTTGCATACAGTGGAAGCACCTTTTCAAAGGTTAAATGATCATCTTTCAATCGCTTCGTTTTGTGTTTGCCAAATTGATACTATAGAGGTGAAATCTTTGCCCAGACAGTATTACCATGTACCAAGCATTGGCATAGCCAATAGGTCTCGCCTTTGGGACCTTATAAGTGTTTAGCCATGCAACAGTTGATGTTGTTGCACCAAGGATATTGTGCTGCATAAATAAATACTTATAAGGTCCCACAAGCGAGACCTATTGGCTATGACAATGCTTGTTATGTACCGTCAATAGACCAATTCATATGGTGAAATATGTAGAGTGAAAAATGGATATCAAGGAATCGTATGTATTTCTGAAATGGGCACAATATATGGAGTGAAGGATCAGTGGTTATTTCTGCATCTCTGAATTTGTGGGTACATGTACTAGCATATGATTTAGAGGATATTTTTCAAAATGTCTTCTTTCTTACCCTCTGGCTTACATTTAGAACTCACAAATGCATCAAAATCCCCACCCTGAGTTCTCACGTCACCCGATAAGAACAGTACCCCACTTGTTTGGGTGGGCCAAGAGACCAAACACTATAGACCCTAAAGCACTAAATTGATGGATAAGCAGTTGGGATAGCTGCGGTATTTGGGGTCATGATGTGCCGCTACCTATGCAAACCTTAGATCCACAGACCTTTTTGAAAAATAGACAACCAGGGAATTCCAGGGTGTTGTGCCCTGCGTGGTTCCCATGAGGTTTTCTTACCCACAATGCTTTATATACTCTAAACTTGGCCTGAAATCATGGCCCAAGGGGGCAGCAAGACTGAGGACCCATTTGAATGTGTGGGAGGGGGGGGGGCACCAGGAAAGGATAAAAAAAATATTGGGGTGGGCAGATCCCACCCCTATATTAAAACAAAAACAAATCCTGTTCCCGGTGACTTTTTGCTCCCCTGCCCTGGGATTGGGGGGGGGGGGGGGGCAGATCGGGGTAAGTACCTCATCTGTGGCTAAAACTCTGATATAAAAATGCTGGGGGGGCACAAGCCCTTGCCTACATGGCCTTTTCCACCATCCCTAGTTCCTGGTTAGTAGATCCCTGCTTGGGGATTGCTTTCCTATGGCCAATGGGGAGATTTCCCCCTTTCCAGCAGTACTTCTCCCAACCCAATCAGTGTACGGTGGGGTGAAGATGTGCCCCCGGAGCACTGATGCAGCAAAACTAAAATGAGTGTTTCGGCTCCTTTTACAGTCTCTTTACTGTAATGCAGTCAGTGCGCTTTGCGCGATGATCATCATTACAGTAATGGAAAAGAAAGAGACAGACTGCTAGGAAAGCTTTTCCCCAGCAGCCCGAGCTCAACATGAAATAAAGGAATACCTCTGGTTCAGAGCACCTGGGGGTCCTTTATTTACCTCCCTAGTGTCAGCCAATGGCCGACACACACCAGACCCAAGGGGTTAATTCACCACTGAACAAATTCTGTGTTTCCAAACAGATGCAGGAGCTTCAAATAGCAAATCTAGTGTGTAAAAGATTATTCCTTTTACATGCAAGAGCAAGAGGTCATCTAGCACATGTTGTATTGAAAATGGATACTTCCAATTTAAGAGATCCCAGAAGCACTTTTTCACTCTGGCCCTCAGCATAAAATTGTTGACTCGGGAGTAGCTTTTCACAGCTGTAGCTGAGTCCTACTGATTGGACACTTAAAATCAGTGCGACCTTTACAACAGGGTCTGGACTTCTGCATGCCGAAGGCTTTGTTTGACATTTGTATGAACTCTTTAATGGGTTCACAACACATCTTGCTAGATGGCTTGGGTGAGGCTCATTTCTATGCATGGCTTCTATTGTAAACTCATTTGCGCCCATATGAGAGCTCATAGGTTACTAATGTTGGTGGTTAGTGGTGCTTAAAGTAAACCCTAAAATAAATAAGAAACGCTAAACCAGCATCATGCAGGTTACACAGAAACCTTTGTTTTCATGGACATTTTAGCAGTTCAAAGTGGCCAATCAAGTACGTCAGGGCCACAAATATTGCAGCCACTATTTACATCTATAGAGTATGCCCGATGTCAGTTCAGGCAGGGTGAGCACGGTTTTAATATCTCACTTTCACCATTCACAAACTTCGTTTGTGTGTTAGTATCTTTAACCTCAAATAGCTTTAATAGATCAAGACAACAGTCCCTACATTATATCAGTCCCCCATTATCACTGCACTGCACACTTTGAGAGCCCGCCATTCCTCTTGGCTCCATCAATTCACTGTACAAGACTGCGGCTCACTGTCCTGAACCATACCCATGGTCTCTGTATGGTAACTAAAGGTGGGAAAGCCTGGAAATTGATAGAGAGAGATAAGCTAGAGCCAGTCCAGGGGTCTGACTTGGCTGTAAGAGCCAAAATACGAGCCGAGCCATGAAAAGCTTCACCATAGGAATAATACAGTGAAGGTCTCGTAAAAATATCATTAACACTCGTTCTGATTAAAAATAGGTTATTAGACTAAAGCGGATAAAAAGTATTGGAGTGGGCAAGATTACCCTGGCGGCTGCGTGGAAGAGGAGAGAGGCACCGCCCATCTCCATTTGGCACTCCCGTTTATGGAAACTGTTGAGTCTGGAGTGCATGTCTGATATCTTTAGGGATGATTTTAAGAACTTTGAGTTTCGGTGGGGACCCCTGGTTTCCTTCCTTTCATGGGGCCTCATGTCAGCAGTTTGCCCTTCCAGCGTTAGGGCCCTTCATCTTTTTCAGCTCTGAGGCCACATGGTTGTAAGAGGTTGTTCTCAATGCCTGCACATTGCCACCACCACGGGGGGCGGGGTTGGGGAGGGGTTCTTTTTCCTTTTTTTTGACAATTCCTGCAGGTTGCACTTAGTAGGGGAGCTCTTTGCTTTGCACCTAAGATCGCGGCGGATGTCGCCTTCTGACTGGGAGGCGCAGAATATTACATCTGACGACAAGAGACTGGATGACAGGCGGTACTATTGCTTGCCTTCCTTATGGGAAGGACTGCATTGCAAGCCCCGTTAGTGTTAGAAGCTGTAACCTTTAGTAAGCTGCTCTGAATGCTGGGAGTCATTATTCAGCTAGGTCTCTTCATATGTCACGGTCTATGTTGCTATAGCTCTGCCACGGAATGTTCTACCCTGCGTGGGAAGATGTCCGGGACTGTCGCATTTCACTTGTTAAAATTAATAAACATATCTTTGAAGAAAAAAAAAATAGGTTATTACCTAAATACTTGTGTTTTTCCTTTAGTACAATAATTTAAATCACTCCATTGGTTAAAGTAATAAGGCTCGATACACAGCTAAGGGCCTCATTATGATGTCGGTCGGAAAGGCTCTGAATGGCATTTGGATTTCCCTAATCATGTTTCCGACCGATTTTGCGGATAGTCGAGAGACGCTCAGACGTTCTTTATTCAGCCACGATACCAGAAAGCTGTCCCACCACCGAGGACAATGTCTACCTGCGGGTGGCACGTGAGCTGTGGGCCCGCTAAACCCGTTAGACCCAGGATTCTTGAGAGAGCCTGTTGTGGGCTATCCGGTTCCCTACTCCCAGTCGACCTCCCTAGTACTGAGAACCCTCGCACTACTGTTACACTAATAAACGGACTAATAAACTAATAAACGGACGTTTGACAAATGTGTGCCCGAGAATTCGCTGATTTAATGACGATTTTTGCACCAAAGTTATCTACCATTAGGACTCGGACTTTGTACTCTGCATGTTGAACCAGCATCATCAAATATTCAACCCCTGAAAGTGTAGTCCTGATGATATCAAGTATTAAAAATATCCAAGTCATTCTGATTTGTGGAGAATTTTACTATAAATTGTGACTCTCCTTGCGCCCTGACAAAGGAACTTTTGGATCTATTGTCCCTTTCCGAAACGCGCGTCTGCGCTTTTTTGTTGTTTGTTTGTATTGTTTGTTTTAGGCCCTTCTGGTTTTGTGATTATGTTACTGCACTTTTGCTTTGTAGTATATTTTGTGGTGATTGGTTGAGAGGATGTTTTAATGTGTGAGTCTGAGTGGGAGTTACATGTTATGTTTATTTGACTAACTGTATTGTATATAATTATATATATGTTTTTTATGGATTTGTGTTTTTCGATGGAACTGAAAAAATGAGAAAAAAATAAATGTTTTGCTTATATATTGGTTCTGTTTGGGACAATGATGTTTTATAAATATTGATGGATATGCTACCTAATGTTATATAAGTTTCTAGGAGAGGTTCTTTACATGTTCCTTGGTCCGACAGACTTGGAAACATTTCTGACCAACCAATTATGATAGAATTTAACTGTTCGGTCTTTCTGACTCGGTTCCAATGGGCTTTCTGAGACCTCAAATCGGTCGGAGCAGAATCGTACAGCTCTACGGACAGCGTTTCTTCCTGACGTATTACGATGTTGGATTTGGACAGCCTTTCCGAATCAGTCTGTCCGACATGGAACAGCTGTCAGAAACTGATTTGGGGGGCCTGTAACTGGTCCCTCTTCACCCTGAGGCCTCCAGGTGGGACCTATGGGGGTACCTAAGGGACCCCCCTTTAAAACCATGCACAGTGCGGCAGGCCTCAAGGGGTGCCTGTGACAGGGTGCAAGGTTTTCCGCAACCACCCCTTTTTTTCAATGGGAACCAGTGTTGTCAATCAGAACACAGGCTCCCATTGAAGTCAATGGGAGACTTTCCAAACTGTGTTCTTAACCATCGTAATCGGTCGGTCAGACTCAGTTGGAACCGATTCCGACAAGGAGTCGGGACATCGTAATGAGGCCCTAAATTGTGTAGTACTAGTACTACTTACAAAAGAAAAGTGTAAATCTCAACCTTCACTTCTATTTTTTAGGTCTCGCCTGTCAATGCGCTTGCGCATTGAGCTTGCGAGAATATATTGGCTTATCCAGAGGTTAACCAAACTGGCGATTTCATGCAGTGCCCGTGAAAAGCAAGCTCAATGCGCAAGCGCATTGACATAAAACGCGCGTGCACATCAAATGCAAGCCATCTATTCCCCAGATTGGTGCCTCCAGCAGCTATTCAAAGGTATCGGCTCCGCCCCTTGCTGCATCAAAGGCTTTCATTTCGTGGTCGCGTTTTTAAAAATGTTACTTTGATTTCGCGGCCGCGTTTTTTTTTTCTGCCCCTGTTGTGCTGCCCGACTTGTTCCAACTGTCTCACTCGTGTACTTCTTTTCCGAGGTGCTCCGTGTTAACTCTGTCATTATGTGCTTTTCCCCTCCCTCTCGATGTAGCATTTGTCCTTTTGTACTCTCGGATGCGTTTTTGTGCCGCCCGACTTGTTCCAACTGTCTCCCTCGCGTACTTCTTTTCTGAGGTGCTCCGTGTTAACTCTGTCATTATGTGCTATTCCCTCCCTCTCGATGTAGCATTTGTCCTTTTGTACTTTCGGCCGCGTTTTTATGCCGTCCCACTTGTTCCAACTGTCTCCCTCGTGTACTTCTTTTCCGATGTGCTCCGTGTCATTATGTGCTTTTCCCCTCCCTCTCGATGTAGCATTTGTCTTTTGTACTTCCCACCCATGCGTTCACACCTGCGCACTTCTCCCTGCCCGCTTGAGGTAAATTTTTCACACATTTCTCCTCCTCACCCGCATTCAATATCACCTTGGCCGAATGTTGCCTCTGTTTTATGCAAACTGCTATCTGGAGGCAATTATCTACAAAAAACAATTTTTTGGGGGCAAAAGCCTAATTACGTAAAGGGTATTTAGACATTGCACACCGCACAACCTAAGGCTCTAATTATTGCATTTCTATGTGATGATCTTGTTTCTGTATGTGCCCTTTCACATACTTTTTATCTATATTTTTTAATTACCACTCCAAGCGCATACACCATCTTGGTAACCATTCACACCTATAGGTCACCATGCTGGGACCACCATAGTAAGTGAGCTGACTGCCCGCTCACTCCGGTGCAATTCACTGCACCACGGAACAGCACTCTCCAGTTCCACCCATGCTCGGACCCAAGTTGTAATTTTGGGCTAGTCCCGCCTTGCCTGTACACACCCCCCTCACCCCCCTCCCGTCCCTTTCCCCTGCATTCCTCCACCCCTCCCTTTTCGCCTCCTCCCAAGCCATGCGACCCCCCACCTCCCTCACCCATCCAAACTGCGAGCCCAACTCCGCCCCACTGAAACCTCAGGCCCTTTCCCCACTCTCTCCAATTAGCCCCACACAATGCCGAAAGCTTGTTTTTAGTGGGTGGCAAAAATGCAGCTCGTCCCCTGCTGCTTTGACTGTTGTCACACAGCTCTTCTCTCTTAGCATGGCGGCTCCTTAACTCAGTTCCTTGGCTGCTCCATCTTTACAGACACCCACCCTGCCTGCCATTGTACCTCTCGGCAAATGACGAGCGCTGTCAAAGGCAGTAGGGTCTGGATTGTATGTATCGTTGATATTACAAATACTATAGGTGTCACATTTGAAAAAGTATAAAGTATTGCCATTGTAAATGACAAACCTATTACTTTTGCAAGTTTCAAGACCCACACATTAAAAGAAATTTGTCAATTACAAAACCAATAGCTCCAACTTTTGTATTGCGAGACCTATTGCATTTCCAATGCTTGTTCTATGAGGAGATCTTCACACATGTAAATTTACTACTTAGCGGCCGATTCCGATCCGGGTCGGAAAGCTCTCAAACCGAGCTGGATCCAGAGTGTTTTCCAACCGAGGCGGAGTCCTGCAGTACGACCGAACGAATATGATGCAGCCGTTACTGCCGTACTCAGTTCGGTTGGACTCCCATAGGAGTCAATGGGAGCCGGTCGTACAACACCTACATGGGCTCCCATTGACTGAATGGGTACGTCTCGCACAAGGGCCCCCCCTACAGTGGGTACGCGTGGATGCCATCCGCACCGTACATGCCTGTGTTAGGGAGACCCTTGGGTCTCCCCTGTGTCTGAGTCGTAGGGCTGCGGGTGACAGGGGGTCCGACGCAGACCCCCAAAGGCAACTTCCCGGACCTTTTGCGAGCCGGGCACTCCGGCTGTCCGACGCGTGCATCGTACTGGCTCGGTCGTAAATCGCATCCATTGCACGCCACGGTTAGCTTACGGACGAGACGTATGGAGCGGTTCGGACCCGGAAACGACTCGGTCGGTGAATTTCACGTAGCTCGCAATGTACTTGCTCGCTCGTACAGCTGTACGAGTCGGGCGGAAAACACGTGTACGGCTCGTAGTTTTTCTGGCCGGATCGCGTTCGGTGCCCTTCCGACCCGGATCGGAATCTGCCCCTTAGTAGTACATCACAGAGGGACCTTGGGTGTGGCTAAAGAAGATAATACTTTCAACAAAATGGGAGGGAGTTGGGGAAGCCTAGGGATAACTAAAGAAGGGTTATAGAGAGGGACAGACACCTACCCACAAAGAGTGAGGCAAATTTACAAACTGCACGTAAAGTTGCTACGACTAAAAAGGATTCAAAACAGTAGTTAACGTATTCTAGCTCAGACCTGGAGAAGTCCAGCACTACACATGGCCATCCTCTGGTACTGCAACTCTCTTTCGTAAGAAAATAATGGAGGGATGGATTTAATATAGAACTTAATAGGAAATAAGGTTAAAATAAATTAATTAATCGTGACTTTGTAAAAAAATATATGAATTTTATTTAATGTAAAAAATGTGTGTATGTGTGAAGTGCTGTAGTTTTTTTTTCATTTTGTTCTGCATTTAGAATAAATATATAAAATTAATTACATTACTATTTAAAAATACTTAGACTATTTTTTTTAAAGTTTAAGCAATTTCACTCCTTTTGCCAATATTTTACCATACCAAGTTATCCAGCTCAGTGGTGGAAAACTCTGTCTATATGTTAAAAGTTAATAGTAGTTACTTTAAATT
This sequence comes from Lissotriton vulgaris, assembly GCF_964263255.1. Taxonomy (NCBI): domain Eukaryota; kingdom Metazoa; phylum Chordata; class Amphibia; order Caudata; family Salamandridae; genus Lissotriton; species Lissotriton vulgaris. Next base: position 240,464,068 of record NC_141697.1, read on the forward strand.
ATGAGCTTTTTTAAACTAAATAATTTAAACTAATCTAAATTTTGCTACACCCCCATCTCGGGGTGGAGACATGTAAGCCTACATTTAAAGTAATATTACATTTGTAAAAGGTTAAAATCCAAAAGTAGAGACTCAGAAGTGTAAGAGTAAACTTGCACATGTTGATTTACTCGTGTTAGTTTACCTTGGTGAATAGGCCCCATAGTTTGTAAATGTGAACTTTTCCTCATCACCGGTGCTGTGAATGAAACCAATATCTTTTTATCTTGCCCACTGTATATATGACTAATATTTTATGTGGCACAACATTGTCTATTAAACCATATAAAGTGTTTTTTTGTAATGCATACATATCCTGAACAGAATTCCTTCATGGTCGCCTTAGATAAGATGCCCAATCAAAATGAGGTAAAGTGAAGTAAAATGATTTGCGTAGGGTCACACATTTTGGTCAAGTGAGGAGGCCTGAATTTGAAGCCAAGTTTCCTGTTTAAACATTGCGCATTTGGTGCACTAAAGGAATATCTCCTTCTCCGTCTGTTTTAGAATCTTAAGACAGTGCTTTATGTTCAGTGAACAGGTGACCTAAATTAGTCGACTACAGACATGGTTTAGAGTCTGGCAACAGGTGCCACAGATTAGACAGATCTCCTCTCTGCCTTATTGAAAGTGCTATAGTATATGATGCAGTTGTAATATGGTGAATGGGATATCTGTCACATTCATTGCTTAATTTGTAAAAGAGTAAGTATTGGGCCCAAAGTTTGCTCAGAAGTCTGCAGCCAATGCTATCTAATGTCTGGGGTGCTGAATACCAAGGTTGCATAGTCTTGATTCCACCTCATACCTCTTTCATCCACTACCAACACTCTCTGTACCTTCATCTCAATCTCTACGGTTCTTTTTCAATCCTGCTTTCCGCTTTCTTATTTTTTCACAGTTTTTCTGTCTTTCTTTTCCTACTTCTTGCCCCCTTTCTTGTTTTTTAGGTCGAGCAGACGTACTCTCAATGCGTGAGCATTGAGAGTGTCTGCTACAGACCTAATGTTGTCCGTATTCAGGAGAGTGGACACGACTCAGACGCGCGCTTTTGCAGTCTCAGTTTTGACCGCGGGAGCGCGCGTCTGAGCCGTGCTTGCGCAGATCAACTCACAGCCCCTGCTCGCACACAGCCAGCCCCCACCCCTCTGCATGCACGCACACACACAGGCGCGCGTGCGCGCACACACACACACACGCACACGCTGCCCCCCTTCCCTCCCCCCTGCATACACACAGACATGCAAGCACGGAGCACCACTCACCCGGACTTCTACTCGTCCCGCTCCGGGGCTGCTCACTCCGACGTAATACGGGCACAGGGACACCGGCACTCCGCTCCTTGGCTTCCCGGGCGGACGCCGGCTGCACGCAGGGCTCTCCTCTCTGCACCGGAGCCATGCGCCAGCCACTGCAGCCTGCCTCCTGGGAAGCTCCGGTCGCGTGTCCGGCCCCGCCCCCGTCCCAACAAAGGTTGCCTGGCTTCCTGTTGAAGCCGGGCTGCGGCGGTGAGTTTGCTTGTTTGCTTTCTCCCAGAGACTGCAAGTAGGTAAAAAACGCAAAAACAGGTTCATTTACGTGTTTTCAATACACTTAGACCGCTGCGTTGACTTGAGCACATAATTCCGCAATTCTGACATAATTTGATCGAGTTCTCTGATGCGGTGTGCAAATACTGAACAATAAACTTCACGTCAGAAAAGTGTTTATTAAATGCTATTGCGCTAACTCCCGAAGCGGTCTTAAATCCTTTGTTGCACTCCCTATAGTACACATTCTATTGTTGGCATGGAGAATGGCAGACTGAATAATGTCATGGTTAGAAACGCCCTTATTAGTGTTTAATTTGTGAACAAATTAAGTGCAGTGAATCATGCTTTTCTGGTTTCGGTGTGAAAGTGCTATTTCGGTTTCATTTCTGTTCTCCTAATGAATGCGGTGTTAACATCTAGAACATATAACTTTATGTGAGAAAAACGCTACCCCATCCCCCGATGAGGTCTGAAAATGCTTTGTTGCACTTCGTAAGTACAGTAAACATGCTCCTAGTGCACTGGGTAAGTACAGTAAACATGCTCCTTCCTATTGGTCTTAAGAATTCGGTTTTGAACTTTCCATTTTGGGTGCTTGCTTATTTTATATGCTAAATGCTTCAGTGCTAACCCTCGTGAATGCTTTTTCCAAACTTCACGTGTGAAAAGCGATTACCCCCGATGCAGTCTGAAAATGGGAGCTTGCTTTTTTTTCAAATGCTTCTGCGTTAATTCTAGATCCCTGGCCTTAATGCGTAGTGAAAATGCTTTTTTCTAAAAAAAAACAAACAATTAGATTTGGTTCCAGTGCTCCCGATGCAGTGTGCAAATACTGCACAATAAACTTCACCTCAGAAAAGCGGTTTGTAAATGCTACTGCGCTAACTCCCTATGCGGTCTTAAAATCCTTTGTTGCACTGCCTAACTATAGTAAACATTCTACTATTGGCATGGAGAAGGGCAAACTGAATAATGTCATGGTTAGAAACGCCCTATTAGTGTTTAATTTGTAAACAAATTAAATGCAGCAAATCATATTATTTTGCAGTTTTAAGGTGCAATTTTATTTCCATCTTCTAACAAACAGCATGAAATCTGTGTAAACAAGAAGCGGGTGTGGCTTTGAAAAGAAAATGCTAACATCCTATCTTGGAACCCACATTGCTGTGTCTTATTTTGCTTATATTTCCCCATCTACATTTGTACGTGCGCACAAAGCACACTTAATCACCAATTGCAGTTTTTAAACATTTTGGCACGTTTTTATTTTAAAATTACAAACGGGACCCCAGCTCTCCCCTCCCCTCTTCCCTCTCTCCTTACTCTCCCCTCACTATCCCCTCCCCCTCTGTCTTCACTCCCCCTCTCCCCTCCTCTCTCCACTCCCTCTATACTCACTCTCCCCTCTCTCCTCGCTCTTCCCTCCATCTCTCCCTCCTCCATCTCCCCTCTTTTCACTCTCCCCTCCCCTCTCTCCAATCCCTCTCTCCACTCCCTCTCTTTCACCTCTCTCTTCACTCTCCTCTCTACCCTCCATCTCCCCTCTCCTCACTCTACCCTCTCCTCACTCTACCCTCTCCTCACTCTCCCCTCTCCTCACTCAACCCTCTCCTCACTCTCCCCTCTACTCACTCTCCTCTCTCTCTCCCTTATTCTCTCACCTCTCTTCTCCTACCTCTAACCTCTTACCTCTCTCCTCTCGTCCCTCTCCCCTCTCTCTCCTCACCCTCCCCTCTCACCACTCTCCCCTCTCACCACTCTCCTCTCACCACTATCACCACTCACCCCTCTCTCCTCCTCTCTCCCCTCTCTCCTCCTCTCTCCTCCTCTCTCCCCTCTCACCACTCTCCGCTCTGTCCCCTCCCCCTCCCACCACTCTCCCCTCTCACCACTCTCCTCTCACCACTATCCTCTCGCCTCCTCTCTCCCCTCCCTCTCCCCTCTCTTCTCCTCTCTACCTCTCCTCAATATCCCCTCTCCTCACTATCCCCCTCTCCTCACTATCCTCACTCGCCCCACTCTCTCCTCTCTCACCACTCTCTCCTCTCTCACCACTCTCTCCTCTCTCACCACTCCCCCCTCTCACCACTCTACCCTATCCTCACTCTCCCCTCTCCTCACTCTACCCTCTCCTCACTCTTCCCACTCTCTCTCTCCCCTGTCCCCTCTCTCCTCTCTCCCCTCTTATCTCTCCCCCTCTCCTCACTCTTCCCACTCTCCCCTCTCCCATCTCTCACCACTCTCCCTCCCTCTCTCACCTCCCTCTAATCTCAATTTCCCCTCTCCTCACTATCCTCACTCTCCCCACTTTCTCTTCTCACACCACTCTCTCCTCTCTCACCACTCTCCACTCCCTCTCTCACCACTCTCTCCTCACTCTCCCCTCTCACCACTCTCCCCTCCCTCCACTCTCCCCTCCCTCCACTCTCCCCTCCCTCTCACCTCCCTCTCTCCCTTCTCCCTCTCATCTCCCTCTCTCCCCTCTCCTCACTCTCCTCTCCTCACTCTCCTTTCCTCACTCTCCTCTCTCCTCCCTTTCCCCTCTCTTCTCTACCTCTCCCCTCTCATCACTATCCTCACTCCCCCACTCTCTCCTCTCTCAACACTCTATCCTCTCTCATCACTCTCCCCGTCACCAATATCCCCTTTCACCACTCTTCTCTCTCTCCTCACTCTTCTCCTCTCTACCTCCCCCCTCTCTCCTCACTCTCCCCTCTCCTCTCACCTCTCTCCTCTCTCTCCTCTACCCTCCCTATCTCCCCTCTCCCGCTCTCCCCTCCCCTCTCTCCTTACTCTCCCCTCTCTCCTCACTCTCCTCTCCCCCTCTCTCCTCACTCTCCTCTCCCCCTCTCTCCTCACTCACCCTCTCTCCACTCCCTCTCTCCTCACTCTTCCCTTTTCACTCTCCCCTCTCCTCACTCTCCCCTCTCCTCACTCTCCAAACCCTCTCACCCCTCCCTCTCTTCCCCCCTCTCTCCTCCATCTTCCCTCTCCCCACTCTATCTATCGCCCTCACTTGATCTATCTATCTATCTTTCTATCGCCCTCACTCTATCTATCTATCGCCCTCACTCTATCTATCTACCGCCCTCACTCTATCTATCTACCGCCCTCACTCTATCTATCTACCGCCCTCACTCTATCTATCTACCGCCCTCTATCTATCTACCGCCCTCACTCTATCTATGGCCCACACTCTATCGCCCTCAATCTATCTATTGCATCACCACAGTATCACTCAGCACCACCACAGCATCACTCAGGGGCACCACAGCAACACTTGTCGCCACCACAACATCACTCAGCATCATCACAGCATCAATCTGTGCAACCATTCAACAACAACTGGTTCAAATATGTTCTCTCAATGTTTCAAGCTTTATTACAAATGTCACAAAAAGATGTTAATATTTCACTTCTGTTCTTGGATTTTCGTCACAATAAAATACACTGAACATAATCTTCATAAGTTATTTACAAAAGTTTAAGCTATTGCCATTATAAATTACAATAACTTTTATTTAAGTATTAATTAATAAAAAAATTAAAAGCCATTGTTATTTGTAATATCAATACATATAAGTCACGTAAATACAACACATATTGCATTACAAATGCTATAGGTGTCACATTTGCAAAAATTATAACTATTGGCATTGTAAATGACAAAGCTATTAATTTCGCTACTTTTAAAACCAACACATGAATAAAACATGTGCCATTTTCAATACCAATAGCTCAAACTTTCCTAATGCGAGACCTATTGCATTGCAAATGCTTGTCTCTCTCTTGCTGTCGGTCAAAGTCTGAAGAAATGATTGATGAATGGCCCCACCTTCAACATCCTGCTTAAATTAAGCACTGTTCATATGTGTTACTGAGTACTTATCCGCCAAACTCTAAACCAAGCCCTGTGTTTAGTACACACAAGTTTTACATGTTAATTCATCTATACTACTATTATGAAGAGAGAAGTGTACTTTGAGCCAGGTAAACTCGAAAACTACACCACCAATACAAACACCCAATACATCTTTGAAAACGTCAGGGCAAGCAGATGGACATAGGCTATATTAAAAAAGCAAATATACGTTATTTAAAATAAAAAAAGTAGTCCCTTGGAAGAAGCGCCAGCTGCGACGTACGTGCTGACATTAGGAGCGCAGGGAGGAGCGGCATACAGGAGCAAGAGGAAGAGCGGGGGACGTGAGCGCGGGGAGGAGCGGTGGACAGGCGGGGAGGAGCGGTGAGGAGTGGCGGACAAGCGGGGAGGAGCGGTGACGACCGGCGAGGAGCAGAAGAGCGGTGAACTCAGGAGCAGGTAAGAAAGACTCCCACTGCTCATGCCTCTTTGCTGGTACCGCAGCAGTGAAAGTCTTGCATGCTATGTTGGGTACATCCGGCTACCGAGTGATGCAATTCAGTGGCCTGACTTCCACCCACATCCTGAGGATACGCTACACTTTCTGTTGCCAAAGCAGCTCAGGAGCCATGTCAAAACTGCCGACAGAGCGCCAGGAGGGAGCGAGCACCCGCGGGTGCGCAACGGGAGACACAATAACAACGTCGGGCGGGCAGGGGTCCTGAAGCACCCTTAACGTCGGGGCGGGCTGGTCAGGGCGGGCAGGGGGCCTGAAGCAGCCTTAACGTCGGGGCGGGCGGAGGCACTGAAGCAGCCTTAACATCAGGGCGGGTGGGGGCCCAGAAGCAGCCTTTTGCTCCCAGACAACGTCGGGACGGGCTGCTAGTGCATGTATAAAATGTCAAAATGTTTTTCTTGACAAAAGTACACATTTACGTGCAAGAGAAGACAGGAAACTAGGTCACTGTCCCTATCTCTCTTGACTCAAGATACAGTAAAAGGGGGGAAGTCAGTACCTTAATGAGGGTAATTATATTGATTAACAACACAAAGAGGACTCTCACTTACCACAAGCCTTCAGGGAGGCACCTGCTAATTGCAGCTTGGCTTGGCTGCAGGCACACAATGCAGAGCAGTTCCTTTTTAGATGTTGTGCACTCAGTTGTTTTATGTGTCTAATGTTTTTGTCTTCTAAAATGCAATATGAATGGTAAAAAGTACTGCCTGGGATATTCAGCTCGGCTGTTTTTGCTTACTTTTCCCCATAGGACAAAAGATGAGCCTAGCCAGACATTCAGCCTGAGCCAGGTTCGGAACTTGCTTGGCTTCCCTAAACCTAATGGTCAGCCACCCCTGTGTGTTTATTGACTTAATCTTCACTTTAAACGGATAATTATAATCAGATTTATTTACTAACATTGGTAAAAATTGTCTCTGTAGGGTGGAGAGGGCCATATTTCCCTGTCCTAGAGGACACACACATTAGAAACGCTAATTCCACTGTTGCCTGTCTACACATATTGATGTAAGTAGATAGTGAATGATGCAGGAGCCTCCTCACGGTAAGTAGTAGGTTTATTGGCAGAGCATGGGTTAAGCGTACACCTCACCAGTTGACCAGACCACCAAATGACAAGTCTGGAATCCAGCTTAGCTAAGTTAAATGCACAAAGAACATCACAGGTATTCAGGAAAGATGGGGAGGAAAGGACACAAAGGAAGGGCTATTAATAGGGAACCATATTGAGACAGATACACATTTACAACACATCTTCTCCCTTTGGAATGGAAACAAACACAAAAATGAATAAACTAATGTGAAGCATTAACAGAAATATTCATTCAAATAAACAAAAGGTCTGCAAAGCCTTGAACTTCTGGCTTCCATGGATACTGAGCCATCTTGAGAAGCATTACCATGAGCAGACAAATCATTACTGTGAGCAGACTGAACCTGAACACCCGTGAGATCTAAAGCATCACCACCACCTTCACCCCTGCGAGAAACTAAAGCTGAAGATGGAGTGATTTTTACCAAGGTAGATAACATGTACCCACTGTTGGATAGGGAACTTTGATCAACCTGAGGTGTGGCACTGGAGGATACAGAATTCTGATACAATGCCACTCTGCGAAGGTTCCACTTCTCACCGTTATCCAGGACCACATAATGAGGAAAGACTTGTTCAACCTTCTAGGGACCCCTGAATTTGGAAAGTCCCTTTGTCACTCTCCCCGGTTTAACTTTAACAAGATCACAAAGGAAGTCGCTTAAGAGGTGGAAGCACGATTGACCTGGGAAAAAGACCCTGGATTAGTACCCTAGACAACACTGTTTTTGATCCAAGACGGTGCAAGCTTAGTGCCAGGACGTGTGCCCCGCATGAGCTCAAACGGAGACTTACCATCTTGTTTGTCAGCAGTGCCCACAACATCTCCTGGACCACCTCATTGGCAAAGCCACCAGATGCACACGCCATTTGTATTATCCCTTTGACAACTCTGTTTGCTCTCTTACACACACGCCAACATAGTTGTTAAGAGACCAGGAAATGTTATCTAGGTCTTCTCTTTGTCTGTCCCAGTATTCTACATTGTTGGCTAATTTTATCTAAGGAACAAATTGCAACATACATCCATCTCTTCTTCCCATATGGTTGGCTGCCATCAATGTGAGGCCACGCTGTAGTGGTATAGCAGTTGGGCTTTAGAAAATAAATATATATATATCCAGCACAGGCACCGTAATATGCCTGCCACTAACCCCCAACAGAACACGTTATACAGAACCTCCAAACAACACAGCTCAGATTTGTTAGATAATTTGCTATCATGAAACCCTAATATCCCTCAGCACCAAGTAACTCCTAACTCACACCTCTAGCCCTAGGTAAACGGCTTGTCTGCTGATCCAGAAGTTCATTAAGCAATTATCAAAGCCCTCTGAACCAAACTCTAAATCACCAGATCCTATGAGTGCCGCTATGTGAAGAAAATCTAATTAAAAGTATTTGGCCTGCGAGTCCACAAGGCTTTATGTGTGACAACATATGTGTTGTAGGGATGTCAATAACATAATAACATTTACCTTCATCAAGACTGAGATATGAAATGTAATGGATCCAGTTGGATTTCTCTCACTGAGTTTGGTAATTATTGCATTGTGTCTTGGATTCCTTTTTCGTCTTAAAGCAAAATATAGGTAGGTCACTCAGAAATACTCTGAAGAGTGTATTTGTGAAAGGCAAAGCTTATTGCTGGGAACGTTTCCTTCCATTGAATTAAAAGTTGGATACATGATGTGTTTCCGCCCTTTACAACACGTCTGGGCCATGGCTAATGTAAAAGAGTGAGTTGGAAATGCTCACATGTATAACACAATGGAGCATAAAGGAAACACGCAGCACTTGTTGCAGAAACTCATATGGCTTGAGACAACAAAAATGTTGATAGGCAAAAAAATGGCACCAAGTCTTGCTGTACCTCAAGGATCTGGATTGTCCTCTCCTCCCACTCCTGGGTTGTTTGCTCACTCCTGCACTTCATGAAGGAACTATAGACCCTCCTCTTTTAACACCATCTCATCCACATGTAACCCTTTGGATGATTGACCTCAGGTGACAATCTCCATGTTCTATGTGGATCCCCACCCTCAGCCCCTGTGTTTATGCTTCTCCAAATTAATCCCACCTTTGTACATTACTCCTTTGCATTGTAGATTAGTTTGCATGACAAAATCCCCACAGCTACAAAAGCATTCAACATCCCTTGTTTCACACATGCAAAGGGCCCCTTCCTTTTCCTTCTGACATCCCTACTGCTGTGGGTTCTAATGCTAGTCCTCTGTGGTCTCTGCCTCTGTATTGTTTCAGTATCCAATGGTGGCAATAGTTCTAGTTGACTGTTTACCCTTTCCTTCGGCTTTTTTTGCTTCTGTGGATTATAAAGCTATTCTTTTGTGGCCTCTGCCTCTATATTGTTTTAACTGCCAGTGATGCAAGTTGTCTGTTTGACGGAGTAGAGACCTTTTGTTAACTGACAGCCTACTTATCCACAGACCTACTATATACAGTGTTCTAGAAAGCAATTAAGTATTTGATGTGATTACATGTTCAGCGGCTCATTCTACCTTGCAGTTTGGAATTCCATCATTGGGTCACATTAAGATTAATTCTCTCCTTGTGATAGAAATTGTATCAACAAGGTATATCTTCTTAAGGTTATTAAATCGAAATATCTTGATGCAGTGGATGCAGAGCGCTAACCCCTTATTCACAGATCTTTTCTTTTGAAGGGAAGTAAAAGACATTATCTTCCACACACCGAAAAAAACATACTCCAGCTTTTGGATTGCGTTCAATTAATGGTCCCAAGAATGCATTGGTAAAATGTTTCATATTTTTAAGAGCCAAAACATTTGTGTTTTTATATTTAATGGCTATATATTAATTGAATATAGAGTGGCAATTGGGTTTCAGCGCCTCGTGGCACTATTATTTTCTGCTTGGAAATGGGTCTTCCTAACACACTAAGAATTGAGGAAATCTCAGACTCACTAGAAAACAAACTTTGGTGAATGCATATGCAAATTGATGTGAGATTTTCATATGTAAATTGACATAGTAACAATATAATATTTGGACGACCAGATTACAAATATATTAGGGACAATTGATTTTGGATGAGCCTCTACCCTGGTCTTTTAACAAAACACCTTAAAATTGTAATCTTTAGCTAGGTTTACCTATTTAATAAAATGCTGAACTTTTCCCACATGTTATTTTTAGCTATTTAATTTAAAATTCCTAGTTTGACATACAGTAGCAATGTTATGTATGCTTAAAACCTTGAGTTAGACCTCAACATTAGGTATATACTGTACCATTATACATCATTTAGTCTAATCCTTAAATATCAATATTCGTGTTTTTGAGTACTCTCTAAATAGATCCGTTTCATACTGCCTACGATTTACAGACTAGCTTTTTTCTGAGCAAGTGTAACAATTGCGTGCAATCAGCGAGCTTTCGAATGTGTTAGGGCATTGATACAAACATTACATGTACACAACTCCACTGTTCAAACTGTATATAAAGTGTTCCTCGGTTGGACAATTTCTAAACCACTTATGCCACCCAAGCCCCCATGAAAGAAATATTGTTATCAACTCTTAATAGCAACTTAACTTTTGGATACATGAAAACTGGCTGAATTTTAGAACGTTGCCCAATTACCAATATATTGCTTAATGTGCTTCTGAAATATGTGTTATTGTGTTTATTAGCCGCACTATAACAGAACCTAGTGGCTGGAATATTGTGAGGCTTAGTGTTGCCCACCATCAGGTAAAACATAAGTGTGGTACTATAGAGATCTGTTATGAAAGCATGCCAATGTCTTAACCACAATGTCCACATCAAATTGAGTATTTTGTTTTAGTCTAACGACCCTTCTCGTAAAGTATTCATAGCTGTGATCTGTATCTGGACTAAGCTGTAGGTTCCACATTTTGTTTGAGAATAAATTCACAGGACTGCTCCAATTTCTTGTTCTGCAGTACACTTTGTTTATCATGGGCAGGGTTAAGCATTTCTAAATGGTAAATGTATCTAAACAATAGCTCGAAGGCAGAAAAGTCTGAAATGATAAACAGATCAAAGAGTTGCAATGAAATTGGTTAATGTAGGCTCTTCAGTTTCCTCCTAAGTTTGGGTGTAGATTTGCACATTTTCTGGAATTCTCAAATGTTTCTAGAAATACTACTGCAAACATGTTACAATCAATGTTTCTGAGGCAGTACTCTGGGAATCCTTTTGTGAATTCCATTTTTGCTTGAGAAAATACACATTTGCATATTTGCTCAAGCAAAAAATTCTAGAACAAGTGCATGTGCACTTGCTAACTTTTTTTTCCTTCACAAGGGAATACTGGTATTCTCTTTCAAGAAACACTCAGCTAACTCCGTTGCTAGATTTAGGGGAGGCCTGAAGGACATCTCCAGCTGGATGAACAACAATAAATTAAAGCTTAACGCAGAAAAAACTGAGGTTCTGTTTTTTGGCAAGGCACCCCACCTGTTAGCCGACCTGTGGTGGCTGTTGGAAATGGCCCTGCCCACCCCCCACTCCCCCCCGCCCCTCAACCTCGGCAAAATACCTGGGAGTAAAATGGGAATCTGACCTGACGTTCCCAACACAAATACATCACATGGCAGCTTCTTGCTTCGGTATATTGAGGAGCATGAGAACATTTCTACACCTGTTGCCGATGAGCTGCCGCAGATCCGTTGTTCATGCATTAGTGACATCGAGGCTGGACTATGCAAATAGTCTTTACCTGGGACTGCCTGCACATCTGATCAAGAGATTGCAGATGGTGCAAAACGCGGCTGCGAGATTGATCAGAAGAGTGCCTTTTAGACATCATATCTCTCCTCACATTAAACAGCTCACTGGCTACCTGTAGCCAAACAAATCAAAATCAAATCGCTGACGGTAGCTTTCAGGGCTCTGAGAGGCAACTTTCCCAGCTACATTAGGAAACGTATCTGTCGCTATTTTCAAAATCGCTCGCTAAGATCGAACTACCAGAAGTTGCTCTACGTACCACAATACGTGAAGGCATGCATTGGGGGTAAATCCTTCTCGGTGGTTATGTGTAGACTATGGATTTCTCTTCAAGTTAAGCTTCGTCTAATTCAATCGGAATCCGAGTTCAGGAAAGTGCTGAAAACTTGGCTATTTGACCTGAGCTGGACTCTCGAGTTTTATTCCTTCCTGCTTGTCTGCGATAGCGCCCGGACACCTCTGTTAGAGGTAGCTGTTGTGCGTTATACATGTACTTTATTATTATTATTATTATAAAATGGAGAAACCATTTTCCCCACACTATCACCAATTTTTGGCTAATTTGAAGTTCTGGTGGTTAATGGTTATAATCCACCTCTGTTTAGGAATGGGAATTCTTTGTAGTGTGCCCCAGTATTTTCTTAGGCTGCTCTGTAATACAGTTTTGTAAAAGCCACATTTCCTTCTGTGAAAAATAATCATTGTTCCCTGATTGTTTTAATGGCCAACAAAGCTAGACACTGTCAGAAAATTTTTGGCCTTCGTAATGTATATTTCTAGGACAGAAATTGTACAGTACTGTTAAAAATGTGTCTGAGCTGGGTGACATTCGTTACATATTATTGAATTCATTTTATAAATGGAATCGTCGAGGCCAATCAGTGCGAGTGTCTTCTTACAAAATTAATGTGATTTGCAGTATCATAATGTAAATCACATGCTATTTTCTAAAATATAAATTTTTCTAATGGACATTAAATACTGTGTGTTATTTGCTTTCAGGCAGTTTAAAAAATCAGATGTTATGTTCTTCGTTGGACAAATCCTCAACTTGCTAAAACGATATAACTATTCTAGATATTTTATGGTGATACTTTGGAGAGGTTTAATTTACAAAATAGGCCTCAGTAAATCCTTTTAAACTAGTTAGGCAAACTAGGAGCCTTTCGTGGTTAGTTGGAGGAGGCCTGGCATTTTGACTTCACACTCAAAATGGGAACCATTATATCTGCTCTGGTTCACCACACCATGCTTCACCATGGGGTATTTTTATTAAAGTACTGGGAACATTGGAAAATTGAGACAGGGGAACTATTGCGTAACATGTGAGCTCTGCTCCATCTTCAAATTACAGGAAAACACTTGCAACATTTCAATACGTTTGTGGCAAGTGCCACTATCTTTTGTTAACTTTACAGTAAATGTTGACGTACCAGACCAGCCAACTCACAAGGTGCACAGTAAGGGGATTCTTCACTCAGGCCCCAGGAAATTTAATGTGAATTGAAGCCCCATATACTGAGTAGGTTTGGTTTCCAGCTCAGGTGTGGGCGCTCTGCATGGCTGTAATCCTTTGAGGGTTTTGCAAGTTCTCCAGAACATGGAAGGCAGCCCCAGATTATTGTTTGCGCTGAATGGGAGGGTAGGTGTGTCTTTTCAGCTGCTTCAGCAGAGTCAGCCTCAAAAGCCCCACCTTCACCAAGGCTCCACCATTTCCAAGGCTCCTTCTACTCCAGCATAGGGCCACATAGCGGAAATAATATCCAGATTGGCAAGTCTCAGGTACCTTCATTTATGGACAGCATATCATCGGGGCCTTTAGGCTTAGAAAATGTGCCAATTCAAGATCACTGGGCCCTGCTGAATTCTTGCTTGAATAACTACATTTGTAAATACTTTCTCATCCTCTTTAATCCAATGCTCTCACTTCCACACATGGGTTGGTTACAGTTTCTGCCCCTTTTCTTTGAAACATAAAAAGTGGAAAGTGGTAAAGTACACCATGGCCATTTTATGCCCTCTTTTCCCTACTGCATAAATAGATATTGCTTGACCATATTAAATGCATTGAAGATGAGAGAATAAAAAGTAGTTCATGAAATATTTGTGCTGCAGCATGAAAGTAGTACTTTTTGACTACTTATAATGTTTTGCTACCTTAGCCGTTTTATATTGAAATTGTGTTTGCAGAATGCACTCTCTGTCTCTTGAAACTGAGATGGGGTGCGAAGATGGGGGTAAAGAAAGTGGAACAAAATCCCTTGGGTTATTCATGCATTTCTCCTTCACTATTTTCTTGTATTGGACTTAAACGTTCATCTGACTTCCCACAGTTGTACAGAATGAGTTTGGGAGAAGGGGAGCATTTAGAGTTTGCGGAACAGGAATATTGCTGTAAATCAGTGCTTCATCCATCATGCCAAAATGAGGATTCCCTCACCTCATTTAGAAGTTGCAGAACCATTTGTTCAACCCTCGGAAATTTTTACTCCGCAGCCCATCTGCTACAGAACTACCAGGATCTTGGCATCAGAAGGCCTTATTAAGGAAAGGCCATCTAATGCATGTTTTCCTGTCCGGGACTGCCATGCATTGCTTGGCGGTCCCAAGAAATCTTGAATGAAGATTAGGGGTCCCCCTGGGGCCCACATTTCTGGGCCTCCACTGATCCCACCAATATCAAAACCAGATTATGAGAAAATGTAGACATAAACAACATTTTTCTTATAATTTAAAGCAATTACAAAGACCGTATCATAATAACAATAAATAGAAGGTACAACAAATACAATTATTCTAATTATGTTCTATCAAATATGTCTTCAAATCATTTAATTGTGATATTTTGTATTTTTTAAGAAAAAGTTCACGGGTAACAGCCAACACGTGTTTTGCCCCGTTTTATTCCCAGGCCAGGGGCTTCCACAGGGCTTAAAGATCAATGGGGAGTATTTGTTGTTTAGGTCAAATAGGATAGAGAATGAGTCGGTGTGTAATTTCGGTCTCATGAAATTACATGGCTGTAAATTCAATTAGGAAAAGGACAGGTGGGTGTACTTTTAGAGCAAGGGATTTGACTAATTACAATCCTGGTCAAAAGGGTATAAGTGCAGAGGATATGATTCTTGGTAAGGTAGCATGAGATGTTGTAGAATATACCACAAGATTATATGAAGATGTGGGTAGCCGGGTGAGGTGGTTGACTATTTTGGACGACCAGCCAGTCCCTAGACTTTTCAGACAGCAGTGAGTTGTTCTACTGTCTGACCGTCCAACCTGGTGGAGTTGGAGATTTACATTCATAGGTTTGTAAAAAGCATTTTGAAGTACTTTAGTAGTACTGTGATAGTAGTACTAAACGTACTACAAAATGCAGTTTATAAATGGGCTTCTATTTGTTTAACACGAACTATTCTATTTTGAGAATTAGAAATGACGGTATTGAAAACTAGTGCTATGCTGCTTTTGTGCAAGATAAAAATCATTTGTTGGTGAATAGCGTTTTGAAATGGCCCTGGTGAAAATGTATGGTTTTGTTTTTAAAGAAAAGTTTGTATTCTCTATAGTATTTGTAGCTTTGTAGTAACAATGAGTGTTACAGTGTTGAAATAGTCGAATAATAATGCGACAGAATGTACTGCAAATTTCCCTATGATTTGAATTTCTTCATATATAGTCAACCCTGCCACGTTATTCGGTCCTCCTGTATGCATAATTCCAGGTGGCTCTAACGCTGAATAAATGAGCAACAATGAACTAAGTTTATTTATCTACAGAGGCTGTGTCCTTTGGTTTAAAGCGCTTTATGGCTTGTTACTATTCTACGCGCAGGTCTTTAGTCCCAAAACC
The DNA here is from genome assembly GCF_964263255.1 of Lissotriton vulgaris. Lineage (NCBI taxonomy): Eukaryota > Metazoa > Chordata > Amphibia > Caudata > Salamandridae > Lissotriton > Lissotriton vulgaris. The sequence continues at coordinate 240,479,697 of NC_141697.1, forward strand.
ATGTAATAAATAAATATAATCATAAATATACGCATGTAGACTTGTGTGTACAAATGTTTATGAATCAGGGCCCATAGTGGTGCAGGGTCTCAGTTCCACCGCAAGGCCTTGTAAGATACCGGCTCACCGTTCCTATCACTTCAAACTAGAGTACCAAGTTAAGCTCCACTTAGCAACACACTATCTATACCTTTTTAAAACGGTAACTTTTTAACTAAACTTTTCAATCAAAAAGTCAGGATTTGTAGAGTGCTGCTGCATCACCTGTGAGGGTTTGAGGCGCTGGGAGAACATACTGCCTGCTCTTCTATTGGTTGAACATCCATGTCTTGAGGTCCTTCCTGAACTGCTGGAGCGACGGTGAGGCTCTGAGGTGCAGGGAGAGCTACTTCCAGATCTTAGCCGCCAGGTGCGAGAAGGAGCTACCTCCACTGTTTGTCCGGTGGATGCATCACGTGGCTGGTAGGGAGAAGGATTCAGAGTTGAGTTTCCTCGTATGTTGCTGGAAATTATTTTGATGGCTGTGGTACGCCAGTCTTTCGTTGTGTAGTGTCTTGTCATCGTGGGTGAGCACTTGAACAGGTAGCCAGGTAGACAGGTAGCCAGTGGAGTTTCCTGAGATGAGGGGGTGATGTGAGTCCATCTGGGGAGCTCAAGGATGAGTCTGGCTGCTGTGTACTGGATAGTTTGGAGTTTCTTCATGAGTTGGGTGGTCATTCTCATGTAGAAGGAGTTGCCGTAGTCTAGTCTGCTGGTGACTAGAGCTTTGGTGACTGTTCACCTAGTGTTGGGTAGGAGCCATCTGAAGGCCTCCCTGAGCATTCGGAGGGGGAGCAAGCAAGCGGAGGAAACCGCACTGACCTGCTTCTTCGCGTATAGCTGGTTGTCTAGGACATTGCCGAGGTTACGGACTTGTTTTGTGGGTTTGGGGGTTGGGCTCAGCTCAGGTGGCCACTATTCGTTGTTCCAAAGGGTATCCTTGCCTCTGCTGAAGATGAGTACTTCTGTCTTGTCGGTGTCGAGTTTGAGACGGTTGTTGTTCATCTAGGCAGCCACATCTTTCATGCATCTTTGGAACTTGTCCTTGGTGGTCGTTAGTCAAGGAGAGCTTGAGTTGGATGTCAGCGGCGTAGGAGATGATGTTGAGTCTGCGGCTCTTGATGGCCAGGGGTTTCATTTATACGTTGACGAGAGTTGGGATAAGCCTTGAGATACACCGCAGGTGATGTTCTTAGGGATCAAGGAGCAGCGAAGGAGGATGATCTGCTGCGTTCTTCCTGTGCGGTAGAATGCGATCCACTTGAGGGCTGCTCTGTGGATTCCGATCTGGTGGAGTCTGTTTATCAGTGTGTTGTGTGATACGGTGTCTAGGGTGTTGAGAAGAGGATGAGAGTTGCTGTTTCCCTGTGGTCTATCAGTACTCTGATGTCATCCATGGCTGCGACTAGGGCTGCCTCTGTGCTGTCGTCAGCTCTGAAGCTGGATTGGGAGGGGTACAGAAGGTTGTGGTTCTCCATATGTTTAGTGAGCTTTTCACCACCTTTTTATGGATCCTTACCCAGTGGATGCATTCAAATGGCAGTTTTCAACATCAAGAGTGTCCTGATAATCAGTTTCCCCCTCAACATTTCAGTTTTAATACTTTTGTTAAGTACTAGCCTTAATTGAAGTTTGTGAGTTTGTATGTGTGGGCTTTCTGTGGGAGATAAGTTTGCAGAGGATGCATCGCTTTTTACAAAACAAATAACGTATGGAAAGTATTGAAACCGATGAAGTAGAGATGTTTTTCTAAAAGAAAATTACTTTAAAGCAATATGCAAGGAGGTTAGCTCAAGGTGAGTAATCACCAGAGAATAAATACCAAACACAATTACGCAATGCATTGTTCAGGGGAGTCAAGATGTTTGTGTAATGCCATGTGTAACTTTTATTGAAAAGCCCCCTACCCCTTACTTATGAGACAGTCTTTTCACAGTGTGTCGTCTCTACTCATTATAACATTAATGACAATTGAAATTTTTTTTTTTACCAATGATTAAAACCCGTCAATGGCAGTCACTAAGTAGAGTTATGTCACGCCCAGTACAGTACGCATTTGTTCAGTTAGAATTCTTTCTACTTTAGTTTAGAGGTGCATATAAGTGCTTTTAGTAATTTTCATTTGTAACGTACATATTTGTCTGTAAATGAAGAGATACCCCTTTTTGGTACGTTCAGTTCCTACATTTACCTAGATTTGTTCGTTTTAATTGTTGCCGAGGAAGTTGTTGGAGTATATGTAATTTAATCGGAAAATATGTCCTTTTTTTCCTGAGTATTAATTTGGCAGCGTGCATGTACATTCATTTGGGACCAACCCCTTCTTTTCCAGATATTATCTGAAATAAGTTTAGTAGCAGCTTGTAAACGTATTATGCATGGTGCTATGTTCACACGGTATAAAAATGTGCAGCACTGCCCACGTTTTATTTTCTGAATACTACATATACATGAATTAAATCGTTCTGTGCATGCAAGAACTGTAGATAAATCCAGTCCTCCTTGAAAAGAACTGCTTCATTTTGTCTGTTGTTTTAATGGACTATGGCCCACGTGGGATGTAGTAAATGCCGAAATTGGTGAATTTTGATGCAAAACATGGTAGCGATTTCACTACAGCGTATTCCAGTGAGGAACTTAGGTTAAAGGTTCTTTACATGAACTGATGACATGCTTTATGCTATAAAACCCTTGAATAATGTCACAACACTTCGTCTATGGAAGTGTATGTAATTTCTAAGAGGAAATACAATATTTGGTGGACTATAAACAAATTCCACAAAAGTTGGAGTCAAAACAAGATTTTTCAGTTTTACATGGAAAGTGTGTGATTACCTTAGCTGTAATTCTCTAATTGCACAACTTCAGGCAGCTAACAAATTAAATAATTACTAAACCAAAGAGAATCACTGAAAAACCAAGCATGAGGACATTATTGTTCTCTTCTAAGATTGCATACTATCCTTTATTACACGAACAATGTACAATTTACCTGGAAAAACTTCAGTTGATATGTAGTCCTGTTTATAGCCCAAAACTTTAAAACCACTGTAATTCTCCACTCATGATTATATACACGACATAATTCCCCTTCAACATTCAATGTCATGCTTGTAACTTAATCCTTAAGACACCTTGAATAATAAGCAACACTGCAAAGTAGAACAGCCTCTTCACGATCCAAGGTGAATTAAGGCTTTTGTTTAGTACTAGATTCACATAATCTGATATGTTTTGAACGTTTGTGACTTTACCTTTTAGTGTAATGTGTAACCCTAATTACTACTGAAAACGTCATTCATCCATACATGCCTGTTCATATTGCAGTACTGTATAAAGTAAAGTTGTTTTATACAATACATGTCTGTTCATTTGGGTATTTTCTCTTTATCAAGCTTGTTCTACTTTGCAGGAACACCTTTATTGTTTGCACCTACATATATATGCACGTTGTTAACTTGCTTAATTCGAGCTGGACTGTTATGTAGTCTCCTTGCACTTTTCTCCTGAAAACGTGCATACATTTAGTTATCATTTTTTATTTTTTATATTTATGTTGCATATTATATTATTTATATCTATTTTGTAAAGTGTCACTGAAGTAGATGCTCTGTTAGCGGCAACTATCATGTATTGGCTATTGTTACGTCCACCATATTAGTTGAGCCCACTTTCTTTTTTTAAACATACATGCAAAGTGGGTGGTCAGCATAGGAAGATCAGATTAATTTATCTCTGAAACCATCAACTCACCCTGCCCAACCTTTATCTTGGCAAACAACACAAAAAAAGAGACCCTGCTTTTACCACCAAATACTTCTTCATGATGCAGGCAACAATACAGCGGAGACTGTGCGCTCTCCTGGGTTGTTGAAGAACGCTGGAAAAACCATCAAGCATAAAACCCCTGTCGCAAATCCTGGGTCAGTCTTAGTTGACGAGTATCATAGCATTCGATGCGGCTAAAAATTGACATATGAAACGATATATCAAAGCTGACCTCTTCTGTACTTGTGACCCACAAACCTGGACAGATACTTTTTGCGATTTTTTTTTTTTTTTTTTACTGTGAAAAAAAACGATAGGATTCCTTTCAGACAGAAATGTTACAACTAAGGGTATTGGTGACCAAGCTTGTGGCCTTCATATCAGCCTTTTTAAAAGTGGTAAGTGTAGGCTGCAGTCCACAGATATAAATCCTCACATTTTCAATGTCATCTTCCACCAACTAAAATACCTTCAATCTAGTGCCACCAACTCCTTTATCGACCCTCCTTTTATACTCTCCCCTTCTTTCAACATGACAACCAATCAGTGAACAACGAACAGATAACTAGTAAGTGTTCAATGTAAACTATGATGTTAATTATCTTCAGGCCTGTACCTCTACAGGTGATAAAACAACTGAATCGGCCTCCATCACTCACATATACACCCCAAAATTATCATTCACCTACTTTCATTCCTCTAAGCCTCTTGGCACTCATATAACTGCTCCAGCAAGACCCCAAATTGACCTTGTTGATGAACTAACCATCTCCTTTCTACACCACTTACTAATGCCCCCTCACTCCTTCACTTCACCAGCATTGCCAAGGTTTTTCCTACCTTTCCACACCTGCAGATACTTGAAAACATTAGCTTGATGTGCCGCACCAAAACCCCAATGAAATCTATAAAACTATATAGTTAATTTGAAGAACACCGTTTTTGGCATGAAGAACATATATCGCCATGCCCCAATTGTATACAATAATACTGGACACCTTCTACTCTCAACTAGGGGTACCTCGTCTTATAATGAGCTTCCCCTAGAAAATACTGTTATTACAACAAATACCACAGATTACACTTACAAATTAGTCATGCTGGTCTTCCAATTTTATCACCTGCTTGCATCGCTCATTACCTCAAAATACATACCCATGGCTGTCCCGATTGTAAATTCTCACACTAGAAACTTTAGCACCAAAGTTCTCTCCATTCCCCATCACCAGAACTAGTATTCGAATCACAGATCAATATGCACAAATAACTTTATAAGCATTCACTTCCCGATCTATATCTATACTAATATAATAAAGAGAGAGCCCAAACCTTTGAGGCGGGTAATCTCAGGAACTACAGCACCAATCACAACACCCAATACAGCATTGGAAAGGACAGTTGCAGCAGATGGACATAGGCTATACAGCTGCCCACCATATACATTAGAAACGTAAAAGAACCTTACCGGCAAAGTAGTCCCTTGTGGGCGTGGGCGTGGGCGGGGCGCTGCATGACGGCAAAAAAAAAGTGTTCCTTAAACGTGTGCGTTGTGCTGGGGGCGTGTGCTGGGGGCGTGAACAAGGCCAATGGGCGCTGCACCAAGGGGTGTGGCCAATGGGCGCGACAAACTGCAACAATCGCGCGGCTCATCCCAAAAACAAAAACCGTGCCTTGAGGGCGTGTGGAAAACAAACGTGTGCGTTGGGACGGGGGCGTGGCCAAGGCCAATGGGTGCGGCAATTGCGCTGGAGCAAGGGGTGTGGCCAATGGGCTCAGCAATAGCCGGGGCTTAGGCGGGGGCAGACGCGACTGATCGTGCCTGCGGGGACAATAACTGCACAGTATCCTGCGCGCTGTCAGCCAGTCAACTCTCTGCATAAAGGACCGTGTCTGCAGGGACACTAACTGCAGCGTCTCCTGCGGGCTATCACACACTCAACCCTCTGCATAAACTAATTGACACCAGGCGCACAACATCAACCAGGGCTGGAGCAGGGCTCAGGCGGCGGATGACGCGACTAAGCGCGCCTGCTGGGACACTAACCTTTGAACGGACTGCACTTTCCCACACGCGCAGCGTCTTCAGCGCACACTGTCACCCACTAAACTCTCTGCATCAACGACTTTACACCACCAGCACAACATCAAACAAAACTGGAGCCGGGCCTCAAGCGGGGGATGACGCAATTCAACGTGCCTGCAGGGACATGAAATTCACAACTTAATGCACTTTCACACACGCTTTCCTACGGAAGTGGAGTACATACACACTAGAGACATCTGCTAATACTTCTAACACATGCCTAACTATTGTGACACTTCATGCTAAAAATGTTGTCTACCGCGATATTTTAAAATAAATTTCCCTTGCCTATTACACACAATGCACACATTCTATTTCATACCCGGACAACGTCTGGACGGGCTGCTAGTATCTAATAAGACACATGACACACTTCCTATCAGAGGTGTCAACACAAAACTGAAAGTCTGCAATACCCAACTTGGCCGCCATCTCCCCCTTGATTTTGGACAACATCTTCAACCTGCTTCCACTCACTGAAACATGTTCCACACACTCATCCACATCTCTCCTTGACTCCCTTCCAGCTACTAGAAAATCCACCTAGACAATTAAACTGATAAAACAGGTGGTGAGGTAGCCATTCTTTATAAAGAATCATCTACTGCACACTAATAGATACCTTCTCAACTAAGACCTTCAAGTGTCTTATATCAATTCGACTGTATGGTCAGCTCTCTCCCAATGGTTCCCTCCAACTTTTCACCCCCAACTAATTAAATACAATGTGAAAAAGTCCACAGTATTAACAATATTTCATTAGCCAAAAGTAAGTACAAATAATAACAAAAGCAGCTCACTGATTCATCAATGAGATTAACAGTCAGAGAAATGTTCTAAATACTCTGGAGTGGGGATAGAGAAGAACCTCTCTACCTCCAAACTCACACCTCCATGTTAGAAAATAAAAATTGTACAACAGCTCCTTTTCAATCATTTTTCAACCTCAAACCTCAAGATGCTAAAAATCATTCCAGAGAGTATTCCACAATAATACATGAACATGAAGCCGTGACTCCCCCCCCCCCCCCCCCCCCCCCCCCCCCCCCCCCCCCCCCCCCCCCCCACTAAAAGTTCCTAATTGCAATGATCTGGCCAAATAAATTCAGAAGATCAAAAAAATCATTGACTGCCTCACACTCCAGTCAAAGCTTGAACAATCCCTTCCCCAGAAAAACACCAGCAGTAGCATGGTCATCTTTTACTCCCTGCATTTGACTTACATAAAAGCAAATGGAAGCACTAAGCCTTTGCCCAACTCCTTAACCCACTGCTACATAACCTAGCAGAAAATAAATGCTGCTGCCCTCCTACCTCTATGGATAGGAATCATAAATACATACTTGCACAAGGCACTTCTCCAGATGTTCTAAAAGTGGGAGTGTCTGCGCTCTATTAAAAACTAATGCTAAACCGGATAAACTTGAAAACAGACCCATTACTGGGCTAGTCTTCATGTGTGGGCACTCAATTGGAAACATTTATTTGGAAACCCAGGTACTAGGCTGATATAATTCTGCTCATTGCTCACAAACATTCATGATTAAGATGGCAGTGACTTGTTACGAATCTTTGATAAAGGCAAACACTGCATATACTCCCTGGCCGGTCATCAGTTTCTGATACTATCATCTACATTTTCCTACACACTTTATGCTGTAGGGTCGGCATTCAAGGCACAGACATGCTTGTCTAACAGAACACACTGTATTAAAACAGGTGATTCGCTTATCACTCTCTGAACCATTCCATTTGTAATACCACCACAGGGATCTATCTTTGCCCCCTATTCTTAAACTTGTATGTGGAAACTCTCCGTAAATTATTCTCCAATGGATGTGATGACTAGAGGTGGGTGAGCCACTGAATGCTTGAGCTAAGCTTAAGTCTGAAGCCTGGATCCAGGTCCTGTTGAAACCTCGATCCCATAACAATTCGAGCCTGTTAGAGGCTTCTGCCTGCACCTACACTCTTCAACAAAGAGGTAGATACAAAGCATTAACATTTGTGGTAAAAAGGATAGACAAATACATGCACATTTAGTGGCTGATTTGTACAACGTGAAACCTGAAAATGTGCATTAATTGTGGCTTCTCTGTTTAACCAAAAATGTGATGTTAGGCAAATATTTTATTTTATCAGTCCTTCATTTTCTTCACTATATCATATGATAGCACCTTTAAATATTTGATTTCTGAATAACAAATGTGCAAAAACATATTGAGTTTGATTTAATAGTCTTTTATCTATAAGAATCGGGGCTACATACAGGGTTCAGATAACTGTCTTGCTTCTTAGTTCACTAGTGGCGCTGTTGCTAAAGTGGAGGGTAGGAATGGCTCCGAGTTCATGTTTAAAAACTATCAATGTCACAGGCTACATGTGTTAAAGAAATGCATTTTTTTAATTTTGAAGAAACTTTATTAATGATGTTTGCAGTATAATTTAGATAGCAAACATTTTCTGGGCTCGGCTCGTGCACGATTTCTAAGAGCCAAGCCAGCCCCATGGCTCATCTCTGGCTCAGCTTGCCTCGTTAATTTGTTGGCATTCCCACCTCAAGTGTTGACTGCCCTAGATGTGTGGATGATATACTGCGGTACCTCAAGACTGAAAGCACAGATTACATTGACACTCTAGCTTTTTGTCTGGCTGACCAACTCATGGTTGTCCCTGATGAAACTTACACTTAGCCTTCAAAATGCACTTGAAATAAGGCAGACAAGATATCTGTCATGTTTGTGACATAGTAGCTATCTGCCAAACTCTAAACCAGCCCCCGGAATGTCTCCTCTTATCATCTAATAGTTTAAGGTCCTTCCTTCTGACTGGATCGCTAAATTACAGGTCCAAGACATCTTCCCTAAGATTGTGAAATATTTTAAATACCTAGATGTCACCATGGATATCTCCCTCAATCTTGACTTCCAAATCAAGGAAATCCCAGCAGACTGTCCATTCTGCAGACAGGCTGATCATCCCTACGAGAAAATTGCTCCCTGAAATGGTTAACACTTGAATCTTGCACCGCCCGTAAAAGAGCACGTATCACGTACAAAACTATACATCTAAATTCTTCATTCGAGCAGCTGATGGTTATTACAAATGTACATATTGCACGTCGCTTGCAATTGTACTGCTGCTCTCGAAGTATGTTCTGTCTCTTCTGACTACATATTTATGTATTTTTTTTTAATTTCCTGGGGTTATACTGATGCAAGCCACAAAGGTGCATAGGTCTCATTTTCCTCACTATTGTAAATATTGTCATTTCTCATCCCCCTTCCGATAATGCGCAAGGTTATGTCCTATCACCCTTTGTAGTAAAACACTCTATCAGTCTGGAGTCTGGCAGTTTACAAATAAAAGGCGCAGATGTGTAAATGTGCAGATGTTTGCTCTATGGTGTCTATTGCCATTGATGGCTGAGGAGGGGCATGACTCGAGAGAAGCCCCTCTTCACACTCTATGATGGTAATAAACACAATATTACACTGCATATTTGAAAATATACTCCCTGTATGAGTCTCGTATCTGCTCAGAAAATGAGCATGTGTTTTACAGAAAAATCTCATTAACTGTCACTTCCACCATGCCCTCCCTCCCTGCCCGCGTTTGCTCCTGTGCTACCCGTGCTGAATTCATCTGATATTCAGCTTAACCTCCGTTTATCCGCTTCACACAGAATGAGTGTTTCCCAGATCCCAGTGGGGCAGCCCCCTGCCCTCTGCGCTGCGGGGAGGAGCCCGCGTCTAAGGCCTCGGTGCATGTTGTGGTAGCCTGCTTGACCCCCAGCTTCCTTGGATGACCTGTCTGTCACTCACTCTCTGGCACAATGCGGTCTGATCCGGCGCGCGAAGGCAACAGGAGGGCTGGCCTGGGAACAGCCGCCCCTGCACTGCGCGTGCGGTGGAACTTGCGCCGCGAGCCCTGCGGTGAGCTGGAAGTCACGTGCTGGACTCGCGGCAAGGGAGCCCCCTCACTCACTCTCCAGGCCAGCGAGTTGAGTACCATTGGATGAAGTACCCCTTACAATGCACGTGTTATTAAAACCGCTTGGGTGGCAGAAGAGGCTTATAAAAATAAAATAGTTATTTTTAGTGCAGCTGGGCTGTAGATTTGAATAAAGTATATATTCCCATCTGAAAAGGGGATGGCGTTACGACCATAGCTGCAGACTTTGGAACTGGCCGGGGAACCAGGTTCGAGTCTCGGCCTTAGCTCAACATCCTGTGCAAACCACTCAGTCCCCCGTGACTAAAAAATGAAGATGCCCATATATAATGTAACGTGCGCTCTTGTAAAATGCGCCTATATCTTCTGTTATAGGTGCATCCGTCCTTTGCGAGGCAGGGCCGGGCAGTAATCCGCTTGATTTCCAGTACACCCTCCCGCCGACCCTGACAGAAAAGCATTCCTATTTCGGACATGAAGCACCACAACTGCAACTGTTTGCAGCCCAGTGACTGGCATTGTTGGCGTTCGAGGTCAGTCTCTATCTAGTAACCAGCGTCTGTCAGGGACTTCTTTCATCTCTGTTCACTTCAGCTGGAAAGGGGACGTCGGGAAGACCCGCTTGTGAAATGTTAGTTTTGCTGTGTAGACGAGAAACGCCCCTTCCTTGAGCAGGCCTGAACCCCCGCTTTACCAGGCGCTGATGGCAGCAGGAAAACTCCTTAGATGTCTGTAAATGCTGTTTCGACAAATCAATATGCAGAGCATTTTTCAGCGCAGTCCCCGCTCCTTCTGAAGCTGCAGTATTTACAGCGGTAGGCGCTTTGTGGAAAAAGCTTTTGTAGGTAAATGTTGGAGTTATGCTGCCCCTTTGAAAGACAAATGGAAATGTATTAAAATACTGCGAAGGTAAAACTGCTGCTATTGCAGACACACACAAACATCACTAACACACTGTTACTGCCTCTCGAAAATTGCTGTTACTAGTGTTCCATTTACACGCATTTGGAGGTAGCAGCAGGGCTCGAGTCAGGGTACCACGCGGGTGGACGGCGTCCCCCCACTTATTTTACCGGGAGCTCGATAACTGCAGCAAATAGAGCCACACATTCACTCTTTGGCCTCTCTGGGGTGAGATCGGAGCCCATTCAGAACGCTGCTCACGAGCTGACTTCTCTGATGCAATTGCATCTAAGGGGTGAGTGAGGAGAGGCAATTAGTATGATGGTGCAAGCCACCTTTCGTGACGTCACTTCCTGTCGTGAAGTCAGCGTCCCCCCACTTATTTTTTTAGGACTTGTGCCCTGGGTAGCAGCAATCGCCAACAAATAGGTTGCTGCTTGCAGCCAGTTTGGCTTCACCTTGGTATTAACCTTTCGGATTGATGATCAAAGTTCCCAAGCAGCAATCACTACAGTAAAACACACTAAAAAGCCCTGGTCTGATTCTGCACCCCTCCCTTGCCTAATTTCCATCATAAAGGAATGTGCACAAGTACTCTGGAAACTTTGTCAATGCTTTCCTGCCATTTGGGCTAGGGAAGGGGGCAATCCACAACCCTGTACCAGGTTCTCATACCAGCCCCCACCCCTCCACCCCACCCACAGACACACTGAATGGAGAGAGAGAGAGCGAAGTGAAGAGCTACACCCTCATCAATGCATGGCAAGTTCGAGATGTTAGTCACTCAATTGTATAAATTGGGGAAACCTGATGCATTTAGCAACATATTACTCCTCACTTACTACCATTTTTGCATCTCTTTTCTCTCTCAATACTTCTTTCTTCGGCCTGCTCGTTCCTTCTCTTGATCCCTACCGTCCTATTCTCTAACTACATCTCAATGATTACCCTCTGGTCCCTCCTTTCTTATCCCCCCATCTAGTTATTTTTGTTGTCCTTCCACCATTCTTATTATTTCAATCTTCCTTCTCTCCTTTTCTCTTTGCCAGACACCTTTTCATTGCTCGTCTCCATGTCATTCCTTATTTCCTGAGTAATCCTGTCTCTGCCTTTGCTTTCTTCATCTTTGCTCCTCCTCCTTTCTTTCTTGCCCGTTTTTAGGTCGAGTCTAAGCTGCACATGTGCTGCTCTGCGAGGCATGATGTATTGAGGTACGGACTTGAAGCTCCGCCGATATTTTTCATTGGCTTGTGTTATTGTCCACTGTAAACTGTGGCTGTTCATTGGTCAAAAGGCTTAGTAGTCCCTCCTTAGTACTGCCTGGTTTCATTGTGTGACCTCCCATGGTGACACCCCCGGTTATATGTGTTGTTGCTTAGTAGGCTTTAATTACAGCCTCCGAGCACTATTTTCTCAACTAGTGTTGTCCTACCTGCTGTTGCAGGCAGGATACGCTCTCTCCTAACACTTTTAAAAAATATTATCGTTCACATTTGCAATGCAATAGGTCTCGCATATGCAAGAGTTTAAGCCAATAGCTTTGTAAATGACACTGCCTTTTATTCATCTGTTTTAAAAGCAAAACATAAATAAAAGGCCTTGTAATTTACAATGCCAATAGCTCAAACTCTCTTAAATGCGAGACCTATTGCATTGCAAATGCTTACTCTTCCTACCTTCCCTCTCTACTTTATCCCTTCTGCTCTACCTTATACCCCCTTTCTCACTCTACCTCCTCTCTTTCTCCCTTCAACCCGTTTCCGTTCTCTCCTCTGTTGTCCCCCTCCTTTACTCAGCACACAGGTGACTGGTAATGATTTGGGTGTGAGAGGAGTGGCTAGGCAACGGTGTGTCATCACTTGACTTTTATGACAGTGTATAGAAGTTGGGGACTAATGAACACACATTGATACAGAGTTCATTTAAATTCATTCTTTGCTAATTTAGAGAGCAGAGTTCTCATGCACAATGCAGTCAACACAGGACTTCATGTTTACATGGTACTTTGTTTTAATGAAAAATTATGAAGGGCAATATCTTTACGTGCACGCCCCCCCCCCCTTTTTCCCTTACTCTTCTTTTTTGGCTTATTGCATTTCATGCTCAACATTTCATCATTTACGCATGTAAGCTCTATTCTTTTTGTATTGTACTTGTTTATTTCTTTTGTCTACAAAATACTTCAATAAAATCATTTTGAACTAAAAAAAAACTGTGATGCTGGCACTGCCTTGCTTTATTAGCACCCAAGGACTGAAAAAAACTGAAGCTAGGCTGCAGTGCCATACACCAAGTCTCGCCCTCATTGGTTCTCAATTACTGGGCACTGTGCTGATTGGCTGCCAGGCCAGTCCCGTACAGTCTGTCTCAGGTAGCTCCGTTCGGCTGCATTGAGGCTTGCATTTTCCCTGAACTAGCTGCTGGAATAATAAACTCAATTCAAGGCATTTGGTAAGAGTGACCCCGGCAGGTTAAAATCACCCTCCTGGGTTGCTTCCCACTGGGAAAACGCCCGATGCCCTGTCCGAACAGGCTGGCCATGCCCTGTGCTCTTGGCCAAAATATGCCCCATGTACTTGCAGACTATGATGCCAAGCTGCAAGGGCTAGTGCATGAAATATGTAGTTGCCCCTTACCCACCCCCAAACTAGCATACAGGCCCCCAACCCAGGTTTAAGGAACATGAAGTCATCCGTTTTTAGTTCATTTCCAATGCTGATGAGTCCATTAAATTATGTTAACGATCAAACCTGGAGAGCCAAAAAGCAAGATTTGGGTTAGAAAGATAACAGAACATGGGTGAGTCTCCCTCTCAACAATTTAAGTGCACAAGCAATCTGCAGGAGGAAATTCTTCCTCCCAGCTCTCACTTTTTAGGTCGAACCCACTCTACACGACTGCGATCCTCCGACCAAGCCCTTGCCAGTGTACCTCCCTTCAACAAAACCACCATGGGATGTAGATCCTTCTCCTACCTAGCAGCTAAAACTTGGAACTCACTTCCCACTCACCTTCGCCTTACTCAGAACCACTTAGTATTCAGAAAGCAACTTAAAACTTGGATATTCGACAGGTAATTCCCCACCCTTCCTTAAGCGCCTTGAGACCCTATGGGTATGTAGCGCGCTATATAAATCTCTTGACTTGACTTGACTTGACTCTGTTCCTCAGCATCTGGGTGTGGTCATCAGTGTAAAAGTACAATGGTTCTTAAGGATAATTTCAAGTAAGAGCATTGCATGTTTGTGGAGAGAAAAATACATGTTCTCCCATTACTGTTTTCTGTAGACAGACATAAGGGTCCAAGATTCAAATGAAATAGGCAAATGTATCACGATTAGCTGTGATATCAATGATATACAAACATATCACATACAAAACACATAACAAGAGGTGCTCTCTGGTAACAGTGAGATGTGGCGGCGCAGTGCTCGTTAGTTGTCAACGAATTTGATAGAAGTGATCAAAACAACTCAAGTGTAATCAAAATATTAATGTCCCAAACTATGTTGGAATTTATTTGGGAGTGTCCAATGCCTTATTCCACCAAGTGGACCATAAATCCGTGGAATGGTAGTCCAGAAGATAGAATCTGTCGATCTTTCCACTCCATGTGCTTAATTTGATTGGGTTTTTATCAGGACATTGTCAAAAATATACTTCCATCTAAAATTAGGCAGCGAAAAGTGAATGGTTCAAACGTTTTGCCAAAAGAGCAAAAACGAAATATGGAGCAAAGCCAAGGACTCTTGCTTACAGACTTGAAAATTATAAGAAGTCAAACTGTGATCTAGAAAAATAAGACCAAAAGGAACAGATCCTGAATAAAGCCAACAAACAACGCTGGGGCCAAGTACCTCTAAGAAAAGCAATCAAACAAATTCATTGCATTTCTATAGCGCTTACCCCGATGAATGGGTTGAAGCGCTTCACACAATGCAGTTTTTTGCTGCTTTTCCAAAACTGATGTCATTTTACTGACTTGATTAGTTTTTGGTAAGTTGCAAGCATGTCACAAAACGCTTCCTTGCTTCTTCTGACACTGTTTCTTCCCATCCCTTGCTTTATTGTGCAAACATTAGTACAGTCCTTGGCGCCTCTCAATGTTGCTCGTGAATCCACTCTATTAACATGTTTACCTGTTAGCTGGGCTGCCAGCTGTGCAACTGCGGAAACTGCCCAGCATTCACAATGCTACACTTTTTTACTAATAAAAACTAGTATTCATATTATCAACTTATGGCAAGAATTACAGTAGCATTTACTACAAAAAGGGGTGTAAATAGTATCTTAACCTTGCTGAAAGCAAATTTAAAAAAAAGCAAAGAAAACTAAAGGCGAAATTAAAAAGAAATGGTCAAGCTACAGTTTGTTCACTCATAATTTTCTAGCTTCAAAGGCCCCATGCCTTCGACTTTAAAGATGTGTAACCTGACTGAGTGTGTACCGTATACAGGTGTCTCTTTATGTCCTATGTCTTCATGTGTTCCTGTCTATGTGTGCGTGTGCCCTCACGCGTGTCTGTATTTATAGGTTCATCTGTGTAACTGGCTCGGTTTATACAGGTGTATGCACGACAGCTAGTAGGGTTACAGTTACTGTGCTAATGCATGAAAACAGAGGAATGCACAACTGCTGCTTCCTTCCGTTACCACATTAAAACCAGATCTCGTGGCTTTGCGTGTGCTTGTTTTTTTTATGTCCGTTGCTACAAGGCAGCAGCAAAAAGCATTGGCCAAGCCAGTAGGTCACAAAGGCAAGACCTATTAGCTTTGCCAATGCTTTTTAACTTACTCATCACCGGTAACAAGTGTGACAAATCCTCTGGTGGAGTGGAATCTTGAGGGCTGTGGAAGACTGCCCCCATTAATGCAGGTCCTGTTCCCCAAAGATTCCAACGGTGTGCCCTACAGTTCCACGCATCGTTCCAACCTCACACGCAACCTGCTGCCCTTTCTTAATCTGGATGGCCCCGGATTAGCACCACTGCTGCATCAGTCGCTTGCAAAAAGCAGTATGGACTGTAGGGTTCTACGGAATTTGCACGGCCTCGAAGGGATCATACAACAAAGCATATTATGCTACCCTTAATCTCAATTTCCACTCCTTTTCCCATCTTGAAAAACTGAAATGCAAGTGATCCCAAGGACTCCTAGTAGCTAAAAGCAGGCTATTAGGACTAAGCTTTGTCTCTTAGTTCTCTATGGAAAAGGTCAATTGAATGTAAGTAAATGAGTTGTGAGACTATTCTGATCTCAGCCGTGCTTGCTGCAGTGGTCTCGCTGAAACGGAAACAGTTCCCTCTGCTCGATTCCACCATTTTCCTTGGTTGCTTCCAGACTTAAAATGGGCAATTCCAATTGAGCCCCTAAAAGCTGGGTAACTACCTAATGCTGATCACGGCAAATGGCAGCTGTTTACCAATTTACAGTTCGATGGCTGACGGTAGGGACATTTCACAGTAGAAGAATAACACCTTTTATGAGGATAATCATCAACTTTACAATCTCTTAACACACCTGCGGTTCAAAAGAGACATGCAGCCCAAATCTATGCACCCAATAATTTTATCAATTGTATTGTGCAGAAGTGCCCCTTTAAGTGTTTGAGCAACTCCCCCGGGGCCAAACAGGACCTAGCAATCTGGCCCAGACTCTCTCTTTTTGTTCCTGTGGCTGCTGGGCCATTGCATGCACTCGTGGTAGAATGATAACCAAGACCTCTCTACAACAACACTGGATCCCGCAACTAAGGGAGAAATTCAGTGACTCTACAATCTGTTCAAGTCTCACTTACTTTGCGATCTACAGTCCAACAAACAGAATTCTAAAGTACATTCATGGTACTATAACAAGGCGAACTATCGCCACCAGACTGCAGAAACGTGTCCAGGAGCCAACAACTACGGGTAATTCTCCAATTTGTTGACTACGCTGGACTCGATGCACCTTTCGATGTACTACGCAGGAGACTGGGCCATTTTTACCCATGTAAAATCCTTTGGTAAACAGGCATACAAAACAAACTGACCTTTACATATTCATAACTGAGCCTTTCCAACGTTGGTTCCTTATCTTGGGAGAAATTCCTGCCGCCCAAAGTTTATAAAACGTAGTGGACATTCATTAAAACTTTCAGCAGTGTAAGTCGCTGCTATACTGGGTAAAATAAACGACACACCTGTCTAGGACCCTCTCAACCAACATTAACAAGTAAAGATTAATATCATGGCATCAGCCTCAGAAAGGGTGTCTATCTCTATTTAAATTGCCGGAGTATATCCACAAATTAGGTGTTGTCTGCGTGTTTATCTGTGTTGGTTCTTGGGTTGTCCAGTTGACACTAGATCGTAGAAATGAGATTGTGATGGAGAAAAGGCTTGTAGAAATGTAACTAGGATACGACTAGACAACATCCTGTACATTTGGTATTTACATTCCACAAGAAGTTCATGCATAGGTGAAATTTCAAAAACCTCCCAAGTTCTGGCCAAAGACAAAGCTTGTACTAGAACTCAAGGCTTGAGGGCAACAGCTTTGCCACTAGGTCCCAACTCATTTATTTATTTACATCATTTTATATAGTGCAGCTTCCCCAAATGGTGTTAGAGCACTTTACAAGGAGCTATATAGACAAGATGTGTTTACAAAAGAGCACAATCAAGAAGTCAGTCTTGAAAGAGGGCAGGAAAAGGAATGGGATGGAGAGAGAGTGTAGGGGGGGCTTAGGAGAAGAGGGTCTATAAAGGGTTTAGGTATAGAACATTTTATTTATGGAAAGAATGCCTGGGAATAAATCACCTGATGAGTAGTGCTGAATAATGAATGAGTGTGTACATTTAGTGGTATTGTCCTCAGGCGAGGGATAGATGAATCCAGGTGTCTTTCACTTAAATATCTCAGAAATACGTAGGTCTTCAGCATTTTTCGGAAGGACAGGATGTCTGGGGCATTCTTAATTGGGTCAGGAGGGTCTGACACAGATCCAGAACCTACTTTGGGTTGAAAGATTAGATTCCTATTTCTCATCCCTGTTGCCGTAAATCATTTTCCAGCCACTAATACAGGTATGAAGGCAGTGCCAGACAGCCTCCAGATACTATCCCATGACACCCAAATTCACTTTCAACTGGAGAATGGCCTTGGAATCGAGCGCCCAGCCAGACATGGCGGAACCTCATGCGTTTGGAAGGCACCTAGCTAGGCAAGGCTCAGTATCATGATTCTTCAATGCTTCACCACAGTCTCCCAACTTGTGGTAAAACCCTATCCTTTTAAAGACTCCTGCTCATCCCTCTGTGTCCAAATTAAGCATCTCCTCTCTCGCAGGGCAGACCTTTGTTCTTTCACATATTGACATACAATTTTCTACTACATGTTACGCTATGTTCGCTTTTATAAAGCGAGGCGTACTCTCACATGGAGCCTATTGTAGCTGACATGAGTGGACACCTACTAGAAGTAAGACAGAAATGTGACAGTAGACCAATTACAGGTCGATGGAGGAAAGCTATTCTTGCAGTATTTTTTTCTTAAGCTGGGAATAGAATATTCCTGGCGGGTTTTAAACCGGATTCTTTTTTATAGCTCTGCCACCTGTATCCAAAAAGCTCTTCTTCAGCTTTTTAAATCTGAGTTTTTTAGGATGGAAAAAAAGGCCCGCAGTTAGAGATTTGAGGTTGGCTTTGGAATGCATTTTGTATTTCATTTCCAGGTAGAAAAGACTAGTATTGTAGAAAATCTTATAAGACATCACAGGCGGCCTAAAGCATGATGTGTTCATGTACTATGGGCCAGTGAAATGGTTACAAAAAGGTACCAATACCATTAAACCTCCTGCGGAAAATTATATGCGCCTTGTAGTGGCATTTTAGATGGACTGCAGTTTAAGGATGCTTTTCCGTGCTAATGCGAAAATAGATCGAGATACAGAAGTCGATTCGGGGCTGAAAGAATGCCTTGGCTACAGTGATTCTCAGAGAAATGGTTACATTTCAACCCGTTTGCCGCGGCCGAGATTTCGCGGCAGTGCGGCGCTTCCGCAAAACGGGCGGGGCCGCGTCGGATGTGCAGGATTAAAAAATAATTTCGGATTATTGAGGCGATGTATGCATTAAAATTGAAGTTTGCATCAAAGAGGACCCCAACGTTCCCAACTGGATGCACTGGGGTAGGAGGCTTTTCCATTGTATTAGACCAGAGTCTTGTACCCTGTAAGCGCACTCCGGTTGGAGCTACCAGGATCTCTGATTTCGAGGGATTAATTTTCTAGAACCAGGATTTCACCACCTCTAGCGCACCTCAAAGCCCCATGTTGGCATCAGGTTGATTTTCTCTGAAGTTCATCACAATGTACTTACCATCTCCATACATATATGTGGTTACTTGGAAATCACTCCTTATCGTGGCTACTAGCCTAACATATAGATTAAAATAAATGGGGGGATAGAAAGGACCCCTAAGCGACCCTCCCCCCAACCTAACATTGTTTGATCAGAGCTAGTAATTCCTAGTTGGGCAAATGGACTCAGTTAGTAATTCAGAACACTAGCCAAAATAATGCCTGTCTGATTATGACAGTTGTGAATACTCTGCTGGTCAGGACTGCATGGCCTGAGGTACTGAAACCAGTGGACTACTCTATCGATACCATGCGCCAGCATCACCTTTATCAATTGTTATTCTTAACTCACCAGATACAGAGGTTAAGTCATTATGTACAGAGCTGACAACATATTCCAGACTAAGGGCCTCATCCCGATGTTTGGCGGACTGCCACTGACAGCAATCCGCCCGACTTCTAGGGTGTCAATCAGATTGCCGAATTGCAATTCTGGCGGTCTGAGCGATTTGGGCAGGGGGGAATACCCGCTGCCGACCGGCTAAAGGAGCCCATTGGGACAGAATTCGGTGCCTGATCTCTAAAATGGGGACAGTGCCAGTGGAGGTACTGCCGTAGGGATCAGGATGTCCTTTTCCCTCAGCCTTTACATGGCGGTCCCACTGCCATGTAAAGGCAGACAGGAAGGGACTTTGGGGACCCCCAAACGGGTCCTCCATGAGCCACTGGTATGTGGCCTGGGGGGCTCATGTGGTGCCCCCCCCCCCAAACATCTATGTGCCAGGCACCACATGGTGCCTAGCACACGGTGCATGGATGTTTGAGAACTAGCCTTTTCCACTGCGGCTTTTGCGGTGGCCCTTTTCTAGGGCTGCAGCACAAGCCTCAATGGAAAGGAGCAGTTTTAGACCGCCTGTACGATGGTCTCATTGTAATCGGGCAGGTGGGACCACCACATGTAGTCAGTCGGACGCTCGACCGACTGCCATCGTAATGAGGGCCTGCCCCAAGTCTGAAATGTGCACTGAATGCAGCAACTCATCTGAACTTACTGTGAGGCAACTGCAGTGACTCCTCTCCCACATCCACTTTAACATTTGCTATGTGATCTACAAAGCGTTCCACAGGAGTATGCCAGCCTATTTGGTTAATAAGATCAAAATCTGGTGGCACCTGCATAAACCCTCTGTTTCATCGTGGCTACAAAAAATGTACAATAGAACAAGCCTTCTTCTCCAGAGCCCTCAGGACCCTGGAATGTCCTTGACGATATCCAAGACTTCCCACTTCCATAAAGAGATTCAGAACGTATATATCAGAATTTACCTAATCTCCATCTACCTACCACCCAATGACGAATCCCTTCTCACTCTCTTTTCGTACTCCATCTCTCGCTGACATACTTTATTTTAACATGGGCACCTCTGTTGCTAAATTTTCCTTTCATACTCTCTAATTTTCGGTGCGGGTGACATATCTCTTCCTACTTACTGCACTGAGCTTCCCCTTGGAGACAGGTTGTGCTTTATAAATCCCTCTCAAACAACACCCATAAACCATCTGTCCGACCACCCTGGTTGTTACCTGTGGTACCCATTGATGAACTGATCTTCAGTAATGGCAGCATAATCTCTTCATCACAGAGAGCCCGCTCACTGTCACGTCATCTCTATACTTGATGATCGCATTGCTGATATGACTGACAGCCAACCACTGACCAACCATATATAAACAAAACTGGGGTGACTGCATCATCACCCACTGTGTTGTCATCTAGATCAGGATTTGATCTTCATCTTCCACTTTTGAACACCTTAATGATAAACTGATCCTTACAGCCACCTTCGCCACCACATTTCCATCTAATGTTTTGCCCACCCTGATACAATGAGCACCTGAAAGTCCAGATATTTGAAGCACACAATAAAAAAATTAAAAAAACATCTCCATGTTCAATTTGCTGAAGAAGAAAACATTAGGTATGCTGGATCTAGTTAATTATCACAAATTAATCCTCTTTCATGCCCTGGGTAAAAAATTGTGTTCGACAGCTATCTGCGTTTTTAGAAGAACACACATTTTTGAATGATCTGCAGCCTAATTTTCACCCTAGACGGGCATGCTACTAGCTTCAGGAGAAACTAGAAACACTGTCCATGACGGCATCTGTAGGACTGGTCCTCCCGCTGTTTTTGAATTGGTGAACCATAGCATACTAGCCAGGCTTCTGAAGGAAGTAGAAATAGCATTCTATTTCAGTGGCTCCTCTCTATTATGGAGGTACGCGTGCAGCCTTTCAAGTTTGCCCACTTCGTCAGCCAACACAGCCTTGTCACTGAGAGTTCCCAGGGTTCATCATGCTCTCCAGCTGTCTTTTTCTATGTCTACCTTCAATCCAGGCTCATTCAGTCTTTTGGCTGCACTGCTGTCACATGCTGATGCCAGAGTTTACCTAGGTCTACCGGCCCCAGTGCCCGTGTCACATTTTCATAGCTGCCAGAAGGCAGTCCAATGATGGATGGCTTATAATTTCCAACCAATGGGAGGACTCGCTTTGGTCAGATAATCTAGGATCGGTTCTCACTGCTGTAACCAAGGCGAAATCTTTGGGCGTTCATCTGGAGCACAGACTCGTGTACACCTAACCAAGTACAGTAAGCACCCAAATAGGCACCTTATGCAGTTCCAGCTTCCATGGTCTATTGTTTTTAAAACATGCTCTTCTTTTTATTCTCCAGAGGTGCTTTCAAAAATCGATAATTGCAACAGTTTATATCTAGGCCTACCTACATGAGGTGTGCAGAAACCTGATAGCTTCAGAACTCAGCGCCGCGGTGCATCTCATTCATCATTTAACCGCATGCGCGCTAGCGGGTTTTCCCGCTGCGCGCTGAAAATTAAAAAAACCCGCGTTACGTGACAAAGCCAGCTCGTCATGTGCGCAGCGCAGGTAACTCCCATGACGAGCTGGCTTTGTCACCAGCATCGAAGGAGTTAAACCAGTTTGTCCATGTCTCTGAGGCATGTAGAAAGTTGCACTGGCTGGTGGTTGAGCAGAAAGTTCAGGTTGTGTCTCTTCCTGCTACATATAGTTTACCATCACCCTGAGCAGTCCTGCTTATCTCATCTTTTATGTCTTTATGCTCCTTCTTAATTTATCTTCTCAGAAGCTCGGTTACAACTTTGTTCTCTTATTAAAGCAGGCCCAATAGGGAGATTGATCATTTAATTGTATCTGTGCAAAATGTTTCGATCTGCTACTGTCTCAGCTGTAATAGATCAGAGTGCCATCTTCAGAAAAGCCCTTAAGTACTCTTAATTTTGCTTATCGATTCTCTGCTTATCACTTTTCTGTCGCTTTTGTCTGTTTTCAGTGGATAGAAGCCATTCCGTGTATGTTTCTCTTCAGGAGAAATAAAATCAAAAATCAAATTAACACAATCAGAGCCACTATATTCTAACCACATCCAGCCTCCTCCTTCCTCCAGTGATTCATAATTCTGCAAAGAAATTGACATTTATAAATATTTTATTAAAAACATCAGTTGACAAAATCCGTCTTGTCAGTGTCAACATCACGATGCATATTGGAAACCCCTCACATACTCTCCTGATACACCCTGCACCGCACTCTGCAAATGTTGGTTCCCACTCTACACTGTTTAAAAACAACCTCCTATGATAATGAACTATTTAGATAATCTGTCATTAAAACCCTGCTACCTGTGAATCCTATAGTATCTTGGACATCCTCCACCCTTCTCTTCTTACTGTTATCTTATCCCTAATCCTTGAAAACTGGTCAAAGTCACTCTCTTCTCCCCTAAAATCCAAACCTCGACACAGAAGAGCTCTCCAGTACCACCAGATTACAGTTTATCTTCATAAGGTAAATTCTTGCAGCTAAGCAGCTTCAAGAGTGCTTTAATGTGCCCACTCTCCAGGTAGTTAACAATCTGTAATTATTGTTAATGGTATACCATATCTGTTGGTGCAGCTCTAGTAATACATGTTTTTAGAAAAACAGTATCTTCAGGACATTCTGGTGGACAATAGGTGTATGTGAGAGTTCCTTCAGTAGCTAATAAGGTAGTAAGAGGGAGTTAGGAGTGGCCCTCTTCCTTAGGTGTCACATTCAAGATAGGACGTTGAAGGCAGGAGTTTTAAGGTGTGAGATGGGAGCAGGAAGAGTCGTTACCCTCATGCTGGAAATTGTATTCTGCATACTAAGTATGGCACGCTACATTTAGCTGAACACGTGATGCAGGAGTCATACCTGCCTCTGTATGTGAACAGGGTGCATGTGTAGGAGTTGAGTGGTTGAGTAAAGGCGTGATGGTTGAAGGAGCATTGTGCGACGAAGATTTGGTGTGATTAGCTCTTTAACAGGATCAGTAGAGGGTGTAGAGTAGATCTGATGATCTCAATATTGGGGACTTGGACGAAGAGCAGGGTAAGTATGAAGGATTTCAGCATCATTTTCATCTGTGGCATACATTTTGTGGAGACATTTATTGCTCAAGGTGATCAACATCTACGTAGAGATTATTCACAGTGGTAAGATTCATTTGTAGTGTTTATGCTGGTGTCGGGGATTCTGGAAATGGAGAGTGAGCAGATAGAAGGGGCAGGTATATGAGTTTCAGGTGGCTTTCGTAAGGGCTCTTAAGTTGATTAAAATGGGGATGAAAATGTAGAGTGGTGTAATGTGAAGGTCACAGGCTTGCTTTCCAAAAGCATCTGAAATGTTTTTGAGCTGTTAATTACAGTTACTAAATGAATAAGGCACGTTTTTATTGATCCTCGTTTTAGACAAATCTTGAGCTCTTCCGATGGTCATTCCCTGGCCGCCATCCATTGGGAGAAGCCTTCCTTCCTGGGTGGGCTTCCATCGCAGCCGCACTTCATCTCTCCTTTCCACCTGGCTGCATAGCGCCATCATGTGGCTGCTCCTGGCCTGCACCATCTGCTGCTACTAATGGGGGGAGGCTCTTTCCCCTGGACTGTCTCATCTCGCCCAGTTTCTCTTCTCTAGCAGACCCTCTGTTCCCAACCGCACTCCATCTCTTTTTAGTTTCGTTTTTAGAGAAATGAAACTAAGAGGAGAACCTTGCAGAACACCGGACCCGTCATATCTGCCTCCCGGGCACGTGACTTCGGGACCAACTCCGGTCTGTTATCTGGTGCAGGCAGAGATATGGTCCACCTCGGTGTCAAAGGACGTGTAGAGGAGCGTAACATTAAGACACGTCCCCCCTCCCGATTACAGGTGTTTAGATGTGATAATGAGTTTTTGTTTTCGATTTCGTTCTAAACAACGTTGCAAAACACGCACATGCCCGCCCAGTGTTCATTTGTTCTAGCCACTCGACACACTGTACCCTTCGCCGAGCCTGTAGCGCGTGCGCTGCTTTTGCTGTGATCAGGCCGCACGCAGAGAAGCTACGCTCAGGTCATTTACGGCCTGGAAGGCTTGTTGAGACTTCCAGGTCTCCAGCTCGGACCTTGCTGTGAACAGCAGTAACCCAGCTTCATTTAGTATGCAGGGGGGGCTGGGGGGGGGGCTGGGGGATTGGGGTAGTGTTGGGCTGAGGGCATGGAAGGGAGACTGGACTCCGAACAGACCTCAAAGCCGCGCGCGCACTCCTCGTGGAATCCCTCTTTTAATACGCACGGGGTGTTTAAACCCTGCTTCATGGAGGTAAATGTCGAGTTAATTTGTGCTCCAACAGAGAGACTGTTAGAAACAGCACTTTCTTGCAATCAACAGCCCTCTTCGTTTACTCGAGTTTAGTTGATCCGCTGCCGCTACTCAGAGGGCGGGAGAAGGCTCTCCATGCGGAGTCCTGGAGGGGTGAGGTGGGGGGCGAAGCTCTTTTCATTTGGCAACGTCTCTTCACCTTCTGGCTTTGCCGGTGCTCATTTTAGTGGATTCCCACCTGACAGACTCTGATTGGCTGCCGAGAGTTTGCTGTCTATATTTCTCTTTATCAGCAGCTATGAACTTTCTCTTTTGCCCTTAGATTGATTATGCAAGCCTGTTTTTTTTTTTTTGCTCGTACATTAATCAGTTTTGACCACTTACTGCGAAGACACTAACATGTGCCTTTGATGATGTCTGGTTGGGGTTAACACGCATTATGACGTCATTCAACTTAGGACACCTTTACCATATAATGTCAAAAACATATAATAGTAAACCCAGTAGCAATAAAACAACACACCTCTCGACAGTCCTTCTAAATGAAGGAAGTCGTGTCTATAGACGTCTTTCTTCTCTGGCCCTTGTTGCACGTGTTCTGCTCAGTCTACCCCAACAGGGACCCAAAATCACTTCCTCATGTTGTATGTCAGAGTTTGGATTACCAGAGCATCGTACTGCAGAATATCAAATATCACGCAATCGTCAAGGTAGTATATATCAGCTTATAGGTAAATGTCGATTTGCTTTCCTTCACTCCATATATACTTAGCTTGCTGATACATGAATCATCAAGGTAAGCAGATGTGAATCCAAGAATCGTTAACCTGCACTTACCTGCATATACGTACCTTGATGATATAGTGATATTCAGTATCCTGCAGTCAAAATCCCTGCAAGGTGATATGAAAACCTTGATATTCTGGTAAAATACCACACCATGACCATGTAAGCAAGCAGAACAGCACAGACTCCAATTCATAATAAAGAATCTGGTGGCGAGCTAGTCAGTAAACCCTCTCGAAGGCTGTATAGCATACCAACTTATACTACCCACCCATGAACAACAACTATTGCATGGATTAGTGCTTTATGAGATTCAGAAGCAAAATGGAGGGGAGGGTGGTGGAACATTCATTTGGAGTCTCCAAGTGATAAGTGGTGGACATTATGTTCAATCCGTTCCACATTTGTTGCTGTCCTCATGGGGCAACTAAAAGAGTTTTGAAAAGGGGATTAATATGCTTACTCCTTGCACTACTTTTTAATGGGCTTGTGAGTGGTAGCGCACCACCTACTTGCCTATGTACCTCCTCTGCATTAGCATTAGCAGATGTTCGAGGGAGGGTATGGGGAAGACTTTAATTTATATGCAGACCAATGGACTTTTACACCCTTACTTCCATATACTCACAACCATTAATTGTTAGGAGTAGGAACAGCTGTTCCAGGCATTTGTGTAACACCGTAGTGACGTTTTATGCAAGACTGATTCTGACGTGCTGGTAAGCCAAGCATGACCTTATAAAAAGATCTATCATACCATTAGTATGTGATCCTAATCCAATCCCCAAAAGTTCCCTGTCCATGCACTCCCCTTTCCTATACTATAGTTCCTGTTCTTGAGCACTGCTTGGTGACACCACAAAATCCTTGTCAAGCCTCATGCAGTCCCTCCTCTCCCCCATCGGGGTTTGGTCACAAATGGTAAAGTAGCCTTTACCACTAAAATGAGTGCTACCCTGTTACGACAAAGCTCTACCATTTGAGCAGAGCATATGTGATCCATTCAAAACAGATTTAAAGAAAAATGGGGAAACGCTATGCAGACAGAAAACGCTAAATCGAGGTCGTTCACTTGAATAATTTTTGCTTTCCTAATGGTATCTTGCACAGCACAGAAGAAAAACCAACGCGCTACTCCATAATAATTTTTGGATTACATCTCTCAAGTGTTTTCGTTAGCATGTGTTTTCATTTCCCAACAGAGGCATTCAATAAAGTGTTGTTATTAGAGGTGAGAAAGTCGTCCAGAATGTCTTAACCTATTTCAGTCAAGCAATGCAGAGGTATAAACACAGCATAGTAATGTACATTTCTGGCTCTAAATGTTTCTGTGAAGACAAGATGTAATTGGCATTTCATGTTATATAATAAATCAAGTGCAGAACTTCATATTGGCTTTCTTACAATATCGACGGCCTGCTTTATAATGCTGATTAATCAGATGCGATGCAGATCAGAACCCATATTCAGCTGTAGGTTACTCATGAAATAACCCCTTTCTCAGTGCTTCAGCCTTCGTTTTCCATCCTGCACTGAAGTCTTTGTTGAACTCCTATGTTATGAAACTTATGAGGGGTCTGCTACTCTCATATTACCCGGCTTGCATTTATACAATGGTCTGTACCTTTAAACCAATCCTCCAATCATTGTGGCCCCCACAGCCGTGCCATGGCTCTACACGCTACTATCAACCCCAACACGAGCAGTGAGTAACTATCTTGAAAGGCGTATTTATCCAAACATCCCTGGCAGATCTAACGGCTTCTGTTGGCAACCAAGAGTCAGGTCCTCTTTTGTTTGGTTTATCGGGGTGTACCAGTGTTTGGCCCTCTCTGTTCCATCATCCGCTTTGCCGGCAGTGGAGAAAATAATGGGACTTACCACTCCTTGCGTTCCCGACATTCCCTATGCAATGCATGACTGACTTGTTAGTAGTAGGAATGCTTGTTCCAGTTCCATTCTTATTCGGACTAGTTATTCAGACAATAATTTTTGCAATTTTTAAATACCCATAAGGTGAGATCCCATTTTGCAGAGCCTTCCAGTTTAGCAACCTCCCAAGGCGTCTTTTCCAGCCATATTGGCATTTCCTTAATCACCTTGCCTCTCCATCCGAACAGTTTTGCCACTCCCTTCTCCCCGTTCAGCTTCTGACTCGCCTGCCTCTATAACCTGTCCCTATTCTGTCTCCCATATGCCAGCCACTACCTGCCTTCCAAGATGCCTTAGTCAAAAGCAGGGCTGCCGTTGCGCTTGTAATGGAAACCTCCTCCCACCTAGCCGTTCCGCCTCCTGATCATGGTACTGACCTGGGCTGCTGTTCCTGGAGGCAGCTTACCACTGTTGTGAGTGCACCCCCTTATCCGCCACCTCAAGATCAACTCCCTGTTCGCCGTTTTCCTGTGTCAATTTTCTAGTTCTCCCTTAAGGTATGTATTTTCCAAGCTCCTTTGGGTTCTTCCGAAGCATCTTTTGTTTTCTCTACCTGTGCAGCAATAGGGGTGAATTCGTAGGGGGTGGCTGATTTTGTTTCTTACTGATCTCTGGATTTCGGGGAAATCCATCCCGGACCGTCTTAGTTCTGCCCCTTAAACTTCTATCCATTGGTCGCTGAAAATAATCCCAATGAGGACTCATCTAATTTATGCACACCAGGACCAAAAGGGTAACGGTCAGTATCTAGTGCAAGTTGTTTACTAAAGCACGGAGCCCTGCACTGTGATGTAAGCAGGGCTCGAGTCGGGGTACCACACGGGTGGACGGCGTCCCCCCACTTATTTCACCAGGAGCTCGATAACTGGAGCAAATGGAGCCACACATTCACTCTTTGGCCTCTCTGGGGCGAGATCGGAGCTCATTACGAACGCTGTTCACGCACTGGCTTCCCTGATGCAATCGCATCTAATGGGTGAGCGAGGGGAGGCAATGAGTCTGATGGTGCAAGCCACCTTTCGTGACGTCACTTCCTGTCATGACGTCAGCATCCCCCCACTTCTTTTTTTAGGACTTGTGTCCTGGATGTAAGTGTACCTTGGAATTCTATGGAGAAGCAGCATCCTTGAAGAAATGCACGCAAACTAGAAATTAGTTTTTGTTTAAACTGAGATTTGTCATATTGTTATTTCCATACTTCTTTTTGGCAGAGACAGAATAGGATAGGTCCATCAGTTTTACTTATTATACCACTCTGGTATTGCAAGTAAAACCATTTAAAAACTCCATTAGGTCTCTTCATAACCCAAGCTCCCTGCAGTGCTGGATTGGAAAATGAAAGCAACCTTATGCAAGAAGCGTTGCCAAAGCGAATAGGTCGTGTCTTGGGGAACTATTGACTTGGTCAGTGGTTTTTAACTATGCTGTACAGCATGGATAAATTGAGGAAAAAAGCTTATTGTGTCATTTTATAGGTGCATGCACCAGGCATGTGTATTTTTAGATAAAAAGACGCAGCCACTTTTTTGTAATTATTTCTTGATCCAACTAGGATTGGCAAATAAAAAGATTTTTTAGGAGGCAGGGAAAGCGATTAGGATGGCATGAAAACAACACAGGCTTACGGAAGGCAAGGGTGAGGCGAAGCAGCACACAAGGTGCAGTGGGGATGCAAACTTTTGAGCTGGGAGGGGTAGAAGCACACATCCAAGAAAACAAAATGGGCAGAGGAGCACAAGAGGGCAAGCACATCAGAAGGGGTTGAGGGGATGGCGAGTAGCACACAGGCATGAGGTAGCAGCACCGGAGGGGATGAGAAGTACACTTGGGAGACAGCTGGAAAACACATGCACCTATGCTCCAGGGGAGGGACAACGCAAGAAGAGGAAGGAAAGCCCACACGCTAACAAATAGGAAGCAAGCAAATGAAATTGATAAGGAAATCAACCAATGGTTAGGCTTTAAGCCTACTGTAAGCTAACAAATCATCTCACAGCAGACATGTGTTTTCTAGTAGGCAATACCTAAAAATTGTCAACTCTGCTAGATCTGCTTTTTGTTTATTTGCACAGTCCAGTCTTATTGGCTTTGCCAATGCTCTTTTGACAGCACCACCTATGAAAACACCAGTTGCTGCATTAGTATGGTGCAACAAGTAAATTGTACACATCATGCTGATCACTTGTATGCCTGTCACTACTACAGTTGCACGTAACACACAGGAGTATCTTGAGCTTTTTTCTCGAAAATATGTGGCACAAATAAAATCTGCATGCATTGAGCTACATCTAAATATGACATTCTAAATTTGTGTTAAAATGCTACTGGTAAGCAGTACGGATAGAGAGTGGAAACAATCAGTACGTTAGATACATGATTTATTATCTCTGACCTAGCCACATGGGCAAAAAGAGCAGGTCATGAAACAAGAAATGCATTGAACAATAGTCCAGTATCAGACACAGTAACATCAAAAGCCGTAGGTAGAGTCACAGGGCGGTGAAGGTGGTGCACAGAGGGGCTGATTTAGTGCCCGACCTCGGGGAAACCTTGCCCTTCTGCAGAGCCGGGAGTCAGAAATCGTTTTCCTTTTTGTGCATGCTTAAAACTTTGGAAAAGTTTTCAATCAAGCGTCTGTTAAAGTCCAGCAGGGCTAAGTAGGTGTGGTCGCATGTCAGCCCACCAGCCTCACCTGCTTTTCAGAGCGGATGGCCTGTCGAAAAGTACCCGTTCCACAGATAGGTCACTTCCGCCTTTGACAACTATTCTCTCTGATCAGTCAAGCCCCTCTAATGCAAAACGCCACGTTGGATTTATGCTGACTTTTCCAGGTATTGAACTCAAAAGCCGAAAATCTGACATGACAGGGGCACTCAACGCGCTTTTGAGAGCACGCTATTTGTTGTCGTGTAACCCAATCTGTCATGGCGCCCGGAAGGAAAGTGTAGGAAGGCTTGCGCCCGGGCCTTAAATCAGTAGCTGCAATGCAGTACCCACGGATGACTCTCCTCATGAGGGAAAAGATGTTATGCTCTCTCCGCCCACAGACGCGGCATCAGCCGCGAAGAGGAGTAGGGTTTATTTACGTACAGCCCGCCGGGCTCAGAGCCAAACAAACCAGGGTGAAGAGTAAGCATGAAACCTGTACTCTTTCTAGAGAAATCCAGTCGAGCTAAACTTTCTGCTTTCCTATACAAATCAGAATATTGCAGCACACTGTCTTAGTTTCTTCTGCTGTTCTCCTGTAAGAGGTGCCGAGAAGAAAGAGTTGGATTTCTTAAATAGAAAATGAGGTAGTTTAATGCCCCACAACTTTCATTGTATAGCAGGGGGCGTGTTTGATACATATAATAGCAGGCCTGCAGAGTTTGGAATCAGTGGTCAGATCAGATCAACTTGCTCTTGTGAGGCAGTTTTGCATTGACTAACTGGGGTGTAAATTGTGTTTTTCAGTTGTAGGTCGCTCCCTGCAAATATCATTGAAATAATCGGATCCTATAAAGTATTGTGGCTTCCCCGCTAACCCAAAACATGTGCTCTTTGGAAAATCACTTATTAGTTTTGCATTATTTGCCTGGGTAGCAATGTTAGGAAACACCTATTAGCATTTCAGTCTGCAGCGGGTGCTAGACAATTGAACAATATCTGCCAAGTGGGTTAATGTCGTGCGTGACAACACCTGTTTGTGTGTAAATTTTAGGAGCTATACTCCTAATGGCATAGGCGAAACTACAAGTTCCAGACTGCTAAACCCTGCTGGCCATCAGTTCTAGATCGCCTGAAGTTGTCACAAAGGACATGGGCCACATAACAACACTGATAAGGCAAGAGACAAGGGTAAACACACCATAGTGGCTTTTAGCAACTGTACCTGTTTACTCCTCACCAGAGCACATCCAAACCACAGCTACATTCTTACATTCTTCTTGGAAACTGCGAAACATATTGAGAGGGCAGACATACGTACGTATGTGGATTTATAAAGTGCTAACCTGGCTTCAAAGCAAAAGCTATCTAAATTGAAGTTAGAAGGGAGGAATATATATGGATGGGGATGCATGCAGAACAAAGTGGACAACGAAATGGGGTCCATCACCCAAGGGTTACAAGATGGTCTTCAGTTCTTCCAGAGGGCACAACTTGCTGTATCTGTGTAGGGATGAGGCTTCAGATTCCGGGAGCAGGTGGAGGTTTGGCATCTTGACCCTTACTTCCTGTATTTTGTGGGCACAACTCTACTGAGGTTGCTGCTGCAAGTGTAATGTAATCCATTGGACACCACGACCTTGCTTGTTTGCCATTTACAGCACAGTTTCTGAGCTTACCGCTTTGTAAGTATTTCCCAGATGTTAAACCAGCTTGAGTTGGAAGGCTAAAAGTGCTCGTTTAAATGTGGTCCCTGACTATGCATTAACTTTGATGGCTGTTTATAATTTTTTGCATTCACATAGTAGCAACAATTTACAACGTGATTTTATCAATATTTATTGCACGTTTTTATGGACTGTTCTCTTTCCCCGTTATAGCTGCACATTCTAATAAATGTATGAAAGCCTGCACAATCCAAATGTTTTATTGCAAAAGTTTATTAATCATGCAAAATACACACACACACACACTCTTTATAGGTGATGCATCAAAATTTAAAGGTGATGTGAGCTCTTAGGTGTGATCAGTGGAGTGTAACACAAGAGTATTCCAAGGTCTACCCAGGGTGAAAGGCCGGCAATTTGTGGAGCATGATCAGCTGGCGAGAGATTATTTGAATATGTATGTCTTGAAGCAGAGGGCGGAAACCCTCAAAGTTTGTTGCTGAGGGCCAATCAGGAGCGCAATTCTGATGGTTGTAGCTGATGGATAACAAACGCTTTTGTGCTCACTGTGTTTCTCTTAAAGCCCAACTTCAAAATTCAGCTCTGGAGGATGGTGAGGAAATCTTTGAAGCAAGTGGTGTCATTTATGGAGAAAATGTTCAGGTAGAGTTTGGAGTCATCCACTTATTGATAGAGTTTGACCTTTTTGTCTGTTATAAGGACTCTCAGGGGTTCCGTGTTGAGATTAAGGGATATTGGTGAAAGGTCTCAGCATGAGTTTCTCATACGGACGAGCTGAGATATGCTCAGGTGTGATGGGAGTGTATAGAAGACTGCTGAGAGATCCAGCAGGATGAGGAGAAATGGGTTTCCATTGTCCTAGAATAATTATATGGTGCCTGCCTCAATGCCATAAAGCATTCTGAAGCCAGATTAGAAGTCCTGCTCAAGACTGTTCATGATCTTTGCATGGAGATAGGTGGCCTTTTCGATGATCTAATCCAAGTGTTTGAGTGGTTGGTAGTTGGAGAGGTTTTTGGGATCCATGTTTGTTTTCTTCATAAGGAGCACGATTTGTCTGGTCTTGGAGCATTAGAAAGAATCCTATGGGCGAGGGATGCATGGCCAGTGTTATGGAGTGATATGAGGGTGTCCGAGAACAATTTTACAATTGAGGCTAATTAATGTTACTTTCATATGATGAGTTACATTGAGTTGTGTTCCTCAAGGCGAGTAAAAACGGATCCACCTTGGTGTGCCTTGAGGGTGTCCTATTAGAAAGATGACCTGTGATGTGCTGTATAATTTTATTAATCTTCTCTTGAAAGAAGTTGTTGATGACATTACATTTTTCTTTCCAAGGTTTGATGGGTGGTATTCATGCAGAGGTTGACTGCTTTGAAGAGTTCTCTGATGTTGTTGGATGCTTCTGTGAGACGTATGTTGTACAGCAATTGTCATTACTGCTTTTCCTTCCTTCTGACTTAGTTCTCCAAGTCATTGTTTCCCAAGTGGGTCACGAGCCGATGTTTGGTGCGTCACAAAAAGTCCAAGCAATAAATGGAGATGACTTGAATTCTATATTTATCTTGTCACTTTTGCTGCACTTCAAAGACAGAGGTCAAATGTCAGGCTGTCTTCTGACAAATTGCTGCTTATTTTTTAACTCGAGGGTTGGTGTTTATAAACTCCTTACTTTGCAGTCCGAGAAAGTAAGGTGAATTTTGTAACAATCTTGCTGGGGTACAGGAATTGCAAAAGTTAAGGCTGTAGAATTGCAACAGGTTATGGCAAAAGTACGAGGTGACTAGGGTGAGAAGCGAAATTGTGAAAGTGATCTGAGAGGTTATTGGCAGGTCAGGGAAGAGTTAGTAGTCATTGCTGGTCTTCTGATGCGGGGTAGCAAGTTGGTCTCCCCTGATAGTTTGAGAAACAAATTGGTGAATAATGCTCATGCTAGTCAAATGGGTATTGCAAAAACGAAAGAAAAAGGCAGAGAAGCCTTTTGGTGGCTTGCCATGGATATGCATATTGAGGGGGCGGTTTGTGATTTTACACAATGTCTGTGTAGCGATAAGATTTTGAAGTGCACGACCAAACCTATGGTAATCAGAGAGCAAGCTAGTGGTCCGTGGTCAGACACTGTAGATGATATTTTAGGTCCAGTCAGATTAAAATCTCAGGACTTGTATGAGTTAGTTTGCCTTGATATGTTTTCTAGATGGCCTGAGATCAAGGCGGTTAATTCAGTTGAATCCAGGGTAGTGATTGGCTTTTTCGAGGAACTTTTTGAACATGAGGGTTTTCCGGTGTCCATTTTGATAGGCAGTGGAGTTCAGTTCAGTTCTCGGGTGGTGGAGAAGTTTCTGAGTGAGAGAGATCAAGCATAAGAAGATGGCGTTGTACCACCCAGAGAGTAATGGCATCGTAGGAAGATTTGTAAAGATACTTAAAGAAACTTTGCAACCAGCTGTTGTGTCCGAGTGATTGGGAAGCTGCCATGAGGAAAAAGGTGTAAGAATAAAGATGTACGATGCACTCTTCTACTGGGGTGGCTCCCTTTCGTTGCCGATACGGAAGTGATTCCCTTGTG
This sequence comes from Lissotriton vulgaris, assembly GCF_964263255.1. NCBI lineage: Eukaryota > Metazoa > Chordata > Amphibia > Caudata > Salamandridae > Lissotriton > Lissotriton vulgaris. The sequence continues at coordinate 240,514,109 of NC_141697.1, forward strand.
GGTCACTGCGAAAAGAAGGGTAGTGGATGATCGTGTGGGAAGCACAGATGGATGGAGAGAAAAAGAGAAGATGAAGATGGAAAAGAGGAAGGCGAGAAAGACAGTGAAAAGGACCACAGTGAGTTTGGGCGATTAGGTCAGAACCAAGTCACCAAGGAAAGATGGGAGTAAGTCCAAATTCAGTCAACCAGTGAAGATTATTAAAATATTTAATAATGCAGTTAAAACTAATGATCATAAAATACAGAATCTTAGTAGAATTGCTAAATTTCAATCTATTGGAGTTTGTGGTGCAAATATACCTGTTGCCGCGAGGGGATAGGCCCTCTTCGTGTAAGGATTCCACTTTGTTTGCAAGACTGAGGCTGCTAAGATGTTTTCAGCATTCTGTTTTTTGTTTGGTCATGTTTTTTCAGGGTTTTGCTTTTATTTCTTTTGTTGTATCAATAAAGGAGGGGATGATGCGGTGTTCTGTATTTATCCTTGGTGGGGTTTTATGGGTTGCTATGTGATGATGTAAGCAGAATGTGGGTGGTTGCCAGGATGGAATGTAGATTGCTGTGAGAGCGGTAGTTGAAGCTTGCTACTTGGTGGATGAGGTCTTTACAATTGATTCTAAAATAAATCTGCGATAATCACCAATATTGAGTGATCCATTTCATTGAAGGAGTATTACCACTGCTGGTTGCTGTTAATTTTGTGCTACACACTGCAGTGGTCTCAAGAGACTCAGTTCCTTTATATGGTAAAGGAACTCTGAGGTGATTTAGAGTATCTGGGGTTACATTATTCAACATTGTTACACCATACCCCATCCCACAAACCTTGATGTGATGTTGTTTAATATGAAACAGATACAATGTTTGTAAACATGAAGAATAACATATATGACCTATTTTAAAAATGCTGTAGCTCAGAATGTGTAGAAGCATACAGATTCCATCTTTTCTTTAATTACCTAAAGAGTGAGGGAAAACACATTTTGCCATATATATCTCCTTTCTGCTCATCACGCTTTCATGGGGCAGCGTGTCCTTGAGGGAGTCTTCGATTTGGAGAGAGGCGAGTGGATGGCCTCAGGAAGCCAACCCTGAGTAAGGGCCTACCTCATATATTAATGGCAACTCTTGGCCCCTCAGTTCCCATTGGCTTATTACCCTGATATTCAAACAATCCGCGGCGGTTAGGCATTCAGAGATATTTACTGCTTCTAAATATTGAGACTCCACGCACACAAAGTGGGTATCATCATAACGACCTGTATTTCTACAAAGTGGTAACTGCTTCACCCTGGCCAAGCACTGTATAACTAACTATAATAAACTGGAAAAACATAGGTGCCCTTCAGCACACCTATCCATACATAAAACTCAAAGATCTATCAAGATCGAACACAGTTTAGTTTCAGACTAATCTATACAAATCACTAATAAATTAAACATGCTCGTATCTCACAATAAAATACCAGACACAAATTGAGTGTTTTCCCATTCTGCAATAAAGAGGGCAACTAATTAGAGAATGCATTACGATGCCATGAAAATGGTGGTTGGTGCTACAAACATGTGAACAACTACCTCAAATATCAAATGTAAGTAACTTTCAATCAATAGGTTGCTTCTTGCTTAGCATTTCACTCTTGGTGATTCCAGTTTCTATGCAGTGTTGGTAGTCCCAGAGTATGCAAGTTTGAGTATTTAAATTGTAAGCAAATGCAAAGGGTGCCACAAAGTTCAGAGTAGTTTCTGCCACTATGTCTTAAGTTTCAGAGATAGTCTCTTGTAAATAAAACGTCTTAAGACAGGAAAAACATCACAGTTAAAGGCAGTGGGGGTAACTACCACCCCATTGGTAAATGTCTTGTCTTTTGTGGTACTGTGCAGTAGGCACCATTAACATTTTTACCTTCAGACTTGTCTGCAACTGCTTAGGAAGTTTATACTGGTCAGTCCTACACCCCTAGCTCCAGTAGGCAGTTTTCTCAGACCCCGGGTCTCTCTCAAGCCAGGTCTCCTACAGGGGCTAATCCAATTTACTCAGCCGAGCCCTGCTGGATTCATGAGTCATTCTTTTTTGTGTCCCTGACACATGTAAACCATGGGCCATATGTATGAACACATTTTCCCATAGACACAGAATGGGTAAAACCCTTTGATACATCTGGCCGCAGAATCCAAGATCTTGACCCTGAAAAGCAGTTCCAGACCCTGGATACCAGCAAGATTCAGGGGTCAGTGTGTCAGTCCTCCTTCCAGCAGGAGCCTGGATTCTTCCTTCAGCAGGTCCTTCTTCTTCAAATAAAATGTGCTCAGGAATGTTCTGAGGCGGTGGTGGGGGATACGTCAGATTTATCATACTCACTAGCCAGTGAATCGGGGAATTTTACAACCCATCCCAACAATTTTCTTGCAGAATCCCCTCCTTTTGCAGCACATCCTCTTTACCTTACTGTAAAATAAGAGCCTTCATTTTAAGTTGGGGCGTGCACGCTGTCACCAGACAGGCCTGTCTCCAGCTTCTTGCCTACTCCCCTACCTGTCGGAGCAAAAACTGGTTTCCTTTCCTACTGTGGCCAGAGCTTAATTGTCTAGGAAAGTCCTGGGTATGACTAGAGGAATCCCACCTTTGTATCACCAAGCCAAAAGAAGGTAGTGGTCAGCAGTACAAACCCATTACCCTTTCCTTGGCACAGAGGCAAACAATTGTCCCGTGACCCAGAATTATTACTTCTCGCAGCCAAAAATCTGTTTTCCAGATCTGGACTTGCGATAGGTGGCAGAATCAGTTTTCCCTCCTATCGTCACGGAGGACAAGCTGTCTAGGAGGGTCCAGGAAATTAATAGAAGCCCTGCATGGCATCTCTAAGTCAAAAGAGGTAGAGTTAAAGGTGCCATTTTCTCTGCCAACTGTTCCCTCACACCTAGCTAATCCCTGCTACTTGGTTAGCAGCCTTTGGCCCTTTTTGGGACCAGAGACAAGCCACTGTCCTTTGAGCCATGGTCATTAATTCCCCCAACCAAGGATGTATATTCAAGCTCTGGTAGTATGGTGATTGGCAGAACTAGTTTTAAGTTGGTTCTTGGTCAGACTGCCTTGGTAAGGCAGCCTAAAGTAGATTACAAAGTTACTTTTGGAAAATAAAGATTTTAATCCCAACTAGACATACACAGAGAAATAGCTTTGTGGTTTCATTTCTCCGGAAGGGCACATTAACTCAATATGATACACACACAATAAAATAACGGTAGGTTTCAGGAATAAAGCCAGGCACTTTACTCTCAGTACCCTGGTACACCACAAGTGTTGATAAGTACAATACAGAAAAAAATATTATTGAGAAGAAATAACAGTGTCTGACAGATAGGTTTCGCATGACGGCTTCTTTTAGTCATATATGAAATGGATTCTCAAACAGCCAACACATGGATAATCCTACTACTCCTGCGGGCGGGACCCTCAAGATGGCCCCATACCAGCCAGTGATGAGAACAAAGGTGACGGCCCAGAACAAAAATAACATGTGACTGTGTCAGGTTAGGAAACGTCAGCCAAGAAAGGAGGAGGCGCAAAATCCGGAGAAAAGGACATAAAGGAAGGTGTTGAGGAAAAGACGGGATTTCCGTAATGCAGGGAAGAAGACGGTCGGACGTGCACGGAGAGGAGCGACGTCAACCCTTTAGAGCTATGGAAGAGAAGCAGAGAAAGACCACACAGCCTGAAGCCGCCACAGTGAAGGAACTGCCTAGAGGCAACACTTGCTGGTCATGCTGTCCCCGAAGGGAAGATGGCAGTGAGACTCCCTTTGCCACTACCTGGGAGGGTCACGGCCCCAGGCAAGTGCCTCCCCATAAAATTCCTCACCTTTCAGAGGTGGCGGGCTATGCACAAATGACAACGTAACCCACTCCCTTTCCTTACAATATAAGGGCACCAACACAGACAGCCTGGGTGACGGCTTGGTTAAGGACCTATTTTAAGAGAGTTAACAGTTTATCTATTAGTTTTTGTTTCGAGGAACACCACCCCTCCTCCCCCTCACCTGACTGGACCTGGACAGAAGGACTACGCATCAGAAGGAAAGGGAACATCCAGGATGCATAGTGAAGGAACTGGCGGTGCTTGGATTATCGGTCCTCCTTTTCTGTTACACTCCAAAGTGTCAAAGTAGTTTGTGTGGGTCATGGAAAGTTTGGTGGTGATCCGTGCAGTGGGGGAAACATCCTTTACCACGCAACCGTTACAACGCGGTATGTAACAACGTGGTTTTAACAACGCAAGTCATTATGTCGACTTGCACTGGAGGGCGCTCTAGACTAAGGAATAGTGTGAATTACTATTCCAACACCTTCCCTACTGTACGTAGGCTGGAGTTGGAATAGTAATTTGCACTATTCCTAAATCCAGCACCCTCCAGTGCAAGTCGACATAATGACTTGCGTTGTTAAAACCACGTTGTAACATACCGCGTTGTAACGGTATGCGTGGTATCGACATACATCCGTGCAGTGGGGACCGAGAAATAAGGGGGCGAAAACAGGGTGCATTTGTAAAGTTAATTCCCTAAAGAAAGCATCGTCGAACCTACAGCCCGAACCGCTGGATGAAATTACACTAGATCTGGCAGAAAGGTAGATGTTACGCATATTGTGCTTTTTGTTATTTTGTGCAAATCCATCCAGTCATTTTTCAGAAAAGCTCTCTGGCCGTGGATATTTTGCAGTGGTTGTGTGATTAAATCATGAATGTACGCACCAACAGGAATGCTCGGATTGGCTGGGCGTAACCTGAACAGAAAGTTGCGGCTGCCATTTTATCATCTGGGAACGGTTCCCGGGGCTGAAAATGTGTGAAAGTTAACATAAGGGGTAGGGTACAGATACTCTGACCCCATGTTTGAGAAATGTGTGTGTTAGTGACATAAGTTGTTCAATTTCTTTTTCCATGCATGATATTTGCGCCGACGCTACCAGCGCAGCCCTGATGTACCATTCCGGGGACATCCAAATATTGTGACGTTATCGCGAATATTGGTAAAAATATATATATTTGATCACACTCACCGGTTTCGGTCACACAATCATGTACGCACTCTCAAACTCATACAACCACTCCAACTTCCACAATAACATTCTCAGAACCACTTACACACCCATTCTCTGATTCATTGGTCTACACACACATCCACTCAGTTAGCCATTCATACATCAACTCACTCCCTAAAACAGCCACTGATATATCCATCTATACAACCACTCATATATCCATCTATACAACCACTCACACCTTCACTCAGAGCTACTCACCCACCTATAGAGGAGTCAATCACACAGCCATTTACTCACCAATAGTTATACAAACACCCACTGACTCATTCCCTACACATACTAACACACACTCGCTCACCTATTCAGTGACTCACACAAGCACACACTTACTCATACAGCCATTACCACAATCCCTCACTCACACAGTCACTCATATACTCCAACACTCAGAAACCTCACTGAATAGAGATATAATAAAGGACTGTTTGGCATCAGATGGAGCTGGCTACATCAAATCGTTTAGCTATGTTAACCTCATGTGCGCGGGCCGTTTTCCCGCTGTGCGCTGAGTTTTTTAAAAACCTGCGTTACATGACGAGCTCAGCTCGTCATGAGCGTACGACAGGCGTAACTCATGACGAGCTCAGCTCGTCATGAGCGTCGAAGGGGTTAAGGACCTACTGAAAGAAATTGGGCATCCTGAATACTTTTCCAATCCAGATAGTATGGTGAGCGTGTCTAGAACTGCTCTTAAAAAACTTCTCTCACAACATCTTGAGAGCAAAAGATGGCGGGTAGAAAAACATAAGAAGACGGTCATGGATCACCATCTGATTACGGTTAGTGAGGGGGCTCAGCTGTATCTTTTGATCAAACAACCCCCTTTTAACCGTATATTCCTGACTCGTTTTAGTTTACATACCTTTTATAGAATAATAACCTTACCAAAGTGCAATGACTGGTCAAAAGAAAAAATAACCTGTCCCTGCGACGATGTTTCTTACCAGTCTAACATTCATTGTATTCTTTTTTGCACTTTTTATAGCCATCCAAGGAAAAAATTGTTGAAACCCCTACTTGTATCATGGGGTCTGCATACCTGAAGAGGGGCTTATGACAAATTAAAGTCTTTAGAAAATGAACGCACCATTGGAATTGTATCTTCTTACTTGAAGGCAATTGTGAGGTACAGAAACACAATGTAAACCTAATATGTATTTGAATATGCCTAACTCGCGGAACGTGTAAAAACTCAAATGAATTTTCTTCATAAGTCCCGGGATTATACCATGAAATTGTTCCGATTTTAACAAGTTTTGTACTCTTTTTTAACAATGTATTGTAAATGTAGTTACTTAACATGTATTAGAATCTATACTTTAAAATTTTCATTCTTATTTGTACGCTTTTAGGAACTTGTTTTTACAATTCAAATAAAGCATATTGATTGATTACTCCAACACTCACCTATACTGCCTTTCACATATTCAGTTACTCACCCATATACCACTGACACATCCAATCACTTCACATACACACACTCAGTCACCTATACAGCCCCTCACTAACCCATACAGCCGTTGACTCGCCCACTCACTCATCCATGCTGGCAGTCACACACCCTCTCACCCACACAGACACATATACCCATACAGGTACTGAGACAACCGGTCAATCACCCATACAGCCACTTAGTCACCATTTGACAGACTGATACAGACATTCTGACAACCTAGTCAGTCACCATACATACGCTGAGACACCTAATCACTTACTTATACAGTCAGTCACACACCCACTGAATCACCCATACAGGCACTTAAACATCTGGTTTTGTAGGAGTGAAATGTCAGCCTAACTCTTACTTCCCTTTAACCTTTGTTTTTTCAGTGATATATGAATATATAACAATAGGCTTTTCCAACATAGGAAAGGCATTTCTCGCTACAAGCGTCACTGCAGTGCTTTCAAACTGCAGCCAAACCACATTGTTGCTCATGGCAGAAACATATTTTGCCATTCATGTGGATGATGTAAATCCCTCACTGCAGCCCGTATATGACATTTAACTTTCCATGCAATAGATGAACTTACAATACATTTATAGGGAAGTTAAAGAGTCCAAATAGGGAACTCTAATATACAGCAAGATTTAGAGAGGCAGCACTTTGTGCATTTTACCACTGCTACACAGCGGTAAAGGTCCAGAAAAGGGCAAAAACAATCTAGGGTGACCATGCAGAAAAGGCAAAGTTTCTACAGTTGTAATGTCTTAAATACTTTAAAGAACCTGATTGTCCCTATAGCATAATAATAATCAAAGGTTCCTGAGAGCAATATACATCAGTGGCCCCAGGCAATGTCTGCAGGAAGTAATGAGCCGAAATGTGCATTAATGTTTTCAGACTGTACCAAAACTCAATTGCAGAAGGCAGTAATGATTAACAATGTGATCACCCTTTGAGGTGCAATCATTGATACACAGCAGTAATGAAAACCAGTGTTTTCAAGAAGCAATAAACCTAATTGAACTTGGCCAGTAACAAGTGTCAGTGGTCCCAACCACTAATAAGCATCAATGACCCCATGCATTAATGAACATCAGTGGCAACACGCAGTAACAAGAGTCAAAGGAGGCAGCATTATTGAGCTTTGGTTGCCTCCAGCAATAAGATAAGCAGCCTTAATGGTCACAAGTTGGCAACTGTAAACAAGGCACCAGGGTTGCTTCTCTATTTATTTATTTTTTCCATTTATTTGTTAGGAGTTAATGGGTGATGGGAGAAAAAATATGAATGAATAAAACCAGGACAATAATACCACTAGTCTAGTGTGACTTCTGGGAATTCTCCACCATCAGGTCTGAGGAAGAACGGAGCGTGCCTCTACCACACGGCCCCAACCACAAATGCATCTTAACCATGCATTTGTTTACCATGCATGCCTTTACAACGATATTCATTGTAAAGGCCTGCTTGCTAAATGAATATGTGTGGTAAAATGAAAACTAGAGGTTCCCTTCAACTCGCCCATCCAAGCAGACCCTTTCGGAACCAACTGGAACACCCTCTAGTTGCCCCCCCCCCCCCCCCCCCAAAAAAATAATGCAAAAACGCTCCTTTCCACAATCCCAGTGCAGGTGATTTCCCATTTAAAAACTAGGCCCAAACCACCCTTTCCGTGGATCGGTTTCCTCCTCAAAAAATCAAAGGCGTAGTAGACACCCCTAACCATTGGCGACAGAAGCCGTTTTCACCTGGAACCCCCCCCCCCAAGAAGCATTTCTGGACAACCCTCAAAATGGGCCCATTGAATAACCATGCAAACTAGATCATCAAAAACAATTGTGTTTCAAACCCTTCCACTGCACCAATCCTCTTGAAACTTGAAGGGACACTAGTCCCACTTATTCACAAGTACCTTCACTAGCCGCATCCCGATTGAAACACGGGAAGTGGTAGGACTTTTGACTCTAAAGACCCCCACACCCCTGCTCATTGAAAAACAGTCCAAACCAAGACAAAAACACACCAAATCCTAGCCAAATCTTGGCAACTCCAATATGCACGAAAATAAAACGGGCCCTAGACTCCAGGAACCCTAGCCCACACCAACCCTAAGTCCTGAAAACGACCACGACCTCTGCCCTGAGCCCTAAAACCTACCCCCCCCCCACAAAAAAAAGGCCCCATCCCCTCTTACCTGTGTGCGGCGAGCCTTCTGTCCCAATGCTTCCCGTTCCTCTCCTGCCCATCCGTGCATCTAGACTGCGCGTTGCCTTATCCAGGCATATGCGTGGTTTTGCTTGTGCTTTTGGGACATACGTAGCTCTGCCTGCGTTATTAAGACTTTTTCAGATTGCCAGGCGCCCTGCTCATAACTGCAAATCAGACATTGGGGCAACACTCCGTTGCCCCAGTTCTTTTTCTCTTGCAAAATGCAATGGGACAAGTAAGACTGGCACCTTTCCTGGTGAATAACTTACAACTGTGAATGTGTCACTGTTGCCTGCGGTCCCAGGCCTCCTTCATCGGCAGTTCATAGCAGGTCACAACTGCCCAGATCCCTGTTGGCAACTGCAAACAGCCACGTTCACGAATTACTAATGTAAGGTAGCGCTCCCAGCCTTGCATGGATGTTTGACTTCCTCCTAGACTTCTTTCCCTGTGCCTTGTTTAAGGGGGGTGGAGAGAGACTATGTGCCTTCGGTTTATTAAGAAAAAAAAACTGCTCGTTATTGTAAACAAGATTTTGGGTTACTGTGCCCTGTCTCGGGGGTACCTTTCTCCTTAATTTTGGAGGATCAGTTTATCCGTCAGTCCTCCACAGCCCGCAGCATTTTGCTGGGCCTTCTGTGAGATACTGCGGTCCCTTTTTCTTCACGACTGAAATCCCCCCCACCTCACCACTTGAGTTAGGCAAAGGAGCACTGAATGCTCCCTGGCCTATTCTTGGGCATGGAAGGTGGCACAAGGAAGCTTAAGGGCCCTTAAAAACAGTCAGAAGGATCCCATAACTTTGGCGAAGCTGCTCCGGTAAACACATTCCCACTTGGCAAGGCGGGGAGAAGGGTGCACACAGAACTCCTCTAACTCTCAGGCAAGTTTAATGCACATCACAGCAAAATATGATTCTTATTGGTTATAGGAAAAGGTACCATTTGCTTTGAATTACTGTAACCTAAGACAGCTCAAACCCAACTAAAAAAATAAAGAAAATGATAATGAATGACTCCACAAGTGCTGAGAAAGGAGGTTCATCAGCCACTGTTTGTTCATGAAGAGGAAAGGGTCACAGGCACCCACTTCGGAGGAAATCATCAAAGGTCTGCTGCTTCCTTCATGCCCCACTTTCTTGGACACGCGCTTTTCACATACTCACTGTTCTAAAACTAGTTTTAAATCCACACCCTCCAACTGATTCTTCGCTGCAGCTGAGTCACGACGTAAGTGACAGCCACACTCCAGTTCTCTTAGCCACTACTGCTGGGCCCTCAGAGTGTGTGACTAGAGGTAGGCGGAACTCACAGAATTTCACTTTGCTTGAGTTACATAAAAACTATGCAAGATTCCGCAAGTTCTGCCAGTGGGTGGAAAAATGCACGGCACGCTACTATTAGCGCTGGTAGCATGTTCAGCATGAATGGCAACACGCGGTGCCCAAAAACACGACCATTCAAGTTGGTTTTGCTGCCCCTAGAGTAGAAAACCTACTCAAGAAACAGCTCTCCAACTACGACCGTTCGAGTTAGAAAAATCATACTGAAAGGCTTCCTTGCGACCAGAATTCACGCTAGGGGATGGCAATCCTCACTCACTTACTGGAGCCTTGCATTGTTTCTGTTGTCATTCCGTTGCTCAATTGGGGAAAAAAGTCCGCCACGCTGTGGAATTTGGCCAGAAATCCTTGTTAAAAGAGTAATATTGAGTTGCCAAATTCCTCCAGTTGTGCAAGCAGAATTAAAATTCCACCCGGATCTCACAGTGACATGCCGGACTGGCACCCGCACGTACCCGAATACCATCAAATTGCACCTCCTTCTACTCTGTAGGTTGGGAGCTGCAGCACGAACCAATTGTACTCTATCAGCTCCATACAATATTCCTGATAATGACAACATTGTGATCACGGTACCCCCTGGCACCCAGAGGCATCTGTCCATAGTGGACAACACCAACATTAACCAGACTGTCTGAGCAGCTAATAGGTTTCTGGGCCACAGACCTAATAATGACTCAAAAAAACTAACAATACCTCTGTTCCGGACACTATTGCCACGGAGGTGCAATTTCTCTTCAATGCCCATGTTTGGCTAGACACTTCCTTCGTTCTGTTAAAACACATAATACTGCTTAGCCAGAGGTCAAAGTGGGCTAAGTCTGTTGGCGACAGCGTGCCCAAACCTTTTTCAGTTTGTAAAAACTGCTGCTGTACTTTTTATTAAAAAATAAAATTAAAAAACAGCACTTCCAGAATTGCTACTCTGCTTTGGGGGGCAGAGGGCAAAGTGTCCTCAGGGATTTTGAACTAAGATTATCATTTGACAGCCAGAAATAAAAAAAGAACTAGGAATCCCATTAATCTCCTGCTCCACCTACTCGCCATGGTGTCTGCATTATAAATAAGCATTGGCAAAGCCAACGGGTCTGGCGTCAACCACCAGCCTTTTGGGAATTCTTGTTTTGTAAAAGTTTGGGAAGCTAGATGGCATTTGATACATGCTTGAGTGGGTTAGAGAAAATGTGAATGACACACCAACAGACAAATGGATAAAGTGTGGCTGAAAATCCCTATAAGTAATTATGTCATACACACAATTTTCGTACAATCAAAAGGTCTTGGTTTACACAGGCCTTAAAAAGACAACTGGCTGCTAGTCTCTTACCTTCGTAGGTAGAAGGAAGGGAGAAAGGAAACAACGAAGGCAGAAAAGAAGAAAGGCAAGAAAGAAGGAATACAAAAGACAAAGCAAGAAAGGAGAGAAAGAAGTGAAGAAAGCAAGACAGAAGGAGAAAAAAGAAGGAAGGAATGTAAGGAGAAAGAAGAATATAGAAGAAGAAAGCAAGACAGAATGAAAGCAAAAAAGAAGACAAGAGGAAAGGATGGGAAGAAGGAATGAAAGCAAGAAATTAGTGATAGCAAGCAAGTAGGCATTTAGGCAAAAAAGGTAATAAGTAATGAAAGCAAAAAAGAAAAATTAAGAATAAAGGAATCGAAGAAAAAAGAAAGGAAATAAGGAAAATAATGAAAGAAAAGGAAAGACTGAATGAGAAAATGGGCAAGCAAGAAAGGAGGAATGAAAGAAAGAAGGAATAAAAATAGGAATGCTAAAAAGAAAGAAATTAAAGAAAAGGAATGCAAGAAAGGAGGAATTAAAAATAATGCAAGACGGTAAGATGGAACAAAAGAAAAAAAGGAATGCTAGAAAGAAAAAGTATGAAAAGAAAGATATGAAAGAAACAGTAAGAAGTAAAGAAAGAAGGAATAAAAAAAGAAGTGCTGCAAACTAAACACAAGGGGTATCTTTCTGGGCAAAATGTAAGGAAGAAAGATTTGTGAAATTGGAGTAGAGCAGTTTTAAACAAAGGCGATCGATTATACTGTAAAAATCCTTTTAAAGTGTCCTTTGTTTATCTGAGAAAATCAGATAAACAAAAGGACTTTCCCAAAAGGAATTCACAACCACATTGGCAGGAGACAAGAACTGATAAAGCATGGAAATAGCCTGTGCTCCCAACTGGTATAAAGCGTCCTGCTATCACATCAGACTCTAAACACAAAAACATTGGCCCATAAGGAAACTAGCTAGTATGCAGATGTGCTCCTTGTGAAAGAGCAACATTAAGTCACTCAAAGTAAATGTATTCGGTGGCTGATATGGCGAACCACCCTGCCCCATGCTGTAGTGGACGGAACCAAAATGTGAATTAGACACCAGCAGACCAATGGATAGAGAGAGCTGGTTAAGCCCTTTTTTAATAAGTATATTGTACATATCGTTTTTTAAAAATCAAAAGGTCTTGGCTAACACCATTCATAAAATGTGAATGTGAATGTGAGAATGTGTTAATTAGGGAAATTAAAAAAGATCCAAATGAGCTTCTACGTGCTAAATGAAGACTGCTACTCTTCTTTTGTTGGATTTTTCATAAGTGTTTTTTCCCGGTTTATTTAAACTGAATATGCAGTTTGATGGTGGCTTCGGAGCACTGGTTGTGGTAGTGATTTAGCAGTGTCTGTGGCGAAAGGTCAGATCTGTGTTAGTCCTGTGAATACTCTGCTGCTCCCCCATAGTCCAGCACCTGAATGGATAATCATAATTGCATTGAGTTCTGGGGAATCATATTACATTAACTTTTTCTAAAGGAAACTCTGGGTCTTAGCCCTCCTTAATTTTGGCAGATAAGGCAACTGAGGCACCTGGGGTTCCAATACAGCGCTTTCCCACGATCAGGAATTTAAGTGGAAAAGAAAATGTACTATTAGAAACCAGAATTGCCAGTTTTCTTGTATGATATTTGCCACAAGATAACATCTCACTAAATAAAATAAAATACCCAAACCACATAAAAGAACAATAAATAAACATAACCAAAAGCACTGAAGATGAAAATAAAGCAAAAGACACAAGGAGATAAATATGCAAAACATGTTTTTATTATATGTGCACATTGCTTTGGTTCTTAAGACATTTTAATTATTGTATCAGAGGACAGGAAATAAAAATTGGTATTAATATTACACAGCTCAGTATAGGCATTTCATAGGCCTCAGAAGGGTGAACATTTTAGCCAACTTCCTAGGGTATATTAAACCTGTGGGCTGTAGGTTGGAGACAGCTCTATTCATTTTGAAATGGCTGTGTAATTTTAGTCACCATTTGTATCCAGTGAGCAATACATAGCCCCCCGAATGAGGCAGAGTCAGTACGGCTGTTTTACGCATCATACAGGCAATAGAATGGATTGAGAAGGTAAGGTTAGAGCAAGAAGCAGGCATACTAGAGTGTGGACACATGGTTTGAGAGCCTTTCACTGGCTAATTTTCTGTTGCATCCTGACTTTCTTAAAGAAAGACTGGGCTGTATCATAATGATAAGTATGAGGGTTTGAGAGGTCACTACAGTTAACCAATGCATTCACAAAAGCCTCATTACCTCCTCATAGGTCTTCCTCTCACAGTCGTCGCGTCTGAGTTCACCCCATTCCTGCAGAACCTAACCACCAAACTGGACTTCCCTTCCCATTCCAAAATGGCCCCTGTACTCCCAGAGTACAAGTAGCTCACTTCCTGGAAAGGACTTCCTGATTTCTTTATTTTGCAGCCAGTTGCCATCTTGGTTTCAGGTGTTTGGCAGTGACTTGGAGGATATGATTAAAAAAAAAGTCTGCAGAGAATCAGAAGCCTGTTACTCCCGTTTGCCCAGCTTCCAGAGGCAGAGGTTTTGATTTCCGGAGGGCATTTCCTGCTGGGGGTAAGACCACGCAACACCAGCCCTTTCGAGTTAGGGGTTGTGGCTGGGGCATCCCTCATGCTGACAAATCCTGATATCCTGATACTCTGCTGCGGCCTCCTCTCACACCCCTCCCAATACATGCCAGTTCCAGGTTCCGTCCATTGGGACTGCGGCAGAGGGGTTGGGGGGGGGGGGGGGGGGGGGGGGGTAGAGAATCTTCAGTTCTTTCAGGACGTTTGGATTTGTTCCATTTTCGATGCCTGGGCAGTCAGTCATCTCCAAAACTTACAGAATAAATTTCAGCGAGGCTCCTCCTCCACATTTTTTCAAGACTCCTGTTACTCGTTCCCTAGTGAGCTTGTCTGCTCTCCTCCAGGGGATTCAGTTGCTACTTCAGAAGGAGGACATTATTACTGTTCCGCCTGGGGAGCTGTTCCAGGGGTATTATTCCGCCTAGGGAGCTGTTCCAGGGGTATTATTCCCAGATTTTCCTTGTCCAGAAGACTTCCGGGGAGTGAATCCCTACATTCCCCATGTTTCTTTCAAAATGGTGTCCCTGCAGCAGATTCTGCCCCTCTTGAGAAAGGGCGACTTCCTGACTTCCATCGATCTTCTAGATGCGTACCTACATGTCCCGGTGCAACCCTCCCAACAGCGGTATATCCAGTTTGCAGTCCAGGGCAACTAGTTCTGGGCCCTGCTGTTCGAGCTGGCCTCTGCTCAGACGGTGTTCACCAAGCTCCTTTGGTGGATATTTTACCTTCTGAGGGTATCCAGCTGTTTCCCAGTTTGGATGACTGGACAATTGCCTTGTGTTCTTTTTCCAAGGTCCAGTCAGCGGGTCGCAGGGTGACAACACTGCTGCAGGACTTCAGCTTCTTGATGACCTGGAAAAAGTCCCAGGTCGAGCCTTCCCAGGATCTCCTTTTCATGGGAACACGCTTCCGGATGTACCTGGGGGAAGGTTGTGGTGTCCAAGGAACGTTGGGTTTGTCTCTGCTCCTACCCGTCATATCTTCTCCTTAGTTTCTTAGCCTGGACTTGGCTTTGCAGTTAGGGTAGATGTCCTCTACTTTGGCTCCGGTTCCTTGCGGGAGGTTGCGCCTATATCGCCTGGTTTACCATATCCTGGGCCATTGTGATCCGCTGTCCCAGCTGTACGAGGCTTTGATTCCTGAGACACCTCATATCCACCAGGATCTCCAATGGTGGCTGGACCCCACCATCTGGGCAGGGGTTTCTCTTAGATTCCTCTGCCCGCCCTGGTTCTCACAACCAATGCCAGTGGGAAGGGTTGGGGTGCCACTCTGGGGGATGCCTCAGTTCAGGGGCTATAGGATCCGCTGGAGGCATGTCAGTCTTCCAATTGGAAGGAGTTGGCCTGTCCTGAAAAACGTTTTTGTTTTTTCATCCCCTGCTGGGGTGTGCCTCACTGGGTCTGTAGACAGACAACCAGGTCGTCCTCTCTTATCTGAGCCACCAGGAGGGCATGTGTGCTTCTCTTTCTCCTTGCTCAGAAGATTTCCCTTTGGGCCGAGTCTCATCTCCTGGGTCTATCCTCAGTATCTTCCGGGGAGGGAGAATAGGACTGCCGATGCTCAGAGTGAGAGGGTTTCTTACTTTGTGAAGATGGGTCTGGGGATCTCTTGCTCCATCGAGTGCTGGTTCGGTCACCCTTGGCTGGATCTGTTCGCCACAGAGGGGAATGCTCTTCTTCCCTACTTTTGTTGTCTGGATCCATCCTCGGGGGCATTGGCAGTGGATGCCTTAGTGGTTCCCTGGCCTACTTTATTGTTTTCCGCCCATCCCGCTTCTCCCCAGGGTAGTTCGGAAGGTGGTCCAGGACCTGGCGGAGGTTCTTCTGGTTGCCCTGGCTTGGTCACGGCATTCTTTGTTATCTTGTCTTCTCCACCCATCTCTTCCTATTGGGTGTTATCCCCCTGCGTCTGCCTTTTTTCCTCTGAACTATTTGCAGATTGAAGCTGCCCATTTGGCACTTGAAACCTCTTAGAACAGGGTTGTACAGTGGATGTGGCGGAGCTCATCCAGCAGTCTTAGTGACGGTCTACCCTCAAGGCTTATGATTGCCACTGCTGGAATATTTCTGTCTGTTGTCAGGATCGGGGTCTCTTCTTCCTGCGGGTCTCCTGCGATTTTAGAGTTCCTTCTGAGCGGTTTCCAGCTGGGTCTGGCTGTTTCTACCCTCTGTAGTCAGTGGATGGCTGTCCAGGCAGAGTCTGTATAGTCTGTGGCTCCTTAGGCAGCTCATCTACTATGGAGTTGTTCTCTTTGACAGCCGTTGGTACATTCCCCACTTCTACTGTGGGACTTCCCTCTGGTTTTGCAGGGTGCTCCCTGAGAGCCATTGGAATCCATGGGTTTCTGATTTCTCTCTGCTAAAGTGGTTTTCTTGGTGCCCATCTCCTCGTGGAGGAAAGTCGGGGGAACTAGAGCCCTTGCTGTCCCCCTCTCCTTTCCTCAGTTTTTTTCCAGACAAGGTGGTGCTTAGGCCTAATCCCATGGTGGCGTCTTCTTTTTTGGGGATTTGGATATTGTTTTTGCCCACCTTTTGTCCCGCCCCGGTTTCTGCTGAAGAGTTGCATTTGCATTCACTGTATCTCCATCGGGCTCTTACGGCTTATTTTCATCACACTGCAGAGTTTTGCAAGTCAGATGCCTAGTCTCCCATGGTTTGGCCCCAAGGGGTTGAAAGCCCTCCCTTTCAGCCTCGTCCCGTTGGATTAAGTTGGCAATTTCCCATTCCTATTCTTCGGGCTAGCCTGTTCCCGAGTCTTTCCCGGGAAGGTCTACTGGGGGTGTTTCTGCCTCCCGGGCATCCTTCAAGGGGGCTTCCATTAGGGACATTTGTTTTGCTGCCACTTGGGCTCAGCCCTACACTTTCACGACCCACTACTGTTTGCACATGGGTGGGGATGTCTCTCCCACTCTTGGTACCGCTTTTTTGAGGTCTGCTGTTTCTCCTGCGATATGACTCTGTATGCTTGTGGCATTACACTTCCTCTGTTGGCACTTTTTAACTGTGTGGTTTTTCCTGCAATCAGTGGTGGGCTTTCGTACATATTCCGACATGGGGACTATGAGAGGAAGGCAGACAAGGAGGTAACGCCTGTTTACCTCCCAGTAATCATTACTCTGACTCTTCTTACTCATCACAGTCTTGAGTTCCTGCCCGCCTCTCCCTGGACTACTGATTTCATCTTGCTTGGTTATTTCAAGTGGGGTACTTGTACTCAGGGAGTATGGGGGCCAGCCTGTCTTGGGATGGGAAATCAAATTTGGTGGTTAGGTTTTGCTGGAATGGAGTAAACTCGGATGACATGAGGACTGTGCCGAGGAAAATGGACTGAGAAATTAATATTATCAGTAAATAACCGGGTAGCGACACTTCAGGATTACAGTTATGGTCTCTGGCATTAAGTGATTGTGCAGCATTTTTATGGATTTGCCACACTGTCTTTCATCTGCTTTATAATTTACATATTTTACCAGCGAAAAATTGTATTCTAGTTTACACAGATCAAAAATACAAAAAAGTGGTTTGGCACAATAGCAGATCCTTTGTAGAAGTTAAAGAATGACCCTTCTCTAACTTATTGCTATATTTACGTCCTAAACAGGTACCAATAAGGTGCAACTCTGCCCAGACATTATTAATAGGTGCTGACATGTTAAAATATTGTCAAATATTGTGTCGTCTTATACTGCACAAATTTGCCTTTTCCTGATGTAGAACTTGGTCATCCCTGCTGTATAATTTGGCTCTTAGTTCCAGTGACCTTACGTAAAGGCAACCTTTTGAGCAACAACAGCAAGGAAGCACTAAACTGAGCATTCAGTCTGTACTGCCTCCATATCCTGTGATGGTGCGACAGACATAGGGCATGAATTAGCCTGTCCCTATAGTGATGAACTGAGGCACATCTATGTATTGTGAATGAATCTTGCACTGTTACTGCTTGCACTAATATTGTGAGGGAAGCTTACACCTTTGCTGCTTTTACTGTCCATTTTTAGTGAGTGAAGTAAACGTGTGATATTGTTTTCCAAACTTCATTAATTGTGCGCAAAGGAAATGAAAGGGAAACAAAAGAAGGTTGCAGAGCAATACACATATACAGTATGTTCGTATCTGTGTAATGATGAGGCAAAATGCTGCAATCCTTGTGAAATAATTTAAGCAGGTAATCGACAAACTGCTGAGACCTGTGTGTCAACTGCAGGTCACAGATTATAATCATAGAACACTCAGTGGACAAACACTCTTCTGAATTCTCCTGGCTTCTTGGCGTCCACAGATTATTATCCCAGTGAGAAAGCTTGTTGGATTAATTCCTCTAGTGCAGACAGTCACATGCTCCAAATAATTACATATATTCGTGAGTGCATGAGCCAACTGCAGAAGTGTATAATTCTTCGCTAGGTCACAATGTCCAATAGTAGTAAGATACTGCCCTTATCTGCAGAACATTCTTTTTCTTTGTTAGGTTCAAAACGTTTGTTAAAAAAAATCAAATACATGTGTTTATCAGATAAAGGTGTAATTATGCCAAATACTGTATATGTATAGGTAAGAGACTGACTAAACGTTACAGGATATTTTGTTCTTTCTAGACATCCTGTGATCGTGCGACCCCTACAAACACTGAACCATACCCTTTGATTCACCCACACCCTCCTATATACACTTCTACCACTGTGCTGTGCGGTTGTGTTTCATGCTGTTCTATTTCATGCTCAAAGGCTGGCATTCACAGATCCACCTACTGCCGGCAGACTTCCTGCTGTATTACACAATGCCATCTAACAGACGGGCCCAATTTAAAATTGATTGCATTACCCACAGAGATCTGCACTTCTTCTTACCCTCCCATCTAAACAAGAAACTGAAAATCTTCGGAGCAGATAGGGGCATCAGAAATGCCCAATCCCTGCTACTGGAACCCCCCACCTTCAGTCAAGAACGGTACAAGAACCAGTCTTTCTCTGGAAGTGCCACCAGGATTAGAACCAACGCTAGGCATGGGCAGTGCGGGCAGCTGCCCAGGGTCCCGCATCAGTTTAACACCCCACTAACCCTCTTATACTCCTGACGATTCAATTGAAAGAAAGTAGTCTCTTTGCAGTTGGGCCCATGAGAGGGAGGGAGCCCTCACTGGGCCTCATAAGTATGGTGTCCCAGTTGCAATGAGACTTATTTTGCAGGTTGTCTTGCAATTAAACCTCCTGCCTGGCTTCCCATTCAGAAACACTGCAGGACGCCCTTTGTCCAGCACTTTACCGCCCCCAAAGTTTTACCTCTCAGCCCCAAGCAATTCTCACACTTTTAGCCCAAAATGGGCTGTGAAAGAGGTGCCTGTAGGTGGCTGAGAGGAGGAGCTGCAACCCATTAGAAGTCTTAACAAAGCAGCTTCCGGAGCCCTGAAGGTGTCACTTATGTAAGTTAGAGGGACCGCGCAGCTTCCCTTTCAGCCCAGGGCCCCAAAAGTTCTAGAACCGGAACCTGACCTGAATCAGGAACTCTCGGTATCTATCTGTCTAACCGCCTGCCTAGTAATCTTCAAGAGATATCAAGATCCTTTTTGACAGCCATCTTGGTTCATTCACCCTCAATCGGACTTATATACCCACCCCACAGCCCCAGCCTTACTGAGGTTCTTGGAGAAACAATGGAGACAATCTCCATCCACCCCTAATCTATTTAAGCTACCTATGTTCAGCAAGATAAAACTACTATAAACACATCTTCTGTGAAAAATCATCGCACTTCAGAACCCTCCTCGCCGCAGTCAAAGAACTAGTTGATCACATCAAAAACTTAAACATCTCTCCCTCAACCATCAAGTTTTACGATCCTCCAAAAAAAGCAGCAGAATTCGCTATATTATTTGATGAAAAAGTGAAATTGCTGGTGGAGCAGATCATTCACCTGATCACCCCTAGAGGCGCGCAAATTCTAAGTCATTTGGCAGAACTTTGATGTCATCACTGAAGATGCCCTCCTTAAAAGCATTCTTGAAATAAAACCCTTTAACTATTCTTTCGACCCAATCCCTAGTGACATCGCGCGGACTTCTACACCCACACTCTTTCCTATTGGACCAGTCTGGTCAACCTCTATCTCAGCCAAGGCTCCCTTCCTGTTGCCCTTAAAACAGGACAAGCTACCCCAGTTCTTAAAAAACCCTCCACTGATGCGAATGACGTCAACAACTTCCACCCTATCACCAACTTCCCTTTTCTTGCAAAAATCACAGAAAGATGTGTAGCGAAACAACTTTCCCTTCATATCAAGGATAACAATCTTCTCGACGAATTCCAATCTTGCTTCATGCAATACTGCAGCACAGAAACAGCTCTGCTGCAAATGATTGACGATGCCCTGCGTGTACTTGACTCAGGGGAGTATTGTCTCTTGATTCTTTTGGACCTTTCTGCAGCCTTTGACACTGTTAATCACAACACTCTTCCGAACACTTTAAAACAAAGAATGGGCTTGGAAGGCACAGCGCTCAAATGGTTTGCTTCATTCCTCTTGGGTAGATCTCAATTGATCAAAATAGCTAATAGCCTTTCAACTTCAATGGCAGTAGTTCAAGGCGTCCCTCAAGGATCTATCCTCACTCCCACTTTGTTCAATCTTTACTTGGAACCATTGGGAAATCTCCTAAGTAAATCTGGTATCCTTTACCGCCTCTATGCTGATGACACCCACATTTACCTTAAGGTGTCTCCCGCACACGACATCTCAATCCTCAACACCACTTTCAAATCTATCCAAAATTGGAGGTCAGCTCATCAACTCATTCTGAATCCTTCCAAAACTGAATTCCTCCTCTCTACCTCTTTCTCTCCTCCTCAGTCTTGGATGGATAAGCTGAATTTACTGAACAACCCTATAGTTGTCGACAGTGCTAAATCCCTTGGCGTCATACTAGACAAAAGGCACTTCCACATCAATTCCATTGCCAAGAATGCACGTTACCAGATGTGCCTTCTCTGGGGGATTCAGCATTTCTTTCCGGAGCAAGACCTAAAACCCTTGGTCTAATCTCTGGTTCTCTCTAGACTGGACTATTACAGTTCTCTCCTTGCTGGCCTCCCCAAATCCCCTTTCCCCCATTAAATCCAAACTCCATTCAGTGGCTCGTTTTGTTTATGGAGCCAAAAGAAAAGATCACATTGCACCCATGCTGTTTTCTCTTTGATGGCTTCCCATTGAAGGAAGGCTGATCTACAAGACTGTCTGTATCGGCCACAAAGCCTTGCACACTTCTTCTCCTCGATACTGGTGAATAAACTTAAAATCTCAGACGGCTCTAGACCTTCACGCAATGCTGAAAACTTACTGCTGGAGCCCCCTACTTTCAGAAAGGAAAGATCTATGGCTCAATCCTTCTGATGCATGCGGTTAGAATCTGGAAGTCGCTTCCTCTATTACTCCGAAACACCACCTCTCCCCGGACTTTCAAAACAGACCTCAAATCTCTTCTCTTCCAAAAATACTTCCAGAATTGATACATACCTTTTCATGTCCATCAAGGCCACTTGGCATTCACCTGAGCCCAACGTTGTGAATATGTATTCTGTACCTGAACTCACCTAATTTATTTTGTGTTTGCCACCTCTAATTTTATTTTACTTTATTAACTATCCCAATTGTGTGTGTAACTTAGTATATAAATCTTATGTAACGTATTCGGTTCTAGTAAAAAAAAAGCGCTGACACCTTTGGGTAAGGTCCGCGCTATATGAAAATAAATAAAATAAAATAAAATCTGGCCTGCTTTTACCATGTATCACCTAGCCTAGCTCATTTGCTATAACTATTTCTTCTGATAACTCCTGCACACACCTAACGTTGTCAACCTACGAGTTTAATTACTAGTCTTGTTACACGATCTAACACTTGTATCCTGCTTGTTGTAAAGCACGCCGATGCCATCGTGCCATGTTTGCGGTATATTAAATGGTTGTATGTTCTTACAACTATCTCCGTTGTAACGCATGTCTTTACCACGCATGCGTTACTACGGAATGCATTTTTTACGATTATCCTTCTCCACGTATTTTACCGTGGTGACGTCATACGTAGGAATAAAGAAACGGCCGTTTCCTTTCTCTCCGACTCCGATTGCCTGCTCATCTCGTCTTAAGGTTAGTGTTTTTTTGGGGGGGGGGGAAGCCCCCCCAGCCCCCCTTTTTTATTTGTACCCTTTACCACACATGCCTTTACTACGTACCTCATAGTAAACGTATGCGTGGTAAAGGCTGTCGTTGTAACCACGCATGCGTTGTAATGCATGCGTGGTTAAGGTTTTCGTTGAAAAGGCCTCGTTGTAGTGGCCGTTTCCCATATTAAATTGCAAATAAATAAAATGTGTTCTCGACACCGTCAGTCACTATTAGATGGTGCAGAGGCTGAACTATGGCCCTTACCACACCAACTGTGCCCCTTCCTCACCAGCTGCTATAGCAAAGCTGCTGTAAGCCCCATCCCCTTTACTAAACAGCTCAGACGCCCCCGGACATTGACACTACGCTGCATCCTCACGGGTCAGGTGGAGCTCCGTTTATCGAGGGTCAGCGTCCGCAGTCCCAGGGCAGGGTTTTCTCCCAGTGCTACCTTCCACATCTCAGTGCGACGACTTTGGTCCACTCGCGGCTGGGTGAACACTTCCGGAGAGGCGGAGCGAGGCTCTTCCGGGGTATCAGTAAAGACAGTTCACTCCGGACGCGTGGGCCGTCTTCGCCAGAGCGGGCCATTTTTTAACCAATCAGTGGATACGATGGGCGGGGTTCCCAGCACGCCCCTCCCAGTACCGCCCAATAACATGTCAGTGACTGTGGACTGGCTTTCCTATTGCCGCTTCCTGCCCTCACTTACTGGAGTCGGTTAGTTTCCTTCGTCTACTGAAGTCGGATAGAGTCGAAACCGAAGCCGAGGGGATCGCTTTGACAGATCTGCTGTCGAGAGACGCGAGGTAAGGCCCTCCCTCGGGAATCTCCTTCCTGACTCGCGAGTGTTGGCACGTATGGGGTGTCTTGTCAATAAGGAAGGGGCTTGTTTGCCTGTCACTTGCCACGAGCGATCCCGCTGATGGAGATGTCAGATCCTGCTAGTTGGCAGAGGTCCGCTATTCGAGATACCACGGCTCTTCTTGCAAATAAAGGAATCCACTTGTCTCTGCAGAGGACGGAGCCACCTTCTGATTGAAATGATGGATCCTTCACAAAAAAAGGTATCCGATTCTCTAGTAAGTAGAGATTAAATTCCCTTATTTTGGATAAGACTCGTTTGTAACTGGTTGTAACGTGCAGTTTATGAGGCGAGGTGAACCAGGTATAATTGGGGTTGATGTACATTTCAACATGAACGGATCTAATTGCTACTCAGGACGAGGTTAAGTTAAATACGATACCATTCACTTGGAATCGGTGATGTCGTCCAGTTCACGAAGAAGTGATCCACTTGCTAGTATGAGGACAATTTAATGGAAATGGGATCTACTTGCAGCAGGAAAGGAACTCAAGTTCACGGGGAAAGGATCCACGTGAGCTGGGCATAAGGTCAAGTCCGTGGTGAAGGGGTCCTCGAGTGGGAATGAGGTACAGTTCAAAAGCAAAGACCCACTTGTTATTCAGATGACGTCCAGTTAGTGGGAATTAGTTCCTATTCACGGAGAAGGGATCTACTTAGAACCCTGGAGGGGAACCTTGTCAATTAATTTAGGATTTGCCTTCGCTTTGGGGGATCTTTTTGGATACAGAGGGATCTGTCTGTAGTTGGAGGTGTAAGTAAGAGTTCTGCCTCCTTTCACTGGGGTGTAGAATTCTCCTGATTGTACAGTGATCATTTCACTATAAAATTAGCATGACCCACCTGACTGCACAGTGTGATTTGATGATAGACTTACCTGCTGCCCCCGTAAGTGGTAATCGTTTTAGTGAGATATGCAGCAAAGCACCCGATAGCAGAGGTAAAGGAGTGGTATACTGTCCTGGTGGAACATGTACGATGGAAGAAGCTTTCTTTTGTTTCTGCGGTACAGGCATGGTGTTATTTGTTTTGGTTTCACATTTCAGTGGGCTTTTAGAAGGACATTATAGGTGCGTGTTGTACCTGTATGCCTCTTTTGATGGAACATGCTGTTTAATGGCAGAGATATGCCCGTTGTAGTACAACAGTTTAAGGACCAAGACACATTTTGTCTTGCGACTTTCATCTGTGCATGACGTGTAGCAAATTGGGCCTCATCTCATTAGATTTTGGACAACATGCCCGTAATTAATTTCTGGTGTCTGCCTGCCATCTTTCAAAGGGTGTTCTGCAGGGTCACTAAAAGACCTTTCAGAAACGCAAGAGTGGATGGTCATCCTTTAGCCAGCCTGGTGACTTTATTCCAGACTGCTGCATCTAGTCAGCAGGATAGACCCAACATATAAATGCAATCATATGTTGGTACTTATAAAGCATTAGTTCACTGAAGTTTCTTCACGCCGAATTCATAACTAACAACACAGTACTACATTTACCCACATTTAATAAGAATGGTTAAAAGCAAGAGTCTTTATGGATTTGCAAAAACTCAGGAGCAAGGAGATAGAACGTTAATAGACTGGACCTTTCTTCTATGCCCAATGTGAACTGGTCATGAGGGCATAGGGAATGATTAGAAAGATGAAAATATGCTTAATGCAAGCACAAAAAATATACAGGTTAAAAAGATTCACTCGTGAAAATGTATATAAAAAGGTGTCCACTTCTGCAATTGACACCCCTCCTCCCCAACACATTTACAATCTGAGTAAATATCTTGCTCCTCAGAAAAAGTCTTCCCTCGTGTTTTATTTCTTCATCTAACTCCCTGCCCTCCCTGCTGTCACTGTTCCTTTCTTTTGCTAGTACTGTATGTTCTCCTTTGTAGCTAGTTGTATGTGCACCCCTCTCTGACCTTCCTTCTTTCAACCATTACTGTGTTTTGACTCTTGTCGCCCCTTGTACATTTAATTCTCTTTCCCTGATCTCTCTTCTCTCACCACCACTCTCTCTCTTTGTTCTCTCTCTGTCTCTTCCGCCTCCCCCTTCAGTATGTGGACGACTGTCTCTTAGTAATACCTCGGCCCTTCGGGGACTGGATCTGTCCTCCTAAAATTGAAGAAAACAGTAGTGACTATCTTATTACTAGCTATATAACAAAAAACACAGCACTTATTACCTTTTAATATTTGCAATACATATATACATACCTGCATATCTATGCATCCATTTTAAAATCTAAATTTACACATGCATGAATCATTCTAACCTTTATATAATTTGTGCTTGTTGTGAGTATATTTTCATCTTTCTAATTGCTCCCTACACTCTTATGACCAGTTCACACTGGGCATTGACAAACTTCTAGTCTATCTCTGTTTCATTCCCTCCCTACATAGTTTTTGCACATCTTTAAAGACTCTTTCCTTTAACCATGCTCATTAAATGTGTGTACATTAAATATTGTGTTGTTAGTTATGTACTCATTGTCAAGAAACTTCAGTGAACTAGCGCTTTATAAATATCAAAATAACATATGATCGAATTTATATTTCATGTCTATCCTGGTGACTAGATACAGAAATCTGTTTTTTGATGATCTTCGCTTATTTATATATATGCATACATGCATGATTATTATCAGGAGTTGGTGTAATCTTCTTTTAGACTTCCGTTTTGAACTAATATTGATTTAAGAGTTTAGATACAATTCAGTTATTTCTGCATACTGTATAAATGCTCAATATAAAATTTAGGAATCTGAAAAACGGGTTTCCAGTCATACCCATTTAATGTAACTGGATTTGCACTCTTGGATAAGTAACTACCCATAGCCACAGGTATCTGATTATTGTACTTTATCTCTTTTTTGAAGCATGTGTCTCTATAAATCTCGCTCATGAGAACAGCACCCTAGTAGGAAGGTTTATTTTTCTACAAAAGCCTGTGCCCTATTCTACATATGTTTGCTCAGCTAGGGCCAGACTGCTATTGGTGCTTTGTGCGCCTAAACTAACCTGTCTATTTATATTGCTTTCTTTGCACCAGAAAATTGTTGGGGGTTTAAATCGGTAAGGTAAAAGGGTTATAACAACAATCTTTTGAAGGATGATGATCTAAGCTGATACTGTTTTGAATAGTTTATTTCGAATTGCTTCTTTCTCGAGCAGTATTTCTAAACATACAAAATTTGAAACATTCAAATTCATTATTTTTGATTTTGCCTCAGTTTATTTAATATCTCAGCTGTGCACATTGCTGGGCATGTGGAATTCCACCATGTTAAGTCATTCCAATGTGGCAATGGAAAACCATGCTTATCAAGCTTCTGTGTTTTATTTTTTACACATAACAGACATCGTCATTAGCTTTTTTAACAAATTGCAAAACCAATATTGCCAGCAAGAAAATTATACATTTTCAGCGAAATCATCACTTTTCGCATAAGAGGGAGGTACGCTTTTGGGTTTCTATTTTCCATTGTCTTTCTTGCCACAGAACTTGTTCCATTTGAGATTTCACTTCTGTTTGTGTTTACTCGTTTCCATCACCAGTGTATGGACAGGTGCCTTATATCTCATGACAGTCTTACGCTGCGTATCTTTTGGGTAACTTTCTGAACTGTAATGAGTGATGTGTCCACATCCAGGTTGGTGTTTCCCCTCTAACTTTCCTTTCCATAGAGTAATGTCCTGGGTTTCTAAAATATGATATAGAAGTTGGATTACTTAGTTGAATTGACTGGTGATATTCTCATACTGTGGAAGGCATCATCTCTGCCACAGAATGTTTCCTGCTCAACCCCCCACAATGGTTGTGTGTGTTGTCTGTTAATGTAGTGCCCAAGCGAGTTTGTGCAATTTAGCTGAACCTAAAAATGTTACTGTTTGTGTGAATTCTTA
Organism: Lissotriton vulgaris; assembly: GCF_964263255.1. Taxonomy (NCBI): domain Eukaryota; kingdom Metazoa; phylum Chordata; class Amphibia; order Caudata; family Salamandridae; genus Lissotriton; species Lissotriton vulgaris. The sequence continues at coordinate 240,541,070 of NC_141697.1, forward strand.
GTTGCAAAGTGAGACCACCTGTTTCAGCTCTGTAACCCTCGTTTATAAAGCTTATGTGCACACATAGCATATCATTGCAAACATTGCTGAAAAGTTTCTGTGGGTATTTTTCACAATCTTCATAGTTTGGGCCAACCAGATAGTCTATTTCCACTGATATAGCCGAATTGTCAGAGTTATCTTTCCAAATAGTTTTTGAAATGGTTCAGTTTGTTTCTCATGATGTTTACCATGTTTTAGATTGTAGTAGTCATTTAATTTGCATATCCACCGTGCGCTTAAAGTTAAGCAGAGGTATTCATTGTTGATAGTGGCAATGGTTCTTGTCATTAGAGTAGCGCCTTTGCCTACGCTTTTCTTACCTTTAAAATGCGCCACTAATTCAACTCCTGTTTACAGAAACAACCGTATTTTACCCCATCCCGTGAATGTGCTGAACTGTCTTTGATTATAAGTTTGTTCCACTTTTCTTAACATCAGGTTATGAAGCATACGCTTCCAATTTGGCTAAGTCGTGCTGTACAGATTTCTAAACAAATGAAATAAATTGGGCAAAATGTGAATGGACTGGATTGATGGATCTATAGTTTCCGTACTTGCTTTTGTGTCAAGAACCACCTAAGGTCCATGCCCTCCAGGATGAGTAGAGCAAGAATGACATGGGTGGAAGTTGTGTTGGCTGGTCTGTTGCTGCAATGGACCCATTGAGGCATACATCGGTGGAGAGTGGTTGCTGGCTGCTGCTATGTGGAGGCTTGTGCGTGTGCACTGCTCTGCTCAGGAGCAGATAGAGTGAACATAAAAAAAGACGAGATTGGGGTGGATTGGATTGGAGTGGGGTGAATTGTGGTGTATTGGAGTGGGGTGAATTGGAATGGAGTGGGTGGATTTGGGTGAAGTGAATTGAATTGGCGTGGAGCGAATTTGGAATGGAACAGATTGGATTGGAGTGGGGTGGATTGGAGTAGGCAGTATGTTTTGGATTGGAGTGGGGCAGATTGTTTTGGATTGGTGAGGGGCAGATTGTTTTGGATTGGAGCAGGGGCAGGTTGTTTTGGAATGGTGAGGGGCAGATTAGAGCTGGGCAGACTGTTTCGGATTGAAGTGGGGCATTTTGTTTTGTATCGATGAGGGGCATATTGGAGTATGGCAGAATGTTTTGGGTTGGAGTGGGGCAGATTGGAGTGGACAGATTGTTTTAGAATGGAGTAGGGCAGATTGTATTAGATTTGAATAGGGCAGATTGTTTTAGATTTGAGTGGGGCAGATTGTTTTGGATTGGTGTGGGGCACATTGTTTTAGATTGGTGTGGGGCACATTGTTTTAGATTGGAGTGGGGCACATTGTTTTAGATTGGAGTGGGGCACATTGTTTTGGTATTTGAGTGGGGCACATTGTTTTGGTATTTGAGTGGGGCACATTGTTTTGGTATTTGAGTGGGGCACATTGTTTTGGTTTTTGAGTGGGGCACATTGTTTTAGATTGGAGTGGGGCACATTGTTTTAGATTGGAGTGGGGCACATTGTTTTGGTATTTGAGTGGGGCACGTTGTTTTGGTATTTGAGTGGGGCAGATTGTTTTGGTATTTGAGTGGGGCAGATTGTTTTGGTATTTGAGTGGGGCAGATTGTTTTGGATTGGAGCGGGCAGATTGTTTTTGTATTTGAGTGGGGCAGATTGTGTTGGATTGAGGTGGGGCTGATTGGAGTTGGGCAAATTGTTTTGTATTGGAGTGGGTTAGGAGGGTAGATTAGAGTGGATTGAATTGGGGCAATGGTTTGGATTGGAGTGGAGCTGATTGGGTGGGGTGAGGTGGGGTGGATTGTTGTGGGGGAGGATAGGAGTGGGTGAATTGGGGTGTACTGCACGTGTTATGTGTTAAAGCCTCACTTCAGAAATTACATTTAAGAAATAAACAGTGCTGCTTTGTAATAAGATAATCCTCCTCTTTTGAGAACAGTGCCCGCAAGCAACAAAAAAAAGCAAACATGAGTGCAAAGTGAGAAAAAAAGACTTGGTAAAATATAAGAAAGTTAACTATAGAATATAAATCTTTGCAATTTTAATTGTCCTGCTTGGGACATTTTTGCCAGATACACGCCTTCTGTGTCCAGGGCACTAAAAGTTAAAAAGAACAAAATAGGATCTCAATCACGTCGGGCGCAGCGGATAGGCACTCATTTAATTATATCAAATCAGTGCTTGGTCCCTGCTCCACAGAGAGGAACAGAAATTATGCAAGACCTGCCTTGACGAATTACGAGGCTATAAAGACGAGTACCATGCATGTCAACAAATGGTAAGCAATGGACGATCTCTAAGCCTTTTTCTGTATACAAGAGTGTTTCGCAAGCGAGAAGCATTCACTAGCACATGCTCTTGCAGGGTCAACCCTTAAAAGGATACAAGATAGTTCTCGTCCTTTTGATGGGACTTTTGATACCTAGTGGTAATTGGCCCTTCTCAAAGAATACAGTGTAGCTTGGTTAAGTCTTGCACATCGATTGCTTCATTTATATTTTTGCTAAACTTCCCTCAAGTTAGCGTTTAAATCAGAATAAAGTGCAGTTAATATTTGCACTAAGGAGGTTCCTCTTGTAGCTGTTCCTCTAAGTCGCAATGAAAGGGCAGATAGCACCTTATGCAATGGTCGAGATACAGATAGGTAAAATGCAGTTACAAAATACTCCTTCACCACCTTGAAGCTGTTTTTCAGCCTGAAAAACACTTCTAGGTTGAAGAACCCGCACAAAGCTTGCCTTGCAGTTTAGCTACCATCCACCCATTTTATGACCTCGGGGACTGCCGTAATGTCAGACTTCAATGCAGTCTGTTATTTACATTTAAAGGTTGGAGGGGTACTCTTTCTCCAACTTGCATCAGAAATCGGGAGTAGATTGTAAGTCATAGTAACAAAGTTATTTTCAGCTGTGAACACGAGGTTATGGCCAAAAATACCTTATTTATGCCTGCTAGAAATTCACAAAGGTTTTCCTGGGGGGCCATAGATGCATTTACTATTGTGGATTGTTATGCCACTTGTGCGTAGAAAACGTTACCTTTCAAGGTGCGGTATGCCTTTGAAGTTTGTTTGCCCACAAACATGTATGATTTGACTCTTCTCCAACCTGGAAATGTTTGAATGTGGAATAACTCTTTTTCTAGATAAGAGCGAATCACTTCCTGATTTGGCGGCGTTGTAGGGTAATAGGGAAAAAACCTAATGTATACTGAGGCGGAGATCTAAACCTCTGCCTATACTTTTTGTTTTAGTTTTGTTTTGGTACTAGGGTGCTCGCTATACATTATTTCCATCCAGGCATTACTTATGTTGAAAGGTACTCAGAAAACCGTGCTTCTGTTATGTATTTTTTTTAAACTTCAGATTGAAGTCCCTAGGCGTCTCCAATCTATATGGCTGAAAAAAGGTTACATAATGTGTAGCTAGGTGTCCTTTTAGGGAAAAGAGATGCTTGATGCCCCTCACTGGTACACACAGATCCTGGAAGGAACACATATCTCTCACTGCCGAGATGTTAATCTGCAGCTCCGAAGTTTCAATTTTAGCTGATTTAGTACTTTATCCACCTGAGGAAGATAAACGGAGTGCCCTGAATTGCGTGCTAGACCTCTTATCATCATCTGTGGTGCAAGACAGCAGATCTGTAGTTGCAAGCTTTATCTGCAATAGTCTGCTCAAATGATGGCGTTGACAGCGCTGTTTCATAAGATGGGCCTTGCTGCTGCTGGGTCTGAATACTGCCTTAACAGGTGAAATCCTACTTTATGGTTACGTGCCTTTGTTAATTGCAAAAGAGGAGTTATTTAAAGTAAAATAATATTCATATTTTAAAATTATCAGTATATTTACTAAAATGCATTACATTCTTGCAACTAAGAGCAGTACAAATGTTGATCTCACTTTAGCAAATTCCGAGCATTGGACGCTAATCTTCGGTCTCATTTGCTGTTGCTGCGCTTACTGCGACAGGCACCCGCTGTTTATGAGCCCAAAAACACTCATTGGGCACAATTCTAAAACAAAATCAATAAATCTACAACCAGAGGTTTACAACATTGTATGGGCAAGCTGTGACACTCGCAGGGTTGCAGCCATACGCTTGGCAAGCTTTTGTGAATTGACAATTGCGACTGCGCAGAAGCATTTCTGCATGGATAGTGGTACGAAGTGCGCAGTTGCGCATGGGAAAATGCCATTCCTATTATTATTTTGTTTTTTTGCACGAGGAAGATATATTTTTCTTGTGTAGAACCCTGTTCCCCTACACCCCCGCCAAGTGTATGCTTTTAAAAAAGGTTATTTGCGCGTCTAGTTTACATTTACACGTGCTTGGTGAATCAAACTCGTTGTGCCACCATCAGATCACCAGCATTGTATAACGCACAGCTTTGGAAGGTGAGCCCCAAATCTCGTCCATCTGTGGGAAGCAGACCCTTCCAAGTGTCAGTCACTCTACGGGCCCCTTGTGCACTCTGTTTTTGCTTCCTCGAATACGTACTTTCGGAAACGCTTAGCAGGATCTGTGCTCCACTTGTGGTAAACGTCACAAGGAAAGAGACTGTAGAACCCAGTCCGAGATGGCGCAGCGCGCACACTGTCACCGGAAGCAGCAGCACTTCGTAGAATCCAGACAGGAGTTTAAGCAGAAACTAACGGTGCTTGAGCCGGGAGTGAGTCATTCCAAGAGCAGTATTTCGGGGGCCTTGCAAGGGGGGCCCTCACGCGTGCCGCGCCCGCCACGTCAGAGCTGCCGCAGACCCTAACAAAAAAGGCCGTTGTGCATTCAGTCATGACAGCACGCCGAATTGCAGATACCGGAGAAATACGTCAAAGGAGATATTCAAACGTAAACACTGCGGGAACCCAGTGTTCCGTGCTTCCCAGCCCAGGTCCTGGATACTGGGCAGCAGGGGTGGGAATAGTCACACAGGCAGTGTGGCGTAGCAAGAGTGCCAAGGACGCTAATGCAAGCAAAACAAGTATTGGCAAAGCCAAGGAGTCTGGGCTTGGCAAGCTTGCAATTGTTTTTTTTTTTTGCAAACCTGCAATGTGGCAAACAGAAAATATATCTAAAAGTTAAGGAGTGGCTGAGCATCCCAAATATTCCAGCCCAGGCACTGAAGTACACACTTTTTTAAGGCAGCTGTGTACAAATGGTCAAGCAAATGCTCACAGTCACTCGTCAAGATACCTAACGATGAAGTGGGCTTCTGGTTCCTCTGTTTGGCGGAAGCAAAGTATCAATGGCACTTGAAAAGCCCAATGGATGAATACGCTGCCTGGAAGCACCTTTATGAATCTATGTTTGTGTTTTTATTATTAGTTTTATGGGAAACATGAATCTGACGAGAACTATAAAATGACAACCATATTAGAATGCAGTGGGCTCCTCAGACTCTTGGGCCACCGTAGTGTCTGCTGCACCTGTTGCACTATTATTTTTCTTTGAATTCTTCCTGATCCAGGTTTCTGGACCAGGGTCAGCGGACTCGATAATTCTCTCGCCTCGGTGCCCACTCTGATCAGCGATCACACTCGGCAACTCTGGGCACTAGCTTGCCTCATCTTCACTAATGGCCCCACCAGACCGCCGGGGATGCCTGGTCTCACCCTGGAGATACCCACTAAGGGACCATCTCTCAGGGAAGCCAGGAAGGGTTTCGCAGCGGTCGAAGCGCGGAGATACTCCTCCGGGAGTCGATCCTAGCGCTATATAAACCTGCAATTAATTAATTAAAAATGGGAGCATACGACGTGAGCTAGTGAAGTGAGTTGTTTTGTAGGGGGCAGATCCTCTTACAACTGTAGAGATCATGAGTCCTGTGGGCTTTCTATCTGTGACCAGACTCCAGCATACTAAAAACCGCAGGGAGAGGTTGTGCCTGCGAACCCTCTCAATCTTGCATGTTCCTAGTCAGTACAATTGAGACCTTCTACTTTCTCTTCCTTGTCTTCTCTTGGAAAGTACCCAGACGGTTGTACCACCTTCATTAGTAAACCATACCTTTCCTTGACCCGACCACCGGGCGGACGATTGATTAATTGGGTCGGTCGGTCATGTTTTGGTTTTTATGAGGAGCTGTGTTATGGCATGATGTGCTGACCTGGAGGGAAGGTGTAATATGATCAGCTATGATGCTGATATGGAGTAGTAGAGGTGATTATCTTAGTTATGCCAGTGATGATTATTTGAGATCGGGTGGTTGTAGCTCCCTGCTGATCTGTGTATGGTGGTGTGAGGTTTTGAGCTGTGGGAGAGAGAAACAAGTGATGATAATTAGGGGTTGGTTAGTATGATGCACTATGGATGCTGTATTTTGGTGTGATGTAAGGGTGGAATATGTGAGAGTGGGTGGTGTGATATGAAAACATTGTTGTTTGATGTAATGAGTGTATTGATGGTGTTGCCGGTTGTGGGGTGCGATGCTTGGGGTGGTGTGATGTCGTGGATTGGGGTTTGTGTGATTAGTGCTGCCAGTGTCGTGCCTTGGACTGGGGCAGGTATGTTGAACTGCAGTTGAAGATTCTTTCACTGTTAAGCAGTGAGTTAAGCCTTTCTGTGTTTTCTAGGTTACTCATTTGATCGATTCTACATTCTAGACAAGAAGCATGTTTTTGAGCAGACTTTTGAAGATGTGAGCCAGTGACTTGTATTTTTAGATTTGACACACTTTTAATTTTCCATCCGTGATATCCTTTTTCTTATGTTTTTTCGTGCAGCAGTGTAGGATTTGAAATGTTTTCACTTAAGTACATAAAATGATACCATGACTATATATGCACTAAATAATAATATTTCACTACTTTGGATAAATCTTAATCCCTTCCCGGATTAATCCTGACCTAAGCGGCATGCCTCGCCTCCACACTCTCACAAATCTCCTTCCATATATCCTGTAAGGCAGTCATTTGGCATAGATTTGGCTCACGACATTATTTACCAGCATGGCACACCACACAGTAGGCAAGAGAATGGAACAGAATAGTCAGCACACATCCAATATAGCTCAGATTTGCTATGTGGTTCGAATGTTGGGGTAAACAATGTGGTTTGACTATTGGGCAAACCAACATCGATCGCCAGCTCTACTCTTCATTGCTCGCTATGCAGCACCTTACGGATCACACTTAGAATTTACCTCTCTTAAGCCAAATATTCCGACCAGACCCCTAATGACAAGGCACTGATGTGATATAGATGCTGCCAGCTCAACACCAGTCCTCCGTAGTACACCATTATAGACGTTCGATCCACCAGGATAATGTTAGAGTAAATGTATCACACCCTCGTGCTCTCAGCATCGCACAATAATTAACTGTGTGGATTGTGATGCAGATAGATAGCACAGTACTGTGACCATACAATGGAGAACCAACAACCGCATCCAGGGAGAAAGCAAAAGTAATTCAGCATGTGCACCCCGTACACATTAGTCTCTGTAAAGACCTCCAAAGATCAAATAGACCTTATTGTCACACTGATCTACACAAACAAGTTCTAAACCAAATACTGACTAAAAATCTCCACTAATACCTTACACATCCAAACACCACCAAACGAGCTACACAGCAGATTGTAAGTCTTCTCGGCACCAAGGTAGAGAATGAGCTACAGTGCCATAACAATGGCAGGTGCTGCTATACAAATGCGAAGGACATAACAGAACACTGTAGTTCAGCAGAATCCAGTGTTGTATAGTAAATGCAGTTTCACCCAACTACCTACGGGAACTCACTCCCCGGAGCTAAATAACTTCCTAAGCAATCTATGGTTAGTGTTGGATTGTTGGGTCTTGCGTGTTTTGTAATAGGGAATTAGCTGAAGTTCTGCACAACTCTGTTGGTGTAATAGACCTCTCTGTAATGATTGTCCTGTTTTTTCCGATGCTCCTGCCTAGTGTGCAGTGATTCTTGAATGTTCATGTTTTAGGTGACAAGAAGAAAATTGAGAGCAAGAGATCCCAAAGAGTCTTTGGCAGCTGCTTTCTTTGAGGATAAAAGGTGCCAATAAAGAGATCCCGACCACTACTGTTGCGGTTTAAACATACTGTGACCACACAACTTGTCCAAGTACATGGCTTCACTCGCATGCACACATTCCCTTGACACTCTGTTGTGTAAGCTACGAGGCCCTCGCCCAAGAGGAGCTTGTTATCGGAGCCCAAAACTCTCCATCTCTGAGAATGATTCCTTTTCAACCGCTCTTTCATCAACCGATTTTCCCTTAAGTATTACCTCTCATTCCACCCATTAAGGCGATCTAAATGTACAAGTAACATGCTCTAAAGACAGATGCACTTTGCTTTAACGCTCTCTTTGCAGTAGTAATTCATATCAATATTCAATCAGTTTCATTTTTGTCTTCAACTCCTACTGTGTACGACTTTGCCACCCTTACAGATAGGTATGGGCTGTATAAATGTCCTTAGTAAAAAACGAAGATATGTAAGGCAAGACCACCGATGTGTGTGCTATTATAATGAAAAGCCCTAATTTCAGCATGTGTGTGGGACACTCCCTTTACACTAGTAAATGCCAGCTTCTTCAGGTGGCCAGTGGCAACCTAATTTGTCCTTCTGACTTGAAAGTTGCCTTTTTAGTGGTCAGATAGTTAGATTTGCATGCGCAGATGACTGTGAATCAAACCCCCTTCACATTCCCCTCCTGTAGTCTCGCTCTAATATTATGCACCTTATTAACCTAAGGAAAGCCATTGTAATTTTGTTAGGAATTTAAAATCTCTGATACCCTTAAACAGGCGAACATCTTCCACCGAAAGCCATTGAACCTGCAGTTGGTCCCCAAAAATACGGCAAGCCATTGAACCCGCAGCTGGTCCCCCAAAATATGACTCGGTCTTACTTGGGAGAAAATGTATGGTGCAAAAATGCCTACCGTGGCATTGAACGGTATTTATGTGCAGTATTCCATTTTGTGCATTGTTTTTGCTGTGTCGATTTCGCCAGGACATTCCTGAGGAATTTGTGCAGGTAAAACTCTCAAGTCGAAGAACAGTTGGTGCTCTTCTTGGCATTTGAAATGTGACTCGGACACCTTTTGTGGCCAATTTCCTCGTTAGCATGGCACTCAGAACGAGGCTAAAAATGGAGCTTCCAGCCCATAGGTATTACTGCACCCTTCACCCCCCTTGGTCATATTCACATTCTCTCAATAGTTGTTAATCTTTTCTCAGAGATCTGTCCTTTGGGTTAAGTTTTAGATCACTTTAAGTGCTTACGGTACTGGAAATGGCAGTACTCACATAATGAAAGGAGTGTACTAATTTCCTTATCAAAACAAGGGACGCTGCCAGTTATTTTATAAAGTGGGATCAGCCAGAGCACAGAGCCATTATCCCATGTGCTGGTTCATTTCATTTTCAGGTCTGGCTTGAAAGGGCAGTTTTTCTACTCTTATTCTTAATAGATTTTTTAAAATATACATAGAGTAGACTTTGACTCCACCCAGAGGAATATTGGTCCCTCACCTCATGCTGTAGGCAGCATAGTAACGTATTTCCCCTTCTACGAGGCGGTTCTGTTGCACTGCATGAGGGACTATTTTTCACTTGAAAAGTACACTCTTTCATCACACTGTTCACATTATATTCATTATTTCCTGTAAGCATTCTATACAGGAAGCAATACCGTTTGCTGCTTTTTTTTTCTAGGATTGGCAAAGCCAACGGGCCCGGTTCTAAAGGGATAGCTTAGATAACAAGCCCCTCACCCAATTGTCGAGTCTTCCCTCCTAAGCACCCTGACTGACAGAAGCCAACTGAATATGCCCAAGGAATCGCTGAAGTCGAGTCCACTTGCTGGGAACAGCGCACTTGGTCTTGTGCCCAGTAGAACAGTGGCCAGGAGAAGAGTGGCCATTCTCACTCAGAGGTGTTTGTCTGTGTTTATGCAATAAATACTTGCCTTTTCAGGACATGAGAAAGCCAGTGAATTTGCAGCCAGTTGTCTCGCAGTCTTTTTTTAATACCGTGCCGCACCCTCTTCGGTAGTGGGGTGTTTTAACAAAATGCTTTGAATCAGGAATACAAGATAGAGCTCATCTTCAGTAGTGTTAGCAGTCACAGTTGAAGGAGACCTGCAAGTAGTTGTTGAGACTCTGAATTACAGCTGCATGCTGGCAGTGTCCTCCTCTTGGACAGGACAAGATTAAAACTATGCCTCCTGCCTAGCTACTACCTGCCGCCTGTTGCCTAATGTGCTGCCAGAGAAGAAAACCCAACCAGCCTAAGGAGATCAGTGGATCAATCCATAGTGCACCGAAGCCCTGCAAAGATGCTTCACCAGAATCAGCAGAGAATTAAAGCTACAACAAAAAGTGTGGGGGACCTCGTTGTGCCATTGTTCACCGAGTGGCCCTTTTGTATTGTTGGGTCCCCAGGTCAAGTCATCACTCTACTCTAGACTGACCAGCATAAAGGGAGTATGGCCTCCAACAGTGTTTCTCAGCTACACTAACCTCTGTGACCTGCTAATCTGTACAGATGTCCAGTATTCAAGCATTGCCAATACCAAAGATCCAGAGCGTTTGTGTAGCCAGACTGTGAGGTTTGTTTTGTGAATTTTTGACTCATCCAGACTCATATTGTAAATTGTCTGTTTGTGGTTGTGCAGATTCTTTTGTCATCCATCACCGAGAGGTACTCACTGCTCATTCAGAGACTATTCACCTAATGCAGCTAGCACCTTTGAGTCCTCAGTTACATATTGCCTAAGTCCACAAGCTTACCAGAAGAGGTGCTATCAGGTCTTCCTGCTGCACAATACCTTTGACATGTTGTGACCCTGACCAGCTGGTCCAGAAATGCAGCATTTTTAAGTTCTCTGATTGTCTGTCCATAGCGGGATGCTAGTGTCATTAATAACAAAGATATTAGTCGCTGTAGCCACCGGTGAATCCCTAAACCCAGCTGTGAGGTACAAGAAAGTACTTAAAGGGTGGTATCATAGCATCTTTGATGTGTTCAACAAGAACACGAAGAACATGTCCTTTGTCCGACTTTGGTTTTGATTTGCATTGTTCTGTTTGGATAGATCAAGTAGTTTTATGTTCCTGAGATAACGGTTCACTTTTAGTCCTCCATATGCTATCCAGGGTGCCGCCACAGCTCTTACGTAGGCTTCTTTGTTAAAAACCTTCTGCTTGCTGGACAGCTCCTGACCTATCCGTGGTCCTGAATTCTCAAATGATGACCCTTTTAAAGGTCTTTAGCTGAGCTGGACCATAGTAAAACAATCTGACCCTGTCTGCAAACTTTAGAATAGCCCCCAACCTTAACATTAAGTCCACGATATCTTCGACAGTAATCCTTAAGACTTTACACCTTCTTCAAGCTTAAGAAATTAATAAGTGTGATTCAGGATTAGGGTCTGTATGGCAGAATTCTGTTCTCCAGCCCTACTGGCCACTTCCTTCCTAAGGGGAATATGTATCTGACAGATTTACGGATGGGATCCTATACTATTGCTCCTTAAGGTGCCAATGATAATGTACTGCACAAGTATGAAGGGATCTGAAGAGAAAATTGATACAGGCTGGGCACCCGGAGAGGGGCTGAAAGGTGCAGCATTTGTAAAGCGACGCTAACACAGTTTTGGGGAAAAGGGTGTTGGCACAATTTGACTGAGTGGTGTACCGTCTCTAATGTACTGGGTCTCACTCCTTTCCAATGGAGTAGGAATTTCTGCTCGAAAGGTTTGGAAAACATCTTCTCTAAAAAAATTGTTTCTTTAAAGCCTTTGCAAAGGGACCTGGTGTGAGCATACCCTTTTTGGGTACTGGCTTACCGCTGCCCCTGCATCACCAATGGTCCTAGCCCAGTAACTTGAAAGTGATCTATATAACCCAAATCAAGCGAAAAAAGATTTGGCTCCAGGAAAGACTCCTGCATGGCCCTCATTACAAGTTTTCCGAACATCTCAAATCACCAATAAACTGAAGTTTGACACAAAATCAGGATTGGGAGTTTTTTCCTAGAAGAGCCCTACCTTTTGGTTTTAATTCGAGCACATTTCACCAGTGAAAAGCAAGTGACGTATGTACAGGGGAAGACCTCTGAGTGAGTGAAAAAATTGGGAAATTGGCTTGCAGACGCTGATTCCCATTGTTATTACTCATTTGAGGCACACAACGTGCGATGGTGCGATAAGACCGCGTCCTGTAATTACTCTGCTCCCCGGTATTGGTATTTTTGAGTATGATATTACTTACTGCACCGTTTAATGGGCACAACTGAATAAGGCTCGAATTGTTATTAGAGCGAATTGAATAATGTTTGTCACTGGTATTTTCAACCTGGGCCTAAGCCTTTACAGGCTGCTTCTTACTTTTCAGCTGTTGCTGCCTATATTCGAGGGCCTGAAGAAATTTTCTTCTAAAAAATGGGGCTTTTCAGTCTTATGCAGCTACATCCTCAACTCAGAGATCCAGCTCACCAGTAGACCTTAACTTGATCCTTGCATGTTTTATGCATAAACCATTTAAGCCAACTACACCTTGTGACATTGACCTTTGAGGTGGAGTCTGGCTTTTTAGTGTGGCAGGAATGTTTATGGAGTTTTAGGCTCTTTCCCCGAAGGATGCATATTTCGTGTTCCATATAGACAAAGGAATGGTAAAACATATTATTCACAAGGTTTGTTCTCTCTCTCTAAACCCCTGTGTTTTCTTACTGGGATTGAATCCTGCAGTCTACTGTTACACACATTCATAAACTCGCTCTAAAATCTTTGCTGCTTAGAGCTAGCTTAGCTTTATTGGAAATAGTGACCATCAGGTTACACATATATTTCAGCAGTAGGTGCATTAATTCACCACATTATCTCATTGTAGTTAGAAACGCCAAATAACAGGTTGGAAACAGATTTGTCCAGAAGGTGCTAAAACTCCTGATGTGCCTTCTTGGAATGGAATTTATTTCTGCAACACCGGAGCTAGATTACCACATTATTTAGAGCTCAACACAGAAGCTTCCTCGCTCCCATAGGGCTGAAAGTCTTTTAGGCAAATTTTATACAATGGTTTATTATAAGAGCTTGGGGTACACATGTAAAATAAGAAATATGAATATCATGCATACACTGAATTACCTTGAGTGGGTAATAGCAAGTGCCATTGTTACTCACCTCCAAGGTATTTGTGGATTATTCAAACCTGTGATCTTGTAGATGGCATACACCTCTGCCGCCAAAGTGGCGACCTTCATAGCCACCTCACCAGAAGATTGCACTTGCTTCATCACCAAGGTGACATGCATTGAGCCAAATACTTTTCGACGAGTGGTACAGCACTGAGATACCGCGTCGCAGTATAAGCCAGACCCATGTGCTTTGTGAGAGCTCAGGGGAAGAACTGGATCAAATGTTCCACTGCATACTGGAAAACAGAACAGAAATACGAGGTTGTGGGTGTCTCCGTAATTGACCAGCGGCCTATGGTGCCGGGTACTGTAGTGGTGCATTGTCTGATCTGTGTGAATACCTCAATACGGAAATGACACCTCAATAATTGGGATGAAGACACAGTGAGAGCTGTATCAGTAAATATTGGGATATAAATGCATACTGCTAGTCAGGAAAGAGGTGCTTTGTATCAGCTCTCTGGGTATGTCATTATTGGAAAACCAGTGCACTGCTGCAAACCAGGATAAAGGCACATTGATGACACTCTGATTTCTCAGTACTGTTATAATGATGCACATTGGGATCAGAATAATGGTGCATCATGAGTGCTCTGTGAATGTTTCAGTGCTGGGATAGTTGCCTGGGGAAGGTCAAATAAGTGGGTGCGCTGTCAGAGCTCCTAGGATGTGTCAATATTTGGATACTTGCGTTTAGTGCACAGCAAGAAGCGTCCGGTCATTGACATCACTGCATAGTGCCACACTGCAGATATCCATTGGTTCGATTTTCCATGCACCAGATGAACATGCTGCCATTCCCGTCTAGAAGTGCATTTTTGTGATCACTTCTATTTCAAAGGGCAGCTAATATCCTGCAAATGTACTGTGTTACTAAGTTATGTTATGTTGACTTAGAGTGCACAAATAACCTGGTGGGTATCTTGGCTCTTTAGAGAAGGGGGGTTTTGCCCCTGGATGGGGCCTATTGGACTAGCACATTTTCAGTTACTTTCGGAATTCAGGGAGTTCAGGGAGTAACCTGGTAGTTAAAGGGGTAGTTTGCTGTTCGTCCCACTCTGGTTGAGCGGGACGAAGGCGATCAGACAGCTAGCAGATCGGAGGTGTCTGCTAGGGGTGTGAAAGCTGATGTGATTTTTGAGGTTGGTGGGACCTACGTTGTGCAGTATGTTGTATCTGTGAGTGAGTAGTTTTAACTGGGCGTGCTTGTGGATGGGGAGCCAGTGGAGGTCCCTAGGTGAGTGGATATTGGGGTGCGAAGTGGGAGGTTGAGTGTGAGTTTTGCTGCTGTTTTCTGAATGATCATGAGCGCCCAAGTGAGTTGGGCAGAGATTCCGATGTAGAATGCATGTCCACAGTCTAACGTCCTGCTGATAATGGCGTGAGTGATAATTCAAGTGTTGAGAGGAAGCCATCTGAAGATCTTGCTGAGGATTTTGATGGTGTAGAAGGATGTGATTGTTTTGACCTGAATCAACATAGACATTTGGTTGTCGGGTACTGGTCCTAGTTTCAATGGCCACTAGACTGAGGACAAAAGTGTAGTGTGCCTTCAGAAGAGTAGCACTTTAGTGTTGTTCGAGCTGAGCTTCAGGCAGTTTTAATTTCATCTAGAGGGCAACTTCTGACATAAAGATGTTGACTTGGTCCATGATGCGTTGAATGTCGTCTGTGGTGGTGACCAAGGCAGTCTTGGTGCTGTGGTTAGGTCTAAATCCTAATTCGGACCAGTACAAGAGGTGATTATCGTTTAGGTTTTTTGTTAGTTTCTTGTTGAGTTTCTTTAAGACTTGCTGGATAGGGTAGCATGAAGATGGCTCAGTAGTTTGCTGTTGAAGTTGGATCTGCTGCAGCTGTTTTCAGTAGCAGCAGGATGGTGATGTTTTTCCAGGTGTCCCGAAAGGTAGCGGTGGTGAGCTAGTCATTTTGGATCGGGGTGAGGGTGGTGCAGATGGGTTTGAGACTTCTGGAGAAGGCAAAGTGCAGGCAAGGGTCTGAGGGAGTTCTTGAGTGGATGGAGTGCATTGTGGCAGCAGTTTCTTTGGAGGTGATGGTGGGCCAGCAGGTCAGGGCTGCTTCTGGTGTGTTGTCATCATAATGGAGGGCTACCAGAGCGGAGAAGTCTACTTTGGGTGCAGGTTTGTCATAGATTGTGCTTATCTTGTTTTAGATGAAAAGATCAAGCTGAGAGCTGAGCTCCAAAGAGACTGTGATGGTTGTTGAGTTTGCTGCTAAAGATGTGAATTCCTTTACTAGGGAGGAGATTTTCATAGAGTTATCAGTTCTGTTGTTGATCTACTCTATCAGAGCTGAGCATTTGGTCATTTGGAATTGCTGATGGTAGACTGGGAGGGCTGATTTTTAAGTCAGTTTTACTGTCCTTGTTGGTGAGTCACGAGCTGTTTTCATCGATTTTTGGTGGTGAGCCATAGGTCACTGGTGCAATCATTTTCTTGAGATCTGGTCCTCACAGTGGTCATAATTTTGAGTGGAGCCAGGACATTAATACTGAAGGTGATCCAGTAGTTGATGAATCTGGTTAGGTCTTTTTGGTGCATTGGGCAGTGGTTTAGAAGTTCTGTAGTCCAGATTTCCTTTGAGATTGCATTCCATTTGTGGCAGATGGTTTAGGTTGAAGCAGGTTTTTGCTGGTAATTAAAGTGTATGTGAAAATGGAAGAGGGGAGGTTGATCCAGTTCAAAAGGTTGTGCTTGTCCACTGTGATGTCGGTGATAGGGGTGGGGGAATCATATCGCCTGAACCATGTTGATGTTTATGATGGGCAAGAAGATTTAATGTCTAGTTTGTCCGACGGACAAGTAGACATTAAATTGTGTAAATAAGAAATATCGGAGCTGTGGGCACTCTGGGGCGCGCAGCCAATCCGAAATCAACACAGAAACTCAGAGAACCTTTCGCGGCCTTTGATCGTCATGAGCATCGGGTCGCGCTCCCCTCCCCTGCTTGGCAATCATGTTACCAGGCACAGGAACAATCAGTGCCCCTGCCTCTTTTAAACATAAATTGAGGGCTGTCAGCAACTCAGAATTTTAGCACGCGAGTTAACTCCAGAGGGGCCAGAGGTACCAGCTGCTGCAATGGGGTGTCTTCCCGCCGTCACTTCTAATAATCTGTGCTTTGACGGGAGCACCAAGAGGCAGCCGTGCAAGAGACTTGACAGTGAGTATCAGATACCGGGGGAGGCCCGGGATTGTAACAATGTTAATTGTGAGGCTGCATGGTCCCGAGGCAGGTGGGTATCTGCGGTCAGCCTTCATGAGTGCGTTACATCGTTCTGTTCTGCCAGAAGTGTATGCGCGCCACCTGACAGTGTGGGAGACTGTGTCCCCTCTTTGTTTGTGAACTGGGACTCATTTGTCTTGTTTTTCGATGGTTTTCAGGAAACACCGGCAGGTCAACTGAGAGGTAAACTCGTTTCATCAGGATCACAAATTGCCTGAATAGAAATTCAGGATTAGACGGTTATTTTTCGAACGCAGTTAACAATTTTGACACTGCACTACATACTTTGCCAGTGAAACTCGAGTCTGTATTAAAAGGATGTTTTTTGTGGTCTTTATGGTTGTGTGGGCGACTTTGCGTGTATTTTGGGATAGTTTAAGATGAGTGGGTCTGTGTATGAGGAATTGGGGATGTCTAGAGTGTATTTTTATTATTAGATGGGGTGCAGGGTGATATTGAACTAAGACTATTGGTTATCTAAGGCTGGGGGTGGGATTAGAGGCACTCGGCAGAAGAACAAATATAATGTCTGTGCATTTCCGAAGGTCATGAAACACAGGGCATCTCAATGCCTCAGAAAAGCTGCACATGAAGGAGCAGGAAATCATTGCTTCAATGCAACGCACTTTCAGCATTCACCAGTAAGAGACTTGGGAGGGGTTTTCATTCTTGTCATTTCGCCCTCTGCAATTTGCTGTCCTCATTCTAGGAATCGTATATAGTAGGCTCTTGTATCTTTTTGTCTTCTCGTTCCCTTAACTCTGTGTGGCCCTGTGCTCCGAGATCTGGCCCCCTGCGCACGCTCTACATTGCTGAAAGGGTGTAAAGGATATATGCCAAGCTCCATGTTGTGCTCAAACACGAAAGTCCGTTTTCACGGGGCCTACACTTCCCAGCCGTCAATCTGACACGATCTCTAAAGCAGCCAGGGCATGCATTGCGGTTTCACTTAAACTGCCTGTCCCTGATATCCTTGTGCATCAGACACTGGCGGTAACTGAAATGCAAGTGCAGATGCATGGCCACTCTATCTATCTGGGGCTGCAGTCGAGTACTGGCTCGTCAACCCCATTGCTTCTGCACAAATTAAAATAAATATGCAGTTGATGCGCACATGTGCAAGGATTGGTCGGCCAGGCCCTGACTTTGTCTTCCTCTCAACTGAAAAGAAACTCTGTGCTCTGAACCTGGGCCCTTTTGACTTTAGAATGTAGTAGCTGAGTAAGAGCTGGGCTAGTGGTGGGATGATAAGAACCAGTCTATGAAGTGTGCGAGAAGAACACACACCAGTAAGATCGCACAGCCTAGGAGTGCACCTACTGCATAACTCTTGTGTTATGCACTCTGAAGTGCACCTCGAAGAACCTGTACACCCCATCACTGATCCTTCACAATGCAGAACAGAGCACCTGCAGGAATGGGAATACAGGGTGCAAGAGCAAGAAAAATAGCTCAGTGAGTTCACACACCTGCTGCCACCATAAGTGTAATTACTTAATTCACCCGCACTCTAGCATGGTGCTCCAACATTCATAATGGTTTTTTTTTATCTGCCTTTGTCCGGAAATATGGGATGTGATCTGGTTGCAGTAGCACTCCAGCTAAAGGCCCCCTCCCAAAGTGTGTTTGTCATTTAATAAGACCTAACTGGTTCCTAGATTACTACAGATCTATATTTTAGCAATCTGCCCCCAAGCCGTTTCTGGCTAAAGATGTACCCTGTGTGAAAAAAAACAGTAGCACATTTGTGTGTTATTGTGTTTACGTATTATCTGTAATGAATGGTGGGGCAATTACTATAGGGTCTTTTGCCAGCAACCATCAGCAGTAGGTGCTGTATACATTGCTTTATGTTGGAGTTAATAATTAGGTGTGTTAACTGTATTTGCTGTCAGTGCAAGGTGTGTGTTTCCATTTTGTCTGAAGTGGTGGGTAGGTTCAGGTTGAGAGGGTTGTAGATTTTCCTTAATTGCTAAAGAATCCAATGCACTATACATTATGGACTGTGTGTATTTGAAGTCCTTTACACCTCTTATGGCTAGGGCTAGGAAACAGGGAGAGATTGGCTTTGACATGTTGGCATTTGTGCAGTGCGTTGGTCCGTGCCCTAAGTATGGATTTGGTGTACCCCCTGCTCCCTTCCTCCTACGACCTTTTTTGGTCATTCAGAGAAATACTAGATGCGAGTCAGTCTGCAGAAGAGGTTAGAAGATGGTCAGAGACCACAATAACAGAGAGAAAATAAAAAGGAGTAGTGGCACTGTTGGATGTTTGTTCAGCGGAACCATTAATATTGGATTTAGACATCCTGGTAGCTGAAGCATAAATAAACTTAATATGTCAAATTTGCCTTGACTATCCATCAAGCCAGGAAAATGTTTCCAACTCTACTGTGATAGAGCCCAGGTGTCCTTGCTAGCTGTGATATGGAATGCTGAGTCTTTGCAGTGACTCACTGCCCCTCCATCACATTGATCCTTACCCCCCTTCTAGATTGACTGTTTATTTAACTTAGCTGTCCTTCCCTTTGCTGTGAGAAGGGAATGAAGTTTTATTTTCTGCTATGTAAGTGTGTGTGTGCCATATGTTCTACATAACTTTTGTTCTGAGTTAGACAAACTTGCCCATCCACTGATGAGTTGCCCCTCCATATCAGTGAAGCCTCCGCTGATGCTTCTGCCATTACTACACCGATACTGTGCAAAAGAACCTTGCACTGATACTGCCAGTTTTGTATATGATACTTATGTGGGAAAAGAATGTGCAGATATTGCCTTGCATACACCATAATATAATCACCGTACACCTACCCAGTAATGTAAAAGGAGAAATAGATTTAACTTCCCCATTAAAGGTATAGAAACTTTGACGAGAATCGTGGATACAGTCTGAATGAACCACAGTACCTCTGCTACATGATTTTGCTGCTCCATGAAGAGTTGATAAGCTTGGCCAAGAAGTGCAGTTATTCCCATCCACACATGTTTATCAGAACATCTCTTGTGTATTTTTGAAGCAGGAGAGCTATGAGTTGGCCATACGAAGGAGAAACCCCTTCTGTCCTACAGGTTCATATTCCGACACAGTCGTCCCCAAACACAGCAAGAAATGTTGTCAATTACCAGTATGATCTCTGTATTTAGATGTAATTTCTTTACATATGAAAGTCTGTCACAGACAAACCTGCTGATACGTGAGTGCAGTGCACAATGACATCTTCACATATGATGTACAACTAGCCAGTTCAACATCTGCATATAAGTGTGCATCACCATTCACTGCATAATTGAACTGGCATTTGAAATATGTATTGCTCATATGTCGCACTGATTGCAGTGCAGGCTCTCTCTGTGCAGACCTAGCTTAGTGATTTATACAGTAGGTAGGGCAAGCAGATATTTACAGAGGGCAAGTAGATTTCTGTAACATTTTGTCCCTTGGCCAAGTAGTTTTTTTTAAAAATTTCCACACCCCTGCGGTGACATAAGTGACTATGTGAAAATAACATCTAGAAGGTGGCCAGTACTGTGTGTGTGTGTGTGTGGGGGGGGGGGGGGGGGGGGGATCCTTCACTTGTTTGATTTCAAGTGTGTTCATATTTTCTAGGAAGTTGGTGGAGTTCGGGTTAGCCAGGTCCACCAGGTGGAAGTTGAGGTAGCTGTGGAGAATGAAAGAGCAAGCTTTGAGCATCAGGGAGGCGAAAGTGTCCATGATGGCGTTCCAAAGTTGACTAGGGCCAGGTGGCCCATAAAGCAGGGTTTCTCCCAGGGTGGTGGTGTTGAAGATGCTCTGTTGGAACGCTAGGTGTTCTATTAAATAGCAGGAGTTCCCCGAGGTGAGGGAGCATCAGCTGTTTTCTTTATAGATTATTGTGATTACTCCTCCAGGTTTGCAGTTTCTGTTGAGCCTTGTAACTTTGTATCCTGGGATGATGGTTCTTGCGATGTCCGGGGCTTAGGTGGGTTTTAGCCAGGTCTCACTGAGGAAGAGTAGCTCCGGGGGAGTTTGTGTAGGTGGTCCCAGATTTCAGAGGTATTTCTGGTGAAAAAGCAAGTGTCCAGGAGGACGCAGGCAGGTGTGCAGTGGGTATCTATGTCACAAGGTGCTGGTATACGAGTGTGGTGGGAAGAAGGGATGGGAATTTGATGAGAGGGCGCAGGAGAAGTGGTAGGCGGTGCAGGGAATAACCTTGGGAGAAGCATTCAGGGTTCAGGGCATAGAGGGCTGTGGCGAGATAGCATCTCGGGTTATGCTGGGATGGTGGACGAACAGGGGTCTTGGCCCTGGACTTGGGTGGACACAGATGGGCTTGCCTTTGGCGCACCAGTAATGTGTGTCCGCTGTGCGTCTGTGCTGCCACACCAGGTCTGGGGTGGTGGAGGAGATCCTGATGGCGGTGGGCAGGAGCGGAGCGTGTGGAGAGAGGCAGCTGTGGGAAGGAGCAGATGAGAGCATGTTGGCACCAAGGTTGGTTAAAGGCTTTGGAGGCGATAAAGAGCGTAAAGGAGCAAGAGAGAAAAAACTGAAAAAGGGAAAGAGTGAGGACGTGAAAACAAGCAGAAGGTGAGAAGAGAGCCAAAATTGGCAAAAAGAAAGGGAAATAACACAGCGAGTGGAGCGAGTGAGAAATGAGGAGCAAAAGGGAGCTGAAAAGTAGCAGCAAAAAGAGGTTAAAGTGAGATCTAGTGAGAGCAAAGAGAGTCAGAAAAAGCAAAGAGATAAGAGCAAAGGAACAGAAAAAGTGGCAACAAAATGAGAACAAGAGAGAGAGGGATCGAGTGAAGAGCAGAGAGAGTGTGAAGAAGAGCAAAGTGGCAAGCGCTGAAAGGCAAAAGATGGAGAGAGGGAAAAAGGCAGCGCAGAAAAGGAGGCAGCAGAAGCAGACAGGAGGCTGGGGGGGGGGGGGGGGGGGGGAGGGAGCCTCTGGCCAAAGCAGCAGAATGATGAGGGGTCCCAATCGAGCTGTGCCAAGGGTGCCAAGTCATTCAGGTAAGGTGGCCATGCAGGGCCAGGCAATACTTTCGAATACTTTGTGCTGTGTTGTTTTTAGGTGGCAGCCTACCAGACTACAAAGCTGTCTGGTTTGTTAAATACATCTTGAGGACTTTTAGAAAGTTGACCTAGGTATGATTCCGCCTGTTGATTACCATTTGCTTTGTGGTTCGTAACTCACATGTTCTGACTTTCTATTTGCTGGCTTTATTTGCTTTAGCCTCTCCAGGTTCAGTTCGTCCCTCCTGTTGCCTAAATTATGTTTAGTTTATTCCTCCACAAATTCCCTTTCTGTAAACAGGCCTTTAAATATTGTTTTTAGGGGGCGTGGCCAAGATGGCGGCGTGAGCGGACGTGCAGTTCCACCGCTCCCGCCGATGGCCAGATTACAGTACCGGTTTCGACCGTCTACGGGTCCGCTTACCCCAGCACGAGAGCAGTACTGGCTCAGGGACTGGACTGTCCGGTCCAAGCGGGCAGGTAGCGGTTCCGGCGAGCGGGGGTGCAGGTGAGGGGGAACAAGTGGCTGGGAGTGCGCCCATCCCCCGGACTCGGGCGAGGAAGCCTGGTGTTCCCGGTCGGGGCAAAGGTCCTGCTGAGCGGCAAACTGACGGCCCTGAGAAGGAGCCCGGGGTAGCAAGGATCACCGGAGATCCGGCGGCGCTCCAGCAGGGATTGCGGTCGACTGCAACCAGGAGCTGAGCAAGCGGGGATCTGGAGGCCGTGATAGAGGAAGGCCGACCTGCCATTTTGAGGGGCTCTGACGCAGCCCACAGCGCCACGCGTACGGTCGAGGGATCGGTAGTGGTGGCTCGGCCCTCCCGTGTCAGCGCTGTAGGAGAGCTGAAGCAAGTTCAACGAGCCCCGTCTACAGGGGGTGGTGGCGACCCCTGAGCCCCACAGCGGAGGAGGGAGTCTGATCGGGGCCTGCTGTGTCTGTGAAGCCGAGAAGTCACCCGCCGATGCTGGCAGCGGCCCGCCAGTGGTGAGTACTGCCACAGCCAGGGGGTCGGCCAAGGAAACCAGAGGCAGATCGCAAGCAGTGGGCATTGCCTCGAGCCTGGAGGAGCACCGAGGAGGCCTATGGAATACCCAGGGATATGGGGCAGAGTGGCTGGCAATTAGAGGAGGAGCTCTGAGGCCCGGCACTACACCGGCCGGAATCGGAGTCTTGGACCGAGGAGGGGCCTGAGGGAGCCTTGGACTCTGGGTGAAGGTCCGCAGTGAGCAACACGCTCTGCAGAACGTGGAGGCTCCTAGGGAGCCCCCAGGTGCTGGACAGGGCCTGTGCCCATCTTCGGGTTCTTTCCGCCTGCAATCTGTTCCAGGGAGGTCGGCAGAAGCAGAGGGGTGGACAACTCCGGTGGCTGGTCAGCCCGCATGGGTCTCGGACTGGACCCGGGCAGGAGGTGATTCGCTGGACCGGCTGAGGCCATTGAGGGTGTCAGAGACCGCTGGTGAGCCTGCAGTGGAGGGCAGTTTGCCTAGCGGACGGACTGGGTCACAGGTGGGTGCAGATCGGCTGAAGGTCCAGTACGCTGGGGCCGCGAGCTGCCCTTGCATAGCCCGCCCTGCGGTACACAGCAGGGCCACACTCTGCGGTAGAACGCTTTTGAGAAAGTGGAGCGCCCTACTAGGCCATCTGAACTTGGCGAGTGGAACTGGTGTAGGGGGTCTGACGAGTGACTCCTGGAGTACGTGGTGCGAGCTATGCCCACCACAAGAGTCCGCAAAGATAAAACGGTGGAGGACTTGTTTGCGAAGGCCCAGGTGAGTCAATCACTCAAGGACATGGCCACGAGCGCTGTTCGCCCCGCTGCGGATCAGGCGGAGGGCTCTGAGCCCTTCACCAAGGCCTTCCTATAATCAGTGTTTACCACGCTGCGGGATGATATCCACACTCTTAAAAAGGAATTCACGGAGGAGATCAAAGAGGTCCGCAGAGATGTGAGCGTGTGGCGGAGCTGGAAACCAAGGAGGATGGGAGAGATACCGAGATTGAGGCGCTACAGCAGGAGATTTTGCGGATCAATGACCAACAAGTGGACCTACAAACCCACCTAGAAGACTTGGAGAATCAATCTCGTCGGCATAATGTACGGATCCGGGGAGTGACGCTGACCGATGACACGAAAGATCTGTTCGGATTCACTTTTCAATCACATTTTGAGGCGCCCTTTGGAGACCGAACTCCGCCTGGACAGAGTACATAGAGTGGGCCCTCTGCGCCCCGCGTCGACTCCTCCACCGGACATCCTGGCTTGTGTGCAGGACTATCGCACAAAGGAAGACATCCTCCAGAAAGCTCGGTAGCTACACCCTCTGTCCTTCAGAAACCAATCTCCAGTGTTATTCCAGGACTTATCAGCCCTTACCTTGCAGAAGCGCAGGACCTTCAAACCCGTCACGGCATACCTTCAATAGTGCAACATCTCCTACAGTTGGGGTCACCCATTCCGTCTGGTAGTCAAGCTGGACAACAAGCTCTATCAGTTCCGGTCTTTGGCGAAAGCGTGCCGCCTGCTGGGTATCGACCCACCGGCGAAAGGAGAATGAGTCAGTGGGCCACGCCATGGAAACGGATGACGCAAAGCCACGGTGGCGCCAGCAAGGTCGAAGGAGCCGTTTAAGGAAGCCCCCTGCAGCTGAGATTAAGGACAGACAACGCGCTGCAGTAGAAGCAGTCTCGGCTGAGCTGACCTCGCCCCACCCCAGCTGACTTTTATGTTAACCTTTCACTTGGCCGTTTGCTCGCTTATTTTTCTGGTCGGGTCGTCGGCGGGAGGTTGGGGCCGTTGCGAATTGAGCGAGTTACTCCACTGTAGTACATTCCCAATCAACTACGGATGATGGACAATGGATTCTTGAACATTGGATTTCTTGTTGGGGGGGGGGGGGGGAGTGTTTCTTTTCAGGAGGGGGGGGGAGTAGGGAGGGTTTGGTGTTCCTTGTCCACAGTGTGTTTGGGGTTGAGATAAAGGTGGCAATTGTGGTCCTTTTGGGGAATCTGATACCCTTGCCTTTTAGGTTTTGCAGCATTAGGGAGGTTCTTGCTTTTGTCCACCTGGGTGACTAGATGGTGACCACGGACCTTAAGATACTCACTTTAAATGTAAGGGGATTGAACAATCCTGTGAAGCGCTAGGCGGTCCTTTTTTGTTAAGAGCACTCACAGGCAGACATTTGTCTCCTGCAGGAGACGCACCTTTTACAGAAGGATTGCCACCGCCTTTGGTCCCGAAAGTTCCCACATCAGTTTTACTCCTCAGGGCCTACTAAAACGGTTGGAGTAGCTATTCTGGTGGCCCAGGGGTTTAAGGGAAAGATTATACAGAAGGAGGCTGAGATAAAGGGCAGATTGCTGACTTACAGGTTTACGCTGGGAGACCACACATTTACTCTTGGCTCAATCCATGCTCTTAACGAAGGCCAGGAGAGGTTCTTTCACTCTGCCCTCACGGATGCTACCATCACCCTAGAAAACCACATACTGTTAAGAGGTGACCTACATTTGGTTTTTGACAATATTCTAGATAGATCCTGTTAGCGCTCCTCGCAAACTAGCGCTCTCTCTGCGGAGGGACTAGCCTGTCTTCATGACCTGGGTCTTACTGATTTATGGCACAGCTTCCACCCCCAGGGGCTTGTATACTCCTATTACTCTAATTCCCACAAAACATACGCACGCCTGGACTACCTGCTGGCTTCGACTTCCCTGCAAGCGCTAACAACTGAAGTGGAGATTGGGGTGGCTTCCCTCTCTGATCACACACCGGTGACAGTAGTGCTTGCCTTCCCACCAACTCAGCGCGCACAGCGAACATGGTGAGTTAGAGAGACCTTATTACACCGCAAGGAGGTAGTCATGAGAGTGCAGCACGTCATTGCAGATTACCTCTCCCACAACAGCAATGCAGACACCACACTCGCTACACATTCGGCAGCACTGAAAGCCGTCCTCCGGGGGGAATTTATTGCAATCTCTGCTGCAGATAACGTCGAACACAGTCGCAAACGGGAAGAACTTATCCAACGCACGAAGGAGTTGGAGCAAATGCACCAACGTACGGGGGCTCCACGTATCTGGAGGCAACTTAAAGCGGTGAGACAGCAACTGGTGGCTATTGATCCGGATAGGGCGGAATTTGCGGTGTTGAGACTCCACCACGCCTATTATACGGGAGGGGATAGGTGTGGACGACTGTTAGCCCATAAGTTGCGTGAAGCACGCCAACAGCAATCGGTTCGGGGAATTCTACGGCCGGACGGCAGATGCGTCCAGGACAACCCTGGTATTGCGACAGCCTTTAGTGACTTTTACACTGATCTCTACACCAGTGCCCCCTTGCGGGATTCGGATGCGGAGGCTTTCTTTGCCGCGGTGCCGTTACCCGCCCCTACGAAGGAGCAGGTGGAGCATCTGGAATGCAACATACGGTTGGAAGAGGTTATCTCTGCCATCTCGCCCCTTAAGGTGGCCTAGTCTTGCCTGGCCTGGACGGTTTTCCGGCGTTTTTTTTATAAGACCTTTTGCACGCAGGTTGCCCCCCTCATTACGCACCTTTTTAATACCTTCTCTGAGCCGTGGGCCATACCAGGAGATCTCCTAAAGGCCTCTATAGCCGTTATCCCTAAGCCGGGGAAAGATAAATCGCAATGTAGTGCGTACCGCCCCATCTCGCTCCTTAATGTGGATCTGAAGTTGTACACAGGGATCCTGGCGGCCTGGCTCGCGCCCCATATGGGTGGCCTAGTCGACCCGGATCAAGCCTGGTTTATCCCAGAACGGCAAACCTCTGACAATACGAAGCGGGCTCTACACCTTATCGAGAAAGCGACCTGAACGAGCTGAGAATTTTTAATGGTGGCTATTGACGCTGAAAAAGCGTTTGATAGGGTGCATTGGCCCTACCTAGAGAAAGTCTTGGAGAAGGTGGGATTTGGCGTCAAGTTCCGCAAATATGTGCTGAATTGTTATAGGTTTCCGACGGCGACAGTGCGAGTTAATGGATAAACGTCCCCACGGTTCCCCATCGAGAGATGCACTAGGCAGGGATGCCCTCTGTCACCCCTCCTTTTTGCCCTCTACATGGAGCCCTTAGCGCAGATGCTGAGATTTAACCCACAGGTAGTGGGGATCAAATTTGGGGGTTATGTCCATACAATCAGCCTCTACGCTGATGATGTTCTGATTTCGCTGTCTAACCTGCGAGATTCGCTGCCTGCCTGCTTAGCGGAGTTGGAACTCTTTGAACAATGTTCTGGCTTCAAAGTTAACACAGGCAAGTCTGAGGCCCTCGATCTGTCTCTGGAGAAGCCTACCCGAGAGCACTTGCAAAGCACGCTCCCCATACAATGGGCAACTGGGGCTATCCCGTATCTAGGGATTCAACTGGCTCCCTCGCTCGGCGACACGGTTACTCTCAACTATACCCTGCTGCAGCAGAAGATTAGGAGGGAACTGAGGCGGTGGAAACACTACCCGCTGTCGTGCTTGGGCAGGATAGCATAGCCTCAGTCAAAATGACTGTTCTTCCCCAGATTTTATACATGTTCCGCACTATCCCGCTCGGTCCACCGACGGGGTGGATACACCAAACTCAATCGGAACTGGCCCAGTTCATCTAGAATGGGCGAAAGCCGCGGCTCAAACTGCGTCTGGCGATGCTCCCACCGAAAGAGGGAGGGCTTGGGATACCGGACCTCCTACTTTACTTCCAGGCAGCGCAATTGCGTCTCCTGGTGGAATTGGAGTAGATGGGAGTCCGAGAAACACTGGCTCTTCCAGGACCAAGCAGTGGCCGGTCGACCCCTGCATGAAATTCCATTTCTCCAAAAGCAATATCGGCCCCCTAATCTTTATGCGCCTCATATCACATGGGTTCTGATGGAGGTTTGGTACCAAACCAAAGCCAAACACGAACTGACTACTTTCCCGTCACCACTCACCCCCTTGATGGAGAACCCCGATTTTACGCCAGGTATCAACTTGGTAGACTATGCGAGGTGGCGACCGGCTGGTTGCAGATATCTTTTCCACATGTATTCGGATGAAGGGGTGATGCCTTTCACTCAGTTCCGGCAAACGTACGAGATGCCGGAGACGGAGAGGCTACGCTACCTCCAAGTGTGACATTGTGCACTCAGTGAGCAGGTGCGCCCTATGGTCGATAGACACCTTCTGCCATATGAACATTGGCTGATAACTCGTACAACGGATAAGAAATGAATCTCGGATTTATATAAAATGCTGTTGGCTAAACACACGCATACCTATAGCTCTGGCAAGGCGCGCTGGGAGAAGGAGTTGGGTAGGACACTTAGCCATGAAGAGTGGGAGGGAGTATTTTATCGAGCGAGGCATTCAGTGTATCACATGGGGCTCACTGACACTCTTACTAAAATCGCAACATATTGGTATTACACCCCTGCACGCTTACACACGATGGATCACAACAGGGAGGCTACATGCTGGCGGGGTTGCGGGCAGGTGGGTACATTGGTCCACTTACTATGGGATTGTGTTCATCTTCAGGCCTCCTGAAAGCAAATACTGGACAAGATAGATACGCATTTTGAGACAGAGATTTCGCGCCTCCCCTCATATGTCCTCTTGGGACTCCCGAATCCTTTGACATACCCCTTACGCTCCCGCAGAGGTCGCTTGATGGCCATTGCGTTGGACTTTGCAATGCAGAACATACTTGCATTCTGGCGAACCGCACACATTCCTACATTCACTGGTTGGCTTCACCGCCTATGGCATGTGCTCGGGATGGAGAAGATTTCATTGACCTTAGCGGGAGAGGGGTCCCGGTATGTAGAGCTATGGCAACCCTTTTTGTCCCTATTGGCCTCGGAGTTCCATGAGGTTACATGTCCCCAATACCTCCAGCTGCTGCGCCTCGCTAATCTGGAACAACCGGAGGGGAACTGAGGGTGGCATTGGTATGAATGGGATTAATGGTGGACTTGGAACACGGGTGGGGGGTGGGGAGGGGTAAGGCATGGAAGGTTTCTGTTGATCCATATATTTTTATTTTCTACAGTTAAAAGTTTTGAAGTTAGCACAGATTCTCTTGATGCAGCGCACCTACAACTGGCATGGTTGATTTAAACAACTCATTTCTCCCCCTTCTGTCGCTGATTTACAGAAACGAAGTGATGATTGCAATTGATGATATTGCTTTGTATGGGCTGCAAAAAAGATTTAATACTAAATATTGCTTTTATCTTGTCACATTTGCTGTGCATTCAAAAACCGAGGTCAAATGTCAGGTGCTGTCTTCCGAGGGCGCTTGTGCACTTTTCTTTCTCTGACTTTAAAGATAGAGGATTGCAACATTTAAATCGCTGGTGTAAGTGTTTCGGAATATATCAGAATTAGGAATACAAATGAAGCACATTTTTGTTATTTCTGAAGTGTGTTGGAAATAAATTATTTAATATGATCAAAAAAGCATTACACTAGGTGATGCAATGTCCTCATATTTTTGCTTGTGCACTGTGTAATTTTATTAGGAAAACTGTACGTCTGTGCAAAGGTAATGGTCATTTCAATTGAAATTGTGTTGTCTGTCTGTAATGGCAGTACTCTACCAAACCATGCATACTCTGCTCTATGCCACTCCAATCCACGCCACTCTGCACCACTCCATTCTACACCAGTGCACTCAATTCTACTTCACGCTACGCCTCTACTCTACCCTGTCCCACTCTATTTTATGCCAATGCAGTCTTCGCCATTCTACTCTACACCACTCCAGTCTAGGCCACAGCAATCTACTCTGCACAACTCCACTGTACGCCACTCTTTAACAATGCATTTCTATGCCACTGAACTCTAGGCCAATACACTTCTATGCCACTGAACTCTACACCATTGTACTCTTACCCACGTCACTCTACGCTAATGCACTCCACACAGCTGCACTCTGTCACTGCACTCTATGCCACTGCACTCTACTGTGCATTACTGTACTCTACTCCACTCTATTCCCCTGCACTCTGACACTCTAGTGTGCAACACTGCGCTCTCCAACACTGAACTATATGCCACAGAACTTTGCACTACTCCACTCCATGCCTCTGCACTCTATGGCACTATACTCTACTCTGCACCACTCTATGCCACTCAACTGTATGCCACTGCTCTCTGCTTCACTCCACTCTACGCCACTGCACTCAGTTACACTACTCTGCTCAGAGCCACTCCTCTCTACTGTGCACCACTCTAATCTAAGCCACTGCATTTTACGACACTGCAGTGTATGCCACTGAATTCAGGGCCTCTGCACTCAATGCCTCTGCACTCTATGACAGTATACTGTGTAACACTCTACGCCAGAGCACTCTACACCAGTCCACTCTACTCTATGCCATTCCAGTATACGCCACTCTATGCAACTCCGCACTGTGCTACCCCAATGAATGACACTCTCTACCTCTCCACTCTATAACACTCTTTGCCATTGCACTATACAACACTCCATGCAACCCTCCTCTATACCACTATCTTTTAGCCATGCTGAACAGCAGCAGTCAGGCTGGTGTACAACATGGCTAAAGCTCAGCAGCACAACTAAAAGCTCTTGCAAAGGCAAGACCTATTGGCTCTGTCAGTGCTTGTTGAACTCTAGTAAACTTTACATACGAGGGCCATATATACCGCCTCCTCCCCCCATAATCACATCATAACCTATGGTAGCTCCCCTGTGAGAAGCCAGTAACTATAAATGTTTGATGCTGTTTTCAATAGGACCTAAAACTAAGAATTCAATCACTCCCAAACTGTTCCATTTTTAGGTCGCGCCTAGCGTTGCAGCGCAAGCGCTGATCGCTCTGCAAGACATGCTGTAGTAGGGTATGTTTTAGAAGTGGTGTGGAAGCCCCGCTCATATTTTTCATTGGCTGGTGTCATTGTCCATGGTAAACGCTGGCTTCCGATTAATAATGAGGCTTCCTAGTCCCTCCTTGTTAGTGCCCTGTCTCCTTTTGTGACCGCCCATCAGGACTGGATCTTTTACTTGCGGTGTTGCACTGTCTCCTTCATTAGTCGGTAGGCACTTTATTTTTTTAATTCAGCTTTGCTAATGGCGACAGTTAGTTCTTCCCTGCTCCTACGACCCCCTGATCGCCAATCGCGATACAAAGATTCGAACGAACAGTAATATATTTACAAGCGTCTTCCTTCTTTGCGTTAGAAAATTAAAAAGCGAAATTAGGAAAGACGGCTCAACAGAAAGAAATATTTGTGGTTGCGCCAGCACAGCGGGTTAATATGGCTGTAAAACAAACCTGTGTCTAATGTGAAGGGGACGAGGGCAGAAATGCAAGGAGGGCGGCTCCCCTTTTCATCTTTTTGTGGTTGATGAAAAGAGCTCTGTGGTGGCCAGCGTTGTGTAAAATAAGGCACCTGTTATTCGGAGCCTGTGTCTTGAACCCCTGGGGCCGACCCCGGAGCCCTGGGCCGTCCGAACCCTGGGTGTCGTTGGTGGATTGTGAGACTGCCCGAGTTGCTGTCCCATCCTCGGCGTCCAATGCACTGAAATACATCCATTTATTTCCCTGTCGGCATTTCATCATCCTAGTATGGACTTACATACACATCGAAGGGTATATGGCCTTTTGTTTTTATAGAGAACCATTTTGCAGTTAAGGTCTCCATGTTATGAATCCAGCCCCCGGGGATAGACGTCTACTTTTTATATAGCACGTCATTATAGCATATTATAACCGTTCAGTTCATAAAGAAACAAGCATTTACAATGCAATTGGTCTTTCAACTGCGAATTTTGGAGCTATTGGCATTGTAAATGGAAATACCTGTTAAAAAATTAAAAGGTATTGTTATTTGCAACATCTATTGCATTGCATAGCGCCGTGTCCGTGAAGACGGCGCTGGGCTCATTAAAGTAAAAAAAAAAAGAACGAAAAAAAAGAGTGAGGGGTGTAAACAAAACACTCACTCCACACACACACACTGAATGTTAACACTACATTCTGGGCATATACATAATAGCAGAATAAATTGGCGTTTATTCGAGTAGTTATGGGGTGCAAACCTCGTATAGCACCAAAGCAAATGGAACTAAACACGTATGCATGGCACGGAGTTGGTGGCACTCACTCGAGGCCCATAATCATTCATGTAGGAGCCGCAGGCAGGCTCAGCTCGTTATGGGAGCGAGGTTCTGAAGGACCGGGTTTTAGAACCCAGCGGCGTCAGGGAAAAACGCCCGATGCCTTCGAGTTCCCCTGCCTTGGCAAACAGAGACACAGGATACTTCTCGATGACGTCAAAGACCAAAGTTTATTGGCTGCAACCAGGAACAGAGGTCTACGAAGCACAACACGGGTGGTTCGCTAGAGACTGCACAAATTCAATGAGCGGAGCATGGTCTTTTATGCCAAAAATCAAGCCTCAGGCAACATTTCAAATTAGCATTGGGTTCATACAAACTGACCAATAGAAACATGACATTTTAAAAGTAGCGTATGACGACAATCCCACTTTCCGTTGTCCAGCCCACCAGAAATGACCAAGCACATTCCAATATTCCTGTTCGATCAGGCCGGACAAACCCATCATAAAACCCTCAACCCAAATCAGTGATTATGTGGTAAAGGAAGGAGCAGAAACAGATTGGAAACAAGATAGAAAGGTGGGTGCAGTGTACTGTAAACTCTGGCATGTCCTGCTCTTTGATCTTTATCTGACCAGCTGCCTAACAAGGAACTGGCTCAGCGAGGTCAGCCTCGGGCAAGCAGTCAGTTTGGCCAGGTCATTCAGAAGTCAGCTAAGGTGTACGTGTCTCAAGGACCCGTTCGGCCGCAGTCATCGGCCTATGTGAGGGCAACCACACAAAATGACTGCCGCACACAAAAATGGAACCCGAAGGTTCAAACGAAATCCCTGAATACGTAGTGTTCTCATTGACCGATTAATGCGAAAACACTCGTACACACTACACTCGTGATTTGCGGTCTGCTGACACCAAAATAGTCTAATTCCGACGACCTTTATTTAACGGGTTCGGACCACCGAACCTCACCCACAAACTACGGAACTACAGTTATAACAGGGCTTCGAGCTGAACCAGAGCCAGGCCTCATGAAATCATGCAACAGTCACCAGTGCATAGCAGCTTTAAATTTCCTTTGGATATACAGTTATGTTATGTTAAAAGATTTTTCTATAGCGCAAATCACCACTGGTCTCTAAGCGCTTACACAGAAAAGGTACATAACCTGCTGCCTCCTGAATCACTCTGCCCCAAGCCCAGATTAGGGCGTAGATGTTAACTTTTTAAACAGATAGGTCTTCAAGTTCTTCCTAAAGGACAGTAATTGCGAGTCCTCCTTCAGACTGGCTGGTAACTCGTTCCAGATCTGCGGGAGAAGTACGGACAGAGCTCTGCCCTCTTTGGTTTTTAACTTAAATCTGGGTTGGAACAAGTTGGAGGCTTTACTTGAGCGCAGGGCTCTGCCTGGAATGTGCTTCCTCAAACGCTGTTTGATATATTCCGGGGCATTACCAAAAATGACTTTATGGGCCACGCAAAGACATTTGAACTGCACTTTGAGTTTAACGGGCAGCCAGAGCAACTTCCAGAGCAAGGGGGTTGCATGCGAATTCCTGGGTAGTGAATAGATCAATCTGGCTGCGTTGTTCTGAACAACCTGTAGTTTCCTCAAAAGCTTCTGAGGAAGGCCTAGGTACAGGGCATTCCCATAGTCCAGCCGCGAGATGACTGTGGCTGACACTATGGATTGTAATGTGGGGGCCGATAGAATGGGTACAAGCTTCCGGAGTTGCCTGAGTACCCCAGTGCAAGACCCAACCACTGCCGAGACTTGGGGAGCCATGGAAAGGTCTGCATCAATCTTCAACCCCAGGCTTTTGACCACCTTTCCAGGAATAGGTGTGGTACCTAATTCTGGGGGCCAAAACAAATCGCACCAGGGGTTTACTTGATTGGTCAGGACCAGTACCTCCGTTTTTTCGGCGTTCACTTTCAGGAGGTTGTTGGTCATCCAATTTACAGTGAATCTAAGCAGATTCCTTACCGATTCCTGATCTTCCCTTGAGTCCTTCAGCTGAACCAGTAGCTGGGTATCGTCAGCATAGTTGAAGATTTGGCAGTTCCTATGCATTAGCTCCTCCACAAGCGGTTGAAGGTAGATGTTGAACAGCAGGGGAGATACAGCCATATTCATGAACATGAATTGCGCTTGCAAATGGCCAGATTCTGAGAATCTGGCCGTTTGTGAGTGCGATTTTTGCCTTTGGGATTCATCATCCCAAATGCAAAAATCGCTATTACCGAAATCGCATATTTGCGAGGAATTGGATTTAAGGAATCTCTAATAGAGATTCCTTAAATCCAATTCATCACCCATTTTGAAATTGCGAATTCGCAATATTTGGTCGCAATTTACCACGAAATCTGACTTCGTGGTAAATTGCGAAAAAAGAGTAAAAAGCACTTTAGTGCATTTTTTTCTTTTGCATGTTACACACACACATGTCCTCTGGACATGTGTGTGCGCAACACCTGTTCAAATGTGCATTTGAGGGGTGCTACAGGGTGTCCTTTGGACACCTCTGGCACCCTTCAAATCGCAATCTTATTTGCGATTAGCAAATTGCTAATCGCAAATAAGGAATACTCCCCATTCATTCCTATGGGCCTTTTGGCCCATAGGAATGAATGGGGAGTTTTTCCCTATTTGCGATTAGCAATTTGCTAATCGCAAATAAGGAATCAGTAGGAATCCCAATAATTTTTGCTAATCCTACATGAATCCCGTTTTGCGAGTCCTTAATAGCGAATCGCTATAATTCGCTATTAGGGCCTCGCAAAACGGGAGATTGATGAATATGGCTGATTGTGCGGACCCCTGGGGTACACCCCAGGCCACAGCATCTGCCTCCGAAAGCTGATCTCCCAACTGCACTCTCTGGGTCCGACCCGTAAGGAAAGATTCAAGCCATGTGAACGCTTGCCCTGTTAATCCCAGCTTCCTGATACGGTCCAGCAAGATGGTGTGGCTGACCGTATCAAACGCCGCAGACAAGTTCAATAGAATCAGGGCACAAGGCTGCTTATTGTCTGCCCGGACTCTCAGCTCATCAGCAACTGTGGCCATTACCAATTCAGTGCTGTGTTGAGACCGAAAGCCCGCCTGCCTTGAGTGGAGTAGACCATGTTCTTCCAAGTAACCAGCCAGCGTGTTCAGGACATGCTTTTCCAGGATCTTACCCAGAAATGGCAGTTGAGAGATGGGCCTGTAGTTCTTTAAGATCTTGGTATCCGCTCCTGCTTTTTTCAGGAGTGGAGTGACCCTAGCTTCTTTCAAATTTGACGGGAGATAGCCTGCTTCTAATTACTCATTTAATAGGCTCAGCAGCTGACTTTGAATGCCGGGCAAGGCCATTTGAAAAATTCTCGGAGGGCATGGATCCGTACTAGATCCTGATTTTATTTGGCGTGCAATGACCACCAGGCTCTCTTCATCTAAACCTGGGATACTATTCAGCATCCCTGCCGGCTCCTGGCAAGCAGGGCAAGGTGGCATAAGAGGATCCGCTGGGGTCTCCCTGATATCCCTGATGATATCTGCACTTTCTGGAGAAAGAACTTCTGAAAGGTTTCGCAGTCCGGTTGGTCGGTAGCAGAAATGTTCCCCTCCAGCTGCGTTAGCTCCCTGAGGATTGCAAATGTCTCCCTTTGTTTTTTCATGGCCCCTTTAATTCTGTCCTCATAAAAGGTTGCCTTCCTCGCCAGGAT
The DNA here is from genome assembly GCF_964263255.1 of Lissotriton vulgaris. Taxonomy (NCBI): domain Eukaryota; kingdom Metazoa; phylum Chordata; class Amphibia; order Caudata; family Salamandridae; genus Lissotriton; species Lissotriton vulgaris. The sequence continues at coordinate 240,576,275 of NC_141697.1, forward strand.
GTCCGCCTTGTATTTAGACAGAAGTATTTTATAGGCTTCCGACTCAGCTGGACCATAGCTGAGTCACCACCTTCTCTCCGCCTTGCGAAGAACTTGTTTCTTTCCCCTAAGCAAGGTGTCATACCACGGTGCACCCTTTCCTTTGGCTCTGGTCTTCTCCAACCGCTCAGGAGCTAACATATCCAGAGCAGCGCGGATCCAGACCATGAGGGCTGTGGTGTCAGAGTCTAAGCTTCTCCCGCTCCTCTCGGCGGCGAGATGGAAAGAAGCGTAGAGATTAAAGAGGCTGCCTCCACCTTCTACCATGGTCGGACCTTTCTCCGCAACGGATTCAACTTTACTGGTGAGAGGTCCCCTGGGACCCAGCACTTGATCAAAGAATGGTCTGACCATATACAAGGACTAGCCTCTGTTATTTCTGTCTGAGCTATGGAGGACCAGATTAAGTCCAGCGTGTGGCCACGTGCGTGGGTCCCACTACTAGTTGCCGTAGGTTGAGCGAGGAGAGGTTACTGTCAAATTCCACCTCTATAGGGTCTCTGAGTAGCTTATCCCAGTGATAGTTAATGTCCCCTACCACCATGAGGGATTTATATCTGGAGCCCAGATCCGTCAATAACTCCAAGAAGGCTTCATTAAAGTCTGGAGAGCTCTGTGGTGGTCGGTACACTACCACCAACATGATGCAAGAGGATTTTAATGAGATTTTTAAGTGTGCAGTTTTGGAATGTGCATGCTTTGCCTGTCAATGACCAAAGCAAATATATGCACAAGCCTTTCTTTCTCGCTGCGCGGCGGACACCGGCACTAAATGCCATGTTACGCACTCTTCGCTGCAGCCTGGGTAAGAAGCTGCAGCCGATGGCATTTCAATTGAGATTCCTCTACAATTCTAGCCGTGCTTCGTGGCCTAAAACTGTCCCAGACTTGCACCGCATCCCTGCAATTTAGGACGAACTCTGCGCCACTGAGAGCACAACATGCTGGTCGCCCCCTGCCTCCTCCCAGGCAAACTGAAAAGAAAACGGCCACTACTGCTGGGGTCGCAGCCACAAACAAGGCCCCAGGCTAAAATGCAAGCCCCTTTAATAGGCCCTGCAGGGGACGCTGTCCCCCTGCAAGGTGGGGAGGGCAGCCGGTGCAATTTCCTGCGTAAAAAGGCACCAAAACCTGCCGTGTGCAGCTTGAAAAACCCATGCCAGGTTCACTCACAAGCACACAAAGCAGTCAGTCAATGGGGGGCGGGTGGGAATCTTGGACGAAAAGCCCTAATCCTAAAACGCAGCATTCCCGGACTAAGGATTTGAGGTGGCGAGGGTGGTAGCTCCAGTATTCCTGGGACCTGGCATGCTTCCTCTGGAACGCACCGAAGCACAGGAGGGAAGGGGTGGGGCCTGTTCCAGCAACCCAGATAGCGGGAGACATCTGATGTTAATGATTTGCTCAGCGAGGGCTGGGGGAGCGCCACTGTCAGGCAGAAACAAAGAGGCCTTCGTGCCAACGGGCCACCAGCAATCAAGGTAAAGGGCCCCCTAGAAAGGTGCGAGGGGCTTCGTGGTGGAGGCTGGGAGCAGCCATTTCTGAAGGTGAGGGGCGACTTTGTTGATGGCCGTGCAGCTCCGTGATCAGGCGGTGCAGCTACTCATTTCGCAGCTTCGGCTACAGATGTGGGCATCAGATCTGCCAGGGGAAGGCATATGCCACCAGTCTCGAGATGTACCCAGCCATAAACACACAGTAAACAGTGCTAGGACACAACCTTGATCAGTGTGATGGATCCGTGAAAAGGAGGGGACACGTCTCAAGAAGCAATAGGGCCGTCATTTAAGCCCGATTAATGAAAAGGTGCCTGCTATTAGCGAATTACTGGCATGGGCTGTTCTCGAAGAACAGGGTACCCCTCTTGCAAGGAATACGGAGGCTGTTGCCCTGGAATTTGGGGTCCGCCTATGAGGAAACGAGAAGGTACACGTCAGGGTAATAAGATGGCACACGTCACTGGGTAAAAGAGGCTACCTACATCTCACACAAAAACTCATCCCTCTGAAAATAAGGGAAGGAATAAACTTCCTAGGAACTAAGGAGGCCCGAATCTCGAAAGAAATGTGAAGGCGAATAAACCAGGCCCTGCAGGAGAAGGGGCCTGTGTCCCCCTTCTTGGGGGGACACAGGGAGATCTCATGGAACGGGAGGGATGCATCTGTCAGGAACTAGGAGTTGAGGGGCGCATCAGTCAGGGTGCCAGAAGGGGTTGCACTTTACGGACCAGGAGGGAACCATGGAACAAAAGAGGGGCATGGGTGCATCCCTGAGAAGCCGGGAGGCACTGTTCTCTGAAAATGGTCATGTGTCAAACACTAGACTGGTACTTACATCTGAGGGTAAACGAGAAACAAATCTCAAGGTGCAAGGGAGAGGTTGTGTGGGGGGTCCCATCTTTGCACTGGAGACCTCAAATATCGGAAAATCGGGCAGTCAAATCTTAGGAAAAAGTAAGGGTATACATCCCTTGGATGAATGTGTAATGTATTTCAGGGATAAGTTAACACAAATGGACGAACATTGTTCGTCACAAGGCGATCCGGACCTGCGACTGACACCGGGGGATCGCAAGCTGAAGCCAGTTCCCCAAGCCATCACTGCCAGCAGCACTAATTTACGACCATGCTATACACATGCTGACAACAGAACATAGCCTAGGGAGTCAGGACCCATCTGAGGAAATAAGGTACCTATGACAGGGAAAGGTGGACACACCAAAAATCATTTGGGAATAAGGGTGCAAATCACAGCAAGCAAATCTCAGGGAATTAGGGGGGGATTTCATAAAGATTAGAAACACATATCTCAAGTAAAAGGAGCTACAGGTCTCACAGGATAAAGGGACACTATCTCGCAAGACAGCGCAATCTCCGAACATAACGGGATACTTAGAGGAATAAATGCGCACATCTCAGTGAACGTCTCCCAGGCCTGAAGGTGGGATCTTTCAGGGAGCAGTGGTATTTCAAGAAATATGGGGCAACTCTCAAGGAACAGAGACGCACTCGATCTTAAGGGGCCACATTTACCAATCAGGCACGGGTGCAAAAGACTGGCAGTCCGGGAAGAGGGCGCACTGTGGTGGGAATGAATATTCAGCTGGCAGTGATTTAAAACAAGCGCTCGCCTTTGCGGGAAGACAGCTGCTTGTTTATATTTGCATCGCGCTTTCACTTTAAGTGAAAGTTCAATGTAAAAATAACACGCAGCAGATGTTGAGATAAGAAATTGCTTTACGACAGCCGTGAAGCATTGCTTTACGACAGCCGTGAAGCAGACAAGCCAGTCCGGATGGGCCGGACAAAAGGGAGAAAGGGCAGTGACCAAAAAGCATCATTTTCAATGGGAAGCCAGCGTTTAGCATAAGCGTTGACGCGACCCAATGAAAATGATGGGTGGGGCTTCAAGTCCCCTTCTGAAATCTCTTTAATAACAAGAGAACTTGCAGCACGTTGCGCTGCAACGCTAAGCGAGACCTAAAATCGACACAGACTAGAAAGGGATCTCCCTGGGAACACACAACGTGTTCGTGCGGAGCAGGAGTGACTCAACTTTGCTGACAACAGGCACCAGCACTATCGGTGATCTACTTGCGAGTTCCGCCCAAAATGTGCACCAGCGATGGAAAAATCCCCCCCACTAGGTTTTCTTTATATGGAAAACATCATCAACCAGCGAAAAGCACAAGGCGAAAATAATAAAATCAGGAGCACTGGCACGACGGATGCAAACATCATGACACAATTGATCAAATCCGGAGGCGCGCGCCTGAGCGGGGGCAGACTGTGCCCCCACTTCCCCCTCCTTCACGTGGCAGTAGGGGCACACTGTGTACATTGGGATGGTAACGCCTGTCTGCGGGGCTGCAGGTTGCAAGAGCGTCAAACAAAGCAAATGTTTTGGAGATGCTGCAGCTATTTAGCGCTATGCACCCGTCTACAATAAAGCAATATGTAATGCAGGTTTGATTGGGGTATGGCGTATGAGGAGACTGAATGGCCAGTACACAGCAGAGGACACGTAAAGAGCGAGTTCAAACAATGACAGACCATGTTATACAGCTGGATTCCGGGAAAGCTGGACCGTTCAGTAACTTACATCATATGTCCATGCCTAAATGTGCTCTTTATATCTAAAATAGAAGTGCCTGTTTCAGGGGAGTTTCTGGTGATGGTAACAACTGGAGCTAGATTTGGAAAGACGCTGTTCAATTGTATCGATTTATACATCGACCTATGCTTGGCTGTCTTAGATAACAGTCAGAATGGGACTGCTCCACCTTTCAGTGGCAGTCAAGAAAATAAAGAGATTTTTTATCCAAAGTGGCCACAATTTTTTATTGTCAATTGAATCTCGCACACGTGAGTGTCCAGAAAATGACGTAATGCAATGTGCCAATTTCAACTTGATCTGTCCAATAGTCCTAAATTACCATATTACAGTAGCCTCGCTGACAAGAAATTGATATGTACAAGTTGCTAACTTTTCAGTGGCATTCTAAATAGAGAAATTAGCATTTCCTTTTGTATTGGAGGGAGGGGCGGGTGAGGCAACTGAGAGAATAAGGTATGAGAGAGTGGCAAACTCATGCCACATCTGTGTATTATCCACTTGGCTTGTCTAACATGCATCTTCCGCCAGATTTGATTTTTTTTCACAGAGTCGGTTACATTATGAGATGTTAAGTCAGTTTCTTGAAATTACATGACCAAAAAGGCTAATTTCTAATATTTATCTAATGATATGAGCATAGGTCCTTTGGTTTCTGGCAATGAAATATATGAGGAACTGAAATGTCACACTTGAGTACACCAAAAACATAGAAATGTCACACATATTTAAATTCAAAACTTGGCAGCTAGGAGGATAAAGTCAGTGTAGAGAAAACATTTTGGCAACGGGGGACAGATTTCAAGAACAGTGACCCTACCAAAGTCCACGGGAGGCATTAAACATACCGAAGGATGGAAATTATTCCAATATGAGAGAGGGCGAGCTGAAGGGCATACAGCTGACAAGATACCCAATACATCCTGCAGCCCACCGAAAACACAAGTGTCACTGCAAGTGTCGCGCCTTTGGCCATTGAATGCCACTTATAAGGTCACTGAAACCAAGGAACTGTCACACATAAGCATTCTGAAACCTTAGCAGCTATGGGTTAGAGTCCTGGAGAATGAGGCTACAACACACGCCGGAGGAAGATACCTTAGACAATGTCTTTTATGTTTTGAAAACCTGCAAGCAGTACATAAACACACACTTTGTACTTATAGTCATTAATTACCGGAAGCAAGGCTGGCAGTAACTTCCCCTCTTTTACTGCCAACCTTGATTCTGGGAAGCAAGGACTGCAAGTACAAATTGCGTGTTTACGCACTGCTTGCCGGTTTTCAAAACACATAAATAAAAGGCATTGTCATTTACAATTGCAAAAACAACAGGTGATGGACAGAATGCAGAACAATGTCATATATTCACCCCAGTACAGAGATCTGGGCCTAAATCTATAGTTTTTTTGCTCACCATGCTATTTCAGTTTGAACCCAGCCATTTGCAAATCAGTCTTGACCCTGTGCCCCATGGGAACAGTCCAGCCTAAACTGCCAAGCCAGGTCCTCCCTGGACTGGAAACAAGCATCCTAGGACCAGTTTCGAGCTTTCAGCCCTCATCAGCCAGGATAGCTTGATTCCAGTGGCATGGAGAGCAAGGGACTCACGTCTGAGCATACTCGTCCCAGTCGTGGTGACAAATGCAAAAACAACAGTTGATGGACAGAATGCAAAACAATGTCATACATTCACCCCAGTACAGAGATCTGGGCCTAAATCCATCGTTTTTTTGCTCACCGTGCCATTCCAGTTTGAACCCAACCATATGTTTACAATGCCAATAGCTCAAACTCTTGCAAATGCAAGGCCTATTGCATTGCAAATTCTTGTTTAACACTGACAAAAGATTTTAAGATTTCCAAAAACTATTTGCCAGCAATAAATTCGATGCATGACGAAGACCATTAATTCTCGTTGAAGAATAGTATGTTTTCTTGTCATTTGGCATATTAATAATTCCAGCATATCTGTATGTGGCCTGGATTTGTATAGTTAAAGCATCATTATAGCCTATTAAATCAAACACAATAGGTTTTTGTACAGCTGGTATTCTAGACTCACGTATTTAAAGGTACTAAAGTATAGATATTACAGAAAATGGAGGATCAATAAAAATAAATATTTGTCCAAGATTAAAAAAATAAATAAATAAATAAATAAAAGAATTCCAGCATATCAAAGTATTATTGAGTAAACCAGTCAGGAAGAGGTGATGCGCTCCTCTTGACTTTCAGATTTATTGGGTACCAGTGTTAAAATATTCTTCTGTTACAGTGCCTCTCGACAAATGTTACAGTCAGTAATTCATGTATCAAGCCGATGCTTGGTATTTGTATAAATGCAGAAGCTACGTTTTATTTCAAGACATTTGGATAAAGCCTATTTTTTAAATCTGCCCCAGGAAGGTTTGTGAAATAGAATATAAACTGTTGTGGGGTGAAAGTGGGCCTGAGTTATTTGCTATAGCAAAGCGTCAAAGATGTTTGAATATATATATATATATGTATGTGTTGCCTGCTACAGGTGCTGGCTTAGTGACACGCCCTCTCGTTCTGGAGCTACGCGGATTACCTGTGCCTTGGAGTCCACATGAAAATGTTACGCGTCGCCCCCCAGGCGCTGCAGTCCTATGAGGAATACATCGCCAATATGGGGAGAGAGGAGGCAAAACTTTGCCTGATAAAGGGGACCCAGGACAGCTTTACCACCAGCAAGGCTGCGGTGGCGTGGAGACCCGGCCCGACATCGTCTGGAGCATCACTTGATGTGTTAAGAGGCCCCATCACTGAATGGGCACTTGCGAAGGACTTCACTAACCATAATGCAGCAGTGCAAGTGAGGAGCGCCTAGTGTCTTGCACCTGTGAGGCAAGGGTGGGACTTGATCATGTGACTGGGAGTGGTCACGATCATAACAACTACAAGAAAGGAACCCCCGGAAGAGCAACAAGCAATCTGGATGGGCACTGATGAAGCCATTGAGGCGGAAATGCGTCTGCCCTGCGTTTCCAGAGACTCTCTAATGCCAGCGCTGCTTTTAAAATAAAGCTGTTCTTGTTTCACCCCCGGAGCAGTGTCGCACTCTTTTCGTAGGAGAGGAGAGAGTCTGGTTGGTATATATATATATATATATATATATATATATATATATATATATATATATATATATATATATATATATATATATAATATTTCCGTCACTGTTGTGACTGAGTAACACGTCTGCCAAGATCTAAATCAGTCAGGCTCCGAGTTCTTTAATCAAAGTGGTCTCATATATAACATTATAGCAATTGTTTTTTAGCTGCTGAACAGCTGCTATTTTTATTTCACTGCTTGTTTGAATTATTTTTAAAAAACTGTGCATGATGTTTAATCAAGTAATTATGTAGAAGATAACAAAATAAGTGTTAATAAATAGAATTGTATCTCAGATTTGTATCTAACTTTAATGGGCTTGAACAAACTAGATTAGTCTAGAAGATTTAAATAGGAGAAGGAATTAATGGTGGCGATTCGGAAATCTACCCCACACCCCAAACAATAGTATTATACCTTAGAGTGATCCCTATTACAAAATGTAGACTAACCTATTTTAGCAATTTTCAATGTCTTTGAAATATTCTGCGGTGCTGTTATAAGTCAGGAATCACGTATGGACTGTGTACGTTACTTTTGTGCTTGACAGTGTTTAGGGAATTGTGTATTTTTTTTGCTTGTCAGTTTGGTTTTTGCTCAACAATGTTTGGAGACTTGTGTATTGTTTTGTTCTCAACAGTGGAGAATTTTGTCTTGTTTTGTACCTGCCAGTGTTTGGAGACTTGTGTATCCTTTTGTGCTTCATTGCTTCGGAAATATGTGAAATTTTTTTGTGCTTCACCACGTTTTGATACATCTTTTGTGCTTGACTGAAGAATTTTGTACTACTATCCCTTGAAAAACCTTTAACACGTTAACTATCGTATTATAGAATTGTCATTAAGTATCACGAAGCTTGTATTTGCGTTGCTTAACAGCAGCACAAAGATAATTGGGGGCAAAGGCAGTGGTGACAGGGATTTGGTGATAGAATAAATGAATTAATAGCTCGAGAAGCTCTCGTTTAATCGAAGCTTTTGCACCAGTACCTGAATGCTTTTGCGGCATTCCAGGAACCTCAAATGTATCAATGGACAAAAAACAATCAACACTCTCTGATCGCAGAGACATGCTCATAAGCTTGCTGACTTATATAATGATAATCTTATTCGTAAACCCACTCTAAAGACTAATGACTGCTGTTCAGTGCTTGGGGCAAAGATCAATATTTGGGTTTTTAGCAGACTTGGAATATCTGGAAAAGGAAACAATCGAAGATGGCAATACTCGAAGTCTTAGAACAAGAAATACTGAGCGCCTAAAGTAATTCCTTTCATTATCTCCAAGAACCCCTTGTTCATTCTGTGGGGATTTTGACAGTTCCTGTAAAGTCACATGGTCAGAGGGACATGCCTTGAATCATTTGGCAAGAAACTGCTAGTACAGCTCTCTAACTTTCACTAAGGCAGCCAAACCCGAACACGGTGAACTACGTTTTTAGTTGTGATACCACCGCTCTTCTCGCATGTTGTGTTCAGAGGGAGTATAGGCTTATGTTCCACCTAGACAAAGGCGCAATGCACAAAGGCCTTCCATGCTCTGGCGCACATGGTTGAAGTCTTTGCTAGAGGTCCAGGAGAAAGTAATTGGCCTACCATTCGAATGAAAAAAAGAATTTATCCCTCCTCTCATTGTGTCTTTCTTTTCTACAAAATAGACAAAGTCTAATTGCTGTGGATAATAAGTACTACCTGCTAAACCCCAGTCATCTTGCCAACTGGTAAAGGCTTATAAATCCTTCAAGGCCGGGACCTCCTGCCTTAAGTCTCTGTTATTCACCACCTTTTCCTCTGGCTTGCCCTTCCAGTCCATGAGGAAACACGAGAGTCAGGCCTAAAAAAAAAGCTTAAAGGCTCCGCTGTCTATGTCCGCTTCACCTCCAGAGGTTTACTCCACACCAGGGGCAAGCTTTGTCTCCACTTTCATCACTAAACCCAAATCAGCACTGATGCGTGGTCCAAGTTGATTGTGTGGGTCGATTGTTCTGTAGATTTTCCGCTATGTCAAAAAAGAATTCCCCCCATAGCGTCAATTGGTGTCCTGTCCCTTTGGATAGAAGGACCACTCTCTATTTTTCTGGAGAGTCTGTAGATTTTCCACCACCTTTATCCATCTTTTCTCCATTATGATTTCCAGGATCTTGTGCAGAAAGTCAGGAGACTCCTGATTTTAGAAGCCATAGACCTAGTCTGGCCCTCAGAAAGTGAACATATGTATAACTCCAACAACTATCTGGTCTCTACTAGTGCTGTGGCAGAACCAGAAGCTTTTGCCAGGCATGTGGTGGTCAGATGTATAGTTCATTCATGTGAAGGACCCACACGTTTTGTAGGCATTACCCCCTTGTGACTTCATTGCAAAGTGATGCAGTGTATACAGAAGTTTCTGATGGACATATATGCTTAGAAATGCACTTGCCAATCCTGTATTTTGCTTTACTGTTGTCGTTTACGTGGATTAACTCCACAGGCTAAGGTTAGGAGTCAGGAAAGAGAACTTTGTAGCTCCTAATAAAGACACGCTCCATCATCCTTGTTCCAAATATTGAACGTCTCCTTTTCACCATAAGGAACTGGTGAGGATGCACATGCATCTGCATAGGGCACAGGATCTTAACTGCAGATGATGCACCCCACATGTTTGTTACCTGTTATGAAATGCTCAGAGTATAAATAGTTTCTGTCCCTTCACTGAGTTTTGGAGCACACGTTGACAATGCTAGTGACCCTACAGGCTAGGCATAATGAAGAAGTCATTTTAAGGGTAGATATAGCCTTTTAACTTTTGAGGTTCATGGATACCGCTGTAATAACTGATGGGTCTGTTTAGCAGCAACATGTCAAATATTTTCACGTGATTGGGGTTGTTTGTTGGGCATTTATTCTCTGGGTAAAACATAATCAAAGGTTCCAAAGCTTCCTTGTAAGGTAGGTAGAAACATATCCACATTGACAGGCATGGTGATAACAGTGCCTCAAGTTACACGATTTCCAGTACTCCATGTTGCCTTTGATCAGCCTGTCTGTTCCCCTTTGCTAGCTTGCCTCTTGTTCCATTTAGCTACTCTGCCCTAGTGTCCTGTGGCTATCTTGACACGTTGCCCCCTTAGGAATTCTGCCCTTTTTCCACCTATCCGAAATTGTCTCTCTGCCCCATGTTTCCCTTGAAGTCAGCGTCCTATGTGCCACATGGCCACACAGCTCTTTATGCCCCTGTTCAACCAGTCCCTCTGATCACCAAGCACCGAATACACATTGGGTGACCTGATATGTAACCGTTTTTGCCCTCATTGCCCTAAATGCAGGTTGACTACGCTGCCCACTTGTGCAGTTTGGGCATCCTTTTTCGTGTCCTTTTCGGCCGTCCTGCCCCATGTACTGGTTTGCCTAGCTACGGAGGCCTCCCCTAGGGTACCCTTGTTATCCACCCACTCCCTTTGCACAAGTACCCCTCGTAGAGTTGTTGTTATGCTGGTCACAAAAAACATTGTATCTCGCTCTTCAATAATTAGTATGGATGATAAATGGATTTATACCTTGCTACATAAGCAAGCCAGGAAGAAACTTTATCGGCAATAATGGCTCGTTTCTTCGCTTTTGCAGATCTGACGTACATCATCTTTATGGAGATTGTCATTTTGGAATACGAAATATGTAAATACTTGAGAAAAGATTCCTAGTGTGTTTTTAGAACACTTCCGCTGCTCACTCGCCGAGCAAGAATTGGTGCCATCTTGTGCTTTTTTCATGATTCATAGCACCGGATTGCTATCATTTTCTTTTCTAGATGCACACTGATGAATCGTGATAGGTGGTGGTCAGACAATCAACATGCCTAAACATGTAGCACAGTGCCGAGAACATCAACAAGAATATCTTACATGTATGTAGCAGGACTTTGTGTGTACATTCATGAATCGCGGCAAGGTTGTAGTTTGCTTTGTGGGTGTACAACTTGTAGTGGGTTGTAATCATAACGAACACTAGTATTTTTTAGGCAGGCGACCGACGTCTTTGAAGTAACGAGAACCTTTTTTTGGTGGGTTGCGTGTATTTAAGCATAGATACTGAGGGGTCTTAGATTAGATGAAGTGCTCACATACTACACCATAACAGGAAGTTTAGTAGTTGTCTCCTTCCTGCACTTTAAGTTGACAAGATGACGCATTGCTTTCTAGCAAAAAATCCGAAGTTTGCCCGTGGACAAATCCGAAGTTTGCCCGTGGACCTGCGAGGCGCACAGTGACAGCTTGGGGCGGCTTTATTTTGTGACGTTACCAACTCTGGGCGGGCGGGCGGCCTCACCACGATTCACCACAGGGATGCCTGGCCCGCACTCCCCAGCACTGGCGGCTTGAATGCGTGCCTCAGACGACCGCGTTGTGTTTTTTTGTGTAAACAACTCGCCCTCATGTAGGGAGCGTGGAGCCCCATCCCCGGGAGGAGTGCTGACCGCGCGGCTCGCGCAGCTCCTCGCCCCCTCCTCCCCCCGTCGGGGGCTTCGGTCGGGGATCGTGCGGAGCAGCACTTGGTGGGTGGTGTTGTGACGTAGTTGTTGAAATGACGGCACGGGAACCGGCGCAGACCCGTCCGCGGCCGGTCCTGCCCCCCCGAGGAGTCCCCGCCAGCGATGCCATCGGAGTTCCGGCCGCGCCACCCTCGCTGCTGGCGGTGACGGCGCTCCTGTCACCCGGGCTCATGCCGCTCGCTTCCCACCCTGCGTCAGGTAAGTGGAGCAAGCCTGCATCCCTGCGCGGCGGCGGCGGGCGGGCGGGCGGCTGGACTGTGCAGCTGCTGGATGATACATGCACCGTGCCCCTACACCATTCCCACAGCGAGGGGCGCAGCGAGCGGACTGCCCCAGCGAGCCCAACTACCCAGAACATTCTTCAACCGGAAATCAAGCTGCCCCTGCACCGCTCGGGCTGCGTGTACTGTGCACCCCAATCAACCTGCTTCCGCGAGCTCGCTTCGCTGCGATCTCGAGCCCTGTCATGGCGCAATAAAACGCGGGCAGCGCGTCCTTGTTTGCACAGTGTTTTTTTTAACAGAACTGTAAGCACGTTTCTGCAACTTATTTGGTACTTATGTCACGGCCTTGGCTTTGAATTTATAGCTCATAGGTTGGTGCTGAATCTGGTCAAGGCAAAAAGGGCTACTATTACCCGACAGATGTTTAATTGACGTGTTTTGTTTTGCTGGAATGTTTCATTGAGGCTGGAAATGAAAGTTAAAACAGGATAAGAAAGCTCAGATACAGTTGCCTGGTGATCAATAGGCGATGGGTGTTACAATGTTAAGGCGGGCAGCACTGGTGACCTCGGAGTCATTCATCCCACACTCTTTTGGTAAGTTAAACTTCTGAGAGGGGTGATGGGTACAGTTTTTCGAAAATTTCTTTTGTTTGTTACTCATTATTCTGTTAACCGGATTTTTAACTATGGCTATTTTGTGACCCGCTGGAATTAACAAGAATTAATATGTCCAGTAGCGCAATTAGCTGAAAAGATCAGCCAAAACCTATTAGAACCGTTGACAACGGTATGGTAATCGTACGTAAGAAAACAAATCACTTTCGAACTTGCACAGTGAGGGAGCAGCCTTCTGAGTTCAATAGGCTCCTGCAGAGTAGGAATTCCCTGCACCTTCAGAGTAGGTTTCCTTGAACCTGACTGGGATTCCACACACTGCTGTGGGATTCCCTGTGACTGGCTGCGGTTCCCAGCAAAGAGTTAAGGTTCTCTACAGGTTTAAAATATATTTGCAGTGAAAACTACCATTTTTTTGCGTTGCCAACATTCACATGAAAATCTGGACTATTGCGACAGTTGATGTTGCGCATATCACTAACATGAATGGTTCTGCAAAGGTGTACTTTGTAGACAATCGGTTCTGATTCACAAAGAAAAGAAGAAGACTGCCCTCACTTTAGAACTCCTACAAACAGGTATACATTTACTACTTTGGGGAATTCACATGCATTCCCCGTAGTATGCCTGGAAAGATGACCCAAGTGGAGACTGGTAGGCATACTAGTGGAAATGCCAAGTGACATAGCGTGCAATTTCCACATGGGGAAAATGCGGCCCAAATTTCAAATGCACATTTTTTCTTTTCTATTTTAATCTGCAATGTGGAAAAGAAATTCTCAGTGGGGGAATCACTTCCTCTTTCGATCCACCAAGTTTGGAGGTAATCCATATCCCTTCCAACACCGGAAAGGAAGTTACTCCAGGCCTTTGCAGGGGTAAAACTCTGACAATTTCAGTGGCGGCAAAGGGTCAGATTGAAATTTGTGGATGCCACCTTACTTGTAAGATTGTAGTCACCCTCAAACTTCAAATTCAACTCATACCTTGATCAGCATGCCTCTCCCATGCTTGGGGTTTACTGCAGTAAAATGCTACACACTTGTGTAGGAGAAATTAGTCAGCAATATTAAAATCATATACGTGTCAGGAATTTTGAGAATTCTTCATATGTGTAATTTGTGATTTTTGGTTGTAAACATATGCTTACAGTCGGTGTTTAATTTGTAAAACAATAATGCCCTCATTTTGATGTCGGGCGGACCGCCACCGACAGGCCATAGATGGCAGTCCGCACAACATCCATTGCATCGGTCTGACAGCTGGATTACAATACCAACAGTCTGAGCGATTATGTTGGGGTGGAAGACCGCTGCCATCTACAGGCTGAAGAAGCACGTCGGGACGGCGGTCAGACACTTATACCTACAATGGAGTCAAGGCCTGCACTGGCAATGCGGCCGGGATTACGATGTCCCTTTCTGCCTTTTTCTACTGCGGGCTGTGCTGCGCCCCTTTTCCAGACCAGGCATTTTACGACCTCCTGCACAGCATTGTATCGTAATAGGGCAGGTGGGACTGCCAACTAATTTGTTGGACAGTCCCCTGCCTGCTGCAATGGCGGTAGGATGCTTGTTGACCGCCACCATAATGAGGCCCTAAGTTTCCAAGTCCAAAGTTTTGACAAGATGCCTGCATCCTGTAGTACAAATATCAGGTGCCGAATACCAAGGCTTTGTAGCTTTGATTCCACCTCATGCGTTTTTCATCCACCAGCAGCCACTCCTGTCTCTTTATCTCATTTTTGTAGGTTACTTTTCTACCCTACTTTTCTTCCCTGTTTCTTCCCTTTGTTGCTGTTTTTCCATCTTTTTATTCCTCTTTCTTTCTCCGTTTTGTGTTTTTCTCTGTCTTGGTCTCGAGAGACAGTCTGATGGGAAAAAAGAAGTGTTGGTCATTAAATTGAGGGCCGATGGGCTCCACCAGCAACCTCCCAAATTAAGTACTGTTGACAGCCAAAAATAGAGTTGTGAATTGGATTCAAAGTATTTTTCTTCCGCAAAATATAATTGTGCATAGAAAAGTTGTGCAAAAAAGTTAATTTGCAGAGAAGAACTCGGCATGCATATGCCTTAATGAGCTGAATTCCGCTATAAAGTGGTCACTTGCAGAGAAAAGGTCTGCAAGCTGTTTTCCAGCTTAGCTGTGTTTAAATAAAATGAAAACGATTGCTCTGTGTAGTGAAAATTATCTGCATCATCCAAATATTGCATAAGTTAAGGTAAACTTGGAAACTTTGTGAATGATAAAATCTGTGAACTTCGCAAATCATTCATGTAGAAAAAGGTGTTGAACCTTCCCTTCTGTAGAATGAGGCTCATTAGTTGAACAATACCATTTAGTGCTCTTCAGATGTACGTGTGCTGTGGCCTAAGTGCAAATCTCAGTGATTTTGTAATCCCTTTACTGTTTAACCCATTATCACTAGTGCATTAAGTCTCAGTTTACCGGTTAATCAATAAAAGCCAAATTTCCAAAAAGCTTTATGCAGAATTAATGTACCATAGAATTTACAATTAGTTGTATTGTTATTTTTTTCTCTAAAGCCCGACTGTTCCTTCAGCTCATTAAGACCATGTCTCCCCAGCAGCTGCTTTAATATGGTCATATAATTGCTAAGTGGTTATTTTGTCATTTCTGCTTTTAAGCACAACTCTCCTTTCTTGAATTTCGAGACATTTCACGAGGCTACAGTTATTGTCTTCTTTTAATTCAAGGGGTCTCACCACAGGGGTTGGATGGGTTTCGTTTAATCTCTGGTTTCTTATCTGTATTGCCAGCTTCTTTAATGCCGCGTTGGTCAGATACAAAGTAACAGGAAGCTGATAGTCTGCAGCACATCAGCCCTCTTGTTGACTTACTGTGGTTCTCTTGAAAAGTCCATTCCTCGCATGAACCTCCGCTAAAGTCACAGGTTCCACAAGGAGGCTGGCATTACCTGCTCTTTCAAAACAGAGAGAAACATGATATATATGGAACACACAGGTATAATTGAATTTACCATATTGCAAACAGTCGACCACAATTTCTTTTTGATTTTAATAGGTTGTATTGAAAGTTTTGTAGAACATATCAAAAGTAAAGGAACAAATTGCATAAGTAAAATAATTCACATAGAAAAAATATTACTATGCTCATCCTAGTTGGATTTACAAACTGGCAACAATTAAAACACAATTTGCGAATAAAAAAAGATTGGTCGATCTTATGAGCAAGAGGTAACCATATTATTGTAATATGGTGTAATTATTGATGTGTACTTGTGATGAAACTCTATAAGTGTGAATATTATTTTTAATATTGGAAAAATAGTTCTGAAATAGATAGCAGAAGGCTGTGGGGTAAAATAACACATTCTTCTTACATACTTATGAAAGTGAGAACTTGTGTCAGACCAGCAGCACAAGTTTATCGCAGGAAGAGACACTGCAGATCTTGTCAATACAGCCAGAGTAGTTTTTGATGTAGCACCAATGTAGCAAAAAAGCTAGGGTTAGAAATGGGGATGGTGCTGCTGGATGGAGAGAAGGCGTTTGATTGAGTTGCCTAGAACTGCCTTTGGGCTACATTGGTGGGTTGAGTGGTCGGTATTGCACATGGATACATGATCTGTATAAAAAAAAATAAAGGCAAAACTGATCTATGCACAATTACAGTCCAGCTCTTTTTGGATATACCGAGAACCCGTCCGGGATGCCCCCTTTCTCTATTACTTTTTGCGTTATATATAGAACCATTCATACAATCATTATTTTTGAATACACATATACTTCCGGTGCAATCGGTTCTCTGCGAGTTAAAGGTGCGTATGCTGACGACATAGCAGTTTTCTCTGCTGACCCGACAACTGCAATAGATATTATTAAATCTGAGGCTAATAAGTTTGGTGCCCTCTCAGGCTACAAGCTCAACATAAGTAAGACATAAATCCTTCTCAGCGGTCAACTTAACTCGGCAATCCCGGGATCCTGTTGGTGCTACCTTTTTGGGGGTTCGGATTTCCCCAAAGGTGGAAGAAGTACTAGGATTAAATTACAAGCCTTTGCTGCAGACTGTAATTACAAGTTTCAAGAATATCTGTTAGTATTATAGGGAGATTCAACATTATTAAAATGAATGTACTACCTAAATTTCTATACTTGTTTCGTGCAATACCCTTACAGGTTCCAAATAATTTGGTTTAAAATACTAGAAAGGGCAATCAGCCGCTTCATCTGGGAGTACAGACCACCAGGCCGAGTAATAAGATGTCTTAAATTTCCCTATAAATCAGGGGGACTCCAGCTTCCAGACTTCCAGCTGTGCTATTGGGCCTCTTTTGTGGGACGTCTACGTACTTTGTTGCTCATAGGCAGCCAAGACCACTGCCACTATTTTGCGTTAGGACCCGACAGCAGAATGTTTTTGTGTAGAATTGAACAACCCCAACTATTTTAAAAGAGTGCCCTTCAAGACAGTCTGGGAAATTGTTTATATTTGGCAAGAGTTGTCATCTAAGTGCTCTCTTTCTCAAGTCCACATTAGCCTCCCCCTCTGGGGAAACCCGTCACTCCTGTAAAATTTTTAATGACAGCGGTGGTACGATACTGGCAAACAGAGGGTTGGATCAGCTAGGGCATCTGTATGATGTTAGTGGATTCCGAACATTCAAAGACCTGCAAACTTCTTTTGGCCTTCTGCAGTGGCTGTTCTTTAAATACCTGCAGGTCAGAGATTTTTTTTCTCAAGGGAGGCAGGGTATAAAGGTACTTGAAAGCTCTGACTTTATGTCATGTCTGCATTCGGTCTCCCCGAAGCCATCAATTATCGGTATTTACCAGATACTGTGCCAATATCGAGCCTATGATATTTAAAATCTAGCATCTAAATGGAGCAACCTCCTGTCAAGGGACATTACTTCCTCGGATATTAACAATGCATTAAGAAATCTGGATAAACCTGTACATTATATTAGTCTAAAACTGCAGCAATTTCGAACCATATGTATGTTATATCACACTTCTGATTGAATAGCTGACCGGGCTAGGAGCAAGAGCAGGGATGTAAGGGATAAGGGCAAATGCCCTAAATGTGGTCTGGTTGCTGCAGATATCTTGCATATGTTCGCAATCTGCCCAAGAATTAATCTGTTTTGGAAGTGTTGGACAGGCCACATGACGGGCCGCTCTCCCCCGGCTCGACCAGGCCCGAGCCCAGTCATACAAGCACCACACACCACCATTGTACGTCCTACGTCCCCTCAGGGACACCTGCCCTCGAACATGATCACCTCATGGGCCCGATCCACTGCCGACCCATGCGCTCAGCCTGGGCCGCCATCTTGGACACTTCATCACGAGGCCGCCTGGCCCCCGATCGACCTCAACCCTGGGCCTAGCCCGGCCTCAGACATTCCGGCACCACCCTCCACCCAGGAGGTGAGCGAGCTACTTGGCAGGTCAATGGGAGAAAGAGGTGTCGATGGCTCTCCCCCGGCCAGTGCCGCTCGCCCATCGCCTCCCCGGGCGCTGGCTCCACCCCCCCGCTGGGTGTCTGGACTCCCTCATCCCGGACCTCCCGACCTCCAAGTGCGAGGGTCCGGACATCAAAGCCCGCCAGCCCTATAACTGGGGCAGCTCCAGAGCAGGAAGGCAGTTGTATCTTGGAGTCGAGAGACGTAAAGAGGAACTCACCCTGGACGGACTACTGGCGCTGCCGTAGCTCTGTCCTGTGCACCATCGTCCTGCCTGTTGGCGCTGCCACAGCCGTCGTAACCTTCATCCTTCATCATCGTCCGGATCTGCTGGCGAGGCCGCGGACCGTTGTAACCGTCATCTGCATCGGGACCTGCTTGGCTTCTCCACGGCCCGTCGACCATCCGTCATCCATCCCGGGACCTGCTTGGCTTCTCCACGGCCCGTCGATCATCCTTCGTCCATCTCGGGACCGGCTTGGCTCCTCCACGGCCCGATCAGCAAACACACCGAGCTCGAGGATTGAGAGCTATTTAACTCATTGGCAACTAAGACTGTCCCGCTACCCCTTTTTCCTCAACCAGAGATCAGAACCGAGGGGACCCCTGAGTCCAGACCTCCTTGTATCATATCAACGTAACCTAAGAATTGCCTATAAAGTCTCGTTAACCTTCAATCTTGTGTGGTGTCCGTCTGTGGGGGGGGAAGTTACTTATCTGTACAGTCGTTGGAGACGGCTCTCCCTGGAGACCTCTCCCCGTAATCTCGGCCGACCCTCCCGGTCCGTCTAACATTGGTGGCAGCGGCGGGATCCGAATCACCGCATAACGTACAGAGAGTAGCTCACCCCACAACGAACAACAATGTCAACTAAAGAGAGCGGATCAACTGAGAAGTTCCAAATGGAAAAACTCGAGGAATACAGCCATCGTGAACTAAAGCAGTTCTGCATCGAACTAGGTATCGCTACCACCGGACTAAGTACCAAGGACGATTTCAAGCATGCCCTAGAATCTTGGGCAGAGACCGGGGATGTCGAAGCCCCTGAGCAAAGCACCGCGAAAAATACCAGCACGGGCCCTGAGGGGCAAAGAACCAGTCTCTCGCAAGACGAGATCCAAGAAAGAGAAAAAGCCCGACTACACGAACTCGAAATGGCCCGACTCAAGATGGACATAGAACTCAAATTGGCCGAGCAAAAAATAAACTTAGAGCACCTTCGCCTCCGAGAAGAAAGAGAGGAGAAACAGAGGCAAAGGGAGCTCGAGGAAAAAAGACTAACGTACGAGCACGAGCGGAACCTAGCCGAGATCAACCTGCGCAAACAGAATAAAGAGTTAGGGGTGCCTGACCGACCGTCCACCCCAGGGACCACGGAGAAAAAAGTGCACATCCCCAAGGATGTGGTCCGAGAATATTTTCGAGAAGACGACATCCAGCAATGGTTTAAGGCCTATGAAATCGCGATGACTGCGCACCGGATCGATAGAGCCGACTGGGGAGCCGGCCTATGGGGCAAATTCCTTAATGAGGGCCGCGATACTCTGTTACAGCTCCCAGACCACCAGATGACCTCCTACGACCATATGAAAGCGGCCCTCCTCACCCGCTATGGCCTCACGCCCGAGATGTACCGTCAGCGGTTCCGAGACTGCACACGCATTCCAGGTACAACTTGGGTGGACTATGTAACGTACTTTAGCAGAGCCTTCGAAGGCTGGATCAGAGGGAACAACGTCACGACCTACGAGCAGCTGTTCAATCTGATGGTATGGGAGCATCTGTCCAACAATTGCTTCATTGAACTACGCCAACACCTCCTCGACAGCAAGTTAACCGATCCCCGGCAGCTCGCAGCCGAAGCTGACCGGTGGGAGATCACCAGAGTGGGCCGGAATGGGTCCTACGAGCAGAACAGGAACAACAATGGTCACCCCCGACCCAGAGGAGGAGGAGGGGGCCAAGGACGAGGAAGAGACAACACTCCGGCCGCCCCCACTACCAGCACCACCCCCCCGGCCAACCGGGGCAGCACCCCGGCGCGACCGGGATACAGAGCCAATGTTACATGTCACCGATGCCAACGAGTCGGCCACTATGCAAACGACCCAAGCTGCCCGCAGTATCAGAGTCCAAGACCCCGCCAGGTGGCCGCCGCGGCACTAGGGGAAGAACAGATCTCCGAGGAACAAGAAACAGACGAGCAAGAGTATCAAGAGTGGGAGCCAGCAGCCATGACTCTCGCGTGCTTAGGGGGAAGAGACATGGTCCCGCGGGTCCCCCTACCCGCTAACACCCAGAAGTACAGCCAATGGGTGAGCATCAATGGACAACGGGCCGAAGCCCTTCGAGACACCGGGGCCAGTGTGACAGCCGTCCGCTGTCATCTGGTGACCCCAGAACAATATCTACCGAACATTCTCTGCCCTGTACGATCCGCCGACAACTCAGAGAGTCTGTGTCGGATGGCCTGCGTCCCCTTTGAGTGGGGAGGGGTCTCCGGCATGCTGAAGGTAACGGTCCGAGACAACGCCCCCGTGGACTGCCTCCTCGGAAATGACCTGGAAAGCTCCCCGTGGGCAGCCGTGGAGCGAAAAGAACACTTGGGGATGTTGGGCGTCCCAGACTGGGCGTGCGTCACCACCCGGTCCATGGCCGCCCGTGCCAACCCTCACCCCGAAGAACCAGAATGTCCGGCGCCACCGCCCCCGGTCGCCCCCGCCGAGACCCCCGACCATGGTATCCCCCTCGAACTTGCCCAACCTTCCGACCTTGCTAATCTTGACCAGTGGGCTCAAGAAGGGGGACCCACACAAGAACAATTTCGTCAGGAGCAGGAGACTTGTCCCTCCCTTGAGGGACTCCGACAACAAGCGCTCGCCCAAAGCGCAGGGGATACCTCCGGAACTCATTGGGTCTACTGGGACAATGACCTATTGTACAGCGAGCAACGAATCGCCGAGCTAGGGGCCAACCGAGTACTAGTGGTGCCCCTCCGCTTTAGAGACTTCCTGCTAAATCTGGCCCACGATGTCCCCCTGGCAGGGCACCTGGGACAAGATAAAACCTACAGCCGCCTAGTGACCCACTTCTTCTGGCCAAAAATGAGAAACGATGTGCACCAGCATTGCCGATCTTGCCCCACGTGCCAAGCCAGTGGGAAGAGCGGCCGCAAATTAAAGGCCCCCCTGCAACCCTTTCCAGTAGTCACGACCCCATTTGAGAGGGTCGGAATAGACATTGTGGGACCCCTAGACCCGCGTACAAGACAAGGCCATCGCTTCATCCTGGTACTAGTGGACCACGCCACCCGCTACCCTGAGGCTATTCCTCTCCGGACCGTGACAGCCCCAGTGGTCGGCCGGGCCCTGATGGGGATCTTCTCCCGTGTGGGGTTCCCCCGAGAAGTCGTCAGTGACAGAGGCACAAACTTTATTTCCAAATATATGAAGTCCCTCTGGCAACAGTGTGGGGTCACCTACCGCTTCACGACCCCCTATCACCCCCAAGGAAACGGACTTGTTGAGCGGTTCAATCGCACGCTAAAAGGGATGATCGGGGGATTGGAAGAGCCCCTCCGTCGCCAGTGGGATGTGCTGCTGCCGTGCCTCCTCTTCGCCTACCGGGAGGTCCCACAGAAGTCCCTAGGCTTCAGCCCATTCGAGCTGCTCTATGGGCACCCAGTACGGGGGCCACTCAGCCTGATCAAAGAAGGCTGGGAGATGCCTCCGGCCAAGAGTCCGCCCGATGTCTTCCGGTACCTCCTCACCCTCCGCAACCAGTCCCGAAGGTTCAGAGACCTAGCAAAAGCCAACCTAGAGACAAGTCAAGAGGACATGAAGAAATGGTATGACCAGAACGCCTCATCTATTGAATTCGAGCCGGGGCAACAGGTCTGGGTAATGTCCCCCACAGAACCGTGCGCTCTCCAAGACAAATGGACGGGACCCTTCAAGGTAATCGAGCGCAAGGGTCCTGCCACCTATCTGATCGATATGGAGTCCGCCCGGAATCCGCTCCGAGTCCTCCACACCAACAGACTGAAACCCCACTTTGCGCGAACAGAACTCAGTCTCTTGATGGCCACAGACAATGGGGTTGAAGACGACTCCGAACCTCTCCCTGACCTCTTGCGGACCCAGGAGCAAGACGGCTCCGTGGATGGGGTCCGACTCTCGGAGTCCCTCACCAGAGAACAACGCCACGAGTGCCAAGCCCTCCTATCACGATTTGCCAGTCTGTTCTCCCTCACCCCAGGTGTCACTTCCTGGTGTGTGCACGATGTGGACACCGGAGACAACCCTCCTATCCGCCACCGGGCCTACCGCGTACCTGATCGGGTACGGGCCTGCATCCAGGCGGAAGTAGCTAAGATGCTCACGCTCGGGGTCATCGAGCCCTCAGACAGTCCATGGGCCAGCCCGGTCGTACTGGTCCCCAAAGCGGCCGCCCCCGGAACCACACCAGAACTCCGGTTCTGTGTCGACTACCGGGGCCTGGATGACGTCACCAGAACGGACGCACACCCCATCCCCCGGGCAGATGAACTGGTCGACCGAATGGGCGCTGCCCGCTACCTCAGCATCTTCGACCTGACGGCAGGTTATTGGCAGATCGGCCTCACATCCCGAGCACAAGAACGTTCTGCCTTCTCCACCCCCGATGGCCACTATCATTTTAAGGTCATGCCCTTCGGCATGAAAAATGCCCCAGCGATTTTCCAACGGCTCGTCAACCAGGTCCTGGCGGGGCTCGAAGAGTTCAGCGCCGCCTACCTGGACGACATCGCTGTGTACAGCCACCATTGGACCGAGCACCTCCACCACCTCCAAGCAGTACTACAAGCCCTTCAGCGAGCTGGCCTCACGATCAAGGCCAGCAAATGTCAAATTGGACAAGGGTCGGTGACCTACCTCGGACACCAGGTGGGAAGCGGCCTAGTGGCCCCTCTACAGCTGAAGATTGCCGCCATCCAGAACTGGCAACCCCCTATCACTCAAACTGAGGTGCGAGCCTTCCTGGGCCTCACGGGCTACTACCGAAGGTTCGTGAAAGACTATGGTACCATCGTGGGGCCTCTCACCGAACTCACATCAAAAAATCAGCCCAAGAAAGTGAATTGGACCCCAGAGTGTCAAGCGGCATTCGAACAGTTAAAGGCCGCCATGTGTTCCGCTCCTGTGCTCCAGGCCCCAGACTACAGCCGGGAGTTCATCGTCCAGACGGACGCCTCCGACCAGGGCATTGGGGCAGTCCTGTCCCAAGTGAACACCGAAGGCCTTGATCAACCGGTGGCCTTCATCAGCCGGAGACTCCTACCCCGGGAACAACGCTGGAGCACCATAGAAAGGGAAGCCTTCGCTGTGGTATGGGCCCTCAAGAAGCTCCGGCCCTACCTTTTTGGCACCCACTTCCGGGTACAGACTGACCACCGACCCCTGCAGTGGTTGATGCATATGCGGGGGGAAAACCCAAAACTGCTACGCTGGTCCATCTCCTTGCAAGGTATGGACTTCACGGTTGAACACCGGCCTGGGTCCGACCACGCCAACGCGGATGGCCTGTCCCGGTTTTTCCGCCTCGACGAAGAGAGTCCCCAAGAGGATGGGTAACTCTCCCCGCCTTCAGCTGGGGGGGACGCATGTTGGACAGGCCACATGACGGGCCGCTCTCCCCCGGCTCGACCAGGCCCGAGCCCAGTCATACAAGCACCACACACCACCATTGTACGTCCTACGTCCCCTCAGGGACACCTGCCCTCGAACATGATCACCTCATGGGCCCGATCCACTGCCGACCCATGCGCTCAGCCTGGGCCGCCATCTTGGACACTTCATCACGAGGCCGCCTGGCCCCCGATCGACCTCAACCCTGGGCCTAGCCCGGCCTCAGACATTCCGGCACCACCCTCCACCCAGGAGGTGAGCGAGCTACTTGGCAGGTCAATGGGAGAAAGAGGTGTCGATGGCTCTCCCCCGGCCAGTGCCGCTCGCCCATCGCCTCCCCGGGCGCTGGCTCCACCCCCCCGCTGGGTGTCTGGACTCCCTCATCCCGGACCTCCCGACCTCCAAGTGCGAGGGTCCGGACATCAAAGCCCGCCAGCCCTATAACTGGGGCAGCTCCAGAGCAGGAAGGCAGTTGTATCTTGGAGTCGAGAGACGTAAAGAGGAACTCACCCTGGACGGACTACTGGCGCTGCCGTAGCTCTGTCCTGTGCACCATCGTCCTGCCTGTTGGCGCTGCCACAGCCGTCGTAACCTTCATCCTTCATCATCGTCCGGATCTGCTGGCGAGGCCGCGGACCGTTGTAACCGTCATCTGCATCGGGACCTGCTTGGCTTCTCCACGGCCCGTCGACCATCCGTCATCCATCCCGGGACCTGCTTGGCTTCTCCACGGCCCGTCGATCATCCTTCGTCCATCTCGGGACCGGCTTGGCTCCTCCACGGCCCGATCAGCAAACACACCGAGCTCGAGGATTGAGAGCTATTTAACTCATTGGCAACTAAGACTGTCCCGCTACCCCTTTTTCCTCAACCAGAGATCAGAACCGAGGGGACCCCTGAGTCCAGACCTCCTTGTATCATATCAACGTAACCTAAGAATTGCCTATAAAGTCTCGTTAACCTTCAATCTTGTGTGGTGTCCGTCTGTGGGGGGGGAAGTTACTTATCTGTACAGTCGTTGGAGACGGCTCTCCCTGGAGACCTCTCCCCGTAATCTCGGCCGACCCTCCCGGTCCGTCTAACAGGAAGGAGGTAGGTCAGATCGTGAATCGTGAAGACTCGACTCAGTTTAGATCTCCAATTAACGGAATGATTGGCTATAAGTCGGAGCCAGATCTGGATTTAAGATCTCTTTTTTCCATAATCATAGTCGCCGCTCAATTGTGCATTGCCCGGGCATGGATATCTCCAACTCCTCCAAGGGCAAAAGAATGGTGGGCAGCTATAAGAGAAATATATGAAGGAGAGATGGCCCTGGCCAAGACCAGAGGGATTCGTTCTATGAGAAAATTCAAACGTACATGATGGGGGTAATGGAAAATGGTTTATAATAAGAACTAATTAGGGCCTTTTGCTTTTTAGTTCCTCCATTTGCTGTGTACCTACGGGGCTGTTCGTCAGAATAATTTGAACTTTCGTAGTAACTTCAGCGTTGCAACTCCCTACATTTACATGTTTTTTTTTTCTTTCTCGATCTCTTCTTTTTCTTGTTCGACAGGAAAATATCTGCAAACATGCTTTTATTTTTCTTAGTACTGTCAAAGAAGTTATAGTTTACACTTATATTTTGTACTTGATGTTTATTCCCTTTGACTCCAATCAACAAAAAAACATACCTAGGAAAATGTAACTAAGTTAATGTTCTTTGATAGAGACTGGAATACTGTTAGTGCATTGAGGTTGTTTTCTTAAAAGAAGGATATAGTTACTGTAGGGATTTGTAGTATGTATTTCAAAGGAGCAGATTACACCCAGCAGGAGATAGCAGATGCAGTCACAGTGGCTTGTCAACTTCCTTTCTTCGGATGCATGATTTAGCTTAACTCTAGCTCTCTGAGGATGTTCTGCTGTGAAAGAGGCGGGTGGGACCATGTGTGGCAAGTGCAGTTTACACCCACATCTGTAGCAGCAGAGCTCTATATGACTCAAGGCATTCCAACACTCTTCATGACTTGAGGGTACAATATCCTTCCATTTAGTTGTTGCCTGTTTTCTTTGAAATATGTGAAGTTTTTCTGTCTCTACTTTTGTTGTCTACAAGTAAGCCCAGCATTTTGTGTACTTAGTTTAGCTAATGATGCCCCAGCTGTGGGGCTATAAGCAGAACCAGACCAAAAAATGGTCACTGTGTATGTAGCACACACTGAAAGATTATTACACGAAGCATGACATTCGTAGTACATCTTAACTAAATTCCAATTAAAGAGACACTTAGTCATTATGTGGTACTGTACAAGACATTATTTTTCTCCTCGTCATTTCCTTTTAATGAGCCAAACTCCCTAACAAAAGTGGACAATCTGTTAGTGCGTTCGGGACTATTAACTAAGTTCGCCCGCTGAGGTTCCTAAGTAGATTTGACACAATTTTAATTTGTAGTTGGCCTAATCTTTTTTTCTCAATGCATGATTTCTATCACATTCAGGGTTTTTTCTCTTACATAGCTTTTAGTAATACATCAAACCTTCTTTTGTGACGTTGCTATTCAATTTCTTTGGATTCTCAAATATTGCTCATGAGGAACATTGTTCTTTAAGGACAATTGGTGATGTGTACTTAAATAATTTGTCTCTATCTACTCGGGTTTTGGTGAATGCTGTGTCCTCATCGTTCATACCACCTCTCTTCTGAACATCCATTGATGGTGCTTTAATTATTTTGTGTTTTCAAAAAATGTAATTTTTAAATCGCAGCCAGTCAGTACATTGAAACCAAATTGTTCACATTGACGGTTTGATGTCCGACATTATTGAAAAGGCATGACACTTGATGTGGTAAAGAGAGCACCTCATTTATGCATTTTCTGCAATAAATATTTTCACTTAACTGAGAGGTATTATGATAAGGATGAACTTACTCCACAACCAGTTGTATGCCTAGACAGCAGTGAGCTTTACTTGCAAGGCCATAAGTTGAATGAAAAAAAAATATATATATATACACACAATCACATACATACACACACACACACACACACACACACAAACACACACACACACTCTTTCTCTCTTTTTCTCTTTCACACCCCCTCCCCCCACCCACCATTGTCCATTGAAAACGCATTTTTTGATTTGTTTGTAACTTTGATCCTCATGGATGGATCTGCACCAAATTTGACATTCACCTGTTATATGCAACTCAAGTCTACATGTCACTTTTCATGTAGTATTGTGCAGAGTAAAAGTAAAGGAGGTTAAGAGAGTGGGAAGAAAAAGTGATGATTTTACTTTTTAGCTCCCATAGGAAATTTTGCTTGCAGCTACAGCAAAAACCACTGAACGGATTTATTCTGCACTTGGCGAGAAAGTAGAACTTTACTCCGAAAACGTGCCTTGCATTATTTGGTGTAAATCCATATAGTTGTTCTTTAGATATGAGTGTTTCAAAAGGTACCTGGCTTGAAAGGGTAACACTTTTCTTTTTTTTTTACAGTTGAAAATGCATTTATTGATTTGCTTATAACTTTAGCACCCTTTGAAGATGATACATGAACATTTGTTTACAGGCTCAGTGTGCTCCTGGTATTTTCAAATTTGAGAAGACCGACCGAGGGCGGAGAGTTCAAAAAGGGGGGGAAACAGTTGTTAATTTGCTAATAACTTGGGCACAATGTGACACATCTGTGCAAAATTTAGTAGATATTTACAAGGGTTCGTTTACTACTGAAAAGTTAAGTTTAGCGCCAGTTCTTCCAGGAGGGGCAACGTTGTAGGGGACAATGGCATTTTAATTTGCTACTAACATTGGTGCTGTTTGATGAATTTACATGAAATGTGGCAGCCAGTTAGCTAGTTCTACCATGTGCAGCTGCAGGTTTTTCAGCTTTTGTGCAAATCCAAATGAGGTTGAGGTCACCATAGTTAAAGAGGGTGGGAAGAATATTTTTGTTTTGCTTACAACCTTGGTACCATGTGAAGAACGTGCATAAAATTTGACATGCACTTATAATGTTGAGTTTACTGTTAGTATTTTCAAGTTTATGCTGATCCATCAAGACGGTCTAGTTGAGAGTTGGAGGGGGGGGATAAGTACAAGTGTTCATTGCTAATAACTTTTGCACCGTTTGACAGATATGCACAGACATGGACAGAAAGTTGACGCGGATGCATTTTTTGTTCATATGTTAATTTTATTTCAATCCCATGGATGTGTATAGTTAAAGGTAGCGGCAATATTTATTAAAATACAACGTAGAAACTAATATATGAATCGGAATGAAATGCAAAACCAGTCAGAAAGTTACAACCAGTGCAGGTGTGTCCGGTATTGTGCAGATCCAGAATTGTGCTGCAAAGTTAAATGGGTAGGGAGGTAAAGCATTCAAATACAACTTGACGAGACTTTGCATCTTTAGCTCACCGTTGGTATTCTCAATTTCATGCAGACTAGGTGGATAATGCAGTGCATCAGACAAGAAACTTTAAAAAGGCACTGAAAGCACACAGTTAATGGTTAGCTGTGGTTCAGTGTACACAAACTAGAAAACGATGTGAATTTCGCCAGTTAAGGTATGCGTGTTACAAACATAAATGGTGAGTTTCCGTCAGAATCATAACCCCGTTTTTAATTGGGTATTTTTGTGGCTGCTTGCAACCAACAATATAGTTGGTTGCTTCACATTTGTACCTGTTCCGGTTTGAAAAAATCCCTTTAAAGCCAACTGCCCCAAAATATACTTGTCATATAAAATGTATTTAATGGATAACTTGTAATATGGTTTTGTATTTCCTTATAATAAGCTGTTCATTTTAACAAGCCACTTAACTTTCAGCCTCATTGTTTATGATGTCAGCAGAACCCCTCGATGGCAATATTGAGCCAAGTTACACAATTATGCCCTTCACTACTGTCTCCTTCATTCATTCATTCATTTTTATTGAAGAAATCGGTTTCGACTTTATTGAAAGGGAGAAATTACTCTGTTTAAATCACTAAATCTACATAGAGGTTCTATCGTTCTAGAACAAGATGATATTTATCACTGAATTGTTGGGTAATTTTTAAGTAGCATTTCTGTATGGCTTGCTGGAAGAGGAAACGACTAAAAGTCGGATTATAGGCGCACATACTAAACATAAGATGTTCATCACGTGTAAATAATGTGATATGGGATGCTGACGCTGTGATGTTCATCACTTGTTGGATTTTCTGGAATTAGCCCTGCAGGATATCAACTTGCAGAACCGTCACTGAGTTTTTCTTAGCCTTCCAGATGACTCCAAACCAGCGCTATCTGTAGTGGCTTGCTTCTCTTTGCAAATTAGAACTCAAAGCCCAGTTAAATAGAAGATCTTAGCAAGTTTGTCTCCAAAAGACACTTTTTTTACATTGCAGCCCACCTGGACCCAACAATAATCACAGTGCATATAAAATACAGGATGATGCAAAATGGTCACAAGATGCAAACACCGTTGACGAGGAACTTCCGAACGAGCTGTGGCTAAACTCAACTATTTTGCAAAGATGAGGACCTTACTCACGGTCTGTGATCGGCAGCTTAAGATACTTAACTTGTTAGATGTGACGCAAAGGTCCTTTCTTACCTATACAGTGGACGTTTACTGTTAGGACAATAAAAGTGAAGAGAGACCTTGCATCCGGTAAGTCAAGGGCCCCGTCATAATAGGTTGATGATATAGATACTTAGACATTGATAACAGAACCAGACCTTAGAGTTTGTTCAGACCGCTCATTCCCTATCTATTAAAAACTTAGATCACACTTTTTCTCTGACATTGCCGTAACAAGCCTCTAAGTCTGTAATCCTTTTGTGAAATATAGTATTAAGGAAACAATGCTTCCTTTCAGTCGTATGTTATTCAGACATAAGCGGTAGCTTTAGGGTAGTTACAACACTGTATTGGTGATTAATACTAATTAAATAAGCATACTGAAAGGTAGAATAAGCAGGAGCAGATGAACAAGTTAATGAGCCATACAGTTTTTGTGATAAGACATAATGTGGCTACAAGTGTGGAATGCACAGTGTTCAGTGAATAAATCTGTAGCACGCTACCATGATAAGTGAAACTAGATGTAATAAGCATTGTCAAAGCCAGAAATCTCCCCTTTGTGGCTTGTTGTCTTTCCCAGTGGTATTTAGACTTGCTACTCAGCATCCCTGACCTCAGAGAAGTACAGGAAGGAGACAAGCTGGGAAAAACATGCACTCTCATGGAGTACTTAACCAAAAAGAAAAAAGCAACGCTTAAAAAGCAAGCAGTGGAGTTATAGCAGGCAGCCAATCAAAAGTGATTGTAAAGAGGCGATACTCCTTGGGAGGGACAAAACACAAGATTAAAAAGCCAGAGTATGAATAATAATCAGGGAAATGAGAGTGACAGTACAGCCTAACAATGGTAAGCATTGACCAGGCTCCAAGTCCCTGTATGTTCTTGGTAAGCCCACAATATGCCCCACTAAGGCAGAGCATGTGATTTCTACTAGGCGAGACCTCAAAATCTACAGTCAGCCCTGCTGCTAACAACAAATGTTGGTGAGATATTTTGTAGGGGATTTGGTCCAACTCAGTCTTGTCCTGACTTGAATATATCTAAGTGTAGATCCTATATGTCTTGTTTGTTCTGATCTTGAGAAGTACTTTTTTCAACCTGCTCGAGTCCCTCCCTTGGTCGGTCTGTTTTCAATTAGAAATGCATCTGTAATGAATGCTGCAAGTGAAAAAAGGACCCAAACAGATTTGTATGTACTGAACAATATTTTTATCAGGGTGTTTTCAGAGTATAACATAAAACCCAAACAAAAAACGCCACTCCTTATTTTTATGACCTAGGAATGTATTTGTGCGCAATATGAGGGATAGTGCACTGATCTCATAAAGCATACCACCATGCGTGGGTAACACCAGCAGTGTAATGCCTAGTAGGTTTGAAAGCTCAGAAATTAGGGTCAACAGCTAAAATAATGTTTTAAATCACAGAAATGCAACTTAGCCAATAATATGTGACTTAAGTAAAAGGAGAGAAAACTTAAAGTCTACTACAAAGAAATTACAAATGTAAATATTTAAGTAATCGAATTTAGGAAGTATTGCTTAGGAGGGTTTGTGGCACATTTCAAACATTTAGTAATCTAATGCTATTAGGGGGTTGCCTATCTATTTAGACCCTGGTTGTTGTCCTAATTTCTCCCATTTGTCAAACTATGCAATTCTTGTGCTCTATATACATCTCTTGCACAAGCAATCAGATATATGTTAACTCACAGAACTACATAAAAATACTTTTATGTTTGATGGGACTTTGCTATTGGTAACGAAAATCTTCAGAACAATGTGTGTAATTCTGTAGAAATGTTTCCCGATTTCCAGGGAAGAATTAAGGCCATATCTGTTGGAATAACTGTTGAAAAAATTGTGAAAATGTGCCTTAATATTCATTTAACGCTAGTAGTAAACAACTAATCTACATTTATTAGTATATTTAATTTACTACATTCCTTAATGTTTAAAAAATAAGCCATTTGAAATAAGTAGGTTATTTTTCCTCCTCACGCGCACATATCTCATTATCCCGCGTGTGAGTCCTATTCAGTCTCAGTCCCTTAAGCATATATTTCTTTCTGCTCCCTCTGTACTGTTTCAAGGTGTTGGTCTATTGCCTCGCACATCTCACCATTGCCTCTATCATGCCTGTTTCCCCCTAAGATCACACATGTTCTTGCCAGATTCAGTCATAGTGAATAGAAGTAAACCTCTACAGGGTGATCGAGTTACTTGGCCTGCAAAGACTCACTTTTTTAGGCCACCCCTGGGCCCAGCCTGGTTTCAGTCGAGTTTAGGTTACACTAAATTATTACTAGTGACTGTGAACCAGTCGGCATGCCCTCTTCCTTGATCCCAGTCATTCCATCTTCCTTTTATATGTTTCTGTGCCTACTCTTCAAGGGGTCCAGGCAGTGGAGAAGATCTAGTAGTGCGTTCTGAAATGTCTATAGCTGTGTATTAAGACTGTGAGTTTTCGGAGCTATTTCCTCCATGCTTTGAGACAGAGCTTGAAAATGAAGGGTGTATTAGTGCAGTGGCGGCTGGGCGGGAGAGGGGCAGGGTGGCGGGTTAGTAAACTCGGATATACGACGGAACGGAGGAAAGTAATAATTACTTTCCTCCGTTCCGTCGTACGTCCAAGTTTACTACCCCCCACCCTGCCCCTCCCCCACCCGCTCACCGACCCGCAGCACGCCCTATGTGTGCCGCCACTGTATTAGTGTGCCTTCAGTTACCACCTTTGACCATAGACATGCATTTCATGTTGTGGTTAATACAGTGTCTGTGGTCATAGAATTAAAAAAAGTTGAGGCGAGGCAACTGAAATAAAGAACCATGAGTTTTATTCATTGAAAGTAGACTAACCAGATTTAACCTAAGAATGTTGTTTGGAAAATACAATTTTGTAAGTGTATGATTACTGTAGTGTCTGTATATGTTGTTAAAATCATACAAGTTGTCTGAATAAAAACTCTTGATTCCTAAATACCTGAACAAAGAACGCCTAAGGCTGAAAACAGTGGCTCCAGAGCGGGCCATCCACGTTTAGAAGGTCCATGTTTTAATTGGCGAGCTTAAGTGATGTTATGGAAAGATGGAAATAATATAGCATATTTTTACAACATTTTCATGATAAGCCATGAATAAATGTAAACACTGCAACTGTGATCTTAACCTGGATCCTAGCCTTCATAGTACGTATGAAGAGTTGTTGTTATGACTGCTGACTTGAATAGTCAAGTTCTGCCATAAAGATCTGGACCGTCTGCAATGTGTTTTGTGATTTAGATGTAATACCAAATTCGAGCCCAAACGGTTGCAGTGCCCAGCTAAATGCTAATGCGGATTCACTGTGGATTACCATAGCAGAACAGGCGTTGGAACTCTGACAAAAGAATTAAAATGTAATTTCTTAGACTTCTGTCTTGTAACTTTCCAGTTCTTTTGCCTTTGTTGTGTACATGCAGTCGCATACTGTCAAAAAAGAGAGAGCACACAGTAGGTCAGTGTAGTTGCGAATCACAGTTAGTGCCCTAATAGTGTATTATTAGCATTCAGTCACAGACTGAAAGTTAATTCATCTTCTTAATCGTATTGATATAATAAAATTACTGTGTTTTGTTTTTGGGGTAAACGCTCATTTTTTATGTCCTCTATTTTTTACGTCAAGCAAAAGGTAGCGTATCTTAATCACCATCATAGATGGCAATACAGCAAGCACTTCCCCATGGACACATCCGTCTTCATTCCCGTCTATACAAACTCTACTAAATATTGTAAAATTAAATATCTTTATAACTTTTGCTCCTCATATCTCTTTTGTACACCCTGGATTAGTTGTCACATTGGGGCAGAGGAGGGGAAAATAAAAACGACATAGATGTGTGAGGGAGGATGCTTCTGGAAAGAAAGTCTCGTCCACCAGAGGTCCCTGCAAAATCCATATTTTACATTACCCATTAACATGACCCTTCCCCAGCAAATAGCATCCAGTCCTCGGAGAGACTGATTTAGATTTGTTTTAATAAGTCCCGCGTCCTTATTTATGTGATCCTTTCTTTCTCCCAGCAAACTTTGTTTTCTGCTATTCTCATAAGCTTTTTCATACTTTATAACTCACCAGACCAATCCTACTATATGCAAAGGGTCCCTCTGAACTACCAAAACCTCTGCAGATCTCATTTCGGTCTGGTATATCATCTGTCCAGTCAATAGACAGCACTTCCTCATTGCAAACTTCTTCTTGTGAAAAGAATTGTGTCCGGAGGTTCTGTGACTCAACCATCTGATTCTCGGTCTTAAACCCTTTTCCTATGGAATGATTCCCAAGTTGTGGTGCAACTGGGTGTGCCTCTCCTCTGAAGAAGAATGCTTGGGGCTACCATGAGTTGGATGCCTGGGGCTACGATATGGCCTCCTCCTCATTGTAGTTTTTTTGACTTATTAGTGTAAGCATTGCGACAGTCACTTTTTTTTGTCCTCTGCAGAGTAGCTGCTCCCACTGAGTAACTGCACTCCAGGTCCTTGACCACTGTCACAAACTGTCACGGTGGAGTTCTTAAGCACCCCAGCCAGTGTTGGGGTTACTGTCTAAGATTTAGCAAATCTTGAATTCTGTCCCGAAGCCATCCTCGCCATGTTTTTTGTTTGTTAGATTTCCATACTTCCATGGTAATGTTCTCGTGACTGCCCCGGATGATGGGCATGTGAGATGTGGTTGGGTTGAACCGACTCCCAGACTGGCGCTGCTGCATTTCTTCGAGCCGGGGAAGCAGAATCTAGCTACCAGTGTGTGTCTTGCAATGCTCGCAGATTATCAGTGGCTCCTCTCCACAGGTCATCATGATTGGTTTGTTCATACCTACAAGCTTACCGTCTGAAAATGCTCAGTCAGATGTCTGCATAGAAACTCCACGGCAGTGCAGTACTGCATGCATCAACTGTTCTAGACTTGCTGAATCCGAAGTAATCCACGGTGTTGCCTGCCTGCCTGCTTGTCTTATTTGACTCTCCCCAAGCAGTTGCAGCCTGCTGGCAATAGTGCGAATGTATAGCTTTGAATTGTGGTAGCGCTGCGTGCTCTGGAGGTATATAAAAAGCCATGGTATATGTTGCTCTTGAACTAGTTTTAGTCCCCGTCTCCATGGTTACTGCTCCATGTGGGAAAGGGCAGTGTTACAGCGCGCGCACTCAGCAGCCGGCATCATTGCTGCGCGTCTCGTGACATGATCAGCGCCGTTTGTTCTGCAGCGTGAAAGCATCGCTTGAACCATTGTTGTGCTGCAATTCAAGGGTGTTTACAGTGTGTGCTACATCTGTCCTTTTGTGGTCCTGCCTCGTGGTGGCATCACAGAAGCCCTCATTTGCAATCCGTTTGCCGTTTCGCTTTCCCTTCCTTTTCCAGTTACCTCACCGTAAATTGGTGCACATAAATGTTGCGAGTTCGAAGCTTGTGTGGCCTAATGCAAGCGATACAAGCTTCTCCTCACGGTCTGCTTTACAAGTCAGAGTTGTGTGAATAAACCTTATTCATTATTAATTTCTATTCATACAGTCCACCAGGCTTGTTTATTGGCTGTAGTCTTACTGCACAATCCGAGGTCCATACCTCGGAAAGTGGGACTGCTCAGTAATTACTGTAATACTTGGAATCTCGAGTCCTGTTTGCATTACATCGGGAATCCTCCTGGATTCCTAGTTAGGGCTTAAGTGGCACGTGTAAGAATGACAGCACAGGCTCGTGAGCCTGAAATACTTTTGTGAACAGCGTAGTAAATACTGGGCCTGATTTAGAGTTGGGTAACGATGAAAAGCATCTGATTTGTGGAGGAAGTGTTGAATCCTCCTTTGCGGACTTCTCCAGGGGAAGGGGCTCGGTCGTCTCTTGGCACTGAACTTTGTATCGGGCCCTTCAAGAGAGTGCTTCTCTTCGGCATAACATCCTCAAATGCCTCCCTTAGAGCTGTGGTGAATAGTCACTCTGCATAGGAGGCTTTAGACCGAGACTAAACTAATACCACCCCTGGGCCTCTCCTAAAACTGCCCACATCTATATGTTATTTGAGATTCCAATTGAATGTCTGATTGTGTATTTGATGTGCCTTCTTCCACATAAGTATATCGTATAAAAACACTAAAATCCCTCACCTCCCTTTACCACTACCTGCCCCATAACTCTTAACCTCCCTTAGCTTACGTTAACTCGGTCCCCCCTACCCACCCTGAACCCCTACTTATTCCTTAACTATCAAATCTCCCCTTTTTTAAATGACAATTCATTATGACATTTCAGAAATATATATACCTACCTACAGTAAGTGGGGTAAAGTACCAACCAAAACGGGGCCCTTTGTGGTACTTACCTGCGCGGTAATGTCCTGCTGGGTAAAGGCGGCAGGTTGGTAGACTGTATACCAAAAAGAGCCTTAGTCTCAGTTTTTATCCTTAGTGTCAGACACCTCCTAATGTCCTTTGTGAATGTTATTCCCGTTTCTGTTGCATTTCTTTGCTGCCCCCTTAAATAGGTTGCATTTTTAACCGGTTCCTTGTCAGAATTCCATTTGAAAGCTGGGTTATTTCCAGTGAGTACTTCTCACACGTCCCAAACACTCCCAGGCTTGGACAAGCTGCTTGAGTCTGTTCTACTCTAACTCTGCTCTCGAAATAGTATGATGCCCAACTTCATGATTGTGAGCTTGGGGCAATAGCAGGGGACATAGACTGACCATAGAGTATGGTGCAGTAGGACTTGTTAGACTGTGGAACAATGACTGTTAAACAGCAGATTAGAAACATAACATATGGCCTGAGGTAGCAAGGCATTCTGTGGCTGCAGACCCAGTGATTCACCAAATCACAGTGTTGCAACAACAAAATACTAAATCACAATTAGGAAGTTTACCCCAGTGGCGTAGCAATAGCCCCTGCAGGCCTGAAGTGCGAGGGGTGCCCTCGAGCTCTATGGGCCCCCCTCCAGCACGGAGCACGGGAGGGGTGACCACAAGCCTTAAAGCTCCTGACTGGGTCGGCAGCGTGGGTGGCCCCCTCTATAAACCTTGTAGCCCCCCCCCTCAAGTTCGTTACCCCACTGATTTACCTTCCTACTTACAATTCGATATGGTAAGTAGTAACTGTTTGCAAATGTAATTGCACTTCCAAACCATTAAATAGTTACTGACTCGATAAAATAAAGGATACCTGATTATCAGAAGTAAGGCTGTCCCTGCTCAACAGCATCACAACGTCATCTTGGGGAATCCTGTTGGGTCACCTCGGGGTGGAGCAGAGCAGAGTGGACCACTGTCTGCTCCCCCTATGTCTTCTCAAGCTGTGTTTTTTTTAAGCTGGCCTGGTTCCTTAAACAAGCACGGGCATTTAAAAACATGATTCCTTTAACAAGCCTGGGCACCTTTAACCTTTAACTGCTGAGGCCTTTTCACTGCAGTGCTGAGCCCCTTTTTGGCTATTTGAGGTACTTCGCACTCGGGGCTCCATAACCTTTTTCCACAAAAGTTATCTACTCCAAATGTATGTCTTTTTGTCCAGCATCCTGGGGATTCTACGGGAATCCAGCATTTGAGGGGAGGGTTGGGGGGCAATACAAATTGCCATAATATAGCCACATTTTAATTTTTGGGAAAAAATAGGAAACAAGGGCTCTGCAAAAAAGGGACTGTTTTTCCCCGAAAAATGGGATCAGCAAAAGGTTTGCTGTGCTAAAGTCACCATCTTCCCAGCTTTAAGGTACATGCAGACCTTAATTTAAAAAAACAATGTTTTTACCATAACTTTGACATTTTTTAAAAAGGCTGC
Organism: Lissotriton vulgaris; assembly: GCF_964263255.1. Classification (NCBI taxonomy): domain Eukaryota; kingdom Metazoa; phylum Chordata; class Amphibia; order Caudata; family Salamandridae; genus Lissotriton; species Lissotriton vulgaris. The sequence goes on from NC_141697.1 coordinate 240,613,432, forward strand.
TATTCTTTTTGTGCCGTCAGTCTACTTTCAGTTTGTGATGGAAACCAGTATGAAACCCATGGGTTATCCCAGAAATCTATAACGCAGTATACAAAAGTCTGAATTCAGCATGGGGCCAATTGTGTACATTCCTCAGTGTATTCCCCCCCCCACCCCCCAACCCGCCAAAAACAAACTAACTTTTCTCTCACGGTGGTCGATTTACAAAAGCAGTATACCATTACGTCCGTTAGACCCTTCTGGTTGCAGGGATAAATGGAGTTTGTAGGTTATCCATGAACCCGAGGTACCCCGAGCCAACAACTGAGCAGAACCTTACAATCTTTTTTCATTCTGTACCGAGTATAGATCAAGGATACCTATGTTTTTTAAAACGGGCACCATATATGAATGTTAGGACCTGTGGTTATTTTTTCATCACTTAATTTGTCATTCCCCATGCTAATGTATGACTCTTAAAGCATTTTTCAAAACTTCTCCTTTCTTACACACTGACTTACGTTTCAAAGGTACAAATGCAGAGAAATCCAATTCGTAATAGGAATTTCTAGTATTCCGTGTTCCCACATGTCTCCTGATAAAAATGGGCACTCCCTTCTGTGGGAGGGCCTAGTGCCTGTGACAGGACTGGGCCTATCAAACCTACATATTTTTTATAAAGTAGACACCTAGGGGGCGTAGGGTGGGGAGACTTGCATAGCCCTCACCAGGTTTTCTTTTCCAGAAGCCTTCGCAATCCTCAAACGTTGACTAAAAGCACACATTTTCCTCACATTTATGTGAGGAAAACATGTGTAATATGGGAAGACCCACACATTTCCTATCACCCAGAATTTCCTTAAGACTCCATTGATAAAAATGGCACCTCACTTGTGTGGGTAGGCCTAGGGCCCCAAATGCAACATTGACACATCACATATTTCTAGTGAAATCTAACCAATGTTTTGCAATGGGGGTAGCTATGGAGTTTGGAAACCTCACAAACCTGCATATTTTTTAAAACTAGACACCTAGTGGAATCCACTGTGGAGTGACTTGCTTGGCTCTCACCCGGCGTTCTTACCCAGAAGCCTTTTTAATCCTCAAACTTTGACTAAAAACACACATTTACCTCGCATTTCTGTGACCGAACATTCTGGAATCTGTGGGAAGCCACAAATGTCCTACTAACCTGGGTTTCCACACTTCTCCTGATAAGAACAGTACCCCAGCACTTGGGTGGGCCAAGAGACCAGGAAATAAAAAGGCCATAAAGGCTATTTGGAGTAATCAGCGGTAGGGGTAGGTAGAGTATTTGGGGACATGCTTGGTCGCCACCTTGGAAATCTTCCAACCACAGATATTTTTGAAAAGTGCACGTTCAGGTAATTCCAGGGCGGGCTGCCTTCTGTGGATCCCACAAGGTTTTCTTACACCTAATGCCCTGCAAACCTAAAGTTTTGCCTAAAACCACACATTTTCTTTACACGTCTGTGATGGAAACCATGGGTGGTAGGACTTTTATGGATCCATGCTGATTCTGGAAGTTTTCATCACAGAAATGCATTGAAAATTTGTGATTTTAGGCAAAGTTAGAGGTTTTCACTCAATACTTTCATGCGGCCGCATTTAAGGACCCATCACATTCATACACCACAGGACGGAATCCCCAACCAAACCACCTCTCAGAGTCATCAACAATTTCCATACAAACGCACCACAAGCAAACCTCTATAAACACACATGGCCAGACATGTTGATAGTTTGTGTCCCAACAACCTTCACAAGCGAAACAAAACATTTTGTTCAGTTTGTGATTAGATTTAATCTTTATTTAAAGAAATATAGGTCTTAGGGAGCTGTTTTTGTTTCAACATGGCAAGCTGGACACATATATAACCTGTACGTGTAGCGTTGAGTGGAGAGTTCTCTATAATGTGATCTGCATTTGGAAAGTGCACTTTCACCCAGTAGGGTATTCTGCCGCTGACAAAGGAGCAGTTAGGACTGATCCGTGGACTGACCTAGTTGAAGAACCATGTCTTCAGCTTATTTCGGAAAGCAACCGTTTTAGAGATGGCACAGACATGTAGAGGCAGGTTACTCCAGCCTTTCAAAGCAAGGTAGGAGAAGTTACTAATTAGTGTAATGAGGGAGTGATTGAGTATCGGGGTGGGTGCGGTGCAAATGGGGTTGAGTCCCTTGGTTAAGATAAAGTGATGAGATGTGTAGCTCTCCTACCTTGACCATCTGCCTTCTATCTATGCAATATCCCTGTAAAAGCACACTTAGCCTACCGTTTTCCTACCTGTTCATGTCTTTGTCGCCTCCAAAGTCTTAACGAATCCCGTATACTTGCCAAGTGAACCTATACTAATGCCTTCCGTTGCTAGTTGCGAAGAGACATCAAGACTGCCATGACCATGTTCTTCAGAATCGCTTAAAAGGCAAGTCATTGGATGGAACCCCACTAACTGAAAAATAATTTCTATATTCTGTCCTTTCCTCTGGAACCCTCCACCAAGCAGGACCACAACTCCCAGCAGCCTCTGCTACTGGGAGTAGGATTACTGATGTTTTCCTGCCGCTGCCAGCCCTCATTCAGGGCACCTCCTCCCGCATCACAGGACTCCTCTGGAACCCGTCACCCCGCAGGACCCCAACTCCCAGCAGCCTCTGCTACTGGGAGTAGGATTACTGACATTTTCTAGCCACCAGCCCTCATTACAGTACGTCCCCTCCCGCATGCAGGACTCCTCTAGTACCCGCCACCCCGCAGGACCCCAACTCCCAGAAGCCTTTGCTACCAGGAGTACGATTACTGACGTTTTCCCGCAAGCCCTCATTACAGGGCGCTTCCTCTTGCATCTCAGGACTCCTATGGAACCCTTCAGGACACACAGAACTCCTTGGGAACCCTTTGTCTGCAAGATTACGACTCCCAGCAGCCTCTGCTACTTGGAGTAGGATTACTGGCGTTATCAACCCGCTGCCAGTCCTCACTGCAGGGCTCCTCTTCCCGAATTGCGGGACTCCTCTGGAACCTTCCACCCCTCAGGACCACAACTCCCAGCAGCCTCAGCTACTGGGAGTAGGATTACAGACCTTTTCCCACCTTCAGCCTTCATTACAGGGAGCCTCCTCTCGCTTTGTGGATTGAGCACAGGCAAAGCCAGGGCCAAGGGTATGCCCCTCCGTGCTTGTCAAAGACCGGAAAAGGCTGGGCCTCCCCTCTTTCACCTGACCCCTTCTTCAGGTAGGGTGCCTGCCCAATCCCTGCCCTTGCACTGCCTGCCGTCCCTGCGCTGCCTGCTGTCCCCATCTCTCTACTGCCTGCTGTCCCTGCGCTGCCTGCTGCTCCTGCACTGCCTGCTGTCCCTGCACTGCCTGCTGTCCCTGCGCTGCCTGCTGTCCCTGCGCTGCCTGCTGTCCCTGTGCTGCCTGCTGTCCCGTCCCCTGCCCTGCCTGCTGTCCCAGCCCCTGCGCTGCCTGATGTCCCTATCCCTGCCTGCTGTCTCTGCGCTGTCTGCTGGCCCTGTCCCTGCGCTGCCTGCTGGCTCTGTCCCTGCGCTGCCTGCTGGCTCTGTCCCTGCGCTGCCTGATGGCCGTGTCCCTGCCTGATGGCCCAGCCCATGCGTTGCCTGCTTTTCCGGACCCAGCGCTGCCTGCTGCCCCTGTGCTGCCTGCTGCCCCTGTGCTGCCTGCTGCCCCTGTGCTGCCTACTGCCCATGCTCTGCCTGCTGTCCCTGTGCTGCCTGCTGTCCCTGCCCCTGTGCTGCCTGCTGTCTCTGAGCTGCCTGCTGTCCCTGCCCCTGAGCTGCCTGCTGTTCCTGCCCCTGATCTGCCTGCTGTCCCTGCCTCGCTGCTGCCTGCTGTCCCTGCCTCGCTGCTGCCTGCTGTCCCTGCCTCGCTGCTGCCTGCTGTCCCTGCCTCGCTGCTGCCTGCTGTCCCTGCCTCAGTGCTGCCTGCTATCCCTGCGCTGCCTACCGTCCCTATCCTTGTACTGCCTCCAGATCCTTCCTCAGCACCCTGGTCCACTAGGACCACAAATGGAGGTCTCCGCGCGGCCACGCAGCAGGTGCACTGCCAACGCACCACCGGTTGGACAACACCCAGTGCCATGACCACCAGCCCTCACGCCACTCGATGGTACACCGTCCGTAAACTCCTGGACCCCGGAAGAACAGTTGCGTCTCCTCTCTACGATTCACCAAAGTATCATTCCCCTGCTGACACTGCCATTTCTCCTGCGCCAAAACCTACGAAAGATCCTGCACCACTCCTGCCACAAGACCAAGAACACCCCAAAACCTCTCTAGTGTATCCTGCTCAACATCCGCTCACTCTGAAAATATGTCACAGAATTGTGGGACACCATCACTACCCTCTCCACGGACGTCGCCTTCATCACCAAAACGTGGCTCAACCCCGCCTTGAACTCCGACATCACCATCACGACTCCAGAAGGCTACAAGATGATACAGCGCCAACAAACAAGGCGGAGGATTCGCTATCCTCTTCAAGGAAATCATCAGATGCACTATCACCAATGATGACCCCACACCGCTCATGGAACACCTCAACTTCCTACTGCAAAGTCGACCATAATAGGCACCCTCGCCTACAGACCCCAGGGACCTTGAGCAACATTCTACAACATCATCCCCAACCTCATCTCCCCGTAGCAATCGACTCTCACCACTACGTCCTACTCAGCGACCTCAACTTCCACATCGACTTCGCCAACTCCATCGCCCTTCTGGAGAATCTGAAAAACATCAGCCTTACACAACCCACGTACAAAGCTGCACACACCTTTGACCCTAGAGTGACAGAACCAATTTCAGCCACACCACATAACTCACCTGGACTGACCACACCATCATACAATTCACCCTCACCGACGCCCCGCACACCATCAGCAGGGGTCATATCTCCTCCCAATGACACTGTAGCAAGGTCACCGAAATTCAGTGGTCTCAGGCCCTCACCACCTCTCACCCAAATGTCTCAACAGACCTCGACTAGACCGTCCAGAACTTCGTCTTCTGGTTCACCGACAGTGCCAACTGAATCGCCCCACTGAAACCGACAAAACCCAACTAGACATCTCAACATGCCAGCTGGTACACCCCAGTACTCCGGGTCACCAAGCGCAACTGCCACCAACTGGAAAAACAATGGCTCTCTTTCAAGAACCCTTCTGACAGAGCAGCCCACAAAACAGCCCTCAGCAACTATCACCGGCACATCCAAGAAGCCAAGAAAGCAGCCATCACCATCCGCATCGACTCAGCGGCCAACCACACAAAGAATCTTCAATAGTCAAAAGATTCTCTACCTGACAGCTGTAGAGAAAGAACACTATTAACCACTCTCAAGAACTCTGCAACACCCTCTCAGACTAATACCACAGCAAGATCACCAACATCTACAATTTCAACTTCCAACCCGCCGACCTCAACCAGCCAGCGAACATCAGCCAAACCATTACCACCTGGTCTCCACTCACCGCTCTGACCACCTCAACCATCATGTCTTCCATCCACTCCGGGAGACTCACTGACCCTGCCCCCATCACCTCTATAGCCTCGCAACAAACACAATTCGCACTCCACTCACCAACATCCTCAACACCTCCATCTCCACAGCAACCTTCCTGGCCAGATGGAAACACGCAGATGTCAGACCCCACCTAAAGAAAGCCTACGTCGACCCCAGCGATCTAAAATATTATCGTCCTATCTCTCTGCTCTCCTACCCAGCCAAAGTACTTGAAAAAGCCATCAACCAGCAGCTTGCCAAATTCCTGGAACAAAATCACCTACTGGGCACCTCACAATCCGGATTATGGACTGCGCTGTTCACGGCCACAGGCGACATCTGAACACTCTTCGACTGTGGAGAAACCATGGCCCTGATCCTCTTTTCTACCTATCCGCGGCGTTTGACACTCTCTCTCAAAACACCCTTATCAGCAGACTCTACTACATAGGCATAAAGCCAGATGCCCTCGGGTGGATCACCTCCTTCCTTACAGGACGCTCTCATAGCATCCATCTGCTTCCCTTCACTTCCACACCCAAAGCCATCATATGCGGCATACCACAAGGATCATCCCTCAGCCCCACATCTACAGGACCCCCCTCGCAGAGATCTTTAGATCCCAATGACTCAACTTACCTGCTACACAGATGACACTCAACTGATCCTCTCGCTCACATAGGACTCCTCCAGCACCAAAATTAACTTCTGCTACGCCATGACCAATGTATCCAAATGGATGACAGACATCTGTCTCCAACTCGACTCCGACAAAACTGAAGTACTGATCTCTGGAAAGAACACTTTGCATGAGACCACAGTCGGTAGTCTGCAGAACTCAGACCTACACCTACACCGACTGACCATGCACGCAACCTCTGCATCATACTCAACAGCCAACTGACCATGAAATGAAAAGTTAACACAGTCGCCTCTTTCTGCTTCCACACACTTTGTATGCTCCACAGCATCTACAGATGGATCCCACCTAACACCCAAAAGACCGTCACTCTGGCCTTCATCACCAGCCGCCTCGACTACGGCAAAGCTCTCTATATGGCATCTCCACCCAGCTCCTCAAAAGACTCCAGACCATACAGAACATTGCAGACAGACTCACCCTGAACCTCCCCAAATGATCCCACATCACCCCCATCATAGAGACCTCCACTGGCTCCCCATCCAGAAGGGATGCCAGTTCAAGATCCTCACGCACGCCATCAAAGCCCTCCACGACCTAGGACTTGCCTACATCAACCCAACTTTTGACAACCCTCTAGACACCTGCCCTCCTTTTTGCTCGCCCTTGTACACATCTGCCGCAGCAGTGTCCGCTCCTTTTCCTACTTCGCTGCCAAGACCTGGAACAACCTTCCCCTCCAGCTCTGCACAGCCCCCGCGCTGGCAGACTTCAGAAGAAGATTCAGGGCCTGGCTCTTCGACAGAGACACAGCGCCCAGCGCCCAGATACCCCTAGGGGCGACAGTGTTGTGCTTTACAAATGGTGTTTAATAGAATGTCCTATTTTCCTCTTCCTCAGAGGCTGTCTCAGTGTCTGATCCTGCCTCAGAGCTGTCCTTCATTACTCGAGTTAGGACTGGGCAGCAGTGAGATGCTATTCCTGATGACTGTCTAAAATCTTTCATCAAAAGTCTAAACTGACGGGTGGGTATGTGCGTCTGTGAGATGTGTGCAACTAATTGTAAAAGCCAAAACACCACTTAGCATTTTGATGGTGCTGCAGCTTGGCCAAGAGTTTAAAGAATAAAGACCCGGTCACTGTTTCGTTCTGCCGCTTTTTTATTTTGAGCAGAATCTCACCCTAAGGTAATTAATCCTTGGGTGCTATGTACACTTTTTTTGAGTAATACAAGTTTCAACACTTTTTTTTGAAATTTTTGAGAATAGTCTGAGGTTTGTTCGTTGCCGTACAAAAGACATATATTTACATTTACTGTGAACACTTTTTACAATACAAAAACATTAAATTACATTTATCTATTAAACAAAACATTTACCAAACAACATCTTTACCAAGCTTTACGGTTGTACCCTACCACCTAGTTCTACCAGGCCTACGTGTTAAAATGTTCATCTAACTTAAACCTGGTTTTGCAAAGGCATCAAGCTTAGTGTACATTTTTTATTCCATTGCATTCATGGGAAGATTCTAAGGCCTTTTGCGGGGAATACATTCGTATTTACGACGAATGTGCCAAAGCCGACGCGTTTCCAAGGCTGTGTCTCATTTTTCGGGCTTTTCTTCAGGGCTTACAGTTGGCTACCTGTATGAAGATAAGGGGGGGGGGACATACTTTAATGTGGGACCTTCACATATAATGTCACTGGAAGGAGGTTGTTAACGCTTATTTTTTTACCTTCCTGCGTTGTGTGTACAAGTCTGTTCTGGTTAATTCAGACTCTTGACTGGCGTTTTTGCTTTATTCTGTAAAGTAGAACATAACAATTGTATCTTTTCTCTTTGGGGACATTGTGTCACAAGATGTTTTGTAAAAAAAAATTGCCCACAATGTAACTTACATTTTTTATGGTTTCATTTGTCGGTACATGTCATCTGATCTACGATTATTGCAGCTTTATGCAGGGGAGCTCACCGGGTTCTGTAACGTTAAAACAGAACGGTTTCAATTGGAGGATCTATTTATTTATTCCTATCTGCAAAGGGTTTTAGTGATTGACCTTTACTTACTTGGAGTTTTCAGTGTAATGGCGAGACGCCGAACTGTCGTTTAAAGGAGGGCGCCGCCTTTTCTCTTAGTATCTAGTTTGCCGCATGCACTGTGAAATAAAAAAAGATCGAATTAAGGGACTTGTTTGCCACGCGCGGCAGTCGGTTTTTTCTATCTATACTCTGGGTGAGTCATTACCTGCAATATTCGTATGTAGTCGCTTTCATCTGCCAGGTTCTTACTCGAATGAGTGTTTGTTGGGGTCACGTGACTGATTTAAACTAGGACATGTGATCAGCCGATTGTGGGACATGTAGTCCAGAGATTCAATAGGTGTTTGCGGGTGTGCTACTCTTTACAGTCTGAGTGGTTTTGGGGCATTTTTAATCAGTGGTCGTATTACATATGACCCGTTTATCCATTTTAACATTCTCCATATTCGTTCAGGCCTGCACTCACGCAGTCCTATTTCATAATCAGACTAGCAGCCCGTCCCGACCTTGTCCCGGAGCAATCAGGCTTCCCGGACCCCCGCCCGCCCCGACATTGTGCAGCAGCTGCCCGGCCCCCCGCCCGCCCTGACATTGTCAAGCAGCCCGGGCCACCGCCCGCCCCGTCCCCCACCCGCCCCTTCCCCCGCCTGCCCCGACATTGTCAAGCAGCCTGGGCCCCCGCCCGCCCTGTCCCGTCTCCCGCCTGCCCCCCGCCTGCCCCGACCCCCGCCTGCCCCGTCCCCCGCCTGTCCGGAGCCTTACCTCAGCAGCCGCTCCTCCCCCGCACTCCTCATTTCACCGCTCTGCCGCTCCTCGCCACTTACCGCTCCTCCCGCCTGTCCGCCGGTCCTCACCGCCATTCCGCCGTTCGTCACCGCTCCTCCCCCGCGCCATGTCCACCGCTCCTCCTCACCTTCCTGGACGCCGCTCCTCCCCGCGCTCCCGACGTCAGCACGCAGGTCGCGGACGGCGCTACTTTGAAAGGACTACTTTTTTTTATTGTTAATTTTTTAAATAAGAGCTAGCAGCAGAGTACAAAGTTCCCCAGAGATGGTGTGAATGCGTGGAGATAAGGGTAGGTATAGTTAATACCGTGACTGGAAGGGTTCCCTAGTCGGAACTTGGAGAGCCTCATACACCCAGAGTATTAGGTGTGGAACACACCCTTACTGGAGGGTATCCAGTGTCATCATCGACTCACTGCCCCTCGACAGACCGGCGCTGCAATGTCTGCCGGAGTAACCACAGGTACTCTTTTAGCGGGGTTCTTTAGTTCTTTGCCAATGGTGGGTGTGAGTGAGGAAATAGAGGAGTGTAGTCAGTGAAAACGTGAGTGAAAGTAAAAAGGGTAAAACAGTCCACACTGAATTTTATTAACGTGGCTGGTTCCCTGGTTAAAAAGGGTGAGAGGGGAACTAGAGACCGTAAAAGTGTACAGAACTCTAACTCAACCCCCCTGGTGTGGTCAACATGTTTCTCGCCAAACGGCGATTCGTCAGGACCTAAGTAAAGTACTACACAGAAAAACACATATGAACTAAATGCTCATTCATTATGTAGAAGGTAAATACAACCTCTCTCAGTCGGAGAAAAAGAGGGCCACGGGGTCCTGCTCTATTTAGGCGACCCTAGGGGAATTGGATAAGGCCTCGCAGCGTACTCCCGTGAGGCCAGCGCTATTAGGTTACTGGAACCTTAAGGCGCTGGAACGGCGGGACACCTACCCCTCACGCTCGTGGCACCCTGACAATTACAATGATGTATCGGGTGTGTGGATTGGCACTGTGGTTCCCGAGTTTACCCGCCTCAAAGGTGCAAAGCTCTTCCTTTATAATAGTAGTATAGATAAGCTTCTCTTTTTAACAGTAGTGTTTCCACATTACCTCCACGTGGGGGAGCCTTTATTCCTGACAATACGGACCATCTTAGGTCTCTTTCTGTGTGACCAAGATCAATAAAGTGCTGAACCATTGGTGCGTTCAGCACTTTTTGTTTAATTCTGGAACGGTGTTGGGCCAATCTTTGTGTGATTTGTTGATTTGTTTTCCCAATGTAAAGTTTGTCACACGGACAAACTATTACATAAACAATGTTTTTACTTTTACAATTTGTAAATACGCTGTGGGTCCATTTAATGGTATTATGTTCAAACGTTGTGCCTTCAAAGGTACTGGCACACGATATACAGGTACCACACTTATGGTGGCCCTTCACCGGATTTAATTTCCATAAGGTGCGTAGGTCGCTTTTGACTTTGGAGGTGCCCAAGTCTGCCCTAATTATTTGTTGCCCGATGTTCGCGCTTAAAAAAAACAAGAACATAGGTTTGGCAAATGGAATTTCAAGGTTGGACAACAAGTGCCAATTTTTTAGGACAACAGATTTGAATTTGTTGGTGAGTGGGCCATAAGTTGAAACACACACCAATTGTTCAAGTGTTTTTTTGTCTTTTTTTGGTAGTAAAACCTCTCTGGGTGTAAACCACGTGCGCTTGGTTGCAAGTTTTAACATTTTTTTGGGGTACCCTCTTTTTCTTAACTGTTCACACAGCGTCTCTGCGTGTATCAGGTAATCCTCTTTTCTGGAGCAATTGCGTCTAATCCGCAACAGCTGACTGTATGGTAGATTTTCTTTTAGGCTCTGTGGGTTGAAGCTCCGGCAGTGGAGGATGGTATTTTTATCTGTCTTGCGATGTAAAGTGGTTGCCAACTCATTGTTCTGGGGAAAGACCTCCTCATAAAGAAATGTTAGACGTGAGTTACTGTGGGTCATGCTGAATTTTATGTCTGAATGCCTGTTATTCAACCCGTCGTGGAATTGAGTCAATTGTGCTTCCGTACCTCTCCACTGGCACCAGACGTCATCAATATAGCCAAGGACACCAAAAAGAAAAAAATATTACTTCAACGGGCCACATACACAATACTGTAAAATGCTTCATGGGACAAATGGTGCAACTAAGCGAGCAAAGTTGCTGCACTGCATCATCTGGGGGAGCAGAACTGCACCACATCTTTAAAGGCATGTCTCGGTTCATGTGTCTCCATGCGCTGGCCCACTGTGGACTGCGTGCACCACCCCAGGTACCCTTGCAGCGTGTGCAAATCTTTGCGTTATGGTCAGGATAGTTTTTGTGCAGGAAATGGCCATTTCCTGCATAAAAACGACCCTTTGAGGATTTCTCCTCAAAGAAAAAGCTCTATATTCTTGTTATCCTAGCCTCAGACAGGTGCCGTATTTTGCTGCTAGTCAATGTTTACAAGTCTTTACAGATATGATATATCTAGGGTATATATGATTAGGCCACGGGGCAAGCGTAGGCGCACTGATTATACCAACGCCCACACCTGGGTACTCCAGGACCCAGGATGCCTCATAGGGTGGTAAGGGGGGGGGGGGTGGGGGGGGGGGGGGCAAGCAGGTGGAAGGGAGGGAAGGGATGGGATGGGGGGAAGACCAAGGGAAGACAATCAGTGAAGAGATTACCTTTAGTACTTTAAAAGAAGCAAATTTGCCAGTAGGATTTAAAGAACTGATCAAGGCCCAGGGAGGACGAGTATGGTGGTTAAAAATAATTATTATTGCTTTTACTCGACGAAAGATTCATAAGATAGATGGCTAGATTACAAATTGTATCCTTAAATATTTGCGGCCTCAACGACCTAAAAAAGAGGCAAAATGTAGCAGAAGGTCTCCATGCCATGGAGGCCAATATAGTTTGTTTACAAGAGACCCATATAGAGAGAGGCCAACAACATCTGCTAAAATCCCTGGGGTTCCAACTTATAGCTACATCCACTCAGAGAACTCGTACTAAGGGAGTGGCCATCCTTGCTAAAGGAGGGGGCTTACAATTCAGTTGATCACTTGCAGACAAGTTTGGGGGATGGGCCATTACAGAGTGCCGATACAATAGTGGGCAGAACACGGTGACCTTATGTACAGCTTATGGGAATTTGGGGGATGACCCTGATACCCTACTAAGCATTTCTAATGAATTAGTACATTGGCCCTTACCTCTTATTGTGTGTGGTGACCTAAACCTTCACCTACCAGGAGATTGGACTGCGGGCCCCGCATTTAACTATCAAGGGAGAAAACCTAAAGTCTTTAGAGCGTTTAAAGATTTGTGTGAACGGCATGGCCTATTGCATGGGTACTCACAAACTTTCTCTCGGGGGCCAAATTTACAGTGTGGTTTGTGTCTGAGGGCCGCACCAGTAGGGGCGGGGCCAGTGGGGGAGGAGGCGGGGCTAGACCAACCAAAAAAAGCTGACTATGAGGTTGATCACTGGTCCCTGCAGCGGACACCTTCGTCCACTGAGCCGCCAGACCCGGCATACCCACCTCTCTCTCTAGCTCTTTTTCTCTCTCTCCCTCCCTCCCTCTCCCTCCCTCTCTCACTCTCCCTTACTCTGTCCCCCTCCCTCTGTCTCCCTTCCTCTGTCTCCCTTACCCTCTCTCACTCCCTCACTCTGTCTCCCTTTCCCTCCCTCACTCCCTCACTCTGTCTCCCTTTCCCTCTCTCACTCTGTCACTACCTTTCCCTCCCTCCCTTTCCCTCTCTCACTCCCTCACTCTGTCTCCCTTTCCCTCTCTCACTCTGTCACTACCTTTCCCTCCCTCCCTTTCCCTCTCTCACTCCCTCACTCTGTCTCCCTTTCCCTCTCTCAATCCCTCACTCTGTCTCCCTTTCCCTCTCTCACTTCCTCACTCTGTCACTCCCTTTCGCTCCCTCTCCCTCTCTCACTCCCTCACTCTGTCTCCCTTTCCCTCTCTCACTCCCTCACTCTGTCTCCCTTTCCCTCTTTCACTCCCCACCCCCTTTCCCTCCCTCCCTTTCCCTCTCTCACTCCCTCACTCTGTCTCCCTTTCCCTCTCTCACTCCCTCACTCTGTCACTCCCTTTCCTTCCCTCCCTCACTCCCTCACTGTCACTCTCTTTCCCTCCCTCACCCTCCCTTTCCCTTCCTCCCTTTCCCTTTCCCTCCTTCCCTCTCACTCCCTCACCCAGTCTCCCTTTCCCTCCCTCACTTTGTCTCAACTTCAGGGATTCCGCACTCCTTGATTTGTTCCATAATTTGCCTGCAGTAAGAAGAATTCACATTTATTACCAGTGTATTAGTATTAGGCAGAAACTATTCTTGAATCAGAGCTAATAGGGTCTTGAATGCAGTAGACTCAAGTGCAAGGGACTCTGCAGTAAAGCACATGGCACCCTCCTAAACTTCACATGGTTAAATATGAGTAAAGATAAGCATTTTAAAATTCGTAATGCTCCATGATAACTTTATCCGCCTACTCGAACAGGGGCCACCCACATTTAACCAACAACCCAGTTTCTCATAATCCATCATTCCATCTTTAGCCATTCCATTCCTTCATCCACTCTGCCACTAATCCATCTACCTACTCATCCATCCTTCTGTCTGTCCATCTATCCATCCATCCACTCTGCCATCCATCTTTCATTCATTCATCTATCCACTCTTCCATCCACTCATCCATCCATCTACTTTTCTATCCACCCATCCCTCCACTCTGCCATCTAGTCACTCATCCTTTCACCAACTCATCCACCACCTTGCTATGCCATCCCATCTCATGTCCATCCACATATTAATCCCTTCATTCTCTCATCTTTCACCTGTCCATCCATCTATTCATCCACCCCTTTACTCTGCCATCCTTCCACCTGTTCATTCACTTATCCATTAACTCACCTATACATTCACCCATCCAACCCTTTACTCTCACCTCCTTTCACCTATCCGTCCACCTATCCATTTACCTATCTAGTCACTCATTCATCCATCCATCTGCCATTCTTTCACATATCCATCCACCTATCAATTCACTCAACCTTTCACCCATACATCAACCCAGTCATTCATCCATTTATTCATCCACCTTTCAATATTCCTTCCTTCTTGCATTTACTCATCTTTCTTGTTTCCTTACTCATGCTTGCGTTATTTATGAGCATTTGTCTGCTGAGTTTCAGGCAGAAGAAACCCCCCAGAAATCCCACTCCCAGTGTAACTGCAAAAGCGGGGGTTCACAACGCTCCTGCAGGTGATATGTTTAAATGTTTGTCGGGCGCACGGTAGCATTAGATGTCTTGGGGCAATCTATACAACTGATGATTAATATCATTAAGAGATCTCCTGCTCATTAATGGCAAACAAAGGTAGGACGCAGGGGCAGTAGCACACATAATATTCAGTCAACATTTGAAGGAAGTATAAGGCAGTGCGACATGGTGTGAATTTATGTTTCTCCATAAGCGGGAGGATGTACTTTTTGTGATACACTGTATAAGATTTGCAAAAAAAGATGAGGTGAAGTTCCATCGCCCGGGTGGAGACAGCTTCGGAGCACACACACACAGCCGCACCGAGCGCATTAACAGGTCTTTAAAAGACCATTAATATGTTAATGAGGCTGTGTTGTTCACCTCTTAGGCCCCTGCAGTTCCACTCTAAGTATGACAGGAATCGCCCGGCCAGCCCCCACAGAGCAGCAGTCTCCAAGTCGCGCTGCTGCAACTTGTGTTGGCAGACACTCTTTAAAAAAAAAAAAAATTAAAACACCGGTACGATATGTGCAAGGGTCCGCGGGCCGCCAGGGAAGGCTTGCCGGGCCGCTGTTGGCCCGCGGGCCGTACTATGAGTACCCGTGGCCTATTGGATGGATGGCAATTAGGTCATCCCGGGGACCCAGGATATACTTTCTTTTCCCATCCCCATTTTCGTCATACCCGTCTAGACTATATTCTTCTATCGCATTCAGTTAGGGATAGCTGCACTATAAGGAAGCTTCCAAGGGTATTATCCGACCACAACCCTTTAGAACTGAATATTGCATGTAGTAGTACTATCCGTACTAGAAACCTTTGGACTTTTGAAAGGGCCTTCTTAAGAAATGAGGAGTACCGTATTCTTATGAGAGAGAGGCTACCATCTTTCTAAGAAATAAATATGGTTAGTGCTCCTGTCAAAGTAGTTTGGGATGCAATGAAGGCTGGCATCAGAGGGGAGACACTGCAATTCTCAGTACGCACTAATAGAAAAGGTAAACAACAACTAGCCTCTTTACATCAGTATCTGAATAAAGCTGAAGCAGAGCTGATTGTAGCTGTACAAACAGGTCAGGGTACCGAGGGATTAGCGCAAGTTGCAATCGCGCGAGAAATAAGATATTTGAGATCTTTACGGAAAAAGCGATCACTAAAGCTATGACCTACAAAGAAAAAACTTATGAACTTTGCGAGCAAGTAGGGCACCAGCTGGCTGTTCGCACAAGGGAGGAGATGACGGGAAATATGATAAAAGCTATAAATGATATTAATGGCGAATTGAGACTAGAAGAACTCGAGATTAGAACTGCTTTTCAAATGTTTTATCTAGAACTGTACGAGGAACCATTAGGAGGGCAAGAGGATGCTAGAGATTATCTGGATGAAGAGCTAGGGGAGCCTCTGGGACAAGAAGATAAGGACTCATTGGATTCTCCAATTAGATGGGAGGAAATACTATTGTCCATGAAATCCCTGACCACTGGTAAAGCAGCAGGTGTAGATGGGATCCCTACTGAGTTTTTTCTTGAGTTTGCAGAACAAATGAAAACTATCATGTTACAACTTTTTAAGTCCATACTTCAGGGAGGAAACCCACCACCGTCTTGGTCACTAGCAAAGATTATGATCTTCCTGAAGAAAAAGAAAAATCCCTTGGAAATGGACTCGTATCGCCCGATAACTTTGATTAATGGAGACTCAAAGATTTACTCCAAACTCCTTGCAGGGCGATTGGCACCTATAATTCATAAAATAGTATCAGTCCGACAACACGGATTTATCCCCGGCAGATCAACAAGTGACCATATACAGAGAGTTATCTCTTTATTTGACTCTTCAGAAACTACAGGAGACCCTATGGCCCTTATTCTTCTGGATGCAGAAAAGGCATTTGATAGGGTCTCCTGGAAGTTTTTGTGGGCTGCAATGTCAGATCGGGGAATAACGAGGGGATTTATTAAAGCTATCCAAGGACTCTATGTCAATCCAAGTGCCAGCGTGGTGATTAACGGGAGTATGTCCGAGAGTTTCATGATCACGAGGGGAACTAGGCAGGGGTGTCCCTGCTCGCCTCTCTTATTCGCGATATACATCGATCAATTTATACGCAAACTTGATAGCCATCCTTGCGTGCCATCTATTTTGATCAATAATTATGAAACTAAAAGTCCTAGCTTAAGCGGACGATATAGCTTTAGTTACTACCAACCCCAAGGAGTCTATCAAGATTGTTGAGGAGGAAGCAACAAAATTCGGCAAAACTTCCGGTTACAAACTGAATACGGGGAAAACTCAAATAGTTATAAATGACAAAGTGGAGACGGAGGACGTTAGAGTTGTGGAACACGCTACTTATCTAGGTGTGAATATAAGCGCCAAGGTAGACAAAATTGTACAGATAAACCTCGATCCATTAATAGGGCGCACCAGAAAAGATCTAATTTGATTGGATAATCTACACTTGACTATTGGTGGCAGGTGCAATTTGATTAAAATGTTCATCCTACCTAAATTTCTATACTTCTTTAGAACAATTTGTCTTGAGTTTTCCCCGTACTACTTTAAAAACATTGAATCTCTGTTTTCTAGATTTATTTGGGGATTTAAGAAACCACGAAGAGCACTAAAATGGATTATGCTACCAAAAGAAAGAGGTGGGTTAGTGATGCCTAACTTTAGGATCTATTATTGGGCAACATTGGCCAAATAATGTACAAATCTGATAGTTATCGACTTTAGTAATCATGCGATCACGACCCCTCAGGAAATGGTTCTAGGAGATAGAAGCAAAGGGTGTTTATGGCGACATATTAATGACAACTTTTTCAAGAAAACTAAACTCAAGAACATTTTGGGAATTTGGAAAGTTTGGAGCAATATCCGTAAACTGCTAGGGCTGGGACGCTCCTCATACTATACTCCAATTAGTGGCAACTCCGATCTCCCAGAGATTTTTCATGATGGCTGTATGTCTAGGTGGGCTAGGGCAGGGATTACCCAACTAGGTTGCTTCTATATTGAAAATAGACTGAAAAGTTTCTCTGAGCACGTAATGACTATAATGTTAGCAATAGGGATTTTATTAAGTACTTACAGGTTAGAGATTTCTTGTCAAAGAAAATGGGGGGGCGCTGTAATTTTCAAAATATCGTAGCAATAGATAAATTATGTTTGGAAAATACCCCTAGAATCGGGGAAATTCATAAGGAGCTTATTAGTACTCTCCCGGATGATCTAGACAAACATCTTGCTAGGTGGCAGGCCAACCTATCCGTACAGCAAGCAACACCAGATCGTGCGCTAGAGCTTGCACAAACATCGTTAATGTCAATAAAGTTGCAAGCACAATTTTACAAAACATTTTGCCCTTTACTACACACCGTATAAAATAGGCAAATGGGCCAGCGGCTCGGGAACTGCTTGTCCACTCTGTTCGTTGGCGGCAGCTAATGATATTCACATGTTCGCCACGTGCTCAGCACTTACCAACCTTAGGATAGAAGTATCCAATTTCATTTCGGATATATTTCAGGTAGAAATTACTATCTCCACTGAAGAATTGATTTTAGGAGTGGCAGCAACTGAGCGCCCAATATACCAACAGGGGCTGATTTTTGTAGTTATGGCGGCTCTCAGATTGTGTATAGCCACCGCATGGCTCGACCCTCAACCGCCATCTTTCACACAATGGAGGGCTAGATTACTTGCCATATGTAGCGTGGAGATGGCCATATATAAAACAAGGGATCAAAAAAAAAAAAAAGAGGGATGATGATTTGGGAACCATTGATACTCTGGATAGAGGTCCACAGTTAAGGGAAATATATTCAAGGAAATATCCCTAAGGAGAAAGCGGATGTGTGAATCTCTTTCTTCATTCTTTTCTTTTCCTTTTGTATTTCTTGGTTATCAAATCTTGCGAGCTGTGAGTTTACTTCTTCAACTTATATACTTAAGGTGGTTCAACCGAATTTGTTTCTTGTCCCTGGTCTGCTAGGGGGGGGGGGGGGTTAAAAAAAAAAAGAAAAAAGTAAAAAAAAAAAAACACAGATATAATTTTATATAAACGTTGGCTACTACAGGAAGGGGAGGGCGGCCCGGCAAAGGTCGTTTGGCTGGGACCCTATGCGCCCTTTTAAGCGTGAAGAAGGAGGACAACCCTCCGGGGCAACGTGAGTCTTGAACCAGTTCTCCAGATAAGCAATCATGTCCGTTCCCTCTGTTTTTTCGGGCAGGCCTACCACCCGCACGTTGTTACGTCGATTACGACTTTCAGAATCTTCGGCCTTTTTCTCCAGTGTCTCCAAGCGCCTCAACGCATCTTCTAGTTTGCGTTCCGCCGTTACCACCGCTGGTTTTAGGTCTTGAATGACCGATTCAGTCTCTTTGACCCTGTCAGCCAACTTTGAGTTGGAGAGGAGTCCCAATCCCATCGCGACTTGTGTTATGTCCTGATGAAGAGAGTCCTTAATCGCCGCTATAGCTTCCAGGATTTGATCCAGGCGTTTATTCAGCCTACGCTCCGATAGCGTGCCCTCAGTGTCATCACCCTCCTCACGGGCGCCTTCGTGCTCCCCAGCTTCACCGTTCTTACTGTTGGGTTTCATTGTAAGTGATCACGGTGCCCACTTCCCAGTAGACCGACCTCGTTCTGCGCAAGAACCCCTCCACCAACGTCCGCGTGGGTTAACGATAGGGTCGTGCGCAATCAACTGGGACCTCCAAGTACACGGTTTATCACACTATATGTCCTCAACACTGCATAGGTCGGTCGCACAGTAGAGACCCCCGTCTATCTCCTCGCCTCGGGTTTCAATCACTGGCAGGGTATCTCCAGGCACTCTGGCATATCATCGCTCCCTGTGGCGAGTTCGTAGGCCCCAGCACTCCACCCTTAAGCCCGCCCTTCACCAGCCGCTGTTCCTCTCCTTTGACAATTCTTCCAATAAATCCTCTAAGGTATCCAACCCACCGCACAGGCACTCAGTGACCCCCACATGTCTAGGCTCTCATCGCTGCCCTCAAGACAATTACAGGGTATGGCCCGACTGGCCCTTGCTTGCTCCCCGCAGTTCCTCCACTCCAGCTATCAGGGCTCAATGGGGTGGGCCTCGCAGACCACAGCGTCCCACTGCCAGGCGGTATCCCGGGCACTCTCACCCCTCAGCTCCACCAGTCGAGCAATCACGACACCCGGCTGCGCGGCGCCACGGACCTGCCCCCGCCCCCACCTCCACAGCGTCGGGACCAGGCCCGCACCACCCCACTCACCGAAGGTACCAGGAAAGGTTCGCCATCCGCCACACGACCCGGCGGGCTCCGCAGCGCTCGTCCCGCTGCGCAACACCCACTCGGCCACAGAGTCTCCCAGCCGGCTCCTCAGCTGGTGCACGTCGTCCGTTTCAGCCCCCTCTGTGTCTCAGCGCCACCGCACCATAGGATCCATCATTAGTTCTTCTGTGAGCAAAGGGCACCGTAACTTGCGTGGACAGCGCCTCACCTCCAGCCCTCTGTGGGCGCTGCCACAAACGACACTGCAGACGCCGTGCAACGGAGGCAGCCTTTAGTCTGGGCGCCATTTTAGGAGCTCCGAGCATCCATCGTCGGCCCATCGTCTTTCCCGGGCTTCTTGCCGCCTCAGCCAGCAAAAGCGTCAATCAGGTATGCGGAACCTCAGGTTACACACTGCGCCACCCCAGCACTCCTGCTTCAGGCGCAAGCATCACCACAGCGCGAGTAGGCCGTCACTTCCCAGTTCCCCCAGTCGAGGGCTGCCGCCATTTTGCTACTCCGTCGCCAGCACCTCCGGGAACAAACTGCAAATCAGGGGCACCCCGGAGCCACCTGAGATCACACCAGTGAGCTGGAAGGCTCCCGCAGTCGTTCCGACACTTGCTCATTTAACCATAGCCGTAGCCCAGGCAGTTTTCAGGATTATTGGCGGGATCGGGCTCTGAGCTAGCTGCTCACGCCGCCTCCGCCATCGACGCCCAAACCACGCCCCCACGGAAGACTCTCCTCTTTCCAGCAGTACATCCCTCAGAACTGGGGAGGCGGCCTATGGCCAAAACCTCCCGGGATGAGGAGAACACTCTCTCCTGGATCGCCCCACTGAAAATGAGTGACGCCAGTGCGCTGCGCAGCGCAGTGACGTCACTGTTGGGGGGAGGGGTGGCATGGGGGCGGGACTGAAGCGGAAGTGATTCACCCTTTGTTAAAAAAGGAATCCTTTTAATACCTTCTAAGTGTTGACTAATGGCCAACACATTAATTGGGGAGGTAGTACAGGCATGGTCATTGGCCGACACCTGCGGTTATTAGGTTAAAATAATCCTGTTTCAGAATGTAAATGCAGAGATGGTGGTCTACTCTCCCTTGCAGGCCACCACTACTGTGTTTGCAGCATATCACATGGTGTTGCAAACAGCAACTTGCCAAATTAATATTCAGTAGGCAGGTCATTCTGCAAGCCCCTGCAACAGGAGATTTTGAGATGTGACCTAATAGTACAAAGTCACATCTCAAAATTGAAGACTAGTCACCAAAAGTCAGTGTGCAATGAGTGACCACTTTTTGCTATCAGTCTTTTAGTGCACCAGGCCCACTGTCTTCTGCAACAAACAAGAAATGGCTTTTCTTACAGGCAACCTAGTCACTGCTTAAATCTTCAAATGTTGATTAGGATAAAAATGCCAGAAAATGTTTACAGAATACCCAGGTGTACTCAAAAGACCATGGGGGATGAGCATCTTTAAACATGACCCATTATTTTTAGGTCTCGCCTGTCGATGCGCATGCGCATCGAGCAAGGCGAGAGTATTGGGACTTATCCACTCTTTATCCACACTGCAAGGAATCGTGGCGATTCCTTGCAGTGCCCGTGACTTTTAAGCTCAATGCGCATGCGCATTGAGCTTAAAAGCGCGTGCACGTCCGTCTTTGTTTACCCGCTCCGCCCCCTCCCCTTCCCGCCGTGTCGCATTTCTCCTCCCCCCTCCCCTCTCTTCCCTCCGGCTTGTTTGTTTATTTGACCCGCTCCGCCCCCTCCCCTTCCCGCCGTGTCGCATCTCTCCTCCCCCCTCACCTCTCTTCCCTCCGTCTTGTTAATTTTAGGATCAAGACAGCACTTCCACTGTCCTGCTACAGGCACAATGTTTTGTGAGTAAAGGTTTTCTGCGCAACTCGTGTTTCTGTGCGCTTTGTGCAGCACCCAGCCCAGCCGGGGCCAGAGGTCGTTAGTGCGTGGCACGCCTTTGATTATTGACCGTGGCGATTCAAGATGCTGTGAACAGTTTACCGCCTTCAGCCCTGAAGATTTGTAGGCGTGCGCACCTCTCAACGTGTAGCCTGTATTAAGTCAAGCCTCAATTGCTTGTGCACAGCTTCATTAACGTGAAGCGAAGGAGGATCTAAGCTGCGCGCGCAGGGCTCGAACAGCTGAACCACGCGCGTGTATAAACAACTGGCGCACAGCTCCTTCAGGCCTTCCCGATCAGCGACTGCTCATCCACGGCCTCGAGTTTCACTGCATCCCTCGAACACGCAGTCACGGGCTATGTGTAGCGCAGCGTTAATTACTGTAATTCCAGTTCTCATTTCAGCCTCTTCAGGTCAGTTTCAAGGATCGACAAACACTGAACATTCACTTCCCTTTTCATACTGGCGCCCTGGAGGTGCAGTTCCTGACAGCTTTTCACGACGTCTCTGTAGGGAAAAACACAGAGAAATGATTACACCAAATGTCTTAAAAGAGCAGAGTAGGAGCGTGCACATGGTCTCCGTGGGAATAAACACAGGGAAAGGACCACATCAATTCAAACTATTTTATAGAGAAGACTAGTAGTTTTTGAGCAAGTCATTTGCAGCGATTTGTATGCGTTGTTTTAAGAGAATGTCAGTAGTATATTTATCCATTCATAGCACAAGGTTAGTGGCAATGGTGCAACGTATTTTCAGCGATTTGCTCGCTTTCTGTTCATTATACCTTCCCCATTATGCATATTTTGAGGATTTTGCATGCTTTTAAACATTTGGCTCTTTTCTACTCGGCACCAGTTTGATATTCATGTACAGTCAATTCCACATTTGGCATATCTGCAGAATATCTTCACAACGATCTGCATGGTTTTGAAGATTATGGTGTATCTGTTCTATTTCTTTAATGTGCAAAATGTGACTCCACCAGCTCCATTCCTTCAACAACCAGAAGAACCATAACTTGAATGGTAGTTATGGTTAAGATCCTACAAATGGC
The DNA here is from genome assembly GCF_964263255.1 of Lissotriton vulgaris. Classification (NCBI taxonomy): domain Eukaryota; kingdom Metazoa; phylum Chordata; class Amphibia; order Caudata; family Salamandridae; genus Lissotriton; species Lissotriton vulgaris. The sequence goes on from NC_141697.1 coordinate 240,635,970, forward strand.
ATTTACACACTATTGATGCTCCAAGGTTTAGGCCAGAAAGAAAACCAAGTCTAATGTACTATTATTTAGGAGTAGAAGGGCAGAATATATTTGATCACTTACAACTGTAGAATTGCAGTTCAGACACATGTGTTAGGAGGGTCATCAACAGATTTTTGGGAGGTCGTCTTACATAATATTTTAAACGCCGGCCAGCGTCCTATTTTGCAAATAATTGTTTTCACGGGTTTTGTCCAATTGGCTCATTGAAATAAATGGCTAATTCCCACAAAGTTTTAGCATACTTGCTAAGACAGTAACAACAACACCCCTCACACACCCCCTCACTCACGCTCTCACACACCACCTCACACACCCCCTCACTCACCCTCTCACACACACCCTCACTGACCCTCTCACACCCGCTCAGCCTCACCCTCACTCTCCCTTACACTCCCTCACCCCCTCACCCTCCCTCACCCTCCCTCCCCTCCCCTCACCCCCCTCACCCTTAACTCCCTCATACTAACCCCCCTCACCCTCACCCTCCCCCCTCACCCTCACACCCCTCACCCTCACACCCCTCACCCTCACTCTCACTCACCCTCAACCCCTCACCCTCACTCACCCTCACTCACCCTCAACCCCTCACCCTCACCCACCCTCAACCCCTCACCCTAACTCACACTCACCCTCACTCACCCTCACCCTCACTCACCCTCACCCTCACTCACCCTCACTCACCCTCACTCTCACTCACCCTCACTCTCACTCACCCTCACTCTCACTCACCCTCACTCACCCTCACTCTCCCTCAACCCCTCACTCACCCTCACTCACTCACCCTCACTCACCCTCACTCACTCACCCTCACTCACCCTCACCCACCCTCACTCTCACTCACCCTCACTCTCACTCACCCTCACTCACCCTCACTCACCCTCACTCACCCTCACTCACTCTCACTCACCCTCACTCTCACTCACCCTCACTCTCACTCACCCTCACTCACCCTCACTCTCCCTCAACCCCTCACTCACCCTCACTCACTCACCCTCACTCACTCACCCTCACTCACCCTCACTCACTCACCCTCACTCACCCTCACCCACCCTCACACTCACTCACCCTCACTCTCACTCACCCTCACTCACCCTCACCCTCACTCACCCTCAACCCCTCACCCTCACACAGTGCAATAGGTCTCGGAGCATTTGAGTTAGAGCTTTTAGATTTGTTTATGGCTTTTTTTATTTGTAATTCTTTAGCATTGGCTACAGGAAACAAAAATGCTAAAGATTTACAAAAAAAACCCATAAACAATTCTAAAAGCACTAACTCTAATGCTGCGAGACCTATTGCATTTCCAATGCTTGTTGTTTGTTTAAATTGGTTGGCAAAAAAGTCTTTATTTTACATGGCGGTCTGCTTGTGTAGTCACAGTGAGACACCTTCTGATGTCCCAGTGTGGCATAGCTCATACAGTAGAGCACTATGTTTAGTTCACATCAAGATGATGTCTTTTGGTTCTAGTCAAGTTTGAAAATCCTCAATATCTAAAAGTCATATTTTAGGGTAACAGTTGTGCCGTAGCAGTCTTCTGGGTGCCTCTGCTGTCTCTCGAACTCCGTCCAGCAAGGACTTGGTACCTGCTCCTACACCACTGATAAGTTGCATTGGAATTTGATTCATAATGTTTGTTAGAGGCAAGTGCACTTTTTGTAGTCCACTTGAATTTTGTAAAGTCTCATGTAAATGCACTGTTGTAGGCCACATGAATGATGTTGACCAATTCATTTTATTTTTAGGTAATTAATTTGTTCTTGCTGTTTGTAGCATATCATAAAATTTGACACAGTTGGCACGTCTTTTACACATCTCATGCATCAACATTTGTGCAGAATTCGTTATAATTTTCCAATAAACACTATTAATAACAAGGGTTTTTGATTTTAATAATAAACAGAGCTCCACATACTACTTATTATAATCCTTAATCTTCACTAACAAAGCAATGGCCCAAACGCTAGCCATTATGTTAAGGAAGGTTTCCTGTGAAGGAAATACATATTATCTAATTAAATACTTTATTCAGTTCCTATTGTTAGTGAGGTTAAAAGATTTGTACATAGAGCAATTAGTAGGTAAGAAATGTATATTTCCACATGCTCTCAAATGTATTTTATATTTGTTCGAGTACAGTTTCAACCATAGTGCATTCTAGTTCTGTTACAACAGTAGGGTAACGTTGCCACAAACCACCGTTACCCTATCTGCAAACAGTTATTTCCATAGGTAAAAGCCATCTTTTGAGTGAGATGCCAAGCAAACAATGCAAATACTATTACATGGTCCTTTAACATAATGGGTGAAAGACAGTGGTAAGTATGGTAACCTTGCACTTCTCAATTTTTCCTCTTATGTTACCAACCCTTATTACATTGATACAGTCAATCAATATTATGAATCAGATAGATCAATATAGTGAGATCAGTATCTACTAAAAGGAGGACAAAGTCTACATGTTTTGGACAGATGTCGTAAAATACCTTTACCCGGATGTAAACTGACATAGGTACATGAAGAGAAATTAATTGGCGAGGAATGCAGCTTTGAAAGTCATACACTGACCAGTTTCAAATTTGGTCAGTCATTGACAAGACATAGGGCTGTTGCAGTAAATACCTAAGGGAATTCAGGTGAAAGATACACAGTTAGAAAAGCTCTGGATGCAGCTTGTATAGCTGACTGCAGAACCTATATGGTCTGATGTTCATCCTAAATGCTGCCATTGATTGGCTGAAATTCTGGTTAGTCGAGCGTAGCTCCTCAGGAGATAACTTCCTTATAGATTTATTCTTTTTCGCTCAATAGGATCCACTTGCGTCCTGATGAATGTATAGGCTGTATCCTTCTCTTGGACAACTGTATACTGTTAATTGTTTCATACTGTGCATGACACATCCTGCATGAAATGTCATTTCTTTAAGGAAATTATTTTTAATACCATCCAAGTGGCCACACACACGGAGCCATTCAGGACGCGGATAGGCACACTTGTAACTTGTTCGAAACGGGCCATACAAAGTCCCACTCTTTGCCTAAACAAGGAGATGTTTTTGACAGTCTCTGCATATTGACAGATTTTGCACTTTGCAATTTGATATCTATCCCATTACCTTCTGGCCGGGATGGAAGTATTACCGGCACAGAGATTCAAAGTGGTTTATTACAGCAAGACTGGCCTGAGGAAGTCGTGGGTTAATTCCCTAGTTGACTAAACATGTGTTGGCTGGACTTCTAAAGAAGATAATAAAAGACCAAAAACTACTCCACTGTTATTGCATTGATGACTTGTATCGAAATTGATGATATAATCCAATAATGTGTGCTCGGGCAGTGAGTTGTTTCTAAGATTGATCCCGAGCGGTCACATTTAGGGGTTAGGGTGGTTCCCCCTCCCTTGAGCACCATAGTGTTAGAATCAAAACACATACCTGTCAAGGGTGAGCGCCATTTCCACACTGTGCCTCATCACCTGTGATGTAGATAAATAATTGAATCATTTAATTGAATAACTTGTGTACCAGCATGGAATTCTAAAATAGTTAAAACTGTATTCCTGAATAGTATAGATATATACTGGTTATTTTTAATGTGTGGACATACACTATAACCTCAACAACAAACTTAGTTGAATCATTTAATTGAATAATTTGTTTAGAAAAAGTATTTCAATAGGAAGTAGAGTTCCAAAGGAGTTCCCTTAATGGAGCTCATTTTGTTATTGTGGATCAACTCTTGCTCTGCAGAATGTACTGGGCTCCCTCTGTTTTGTACCAGCCAACCCTAGTCCTAGCACAAAAGCCTCTACTTTCTGACTATTCTTTTAAGACCAAGGGTTTTTACTATGCTTTTGTAACTGATGTAACTTTTAACGCAACGATCCTAAATGTAAAGCGCTCTGATACCCTCTTGGGTCAAGTTCGCGCTATATAAAACTTTATAAAATAAAAAACAAATATGTTACCTTGAGCTTTTCGAAACGTATGCATATTTGCTGGGCAAGAAACATATTAGGAAATAACTAAAAAGAGAATTTATGAACTAAGAAAAGTCAGGCATAGACTTTTTTTGTGTGCAAAGGCCCTCTTGCAAATTTGTTTGCTTAGAAAGTGTTTGGGTAATAAAGGATTGAGGAAGGAGTGTGATAAGAACGGAGAAAACGTCCTGGTTAATTTTCACGATGGCATGCTGGCTATCAGCGCTTGGATGTCCAGACATTGCCTCAAACTGAATTCTTCCAAGACTGAAGTTATTGTCTTTGGAAATCTGGGGAGACACGAAGATAAACAAAGAAATAAACAACACTAACCGAAAACACTTTGGAACTTTTTGATTATTGGAATTGACCTGTGAGATTGAAAGCCCAATCTCACGCCTCAAGAAAAGAGAGACACTTGCCGGATACTTGTTTGTGGTACATAGAGAGACTGTTTGAGTGTGCTCAGAGGTTATTGTACATATTGTCGCTCCTGCATGGGAGTTGGTGATGTAGGATACGCATCATTTCTCTAGAAGCACCACTGCAATATAATTTTGGGGATACTGGACCCTGATACTAGGGTTGTGCGCCCGTTCTTTTGTTGGTATCCAAACGTTTGAATAGTTATGGAACTCTCTTCCTCCTCAAATTAGAGCCCTTCCTACCTATTGGTGTTCAGGAAACAATTAAAAACCAGGCTTTTTAATAAGTAGGCTTTTTTAACAAGTAGGCTTTTGTTTCGTCCCAGGAGCAGTCAGCGCAGACACCAGTTGGTATTTGTGCGATTTATAAGTTGTTATAACATTACATAAGAATGGACCATTCATGAGAAGAAAGTTAAAATTCCAGCTTCTATTATCTCACTTAACCTAATGTTCGTATGTAGCTAGAGCCAAGTGTGACTTGTTGAGTGCTAGGCGGTTGGGTGCTTAGTCAGGGGTGCAAAATGCGAGGGGAATAAAAGAAGAGCAAATGTATGTAAGATATGCATGTTCTTGTGGCAAAATTCTCAGCTTAGTCTGATAACATTTTCATCTTCTAGGCAACTAGTTTTGTTTGGCTGTGTATAAAATATACTGATGCTACACTGGATCCGTTAAAGTATTATGATTTAGGTCGGCTGGAATCTGATTCCTAAAACTCTCTCATGGAAGGCCTTTTTACCAGATAGAGTGACTATCTGGGTAATTTATCTGAAGACTGTTCATTTAGTAGATAGACAATTAGATAGATCATTTATAGGGTTTCCTGGTCTGGGTGATTTTCGTGAATCTCCTTTTTCTGATGTTTTTCTAAAAACCGGGAGCAAAAGAAAAAAATATGTTAGATTTTCAGGTACTTTTTTTTCATGTCCATCGGGACGTCTCATTTTTTAATGGCTATAGGCCAAGTTGGTCTGCTCCAGCCAAGGCAAATATTCCCATATTCTCAGAGCTTCTCGTACTCATCAGGTGGACTGTGTGAAAGCTTGGATCTCAAAATTCCCCATCCACTGGATTCATTTTACGTATATGTACTGTTCCCATACTTGCATTACCAATGTCTCTTGAGTTTGTTCGGAGTTCACTTTGTGAGATAGCTACTTACAAGGTATCGGACTTTGGTGGTAGGTTCTGCTTCTTTTATGATACTTTTGTAAGGGAGTTGTGGGATTAATTGTGCATTCGGACCAGCATTTATCAATACAGTGGGCTCAGATGGTGTAGATTAATTTAAAAAAGTATTTCATGTCCTTTTGGATTCCCACAGAGGAATAGAAACTGTCATGTTTGAAAACTGCTGATGGTGTCTTCTCATTCTAGAAGGTACTTTGTCAAAATTTCCTTTGGACTACACGTCCTTGCTGAATTACATGCAGGGTTGGCCATAATTAGACTCCATTTTTAATTGAGTCTACTTTGACTAGATGTTTCAGGTCAGTTACCCAAAATGTCTGTTTCAAAATGACAAGCTAATCTAACAATGTATTTTTACACCAACATCAGCCTTTTCTGCTGCACAGTCCAGGCTGGGCAGGGCGTTCATGATTTGCAGGAGGAGAACGTGATTGATTTCTTAATATGTGAAATGTTTTACTTTTTCAAAAAGATTACCCTCCAGAATAAAGTTCAGTTTTTGGATTTTAGTATTTGAGACCCCTTGCTAAGTCTTTTTACCTGTCATGGTTTATTTTGATGTTATAGTTCCAGTACTTTTCTGTACGTGGGCGGTTTGTTGCAGAGTATGTGGATGTGTAAAGGAGTTCAGAATCCGCAATGTATACGTAATTTGGTAACATGATGTCTTGGATTTATTGGTATTCGTTGCTGCCGCTAGAAGTTTTTCCTGAAGGTCATTGATATAGATTTTAAAAAGAAATTGAGCCCTATGGCACCTCTGCTTCACTCAAGCCCGTGCCAGGAAGTTTAGTGTAAGTGTCCCTCTCGCCCCAACTCAAGGGTGTTTATACCTGCTACTGGATTAGATGTTCTTAATATTTTTTTCAGAGTTGTCCTTTTCCAATGAAGGCAAAGACAGCCATGAACACATAATTTCATAAGATGTCAGAGAGTGTTTTTTGCTTCTTTGTGGTGTATTTGAGATTTGAATGTTGATGAATGAAAGCCCGATCAGTGCTTAAGAGACCTGGTCTAAAACCCTGAAGAAACCTCGTCAAAATTTGCTCATCACTGATCAATGACACCTCAGATAAACCGGTATATATGGATTATCTATTTTACTGTTATTATAGATAAATACTTTTTAGCCTCTAGTCTGAGAACGTACAAACAACGTAACAGAGGAGAAGGAAGCTCTTCAGTATGTTTTGCCACCAGCCTGAGACAGCTTTACAAGTCTTGTGCGATAGGAGGTTCTGCATCGGTAGCTACACTTTTCAGTGGCATTGACCGCTAGTTCAACCTGGCTATTCTTTCTTGTATTGTTTACCTTCCCTAGGTCTTGTGACTTTTATCATGTATAACATTATTTGCCGTTTGAAATCATTGGAATACTGGGCTAGCTCTACATATTTTCCTCATATTTCCTATTTGACATTTTGTTGTGCCTTTTTTTCTTGTTTGTAAACATAAGAATTGATTTTATATATAAAATGTAAGTGTTGGTGTAACGTTCTCTGCTGACCAGCACGGTTTGATGTAGAGAAACATAGCGTACTTGCTAAGAACATTGTGAGTGTGCCTTAATTTCCAAGTTTCCTCATGGTTTTGGGTAGAAGCTGATTTCTCCTTTGGCCCATTAAAAATGTTCAGCTCTTGTGTCTTTAATAAGAATTGCATTAATGTTTGAAGACATGTATACTTTCCTTATGACCAGGACTTTTATAGCTGTACAGATTTGAGTTTCAAAAGGTTTCCCACAGCGTCCTTCGCGGGGGAAAGTAGGCAGGTTTTGGATGGAAGCACTCCAGCTGTACTCTGAGTATATCTCCAGTTTCATGCCTCCTCCCCTTGGGAAGCAGTGCCTCCATTGCTGCATTTTTTTCTAACCATTCTGTCCTGTTTGCTCCCAGCTTGCTAATTTAATAGAAGATACACATGCCCAATGCAGAACCTGAAACTATTTCACTTGAAGGCTGGAGATAAACCATAGAAAGTTTATTGGTAAGTCACCTGCATACAAATTGTGCCCTTAACCTACTGTGCATTCTTTCAGAAAATGGATGCATTGAAGCAATCTAGGTTTAACCTACATCACAAATAGATAATCCATATTATGTAGGTTGTTAGTGCCCACTCTCGTGTAGATGGCAGGAACAATGTTTATTGTACCCCAGTAGCAGGGTGGCTGGAGTAGCCTACAAAATGTTTTCACCTGCAACAGCTCATATTTATTGATCGAGTAGACTGCTATTACATGTCGGAATGATCAGGAGACACAGCAGGGATGCGTGCTTTAAGGATCTGCCATAGATGTTATGTCTGGTGTGTACTCATACCTTCTTAGGATTCTTTGATTAGCATAAAGGAGATAATGGATGGTAACATAATACTAAAGCAGTGTTTCCCAAACGGTGGGCCACGAGCCCATGTTTGGTGAGTTGCAAAAGCCCAAGCAATAAATAAACATGGCTTTAAATTCTGTTTTTTATCTTTTCACAATTGCTGTGTTTCAAAGATAGAGGTCAGATGTCAAGCTATGTATTCTGCTGTCTGTATTTTTAGGTCTCGTCTGGCGTTAGCAGCACGCATGCGCTGCGCTCGCCATGAAAGGGCTTCTTGGAATTAATACAGTTCCAGAAGTCGTGTCTCTGCTTCGACTGCAATTTTCATTTGTGCGCGTCGTTTAGCATCATGGATTATGCAAAACACTAAGTAATGACTACCGGAAGCATTTAAATCCCACCTGGTTGCCACCCTGTCCTCTTTTGGCCCCGCCCACCGGGATTGGATCTTATACTTGCAGCTCGAGACCATGTCTCTTAACCGGTTCGATGCTGATGACGGAACCGCTCCGTCATCAGCTGCGGGTGCGCTGTGCTGATGACGGAGCGGTTCCGTCATGGCTCGCTTGGAACGCCTGCACGGCGCGAATTCCGCGCCTGCGCTGGACGTTCCATTGAGCGGGGCGGGCCATGACGGATCCGCTCCGTCATGAACACAGCTCAACTGAGGCTGGTGACGGAGCGGTTCTGTCACCAGCATGCGGCCGTCACGCGGCCGCCCCGCCCCCTTAGCACTGCGGCGGAATAGCTGCCGCAGTGAAGGGGTTAATTAGCCGCTAAGCACTTTTTTCTGCTATTATCGCGTTTATCTTTAACAATGGCTGATGCGCCTTTCATTTCTCTGGCTCGGCTTGTTTTTCTTTGGCATTCAGCTCCAAGCGGAAGCGAAATGCTTTCACTTTCGCGCTTACTGAAGCTTCCCCACCCGTCCACTGGTGAAATACTCCTCCGGACACTATGCTTCATCTTTTTTCACGGCTCATGTGCGCATCCGTTCCAGCGTCCTTTCATACAATCCGTGCACCAGGACGATGCTGAGGTATCTGTTGGGTAACTCTCTCAGACCTCCTGCAGCATTTCCATAACCCAGCTGCCTTATGCAGCCGCCGGTCTGTGCATCAGATCCCTTTCCAACTTCCTGTCATACCACCCATGCACAAGGGCGATGCTGAGGGTCTGTTGAACACTCTCTCCTGCAGCTCTTCCATAACCTAGATTCCTTATGCAGCTGACAGTCTCTGCATCCTATATTCTTTGAGTGATGCTGTTCATGCCTGCGTGACGTCGAGCTGTTGCTCCATGCACATGTTCAGACTTCTCATTAATAGTGTTGTAACCCAACCTTCTTATGCAGCTGCCGGTCTGTGCATCTAAGCATCTCCCTGTCAGGCCATGCACGCAGAACGGCGATGTCGAGCTGGCAGTCTGTGCCTGATCTTTGACTTTGTGCAGTGAAGATCTGACTCCATTGCCTTATGCAGGTGCTGGTCAGTGAACCTTCCAGCTTCCTGTGACACCTTCTCCAGAGCCACCCCGTTACTTCCGAAGCTTCACAGTGCACGGCAAACGTGGTCCCCTGGATGTCCAGCGCTCTTGGTTCTTATAAGAAATGTAATTGGCTCACTTAGCAGCGGTCTATGCGGGGAGAGACCTCAGTGCAGATAATCATTCAGTGCTCAATGACTGAACATCAAGGTTGCCGGTGGCCTCGACCCTCTGGGGCTTCTACTAAAACGTCATGAGATTCTTTTTCATGTTTGTACAATCAGATATACATTTGAAGTGGGGTTGTCTGTAAGTCTGTCTGTCCCTGTGTCCCCGGGATGTCCTCCACTCAATGCTGCGAATTGGCCTTAAATCAGTAGGATTCACCCTGGACCGACTGCCCTTGATGTAAGACTACTTCCTCTGAGGCAAACTGATCCTTATCGGGGAATTGTACCAGTCCTGTGGGAAGGAAGAGGCAGACAGGCGCCTTCCAGAAAGTCAAGGAAAACAGGCAGTAGCCGGGACCTCTGCCTCTTGGAGGCAGACATTGGAAGGAACTTCTGCAAGACCAACACATGCATTGAAAATGCAATAAGTCCCACCTTGGATTAAGTTGAAGCCATTTGCTTTGCTAATGGTATTGTATAGCAAAGCAAATGGCTTTAACTTAATGAAAGGCAAGACCTATTGCATCTTTAATGCTAGTTTAACACAATGACTGATGTTTACAAACTCCTCAAGCTTTGCAGACAGAAAGAAAATTAAAGTGAATTATGTGACAATCTTCCTGGGGTCCAAGTATTGTGAAAGGAAAGGCTGGAGGATGTTGTTTTTCATAAGACACAACAAAATGTAAATACCTGTAAATGACATGTACACATTCAGCAATTAGGAAAGCAAAAATGAAGCACATTTTTTGTAATTCTGAAGTGTGATGCAATTAAAGAGTTTAATAGGATCAGAATAAATCAGGATACTTTACCTGGTGAGGCATAATTATTAAATATTCATTGAAACCCGATTTCCACCCATTATCATTTGTGTGCAATATAGTTTTATCAGTAAAACTGTATAGTTGTGCAAATTCAGTGGCCATTTTAATCGAAAATGTGCTGTCTGTAAATGACAATGCGCTACTACATAATGCTTTAGTTGCATTAAAAAAATGCCCGCCTCGTGTCCATTAAAGCTAAGTAGGTTGCAAAAGTTGTTTTTTTTAAAAAGTGGGTCATTGTTCTAAAAAGTTTGCGAAACACTGCTCTACAGGATTAATTTTAGTATTATCATTCTTAACCAACCTTTTACACACATCCTTCAGGTGCGTGTCTTCAGTGCTGTCTCAATGTCTTTTGAAATGCTCGTTCATGGTTCACTGATTAATATCCTTTCAGCCTACCAGCAGTGTTGAGGGTTTACACCCTAGAATGCCTGGGTGGTCATACCTATTTTTTAGGTCTCGCTTGCTCTGTCTCTTTGCGACATGCAGTATTTTGATATGGACTTGAAGCTCCACCCATTTTCCGCCCATCTTTTTAATTGTCTTCTCTTATTGCACTTTTTAAATGCTGGCTTTTGATTCGTGAATAGGCTAAGTAGTCCCACCCTTAGTACCACCTTTTCACCATTTGTACACTCCCATGAGGACTGCCCCTGTTACATGTGTTGTTACCCAGTATGTTTCATTTACAGTCTGTTAGCATTATATCATTCATGACCTCCTAGCTGCTGTTGCAGGAGGCACAATATGCTCTCCTGTATTGGCTTACACCTTGCACATGGCAGCAAGGCGCCCCTTTCTTTTTTTGGGCACGGCTCCCCAAACTTTATTTTTATGCTTTTAGTAAGCAGCGCAGCACAGGCGGTGTGCTGCGCTGCTTACAAAAAGCTTACAATATTGAAAAAATAGACTTTGGCGAACTGCGCCTTTCTTTTCATTTGCGCAGCTTGCCAAACTCCATGCAATAGGTCTCGCATTTGCTGGAGTTTGAGTTATTGGCATTATAAATGCCAATGCTTTTTACCTAGCCATGTTTTCCATGGGACCTCTGTTGGCTATGTATGGTACTGCACCCTGCAACATGGCTAGGTACTGAAACATTGGCAATTATAATTACAATACCTCCAACAATTGCAAGAGCAATGCTCTGTTGTGTAGTTCCTACTAATCCATAGGATCTGTACATTGTTTGGACAACATAAACTAGGGGCTTGGTGCCAAGACTGATCCGGACACCCCCGCAGGAATGGTTTTTGGCAACCACTGAACATGACAACCCTGACCCCTCGGGGATCGTGGAAACAGCACAGAACCTTTTTATCAGTCATGCAAGCTCACTTATCCTCAGAGGACTATAAAGAGAATACACATTGGGATGTTTTCAATATATTTATTGAACCAATGTTATTCTTGTATAGAATACATGTGCTGCAGATAAAAGTGATTAGAAAGCACCAAAAGTGTGAGTAGATATAGATCTTACATGGTGCTATAACAATGTATATATGCAGAAATATAAAACAAGGCCGTAATCGAAAGCACTCCTACTATGCGAACCCTGCTTTAAGTGTACCTAGAGTGTGTGTAGGTGTGGAGCCAGGAATCCCCCAAGATACGATCCAACCCCACTACCTGGTGGGAGAGAATGAAGGACTCCATCTTGGTCGTGAACTGAACTCCCCTCACAAGATGTCAGACTGCTGCGTGCTCTGGTATCGGCTGGAGTGCCTCTTCTGCTAATCTATTGGGAATGTCATCTTTTATAATAGAAAGCAGCCTTGCAGCGAGCGTATAGATTAGTGATGTTATGGATTTGTAGGTAGCCCTGTCGCCCCGTGGATAAAGATAGAGATGACCTTTGTATATAGTGCAAAAAAGAGACCTTGTACATGATGTTAAGGGCATTTTGATAATGTTGTGCGAAGCTAGATGTGTAAATAAGTTTAGTTTCAGGGAAACTGATCCAACATTGTCACTCATACAGGGATGTGCATCCCACCCTCCCCCAAACTCTTTTTATTAGTTTTAGAACATGGTTAAATTTCACATTTATCAAGCAAATTGTGGCTCTCCCAAACACCCCCTCCCCCTGCACCACCTACCCCAGCAGAGGTACGCATACAGCAGATGACAGTCTCTAGATTGTCACGTATCAAAGGTTTGTGGAATAGGATAATCATGCACCCCAAACCTTGCTGTGTTTCTGAAGGCAGCCTCTCTTTTTCTGTTCTTGGTAGCACCTCAATCCATTTGCTTTTTTTTGTTGTTTTTTTAACTCTATGTTGGATCATTATCTTACTTTCAAATATCAAGTCTGTGCAATGTTCAAATCTTCTTTCTCTTAACTTTTGAAGAAAAGTCTGTTATACTTTATTCGGACTTCTGGTCTTGTCAGAACCACATTTTTTTCTAGGACATTAGACATGCCATTCTGATTTGCTTTCAGGCGCCTTGTATAGCACCTCTTGAATGTGTATTCCATTCTGCACCTGGAAAACTTACCGACAGACGTTTTGCCATTACACTTTCCAATTTTATAGATGATTGGATGCTTTACCTTCAAGTTTGGCTCTGTCACCTAGGAGGTAAAGATGTGCTCTTCTTACTTCTAAAGACTCCAAATTGTTTGCAAAAGCCTTTTCAGCAGCAGTGCAGAGTCTGGATTGCGCTGCATTTTCATTCCAGCCTCTGCTCAACTTTTGAGTTTTTGTATAGGACTACTAAAACTCATCTTTATACCTTTCCTTTGAAGTAACTGATTCTTGAATTTTACTTCTATGCAGATTATTGAATTTAATGTCATAGGTTTTTATCATTTATTGCTTTAACCCCTTCGGTGCGCATGACGGCCCCCGGCCGTCATGCGTCACGGTGTGCGCGTGCGGAGGACAGGTTTTTATCATTTATTGCTTTAACCCCTTCGGTGCGCATGACGGCCCCCGGCCGTCATGCGTCACGGTGTGCGCGTGCGGAGGACAGCCGAGGGCTGTCCGAATCCCACCCACTATTTAAATTGCCCGCACAGGGCGAAAATATGCTCAGCGCCGAAGTGGTTAAATGTATTTTTGGGGTTTTTAACACTTGTGTTTGTACTGTACCCCAGTAAACCTCCAGCCTACTGTTTTGCTACATTTTTACAATTAATATTTTACAGCAATTCAGTTTTCAGAGCTGCATTTAGATTCTCAATACTTATGCCACGATGTATGTATGATGTGCTCTCTGTTGTTCTGATATCTTAACCTTTCCTGACACTGATATAACCAAAGCATGCAAACACACCTCTGTGACCCATGAGCAGAAGACATTACCCCATACCCTTGAAGAGAAGTGAACTTCGAAGCACATGAACCACCAAAAATAGTCACCTGGTAGTAATCACAAAGCTTTGAGGCACATATACATTTAGGCCGGATTGCTGAACTGGAGCAGACAAACGTAGTGCCTTACAAATATGTCAACCATTATTCCTTCCATGGATTAAAACCTACTCTGTTAATTTGTAATGACTCACATTGGCAGTCCTTGAAAAATGTAAAGTATACTTTTAAGAATATTGTACACCGGTTCAGAGGTTCTTGCGATATGGATTTGTTTTACAAATTCAGATTTTTACAATTAGAGGAAGACTAGCATGATAAATGTCAGCTGTTCCAGGTAAAGAGATCAAGCTGCGAAATCAGGACATTGTCACCTGGTCTTTTCATATGAACTGCTGCGGGTTATCATACTGGTCTCCAACTAAAATAGAACTCCCTATTAAGGCTATTGTAATCTCAAAGTTGCAATTCACGTGTTGGCGTCAGTTTAATCATTAAAATACAACATTTTAAACAATTGCTGCAGTATCTTATTATATCAATGATTTTCTTGTTAAAAAACAAGAAAAGTCAAACTTCAGAGTGAAGTTCTGTTTTTAAAAGCAGTTTGGGATGCCTTTGCTTCTCTTCATTATAATTTTCTTAAGAGGATACTACAGCTCTCCAGGCAGTGCTAACGGGTCCCTTTCTTGCCACTCCTTTATTTTGCAGTGTGCTGCATCTCTCTTCCTCTAAACCAGGAGACCATTATGGAATGCTGTTGTTGATAGTGTCTCTTTGTTTAACCATTGCAGGATGGCCAACACATTGGTTCTAACTTTGGCAGCTATGCTGGAACTTTAAAACAATGATAGATCATGTTCAATACAACTGCAATTATCTTGCACATTTTGTTGTTTGTGTGTTTGATTGCAGTTATGTCAGATGGTGAATGCAGAAATAAGTCATTAGATGGATGAAAGGATGCGGGAGCACAAAGATGAGTGGCAAAGTGCATGTGTAACCACTTATTGTGTACCTGATCCCACCAGTTACACAAAAGGCAATTTCATTCATAAGCCCGCCCTATTGGCATTGCTAATGCTTGTTCTTCTTAGAATACCCAGAAATCGCTGTTTCGTATGTAGTTACACCTCTAGTCTGGGTCTCCAATAAAAAATTCCCTAGACAGATTTTACAAGGTCATCTCAGATGACACTATCAGTTAACAGTATTGGTACCCATATACAGATCTGCTGAATCAATGCATCTCAGATGTGATCTGCAGCAGTCCCTTGTGTTGGTACTGAGATGCACATTTGTTAATGAATATTAGATCTGACGTGCTGGGAGCCCTTGCTCTTCATTTACAGAGGCCTTCCCTGCGCAGAGCATGAAAGGGGGCAGTGAGAAAGACCAGTCTGTAGGTAGTCAGGACGAAATCTTTCTCCTTTTCTCTGTCACTTTCTCGCTTTGCCCCTCTCTTGCCCTCTGCTTCTCCTCATCCTCTGCCTCTCCATCTGTTCCTCTTCCAGCCCTCATGGACACCTCTCACACCCTGCCTTCTCTCTTTCATCCCCTATCTTGTTCTCATCTAGTGTTATCGTATAGACTTTCACTCTCATTCACTGGAACACACACGTTTCAGGAATGTCGGTCTTATGTCTTTATGCTGCCCATCACTAGGTCAAGTGTTAAATGCTAGTTAAGGCTCCAGGTTGTCCTTTTTGTTATTGATTTGTAAAGGTAAATACAGACCAAAAGCAATCTATTTTCTTGTCTGTGTTTATTTTCAAATGTGGAAAAATACAGAAAACAGATTTTCTTCTGGAAGATTCCCACTTCACTGGTTGCCAATTAAACAGCGTATTAGGTTCAATGAACTCTCTTTGTCCTATTCAACATTGCAGGGCCTAGGCCCATCTCGGTTTAAGGATTAGCTTAGATGTTACATCCCAGGGAGGACCTTACGGTCAGGGTCAGCTAAGAACCTTGCAATCCCTTCCTAGAAGAACAGCCTGGGGTGGGAAAGATTTTTTTGGACTACCCCCGGCACTCAAAACTGCTCCTTCGCTATCAATTTTCAGAAAGTCTTTGAAAACCTGGCTTTTAGTTCTATAGTAGGAGCTGTATTTCTCCCTTGAAGTATCTAGGATCTTCACAAGGACACCAGAACCTGTAGCCTTATCAGTCTATTTAGCGCCAAGACGCTCCTGGGCAGCAGTTTGCGCTTTATACATTTCTCATTAATTCATTCACTGACTATCACGTGTGCTAGGTCGCTAGCTGTGCAGACTGACAGGTAGGGGAGTAAAACAAAATTCTAGTGTAGCTTAAATAACTGCAGCAGTACATCTGGGTAAGCTGTTTTACATTGCAAATGATTTCAGGTGACTGTAATGTACTGTAAATGGCTAAAACACATTGGATCTTCAAACATGATTAAACATTTGTTGCTTAAATAAACATGGAACTATACCCATTGCAGCCTTGTTTCTAAACGAAGCCCACAATAAATATGGATAAATACAGATAAAAGTAGCAAAAAATAAATATGGGGCAATACAGACTAAAATGTCAAAATAAAACCATAAGACTGTGAGTCCTAATACTAATTTTACAAACGTGCACTGATGAAATCAAATATTTGTTCCACAATTAGGTAATACCTACTCAGCTACTATACTGATAATGTCAGTGGAGAACATCTTGTACACAACTCTAGACTTAAATCAATAAAGTGAAGATTTTGAAAGGAAACGTTGCGAAATAACGTAGAAACTGCAAGACTTTTTGTGGATTATTTATTTTTCCATGTAATGTATGAGTTTACTTTTATAGTTGTAACCTTTTGTGTCATTGTTACTTGGAGTGAGCCAGCCACCTCCTAAGTAACTACCCAAAGGGAGACATACGCTTGCCCTCTTTGTAGAGCTGCAACGTGCATACATTCAATTTGGTGAGACACCAGTGAGGATGTAGTCTCTTGCTTGAAGAAAATTATCTAGTTGTCACCGGAGATGGCCCAGAAAGCAGGGAAGGGAAAAATAGCCCATTTCTTTTAAGTAGAAGGTTTTGATGGACGGTGACATCACTTCCTGTTACAAATGCAAAAAGAAGAGTTGATGGACAGAATGCAGAACAACGTCATACATTCACCCCACTACAGAGATCTGGGCCTCAATCCATCGTTTTTTGATGGATTTCCTTCCATTAATTGTTCCTTTTGCATCACTTCCGGTTATATCACATCCTATTTATTTTATTTATTTATTTATAAAGTTTTATATAGCGCGAACTTAATCCCGAAGGATATCAGAGCGCTTACACTTGAGGGAGTGAGGTAACAACAGTACAAGAGTCAAATTGGGAATATAAAAAAGCAATACAATGTTAATCGATTTGAAGCCGTTGTAACTGCTCATGCTATTTAGTCCCCTCCCTTTTTAGGACGGATAGTTTGATATAGGTATCTGTCACTCGACTTGTGTGCTATTTTCCTTCTTATGTATTTGTAAATCACATAGCACGTATTTGCTTTTTTAGTTTGATAATTTCACTTTTTCTGGTGTTTTAGATCATGCAGCTGTACTTGTCAATACCTAGTTATAGCGCATTTTGGGGCAGTTTTGATTGCTCTATGGCAGTGTTTGCCTGCATAGGCGAATTTAATTATACAAATGTGATGGTGAATGCGGCACTTGGTTGTCTGTAGGTTTTAGCGAAGATAGTGTAATCTGCAGCTCAGGCCAAAAAGTCCGAAGTAAAACAGTGGGAGGGCAAATTCTCATATATAATTCCCAAATGGTGGCATGGCTAAAACACATTGGAACTTCAAACATGATTAAACATTTGTTGCTTCAATAAACATGGAACTATACCCATTGCAGTCTTGTTTCTTACACAAAGCACACAATAAATATGGATAAATACAGATAAAAGTAGCAAAAAATAAATATGGGGCAATACAGACTAAAATGTCAAAATAAAACCATAAAACTGTGAGTCCTAATACTAATTTTACAAACGTGCACTGATGAAAACAAATATTTGTTCCACAATTAGGTAATACCTACTCAGCTACTATACTGATAATGTCAGTGGAGAAAATCTTGTACACAACTCTAGACTTAAATCAATAAAGTGAAGATTTTGAAAGGAAACATTGCGAAATAACGTAGAAACTGCAAGACTTTTTGTGGATTATTTACTTTTCCATGTAATTTATGAGTTTACTTTTATAGTTGTAACCGTTTGTGTCATTGTTACTTGGAGTGAGCCAGCCACCTCCTAAGTAACTACCCAAAGGGAGACCTACGCTTGCCCTCTTTGTAGAGCTGCAACGTGCATACATTCAATTTGGTGAGACACCAGTGAGGATGTAGTCTCTTGCTTGAAGAAAATTATCTAGTTGTCACCGGAGATGGCCCAGAAAGCAGGGAAGGGAAAAATAGCCCATTTCATTTAATTAGAAGGTTTTGATGGACTGTGACATCATTTCCTGTTACAAATGCAAAAAGAATAGTTGATGGACAGAATGCAGAACAACGTCATACATTCACCCCACTACAGAGATCTGGGCCTCAATCCATCGTTTTTTGATGGATTTCCTTGCATTAATTGTTCCTTTTGCATCACTTCCGGTTATATCACATCCTATTTATTTTATTTATTTATTTATAAAGTTTTATATAGCGCGAACTTAATCCCGAAGGATATCAGAGCGCTTACACTTGAGGGAGTGAGGTAACAACAGTACAAGAGTCAAATTGGGAATATAAAAAAGCAATACAATGTTAATCGATTTGAAGCCGTTGTAACTGCTCATGCTATTTAGGACTGATAGTTGGATATATGTATCTGTCACACGACTTGTGTGCTATTTTCCTTCTTATGTATTTGTAAATCACATAGCACGTTTGCTTTTTTAGTTTGATAATTTCACTTTTTCTGGTGTTTTAGATCATGCAGCTGTACTTGTCAATACCTAGTTCTAGCGCATTTTGGGGCAGTTTTGATTGTTCGATGGCAGTGTTTGCCTGCGTAGGCGAATTTAATTATACAAATGTGATGGTGAATGCGGCACTTGGTTGTCTGTAGGTTTTAGCGAAGATAGTGTAATATGCAGCTCAGGTCAAAACGTCCGAAATAAAACAGTGGGAGGGCAAATTCTCATATATAATTCACAAATGGTGACACTTGAAGTGTGGTCACTAGTAGTGATTTCATGTCTCTATAATAAATCTTACTTAAAAGGTCACTGACCTCGTTTACAGAAACAGCAAATTAATATAATCACAAAGAAATAGGAACTTTCGTATTTTTCCACATACGGTCTAACAGCTTGAAAATAACAGGAACTGACAATATGATTTAAAGACATGTGGAGATTGTAAATTACATTTTCAAACAAAATGTGAAATGTGTATTTTTTAAAACACGAAACTTACTGTTATGGCACATTTGTTTCCTGGTGGTTTTCTTTATCCACCTTCAAAGCTGAAAGTGCTTCGCATTTGTAGTTCGCTAAACAATACAAGTGTCAAGTTGTCTGTTCCTCTGCAAAGACATTAACACGTAACACCTACTGCACCATTCCCACAAAGAAAAGGGAAGCTGCAAGTGGGGTGGAGGTCTACAAACATCCCTATGTCAGATTACACGCTCAAAGTGTTTACAAATGAAAGCAGCTGCAGTGCCGGGGCACAAGGTCACCTCTCAGGTTCGAGCTAAGGGGAAGGAGTCCTCTTTCTAAAAATAGTGACGGTACTCCTGAAACCCACGCCTATGCCCTGATGCAGCTCCTGCGCTGCACGCTCATTAGTTTATTCAACTCTTTTGGGCATTTTGTGGCAATTAATTTTTTAAGTGTTGCATACCTGTCAAATTTAGCCAACACGAGCAATGATCGGAAAAACTATCTTTTTTGTTTTTTCTCCAGCAGGAAACTCCTTTTATGGGACATAACCTCAAATTGACAAAAAGACCATAGGAAAGTAGCACATTTTTCCATCAAAGAAATGTGAGGCGGTTGTTTTGTTGCGCTGCTCGCAGGTGTAAAGGCATTAGAGTTACTTTCGTTAGGTATGTGTATTTAAACGCCTGCCCAGGCATGCTGTTTTGGAAAAGCGCATGTTTTCACAACCGAGCTAGGTCACTAGTGTCCCAAGTCTCTCGGACGATCTTCGACTGTGCTTTTATTCGTCAACCTTGTTGTTAAGACTCTCGTTTGCTGACAATATCGACAGTCCCGTTAAACACAGCAAGGCCGTGAACCCTCAAAGGACCAGATTAACAACAATGGGGTGCCAACACTGCTTCAGAAAATCATTCTTGAAGAGACAAAGCGCCTCTAACGCTCCACTCGCACCGCGTATCTCGGCGCGAGCCAAGTGTGTTCAATATTGCGAAAGCAATGCCACAATCTGTTCCACGAGGGCGCTCGGCGATATTTAACGGCCGTCAGTGACTCCACCGAGCCCCGCCATTTCCAGGTCGTTGCACACATCAGATCTGTAAGGAGCTCTAGAAAGGCCTATAAAAGCCCAAGTCTCCTGTCAGCACTCCGACCGCAGTTAAGACATGCTTTAAAGGGAAACACGCAGGCAAGGTCAGAGGTGGCCCACCGAGTCAAAATGTGGAAGGGGCTTCTTTTGTGGCGAGTGCATCAAACACCCACTAAACAGAGCAACGGCCAAGATCTGCCGCCGCATTTATTTCTTTTATTGCACCAAGACGCTTGTATTTGCTGACAGGCAGTGCATTTAATTTGCGGGTTTTACAGTGACCACAAGAGACGTGCCGACAGTCTTTTGACCTGGTGTGCTTCTAGAGCTTTTATTTTCACTTTATGAAGACAGGTCGGCTATTATTAAATGGGTCTCCGTCCACCACCCATGTGTGAGAAGTTAGCCTGGCATATGATGTCCACTAGTTCTGGTGGGCACCTTGCACCAGTCTAATCAACCCTTATTGATGGTGGTTGTAAAGTCAACCTGGACCTGCAGTCAATAGGCAAAGACTTCAGAGAGCATGTGAAGCCAGCTGTTTTACCGATTATAATCCCTTGAATACCAAATGAAAGGACACCACACAAGGTAATTATCAAATATTTATGTATTTATTCTAAACGCAACCCCTCTGCACTCTTTATGAGGTCAGAGGTAAAAGTACATCACAAGTTACTCAATTAGCATACGATAAGTTGCACAATATACAGTAATGCCCTAGGGGCCTCACAAACCATATACTAAGAAAGTGGTACAAGAACCCCATCTGAAATAGAGAATAGGCCTAGGAATCACTGGGGCTACACTAAACAACCAAAGGTTAGGAAGTAGGAGGCCCACGGGAGACTCGTGCAGTGCCTAAACACAGTCTCTAATTACCATTGACTTGTAATGGGAAACAAAGAAGTTACAAAGTTACTGTTTAAGGACACTTCCGGATGGACTAGGATGGAACCCTTTTAAACTAGGACACTTCGAGAGTCAAGACCCATGGGAGTACGGGAGTACTCGTGTTACCTCACCCAGGGAAGCCGGGTGCATAGGTGTCTTTTCGTGTCTGGTTTCGTTGTCGTTTTCTATGGAGATCTGCAAAGAAGTGCTGCAGGCGACCAGAGGAAAAGTGTCCGGGTGGATCCAAGGGTGGATCTGGGATGTGAACAACCTGAAAGCAGAGGGGACAGAGTCTGGGTCACTAGCCAGTGACCAGGAAGGACCCAGGAAGGAACCAGGCGATGTTGCGTGCTTGAAGGTGAAGGTGAGTTTGTCTCTTCAGCCTCGAGGTCCAGGAGGCATCGACGATGACCAGGCGCTGGATTCGAGCTGTCCCACGATGGATCTAGATGACTGCGGTGTCGGTATCTGGATTGGACCCAACAAGCCTTGGCAAACTCAACCCACGCAGGATGTCGAGATTGGCTTTGTTGCAGACCAGCAAGGTCTGTGGCGCTTCTCATTTTTAGGGAAGCTGGAGTAAGCCTGGAGCAACCAGGAAAGCAAAGCAAATTTAAGATGGCGTCTTCAGGGGGCTCACTAGCCAACAGGCAAGGAACCGGGAAGACGCGTCGAGCTCAAATGCAAAGGCGGGGCCCACAGGACACTCGCAGAGTGTGGGGGCCTGGGCTTCAGTGCAAATGGTGCTCGGGGCTGGGGCTTCTCGTACCCCAATGCGCAACTTACTGACGCTTCAGGAAAGGAGTGCAGGTAGCAAAAGGCAGCATGTCCGGTCCCATGTCTCTCGTGTCCGCCAAGGGTCTCAGCTTTGCTGTGGATGTGGACCGGGGTCAGAGAAGTCTGAAAGTCCAGTTCTTGAGTCGCAGAGTCTTCGGGTTCTGACGGGAGCCTTGAAACAGCAGCCCGGCGAAGTTGCCTGTTTGCACAGGGTGGTCACTCCTTGACCACAAGGGAGATGTCTTCCGTCATCCAGTCAGAATGGTATGTCGAAGGTCCAAGATAGGTCTTTATATTCAAAGATTCGTCCAGGATAATCTAAAGTCCTAGGGACACAGCACCTATACTTATACTAAGGTTAGGGGCTGGACTACCTGGCTAGGTCCCTCCCATGGGTGGACCTGAGAAGGGGGTGGTTTCACCCCTTTCCCTTTGTCCAGTTTCGCGCCAGAGCGGGGCTGAAGTGCCCCAGCAACTAGTTTGAACCGGGAAATGCATGGAGCACCTTGTGTGCCCCAGGCAGTGTCTAGATGCATTCACTGAATTCAGCCCTCCCTGCCCCAATGCACAAAACCCCTGTCTGGGGAGGTGGTGGCACCTCCCTGGACAGGAAATCTATTGTCCAGGCAGCCCTTGCTGGAGTTTCCCCCAGCAACAGGAGGTCAGACTCGTGTCTTTGGCAGCAGCATCCATTTTGTGATGCTGAGGCTCTGTTTAACCGGGTAAAGACATCAAAATGTCTTCTCCCTCTATAACGGTGGAATGCTACCCCCGCCGCCAGGACTGGCGGGGGGAGTAGGATTCCAAAGTGTTTGACACCTTACACGACATGTTTTGTTTCCCCCCCCCTCGCACAAGACCTCCCACCCACGAGTCATGCTGGCCGCGACTGGATTTTACATGCAAATTAGAGGGGGCTCACATCTTCCCTTTCGCCCAGGGCTCCAAAAGTTTTAGGACCGGCCCCGTTTGGAGGGCTGCCCGTTTGTTAGCTAACCAACCATGTTACCATTGCTGGGGACCGTAACCCTTCTGGTTGTCTGCGCATGCCAGCCGGCCAGCTGTGTGCGCACGCTATGAGCTGGCGCGGGTGTCTGACATAACCACAATTCTGGCCAAATGATGTGTTACCAGTCTCCTCCGTGCTTCAGGCCTCCACGTTTTAAGGGAGAGCATCGCTGTGAGTTTTTTAATGTGGAGTCCTTTTGACATTTTAACTGTTTCGGATTATAGATTCTTCCTTTAAGTATTCTGTATTTTCAAAAACAAGGATAGACAGCAGGCTGGCGGAGGAATCGCACACACAATTTTTACGTTCTATCCTCTGTCCTCTGGTTTCTTTGGTATTTGTGCTATTATTTCTTCATCTACCGCCTTTGTGGGTCTGGCATTAGCCGTAACCTTTTGTTTTTAATAAAAATATATACACTATACAGGCTCCCGTTCTTTCTGCCAGTAGCACCAAGCACGGTTCTAATACTTTCTCTTTTCCTTTATTAAGTAAACTATTTCATGAAGTGTGCAGAAGTGTGGTCCTGCGCACTTTAGCACACCCCCAGGTAGAGCAGTAAAAATGGATTTAGAGGTAGAAAAACCTCGCAAGCTGACTTTTGTTGTCTTTTAACACACTTAACAAACATCCTTAGTTTTTCCCCGCTAATTCTGCTGGGAAAAACCATAACATTTGTATTTGAGGAAGAATGTAGACACAAAAAAGTTTTTGGGGTGGAGAATTTCACGTGAGGCATAATTGAGCAAAAAAAACAAAACATTGCAGATTCATATGATAAAAATTGATGAATGTCGCCCAATTGTACAAAAAGAATTTAAATTTCAAATACGCAGTTGATTAATATTTATTTTCTGTATGGCGCCCATAGTGTCACTTGAAATTGGGGAAAGGGTCCTTTCCACTTGAATTTAGTTTGCCCAAGATTTATATTTAAGAATGTCAGAGGTGCATATCCATCTGTGAAAAACAGAACTATGAGAACTTTTACATCAAGTTAACATGGTGCCTCGTTAAGTCTGGTTGGTAGCGCAGTTGTCTGTTAACTATTGTTACAAGTTCTTTAAAACATAATTAGAGTGGGCTTAATTTCCACCCAGTGGAGTATTTCTGTCTGACGTCAGGCTGTTGGCTGTTATGAGCATCATTCGACCTTCTAAGATGTGCTAGCATTCGAATGCATGAGGGACTATTTTTGATCTGAAAAGTATACTTAATCATTGCATTGTTTCTCACATTCAGTTCTTTGTTGCCTGTCTGCATTCTATAATAAAAGTGAGTCTGTATATGCCTAGTTGTAAATATTCTAAATAGCATTTGTGCAGGTAATGCATGCAGAATCCATTTGTGCATGCTCGTGTTAAAATATGTTAGCTCATTGAATCCATACTTTTTCGCCAATTCATGTCTTAAATTTTTTTTTTTACTTCAACCCCTCGATTTAGCAGGGGAATGCAGAGCTTCTAATCTAAATGGAACACAATGTTCATTCACACTTTGCACTTGAAAAAAAACAATGGTCTGCAGAATACATAGATTCAGGCTTTTGTGTTTTACATATTTTTCAAACCGTTAAACATATTGCCAAATAAATAGACTCACTGTAATAGAACAAACGTGGTGATTTATATGTTGGCGGTATGTATACTCCGTCGCAACTGCTACAGAGTACATATACCGCCAACATGAAAGCCCACCCGATTTAAGGCCACGGTGGAGACTACTCTGTCTCCGCTGTGGCCAAACTTCTATGATGGCTCGGGGAGTAAGGGCTGTTGGTGAAATGGCTACATGTCGTGAGGTATAGTCATTTGTTACTGTTTCCTACTGCCAGGTTAAAAAATACTGGTGGTAAGGAACAGTGACATTTTTTTTTTTAAGTTTGAAGTTTATTGAAATATAAAGAAACAAAGACAGAAAATGAAGAAACAATCAAAGGTTATGAGAAAATGAGAGTAATCCTACATATGAACGCAGTACATTTTGGAAACTGAAGCATAAAATATGAATAAATAAGCAATGAGAATGAGGAACATAGGAGGGTGAGGAGACATCTTTAAAAATATGAAAATAGATTAAAAATATGATAAAACATTTGCTGTAAATAACAATATGATAATCGAATAAATTAAGGTAATGCATTTATGGAGGTTTACAAACTTCAACCGTACGTATTGGAAGTGGAGGAGGAGGTTTAGCAACTGAGGATAGATAGTCAGTGAGGGGAAGCCATAAGAGATCACGTTTGATTGCTAAGGAGATAGGAGAGACAAAATTAGTGTCAAGTCGGTGATTAAAGCACACTGCATTCCACCATGCAGTAAAAGAAACATCCCTAGCTTGTTTCCAATGCGATGTGATATGGTGGAAAGCAATGGCTATGCATAAGTCAAGTAATTTGTGGTTGGAGTTGGACTCAACAAAGGTGGGAGATAGGGAACCTAAGAAAATGTGTGAAATGGAGAATGAAACCGTAAATTTAAAAATTTTTTGTAGCTGGGACCAAACTAAGTGCCAGAAACGTAATATAGGGGGACATTCAAATAGCATGTGTTTCAAATCAGCTGAAATGGACGTGCAGGACCAACAAGTAGATGGAGTGTCTGGGGAAAAGGAAGACAGGAGCAACGGGGTGAATAATAAACGATTATAAATAAAGAATAAGGTTTGTGTGGTATTTGCAGCCCTGGATGTACTGTGAATCTTGGACCAAATTTTGTCCCATAAAATGGTGGACCACGTGTGAGAGAAATCTTCTTCCCAAGCCAACTCAACCTTAGATTTTGAACGATCAACAGAGGATTGTAGAGATTTATAAATAAATGATGCAGAAAGAGATTGATCAATAGCATTAGAAATCGATAGATAAGTGGTAGGGATAGAGTTAGAGGTTGGGAGAGAAGAAAGATATTGAGTAAGGGATGGGAGTATCGATAAATATTGTTTACGGGATGAGGCAGGTAACGAGAATTGAGTTTGAAGATCTTGGAAAGAAAGAGGCTGATTATCTGAGAGAAGTTGTGAGATCCATTTTAGACCAAGGGAATGCCAGGATTTCCAATATAAGGAACGGTTGCGAATTTTGAGGAATTTATTATGCCAGATAGGTTGAGCGTGGGTGGAGGAGGCAGATGGGTAGGTGGATACTAAGTATGGACGAAGAAGAGAGCAAGAGTGAGAAATGATGGGGGAACATAAGGATGACACCTTAGAGGTAAAGGATAGGACTTCTCGAAAATCGTAAGGATGCAGAAGAGAAGATTCTAATGTGAGCCAAAGGGGAGGAATGCGAGGAAGATCTGAAGAGAGCCATCTCATAGATTGTTTTAATGAAAATGCGTTATGATATGACTGAAAGTGGGGGAACTTGACACCACCAAGGGATTTGTCTTTTTTCAGGGAAGAGAGTGCAATCCGAGATTTTTTGCCTTTCCATAAAAATTTTAATAGAAGGGAGTCTATCGATTTGAAGTAATGATCTGGAATACGGATGGGAATCATGGAAACAGAATAGAGGACTAGGGGTGCTAACATCATTTTGATGGAATCTAGCCGGCCCCACCAAGAAAGGAACAGAGGATTCCAACGTGTTATTGATGTATTGATTTTGTGAGAAAGAGATTCGAAATTAAATTTAATAGTGTCTGGAATACGGGGGGCAAACCAGATACCCAAGTATTTAATCTTTGTGGGTTGCCATGAAAAACCAGAAGAATCAAAGAGATGTTTTTGGCAAAGGGGGTTTAAAGGCAAAATTTCACATTTATCAATGTTAAGACGATATCCTGATACTGTAGAAAAAGAAGAAACTTGGCCAAGGAAGGAAGGTAGAGTTGTTTGAGGATTTGAGCAGTAAAATAAAATGTCGTCAGCGTATACAGACAGTTTAGCTTGTTGTTGAGTACCATATTGGAAACCAGTAATCGTGTCATCAAGTCTAATCTTAGTTAGAAAGGGTTCTAGGGCTATAATAAATAATAAAGGAGACAGTGGACATCCTTGACGAACCCCTCTTTGGAGAGGAAAGTAATCGGAAATCATACCATTTGCGAAGATTGAAGCATGGGGGCTGGAGTATAGTAGAGAAATTAGAGAAATAAATTTAGGGGGGAAGCCAAACCAATGGAGAGCTTGGAACATAAAGTCCCATCCAATTCTATCGAATGCTTTTTCAGCGTCAAGGGAGATAGCCGCAAGGGGGGAGGAAAGGGATGGAGCTTTACTCAGGATATTAAAAAAGACACGAGAATTATCTGATGATAGGCGACCCTTGACGAAGCCGGATTGTTCAGGACCTATAAGATCAGGTAATAAGGGGTCAAGTCGGAGAGCCATAATTTTGGCGAAAATTTTATAATCAGTGTTTACTAGTGATATGGGGCGGTAATTCTTACAAAGGGTATGATCTTTATCTGGTTTAGGTATTAAACAAATCAATGCTTCTTGGAAAGTTCCTTGAGAGGATCCGGAGGCCGCAAAGGATTGGAATAGGGAATGCAATTTTGGGAGAAGAAGAGAGGAGAAATGGTTATAAAATTCAATGGTAAAACCATCGGGCCCTGGGGCTTTACCTCGACGGAGAATAGAAATTGCATGAGAAATTTCCGATTTGGTGATGTCCAGGTCCAATGAGTGAAAGTCAAGATGGGAAGATTCTGGAGGAGGGATGTTTTGAAAATACGAAGTAAGATCTTGAGGGTCAGGAATAGATTCTGGGGTATATAGATTCTGGTAAAAGGAAACAAATTGAGCAAGTATGTCTTTATCTTTGAAGAAAGATACTCCATTTGGGTTTTGCAAGGATTCAATTTTTGTACGTTCTTTACGTATTTTAAGGTAGTTAGCTAGAAGTTTGCCCATCTTGTTTTGTCCGCCGTAGTAGCGGGAATTGCATTTTAGAAGAGAGTTAGAGGCGGCGTTGGTGGTGAATTTATTGAATTCAAATTTGGCTGCGATTAATTCACGTAAAGAAGCTTCAGAGTTTGAGTTATAGTATGCATATTCCAATTTCTTAATTTTATCCAAGAGTTGAGTTGACTTAGAGATTGATTGTTTTTTCTTTTGGGAAACGAAATTAATAATAAAGCCTCGTGCAGCTGCTTTGTACGAGTCCCAAATCATGACAAAGGGGGAATCAGGAAGATGGTTATGTGTAAAAAATTCAGTGGAAAATTGTTTAAATTGGGTGCAAAACTTAGAATCAAGAAGTAGGGAATTATTAAATCTCCAACGGCCTGAATGAGGGGAGTAGGGAAGAAGATCAATGTCTACAAAAACGGGGGCATGGTCGGAAATTAGGATGGAGCCTATATCTGAATGAAGGGCGAGTTGGGCCAGTGGTTTGCTAAGAAAAAGATAATCAATACGCGATTGGGAGTGATGTGTGGGGGAATAAAAAGAATATTCTCTGAGGTCGGGGTTACAAAGCCTCCAAATGTCAACTAATGCATTATTCTGTATAGATGAGATAAACTGGGTGTGCATCTTGGAAGGAACAAATTTAACTTTTGAATTTCTATCAATAAAGGGGTCAAAAACTTGGTTACAGTCACCACCAAGAATAACGTATTGGTCATTGAGGGTAACAAGTTTGTCCGAAATAGCAGGCCAGAACATTTTATCAACACCAGTTGGGGCATAAACATTGAAAATAACTAGAGGTATTTTATCTATAAGAAGATTAACAATTACCCAACGACCATCATCGTCACACTCTTGAGATACAATTGAAACATTTAACTGTTTGTGACAGAGTATAACAGTACCATTTTTCTTACCTACAGCAGGTGAATAGAGAACATGACCCACCCAACATCTTTTAAGTTTAGTAGCCTCTGAATCTGTGAGGTGGGACTCTTGAAGAAGGGCTACATCTGTTTTAAGTCTGGTTAAATGCGTTAAAACTCGTTGACGTTTAATGGGGTTATTTAACCCCTTAACATTCCAGGTGACTACGCGGAATGTAGATTAGCATGAGAATGATATAAAGGAAAAGATAAGGTAGGATAAAAAGGTAGATGAGAAGTGTTGAGGAAAATAGTAAGATTACAAGAACAGATGTACGAGAGAGATAGAGAGAAAAGGTGAGAGTAAGAAAAATATGAGAGATAGAAAAGAGTATAAAAGAAGAGAAGAGAGCAAGGCAAGAGAAGAGACATTACAACAAATACAAATGAGAACTGGGGTGTGACGACGCCAGAAGAGGACGACATCAACAACAGAAACTCACGTCATCGAACACCGGAGGAACCAGCTTAGGATCAATTGAAGGAAGCAGAAAACTACACCGGGATGGGGAACAAAAGGAGAAAATCTGTGATGAGACAAAAAATGGAGGAGAGACGTTAGGATACATAAGCACGCTAACTGTAGGGACTACGCAACATTATAACATAATAAACAAGGAAAATATGTGAACAATAGGATATGGGAAGTCGATACTAGGCACAGTAGGGAAACAAAAGGATAAATACTCAATCAATCAAGAAGACTCATGAATTATTAAACTGGTCTGGCAGTGTCCATGTTGATGGTTTCATGATGACGAAGGAATTCTTCAAGGACTTGTGGATCTTCAAAAGTCGTCGTCTTTTCTTTATACGTAACCTTGAAGAGGCAAGGATGTAGGAGACCGAATCTGGCACCAAGGTCGCGCAGTCGTGGTCGCAGATCAAGAAATTGTTTCCTTCGGTCAGCTGTCACTTTGGAACAGTGACATTTTAATAATTCTTTCTCTGCTATAGGAGAAAAAAACTCTCAGGGTGAGGGGAGGATTATGTTCTTTCTTTACAAAAACAAATATATCCTGACAAAGGGGCTAGCATTGTACAAATGGCCTCCCCAGTTTCAAAGGAATTTAGAATTATTCGTATACTGCAGGAGAAAAAGCCAAAGCCAGCACTGTACCTATGATCACTGACGGCCCCACAGCAGGGTTTGCAAAAGCTACAGGTGTCTCCAATGCATAATCCAACACCAGTACAAGCAAAGATTTTGATATTCCAGGTGTTTAGTAGTCTGTTCTACTAGCGTTCCTCAGCATATATCTCCCAAATTCAGATAAACTGTTGTCTAACTTCATACCAGGAGACTTATTTGAATGGTAAACACCTACTTTCTCTCATCCTTACACTTTGCAAAAGGAAAGCTACCCTGCGGATATTTGCATCATACCAATTTCACGACATCTATTCCTTCTCAGCAGAACAGCAAACCAGTTCATTGCACTATATTATATTCAGTGAAGGTCTGCATTCACACCCTGGTCGCTATCAGTCAGTCAGTCAGTCAAAAGTTCTTTATTTCGATTAATTAAAATCATAAAAGACAGTACAAGAAAAATGATCCTCCACACATTTAAAAGTATGTAAAAAGAGATAAAATAATCATTCAGTTATTGCAATTCATGTATACACTGTCTGAAATACATTAAATACGTCATCAACGGTATAAAAAAGGCCCTTACCCGACGGCAATTGAATCCAGTATAAAGTGCATCATTAGGTGTTTCAATTCAAAACTATAAGCCCCTATTGACCCCGCTAGATAATTACATTTGAAGGAGTCTTCTTTTGTTTACCCGGGCCGCGGCCACCAAAAAGCTGGCTACGCTGTAGATGACCTGGACACAACTAAGCATTTGTAAGTGTATGAGGGCAGGTCTCACTTGTACAAATCTAGCTTGACGCAAGATAGGATTAAAAAATTTTTTTACGCGCATCTGAATAATGCTCACAGAACATTATCAAGTGGAGTGTGTCCTGTGTGGAAAAACTATCACAAGAACATGGTGCTGCGTCTTCTGGTTTCCCCCATTTAGGAAATAAACCCAATGTAAGATGAATAAAATTGAACCGAAATCTGACCAACAAAAAACGGTGGAAGGACACACTTCAGATACGGTTCAATAAATGGGGAAATTAATAAACCATAAATGCTTCTCACCACTGGTTTTCTAAGCTCCTGCTCCTCCCTTTCCTCCTCCAACTGATTACGAAAATTGTGTTTAATCCACCCTATATCCTCCTTCTTAATGGCCTGTGGCGATGAATACAATTCTGGTCGGCCCAGCCTGGCGCATGCCGCTCTAACATACGTCAGCCATGGGACCCTGTTCGCCTTCTCAAGGGCTACACAATCCTTCAAGATCAGGTGATTAAGAGTGATCTCCTCGTTCAGCCTGGTCGCTATCAATAATGTACATGACTGTCAAGTCACTCTGTATTAATTTCAAAACAGTTGACTGCCTAGTGCTCACATGTACCAGGTGGCAGGTTCAGGGTTTCAGGATAATATTGTAATTGCATTTATATAGTGCTTACTACCCTTGACGAAGTGTCAACCTGCTTATTCGGTGAGTAGCACGCTTCCGGAACCCAAAAATGATTAGCGTTGAATTAGTATAGTGAAATGTGAAATTAATTTGAGTGGTGGACATGTTAGTCTGTTATTTGGATTGAAAAGGATAGCAGAGGGATAGAAAAGGGGTTTGCAATTATATAGTGCTTGCTCCCCCTGATGAGGTGATGAAGGGCTTTTCGGCGAATAGCACGCTACTCTGGCACCCAAAAAGTATTAGTGGTGAATTAATATAGGGACATATGAAATGAATTTAAGAGGTGAACATGTTAGTCTGTTATTTGGATTGAAAAGAGATAGTTGATGGATAGAAGAGGGAAGGGTTTGCATTTATATAGTGCTTGCTACCTCTGATGAGGTGTTGAAGCGCTTTTAGGCAGGTAGCACACTACTCCGGAACCAAAACAGGGTTAGTGGGGAATTAGTATGGGGAAATATGAAATTAATTTTAGCGGTGGAAATGTTAGTCTGTTATTTGGATTGAAAAAGAATAGTGGAGGGATAAAAGATGTAAGGCGGAAAAGTTGTTTTTTTTTGGGTGGGGGGACTTTAAGGCAGTAGGAGGAGGTTTGGGATGAGTAAAAGGGAGGAGGAAGAGCCACAAGGAAGGATTTAGAAAGGCTTGTTTGGGAGATTTGAATATTAAAAGAGGTATGCGATGATGCAAGGAGGGGTAGAGGAGGGAAGAGTATAGAAAGGGTTATTTTGGGGATCATAGTAGTGGAATGGGGTTTGGGATGAGTGAAAGAGTGGAGGTAGAGGATATATTGCGAGAGGTATAGGGAGAGAAATAGGGTAGTGCATTGGAGAGATTAGTAGAATGAGGTTTGAGATGAGTCAGAGTGGAGGTAGAGGATATATTGCAAAATATGTGTAAGGTGAGATATAGGTTAGTGCTTTGGAGATGCTGAATTAGAAGCAAAGTAATAAATATAAAGAGACAAAAGTACATAGAAGGTATATTTGTTTATGGAAGGTAAATATATGTAGATTTAAGTTGTATTTAATAAATTCAGACTTTCAAGTGCTGCTGTAATGTAAGTTTTTTTGTAGTCCCATAGTGAAGCAATTGTAAATAAATCGTTATGATAAACGATTTTATCTATTTATTTTGATATATTTATTTACTTATATATGTAAATTTGTTAAGCAAAACTAACAAATATCTATATATTTAAAAACATAAATACTAAGCACGTTTATACAAAGCAATACACATATGTAGGTACATATCTCTAGTCCAAATAAATGCTTGTATACAGAGGGATAAGCTGTATATTTATGTTTGTGTATGTTAGTTATGTGGGGAAGAGCCAACTCTTGAGTAGTTTCATAAGAGAAGGTAGTTATCTGTGGATCTTATGTTTCGCAGTTAAGAGTTCCATAGTTTGACTGCTTGAACAGAGAAGGATGTGCCACCTATGGTTATTTTCTTGCATGGTGGGATTTTGAAGTGGCGTGCCAATCTACAGTGTAGGTTCCTTTGTCAATTTTATTTGGTGATTTTATTCCTGATAAATAGTGGTCCTGTTCCATGTATTGCTTTGCTGGTGATACAAAGTAGCTTGAATGTGGATATTCTGGCAACCAGTAACCAATGTAGGGCTTTCAAGGCTTAGAACAAATCCAAATCTGCCTTTGAAAAGCAGGCAGAGATATTTAAACAAAATCCTGGCTTCCACCTGCTCTTGCCGACATCTGATGTGTTGTGTGTGTGTGCGCTGCAGGGAATCTGTACACGTGCCCACCCGGCTGTGAAACCCGCTGTTCCAGATTGAGTTGTTTGGTTGGAGTGTGGCAGCAACAGCCCAAGTCTGGATATCGCAGTCTGCCCTGACAGCAGTTCCGGGTGACAAAAACGGAAACTGGCTGTTACCGGCCTCCGTACCTGAAGGAAGCAATTTGTTGTGTGCGGTGATACTGCAGGACCCCAAATCTACACACTCCCTATGTGCCATGCCCATGCGCACTGCATATACTATATGTAAGTCACCTTACAACAGGCCTGTGATGACATATCTGCATGAGCAGATATGCCCCTGTGATGTCTGGTTCCATTGCCACAACATTGCAAGTGTTCAGGAAGCTATCTTAAACATATATACTGGGCACTGGTGATTATGAGTTACTCAGTGTAAGAAATGGGGGTTACCCAAATCTCCAAGGGGGTAGCATGGCATCAAGCGGGCAGGCCAAACTTCGAGGACATGTGAAGCATTCACGCAGTACCCACAGACGACACACCAATCATACCACAAAAGAGTCACAACACCACCTTTGGTTGGAAAAAGATTAAGTTTAGTTATGTCTCCAACCTGCAAGGTAAAAAGGAATAGAATAGTGGTAGTCACAACAAGGCGCCAACTGGCACCAGAGCCAAGTACTTCAGAGGGGGATTATTTACATGGGACAAAAAGGAGTTGAGTCCAAAGTCCATGCTGAAAGGAAAAAGGTTGATTAAATGAACATTAGACCTGGGGCCAACCTGGCGGGGCCAACTCAGGCTCTCATCCTCGGGGGAAGGCTGTAATTGCAAACTCCAACATTATGCATAAACACACTTCCTGCGTTATAACGCCAAACCCCACCCCTGTAAGGGAAAAACAGAGCATCACAGCACATTTAATATTAGACAGGAGCACCTATCATGAATCAACCTGGCTGGCTCATTAACCAGGGGCATGAACAGGGGCCTGGAATAACTCGTCAGGCCAGCTTAGGGGCACCCCTGCAGTAGAAGGGAACACCCAGATTTACTCCACCCACGGGTATAAAACAACAGGTAGGAAGGCACCTGGCATTCAATAATATCTGAGGTATACACCCTAGGCATCAAAGGTAACCTGGGAACATGGCTTTTCAGCCCCCAACCAGCAACATAAACTTTAGGCAGTGCGTTGGCAACAACTCTTCCTGGGTCACCTTAGAGGAGGCAATATTCCCTGGGGCATAGAACCATAGGCCTACAAACCTCAACGTAGGGTAAACCCTCCTCGGGGCATAAACATATAGATTGAATGTTAAGCCTATCCTCTAGGGGCCGGAGCATCTGTACATGAGCTTCACGACCTGACTGGGACCCTATGCACCACAGATAACAGGCAACCATTAGGCATCTCTGTCAGTTCACTCTTCAGGTGACTGTCCACTCCAGGGTCCACCTATATAGCCTGAACTGAAAGCACCTACAACCTTGTGCCCTATCACGAGGTGTCTTAAGTGTACAAGTCATGGGTGGGGGCGAGCACCGACCCTGTGCCCCGCTGCCCTCTCCACCCTCTTCATATGCCCCACTCACCGGCTGCTCCCGGGGATGTCCTTTGGGCTGTGGGCTCTCCTCCCGCTGCTGGCCCCTTTCTCAAGGAGGCCGGTCAGGCAAGGTGAGGGGAGGGGCAGGCACCGTCTCGTACCTCGACGCCCCCTCCCACTCGCTCTGATATGGGTGGGCACAGCGGGGCTTCCCTCTTCCTCGTGGGATCCCCGCTAATAGCTTATCTCGTCACCCGGGATCTCCCAGAAGGGCTGCAAGGCTCACACCTTACTGGGACATCAAGCCGCTCAGGTCGGGAGGCGGGACTGGCACCGACAGTGTGCCCCGGTCCCGCCTACCTCACCGGCCCCTCGCGTGGTCACAGACCGGCGGGGTGAGCTCTCGCTCCGGTCGCTTCTTCTTTGGCGGCGGGGCTTGCACCGACAGTGTGCCCTGGCCCCGCCTCTTTAACCGGCCCTCACTGTCTCTGGGTCACAGACCGGCGGGGTGGACTCCCGCTCCGGTCGCTTAATCTTCAGGGCTCCCCCTTCGTCCACGGGGGCCCCTCGCCAGCGCTTCACCCGGGTCCCCCTCCTACCTCACGGGGACCCGGGGCTTGGATTCAGCTTCTCCGGCCTTCCCGGCCGACAGCCAATCCCTGCGCGGCCTTCAAAGGTCACGGCCGCGCAGGCCAATCCGTGCGCGGCGGGGGCGGGCCGATGACGCGGCCTGGCCCCCCGTCACGTGATGCGGGAGTCGGCGGCCTCAGGGCCGAGCGCGGCCCTTCCTTCATTTCGGCGGCCCTCTCCTGGTACTGGGGGCCGCCGCAACGATCACCACAGCAGTGGGAGGAATCCCCACGACAGCGCCGGGCTGCGGCGGTGATTTCCGGTGGCAATAAGGGGTAGGCTCCCTTTTAATTAATTCTCCACATCGGCAAAAGCGCGCTTCCTCCAACGGCTCTAGTCACAAGCTGCCTCAGTCTCCACAGGGAAAACAGTGAAAATGGCGCTATTTACAAGCTGCCACAGTCTCTTTATAGAACAGCGCTTTTCATAGCGCACGGCGCCTCCCTCTGCCCACAACTTCAGCTCCTTCCTCAGACCACGCCAAGGGGGCTGGAATTTAGCGCTTCACCACACAGCGCTGGACAAGCGGGCTTTTCAACACTAGGGGGCCACAACAGTCCCAGGGGCCCAGCGCTTCCACGGGGCCTCACACCACCTCAGCCCGCAGCAGTTCCTATGGGGGCACAATCTTCCCCAAGGGGGCTTCAGAGGGGCAGACAGTCCCACAGCAGTTCCTCAGGGGCACACTCCTCACCTCCTGGGCGCTTCTTCACACAGCGCTGGCGTGGTACCCGGTCAAATAGCGTCAGTGACCTGGATAGGGGCCCTCCCTTGTCAGGGGCCCATGGGGACAGTAGAGGGGGGTTTATAGGGGTGCAGGGCCCAGCTCACAGGCCCATGTGGCGGTAGCACCTCACAGCAGGTCCCCTCTCTTCCTTGTCCCAGCGCTGACTGACTCTCTGGTGACACTTCTCCCTATTTATACCCTCCTCCCAGGCAGTGCCAGGAGCTTCTAGAATGTTGGCACATCTAGCCTAAACTGGTTCTAGGGGAGGGGGTGAGCACCCTGGGTGCCAGGCTTTGCCTCCAAAAGCTAGGGGTAGCTGGGTAATATTATCTAGACCGCTGACCCATGGCAGTCCAGTGGCAAAACCCAGGGCCATGGCATCCATTTTAAGAACACAGTACATTTTAGTCAGGTACATTTTTAAAATGGGGATTGTTTTCTGCACACCATTTCATAACATTTAATCTCACAACAGGGCAACTCTTACCACACATGGTCCATACATATTTAATACCATGGGGGAGTCATTCAAATTAGGGGGGCAAAAAGCGAAAAAAATTTGGGGAAAAAGGCCAAGTCCAACACAACTCCCCCCCAGCCAAAAGCCAGGGTAGACTGATCAATGCCTTGATGGGCTTCCCTGCTTGGGGCGGAAAAAGGTGGACGCAGGCCTGCAACTACAGGAGCACCTGCAGTTTCTCCTCCACTCTGGAACCCAATGGTTCTCTCTCGCAACCCTCCCTTCACTAACAAAACCACCCCACTGGTGTTCCCTAGTGGGATGTTTCTCCTTCCTAGAGTGGGAGGCTCTAGCCTCAGGCTTGTAATTCTCTTGAACCACTCTCCTCTCTCCAAATTGCCACTGGTCCACCCATCTGGGGTCTACACCCTCAGGCTGACCAGCCCTTAGGGGCAAGGCTCTCCTCCCCCTACTTCTCCTCCTAGGGTTCCTCCATCTCCTACGCCTGGGGACACCCTCACACAACTCTCTCCCCAACCTGGAGTCGAAACCCACAGGCTGAACCGGTGACAGGGGTGAGTCCTCCCTCTCCCTGCACCCCCTCCCAGAGTTCCGCACCCTCCTACCCGGAGAAGTACCTCTGGGAGTCACTTCCGGGGGGACTCTGGTTTCAGATGTCCCTCCCACCAGGGCAGGCAACTCCTCTCCTTGGCCACCCAACCCGGGATCTGTGCCCTGTGGCTGAGCTGGTGACAGAGAAGAGACCCTCCTCCCTCTGCACCCCCTCCCAGAGTTCCGCACCCTCCTAACTGGAGTGGTACCCCTGGGAGTCCATTTGGTAGGGACCTGCATTACAGGAACCCCACCCTCCAGGCCAGGCAACTCCTGAACCTGAACCCCCAGTCCAGGATCTAAACCCTGTGACTGGTCAGACCCCCGAACCACTAGAGCTCTGATTATTGATGCTCCGGGTTCTCCTGACATAAGGGGATCCCTCCCTCTGGATGACACCTCGGGACAGCCTAGCCTCCCAACCTGGGGTTCTCTTAAAAAACACTCCAGGCCCGGTGACCACAGCTGAGGCACCTCGGGACACCTCCCCGTCTCACACCCTTCAGGATCACTCCCCTCAGCCTTCCCAGACGCTCTGGCACTTACCCAGAGGTCTGCCTCCCGTGCAAGTTCCCTGGGGTCTGAGAACCCGCACTGCAACAGATGGTGACGCAGTCTTGGGAACCAACTCCTCAGCATTTGCTCCCGGATAACGGCATGGCACAGCCCATCCCAATCCTCCACTGCTCTCCTCACCACCCAATCCTCCAGTACAGTCCAACACTCCTCCTCAAACTCTCCCCAGGACTGATGGGACAGCTTTCCCCTGCCCCTGAGCACTAACCCGTCCTCCTCTTCCGGGGAATCAGGCGCGGTCTCCTGAGTTTCGGGAGTGGGACTCCTTGCACTGGACCTACACTCGCTGCCACCACTGGATCCCACCCTCCTCGGCGAATCCAGACTCCTAAAACCACTCTCAGGGGACAACCTACCCACCTGAGCTGATCTCTCTCTGGCGAAGGCCCTCTCCGCCTCCGCCATCCTCTCCTGGGCTAGGACTTTTTCAGTCTTTAGTCGCTGCTCTTCTACCCTCAGCTGCGCTAAGCCCTCGGCATGCCTGAGCTTTGCCAGCGCCAGCTGATACTCCCTCTCTTCCCTCCTATCTACCCACTCTTCTGGGGACAGGGAAAGGGATTGGGCAGTGGCCCTGGGGCTGGACCCAGTGCTGGACTCCCTATCTACAGTGTCCTCATCAGCTCCTGGCATCTCCGCCCTCACAAATTCTTCCTCCTCCTCATTGGAGTAATTACCTCCCAGGGTTCTGGATGGGGAGCCCTCTCTCTGGTCTCTAACCCACTGACCCTTCAAAACCTCGGGAGGGTAGTCCGATAAGTCCCCACCAATCTCCAAGGGCTCTACCCTCTTGAGGGCCTCATAGAGAAACAAATTCCTCCTAATGTTCCCCACTGGGGGTATCCCTCTCTCCAGGAGGAAGTCCATCACCTCCTGTTCGGTGTACTCCATCAGTTCCACTTCCTGGTAAATCAACCCCATCGTGGCGAGGTACACCCGGGACACACCCTCCCAGTGGAACAAGGGGACAGTTCGGAACACTCTTCAGGAGGAAGCAATTTAGCAAACAATCTTCCAAACAATAATCCCCACCACAAGGCTCTACTTGGGGTGTAACCTGTGGCCGCTGTGGTACTGCGCAAACACAAGTCCTATCCCACCGCTTGCCACCAATGTAAGAAATGGGGGTTACCCAAATCTCCAAGGGGGTAGCATGGCATCAAGCGGGCAGGCCAAACTTCGAGGACATGTGAAGCATTCACGCAGTACCCACAGACGACACACCAATCACACCACAAAAGAGTCACAACACCACCTTTGGTTGGAAAAAGATTAAGTTTAGTTATGTCTCCAACCTGCAAGGTAAAAAGGAGTAGAATAGTGGTAGTCACAACAAGGCGCCAAGTACTTCAGAGGGGGATTATTTACATGGGGCAAAAAGGGGTTGAGTTCAAAGTCCATGCTGAAAGGAAAAAGGTTGATTAAATGAACATTAGACCTGGGGCCAACCTGGCGGGGCCAACTCAGGCTCTCATCCTCGGGGGAAGGCTGTAATTGCAAACTCCAACATTATGCATAAACACACTTCCTGCGTTATAACGCCAAACCCCACCCCTGTAAGGGAAAAACAGAGCATCACAGCACATTTAATATTAGACAGGAGCACCTATCATGAATCAACCTGGCTGGCTCATTAACCAGGGGCATGAACAGGGGCCTGGAATAACTCGTCAGGCCAGCTTAGGGGCACCCCTGCAGTAGAAGGGAACACCCAGATTTACTCCACCCTCCACCTACGGGTATAAAACAACAGGTAGGAAGGCACCTGGCATTCAATAATATCTGAGGTATACACCCTAGGCATCAAAGGTAACCTGGGAACATGGCTTTTCAGCCCCCAACCAGCAACATAAACTTTAGGCAGTGCGTTGGCAACAACTCTTCCTGGGTCACCTTAGAGGAGGCAATATTCCCTGGGGCATAGAACCATAGGCCTACAAACCTCAACGTAGGGTACACCCTCCTCGGGGCATAAACATATAGATTGAATGTTAAGCCTATCCTCTAGGGGCCGGAGCATCTGTACATGAGCTTCACGACCTGACTGGGACCCTATGCACCACAGATAACAGGCAACCATTAGGCATCTCTGTCAGTTCACTCTTCAGGTGACTGTCCACTCCAGGGTCCACCTATATAGCCTGAACTGAAAGCACCTACAACCTTGTGCCCTATCACGAGGTGTCTTAAGTGTACAAGTCATGGGTGGGGGCGAGCACCGACCCTGTGCCCCGCTGCCCTCTCCACCCTCTTCATATGCCCCACTCACCGGCTGCTCCCGGGGATGTCCTTTGGGCTGTGGGCTCTCCTCCCGCTGCTGGCCCCTTTCTCAAGGAGGCCGGTCAGGCAAGGTGAGGGGAGGGGCAGGCACCGTCTCGTACCTCGACGCCCCCTCCCACTCGCTCTGATATGGGTGGGCACAGCGGGGCTTCCCTCTTCCTCGTGGGATCCCCGCTAATAGCTTATCTCGACACCCGGGATCTCCCAGAAGGGCTGCAAGGCTCACACCTTACTGGGACATCAAGCCGCTCAGGTCGGGAGGCGGGACTGGCACCGACAGTGTGCCCCGGTCCCGCCTACCTCACCGGCCCCTCGCGTGGGCACAGACCGGCGGGGTGAGCTCTCGCTCCGGTCGCTTCTTCTTTGGCGGCGGGGCTTGCACCGACAGTGTGCCCTGGCCCCGCCTCTTTAACCGGCCCTCACTCTCTCTGGGTCACAGACCGGCGGGGTGGACTCCCGCTCCGGTCGCTTAATCTTCGGGGCTCCCCCTTCGTCCACGGGGGCCCCTCACCAGCGCTTCACCCGGGTCCCCCTCCTACCTCACGGGGACCCGGGGCTTGGATTCAGCTTCTCCGGCCTTCCCGGCCGACAGCCAATCCCTGCGCGGCCTTCAAAGGTCACGGCCGCGCAGGCCAATCCGTGCGCGGCGGGGGCGGGCCGATGACGGGGCCTGGCCCCCCGTCACGTGATGCGGGAGTCGGCGGCCTCCGGGCCGAGCGCGGCCCTTCCTTCATTTCTCAAGTATTTTTTGAAAAAACTTTTTGTATTATTGCATGGGAAACATGGCATCAAATAGACACTTCATCACGACAGTCAGTGCAAAAACGTGAAGAAATATATACAAATATTTACAAAAGTATATCACAGTGAAGGCAACATACACTTACAAACATGGTAAGACAACATATAATCAAATTCATATGGTGACACCAACTATTGTCTGTGACATAGATTCAAAAGCACATAGTTGCAAATTGAACACTTTTTTACAAATTGTTAACGAAAATAGAGCCAGTCCTATGATAACAAAAACCTGTGAACAGGGCGGAACTTAAGATGGAATAGCCTGCCTGTCACGCAACACCTGTGAATAATAAGTTATAAGAAGTTGCAAGAAGGGTCCACAATAGTGGTATGAGTTTGTCCCTGTCTGCACCCCTAGTTCTTGACACAGGCTGGGGGTCAACGCGTTTCGAACCTTGTTTATTCTAGGTTCTCCTCAGGACGAGGACTGGATGACGATGTACCTTCTCAGCCAGAATATTAACTGCATGGAGAGAAGGGTGAAGAGCCACTGGAATTGGTCTGCAAATGGTGTCAAAGATGCCGGATCAAGTGGCGCCCAGGGCGAGTCGTATTAGTCAAGGACTCACATTCTCTTAATTTTAGTGTTTATAACGTAGAAGGCGGCTGCACGCGATGAACGCTGTGCGAAGGAGACACGTCTGCTACAAAGTGTCTGGGCGGGAATCAATCTCTCGCTGTCAGTCAGAGCCTTCTACAGTCAGAGTCTGTAGTCGTCCGTGATCTGCCGGTCCGGTCAGATTAGTGAGTGGGCGCACACAGGGCGGCGCCCACTCACTAATCTGACCGGACCGGCAGATCACGGACGACTACAGACTCTGACTGTAGAAGGCTCTGACTGACAGCGAGAGATTGATTCCCGCCCAGACACTTTGTAGCAGACGTGTCTCCTTCGCACAGCGTTCATCGCGTGCAGCCGCCTTCTACGTTATAAACACTAAAATTAAGAGAATGTGAGTCCTTGACTAATACGACTCGCCCTGGGCGCCACTTGATCCGGCATCTTTGACACCATTTGCAGACCAATTCCAGTGGCTCTTCACCCTTCTCTCCATGCAGTTAATATTCTGGCTGAGAAGGTACATCGTCATCCAGTCCTCGTCCTGAGGAGAACCTAGAATAAACAAGGTTCGAAACGCGTTGACCCCCAGCCTGTGTCAAGAACTAGGGGTGCAGACAGGGACAAACTCATACCACTATTGTGGACCCTTCTTGCAACTTCTTATAACTTATTATTCACAGGTGTTGCGTGACAGGCAGGCTATTCCATCTTAAGTTCCGCCCTGTTCACAGGTTTTTGTTATCATAGGACTGGCTCTATTTTCGTTAACAATTTGTAAAAAAGTGTTCAATTTGCAACTATGTGCTTTTGAATCTATGTCACAGACAATAGTTGGTGTCACCATATGAATTTGATTATATGTTGTCTTACCATGTTTGTAAGTGTATGTTGCCTTCACTGTGATATACTTTTGTAAATATTTGTATATATTTCTTCACGTTTTTGCACTGACTGTCGTGATGAAGTGTCTATTTGATGCCATGTTTCCCATGCAATAATACAAAAAGTTTTTTCAAAAAATACTTGAGTTGTTGGGTAATATTCTAATCCCTGGCTGCACCTTACTGATTGGCTGTGCAGCTTCTTACTCTGTTTCTAACTTTCCTGATCAGCCACTTAGCTCTGTTTCTCAATTATTGAGGTCCAGGTTGGTCAGTAGCAGGACCCCACACCTTCATTGGTGCACCCTTCCTTCATTTCGGCAGCCCTCTCCTGGTACCGGGGGCCGCCGCAACGATCACCACAGCAGTGGGAGGAATCCCCACGACAGCGCCGGGCCGCGGCGGTGATTTCCGGTGGCAATAAGGGGTAGGCTCCCTTTTAATTAATTCTCCACATCGGCAAAAGCGCGCTTCCTCCAACGGCGCTAGTCACAAGCTGCCTCAGTCTCCACAGGGAAAACAGCGAAAATGGCGCTATTTACAAGCTGCCACAGTCTCTATATAGAACAGCGCTTTTCATAGCGCACGGCGCCTCCCTCTGCCCACAACTTCAGCTCCTTCCTCAGACCACGCCAAGGGGGCTGGAATTTAGCGCTTCACCACACAGCGCTGGACAAGCGGGCTTTTCAACACTAGGGGGCCACAACAGTCCCAGGGGCCCAGCGCTTCCACGGGGCCTCACACCACCTTAGCCCGCAGCAGTTCCTATGGGGGCACAATCTTACCCAGGGGGCTTCAGAGGGGCAGACAGTCCCACAGCAGTTCCTCAGGGGCACACTCCTCACCTCCTGGGCGCTTCTTCACACAGCGCTGGCGTGGTACCCGGTCAAATAGCGTCAGTGACCTGGATAGGGGCCCTCCCTTGTCAGGGGCCCATGGGGACAGTAGAGGGGGGTTTATAGGGGTGCAGGGCCCAGCTCACAGGCCCATGTGGCGGTAGCACCTGACAGCAGGTCCCCTCTCTTCCTTGTCCCAGCGCTGACTGACTCTCTGGTGACACTTCTCCCTATTTATACCCTCCTCCCAGGCAGTGCCAGGACCTTCTAGAATGTTGGCACATCTAGCCTAAACTGGTTCTAGGGGAGGGGGTGAGCACCCTGGGTGCCAGGCTTTCCCTCCAAAAGCTAGGGGTAGCTGGGTAATATTATCTAGACCGCTGACCGATGGCAGTCCAGTGGCAAAACCCAGGGCCATGGCATCCATTTTAAGAACACAGTACATTTTAGTCAGGTACATTTTTAAAATGGGGATTGTTTTCTGCACACCATTTCATAACATTTAATCTCACAACAGGGCAACTCTTACCACACATGGTCCATACATATTTAATACCATGGGGGAGTCATTCAAATTAGGGGGACAAAAAGCGAAAAATTTTGGGGGAAAAAGGCCAAGTCCAACACTCAGCTATATATTGGCTTCACTTAAAATAATGGTGTTTTGTATCGTACACCCTGTCTTAATAAATCTGTAATGTTGCCAGCACCAGATTTATTGCAACATGAACCCAAAGGCCACCTTAGAGGTGCCCCTTGAAAACCTACTAGTCCTTCGTGTGCTGGCTGACT
The DNA here is from genome assembly GCF_964263255.1 of Lissotriton vulgaris. Lineage (NCBI taxonomy): Eukaryota > Metazoa > Chordata > Amphibia > Caudata > Salamandridae > Lissotriton > Lissotriton vulgaris. Next base: position 240,679,671 of record NC_141697.1, read on the forward strand.
GGTGTCACCCATCCAATCACCACAGACGAGTTTCTGACCACTGTAGGAGAGAGCCCGCATGCGCAGAGTTCAGGAACAATGCCTAAGGTGATCACACCTCTTTCAGCAGGATAACTGGTGATCTAGCATATCAAAGCCAGAAGATTTAAAGTCTCTATCACCTTTAAAATACGACCTCGGCTTCCCACAGACCTAAGTGATGCCACCCCCTGCCTTGAGACTCATTTGGCACCAGGACAGGCGGTACGATTAGCTAGTCAGAAGGCGTGTTCAATATCGAGCTAGTCACATCCCTAAGGTGGGCCACCTGAAGTGGACAACGAAAGAAGGGTACCACAATATTGTTTTAAGTGGAACTAGGAACTCTGGGTCAGGTTTCTGCCCACTCTCCACATGAAGTGGTCATATAGGGTGTGTAGGCACCCCAGGAGTAGGCATCCCATTGGCTACTACCTTACATTCCCCTTAACACCCATAAATTCAGTATTGAGGTGGACCCTGACACCATAAACTCAGATTCGACTACTCAGAACTGAGGAAAGATAAAGAAAGACCAACAGCGAGAACAGAGGAGCTGTACCAAAGATTGCCACCAATCCCTGCCAGGCTACTTGCCCCACGACAATTGCAGAGATTGACTTGTCCAAAAGCTGCATTTCCTCCCCAAGCCCTTAAAGGACTATCCAGCATCTCAGCAACCAACAAGGTTTAGGCAATACTGTCATCTTTGGAGGCATTGCTGTGATCACTTCCTTCATAAGCAAACAGATATCTCAGTAAAGAATCCAGAAATAAAGTATAAAACCATCAGATCAAGCAGGAGCAATTGTAATCATGACCATAGAAAACTATGAATATGAGGTTGTAAAGCAATTACAAAAGGAGGAACACAATAGAGCTATAAATAAAGATGCTTCAGTGCCTGTCCTTAAAGAAATAAAACAACTGGTTGAGTTGCGACCCATGGAAGGAAGGCTATCCAAAACTGAAGCTAAATTCCTAATCAACAAAAATGCCCCATCTTTAGTGATGTCATTTTACCTCAAATCCACAAAAATCGGGTACATCCTCCAGGAAGACCTATTATTCAGGTGTTAACTCAATTGTAGAACCATCAGCAAAATATGTGGATGTATTCCTAAAATCTCTTAAAGCACAAATCCTGAGTAATATTATATCAATGATTCCATGGACACAGTGATACCATGGACATTATAAACACACTTGACAATGAAGAATTTGATGACGAAAAAGAGATCCTAGTAATGTTGGATTTGTCAGCCGGTATACTAACATTCCAAGAGATCCTTAGCTAGAAGCCTTGGCATTTTTGGGGAATCTAAACCAAGACTACATCAAGGTCCCATTAATTTAATTAGGGAGTAGGTATAGATCTATTTAAGAAATATTTTTTTCTATTTCAATAAAAAATACTACATGTAGATTAAAGGGACTGCAATGGAGTGTCCATTCGCTTCAAAAATGGCCATTGTGTGCATGGACAAGTATGAGGAAAGATATGTTGTTCAAACCTCATGTACATAAGTGCAAGAGATATTTTGAGGACATCATCATGGTTTGGGAAGGAAATGAGGAGAAGTTGAACAAGTTCTTTGAATAGCTGAACATTAGAAGCCCACGTGGTTCATCGTGCAATACCGAGCAGAGAATGCATTAAGTGCTGTCCCATGCTATAGCCCCTGGCAGAGCTGTTTCGGACGGAGGGCAGTGATGGGGGTATCATAATAGATGGCCTCAAACATATATTATCTCTCTATGCGGACGAGCTCCTATTGTATCTAAAGGCCTGGCCTGATGGAATGGGGGGTGCAGTCATGCTTTTAAAAGAATTTGGGTGCTGTCAGGGTAAGGGTTAATAGAGCTAAAACGTGCATATTCCCCTATGTGAGGGAGACCCCCTGCCATTAGACTTCTCCCCGGATTCTCTGTGAGCTGCCACGATTTTTAAGTATTTGGAGATGAGTGTACCATGACCTAGACGACCTACGAGATGGGAACTTAGGGAACGCCCTCCGGTCCCTTCGGCCCAGTGTAGCCTTTTGGAGATCTTTGCGCCTTTCTCTCATGGCTCCAATGTTGAGCGCCAAGATGGTAACACTCCCACAATTATTGTATTTTTTTTACAAACCTGTAGATTACAATACACACCTCTTGGTTCAAACAATTAGATAGATTCCTCCGTGAACTGATGTGGGATGGTGGCCACTATAGAGACTCTCTGGAGATCCTGAGATTCCCACCAGGGGTTGGGGGACTGGGAGCGCCAGACTTTGAACTGTCTTACCTAGCAGCACAACTGCAGTGGGTAGCTAAATGGCTAGATGAATTTCACACACACGACCTTAGGGCTACACCTAGTCGGGGGCAACTGCTGACACGCCTCTTATGCCCTGCAATAATCATCCAACGACCCAGTGTATTGCTGCAAATGGCATTGCAATGTTGGCGCCGTTGTGTTGTACGAGGCCAGAGAGCTCCTTTATATGCACCTGCTTTGCCACTTGTGGGCCACCCTCTTGGAGACCCCATTACTTGTTTTACTTCTGCCCAACTGTCACAGTGAACAGAGAAGCAGGGCTCGAGACAGTGGGAGGTTGTTTCTTGCAAGGAACCCTCATCCTACTAGAGGACTTGTCCACTACCTACACATTATCCAGAGGCCAGTTCCTGGTGTATGAAGTATTATTATGAACATTCATGGAATATATATATATATATATATATATATATATATATATATGCCACGGGTAGGGATGAACCCCCACTCCACTACCTACACATTATCCAGAGGCCAGTTCCTGGTGTATGAAGCATTATTACGGGTAGGGAGGAACCCCCACGTCACACGGTTCTCCAGCTGTTTCTCTCTATGGGCGCCGCTCGGCACCTGGTGAACTGGTTTTACTGAGCGCTGAATGAGATGGGGAGGTGACCACTAGAGAACCTGAGGGTGCAATGGCAATGGGTGGAGAGGTTGGGACATGATATCACCGACAAGGAGTGGGGGAGAAAACTAGCTTATCCCCAAAAAATCCTACGAAATACCTGACTGAAATATACACAGTTAATTATCTACATCTGACGTACCTCACCCCACATAGACTACAACTAATATATGGGGGGGCCCTCGGGTTGTCCCCACTGATGGGTACTAGATGCAGACTTCTGCCACGTCTTGGGGTTGCCACATTTTGTAGACCTTTTAACAGAGGCTCCAGGCTGCACTTGGGAACGCTTTAACAATGCAGATCTGTCTCTTGGGGGACTTTCCCAGACCCAAACCACGCAAAATGGATACTAGATTTACAGACTTGACCCTGGCCTGATGCAGAATCGCGAATTGCTAGGCTTGGAACTCAGACAAGGGGCTGAGATTCGAAATATGGGAGAGGGCCCTTGCGCTTTGGGCAGTGGCGGAGGGACAAGCCCTTAGAAGGGTGGACACGCAGGGAATACGCAGACATCCGGTAGCGGACCTATGGCAGGTAATTTTGACAGCCTGGGAACAGCTCAGAACCAGGGAATCACGAGGACGGAGTGGGGAGTTCAGATGAATCTGATGAGGGAGAGGGGGAACAGGGAGGAAACTGAAAGATCTGAAATCATGATGCACAAAACCCTGCAACATAAACCCAACGACTTACCTACTTGCCGCACACATGGCTACACTAGGGATAACTCCTCAGACCCCACTGCTAGCTAAGTGAATCTAAATTAATGCAAAACAGCAGTGTTTACATAACTGCATGCCGAGTCTGAGAATGCATGCATGTGGGAACGGGTAACATATGCTTGAGAATTATAACATAAGGATACTAGATATTATATATATACACGCATGTATTTTTGATGGTCATACGAGGTATATATGCTCCTATGAGACAGAAATGGACTGATATTGAATATGCTGGTTAATAGAATGCAAACAATTATCGGGATGTACAAATTAACATTCAAATGACAATCAAAAGATTTTTTTAAAAAGCTTTGTACCGTTCTAAATATTTCAAACCCATAGAAAATTTTAGACGCTGGAACACTAACCTTTTTCACAATTCTCTCTCGGGACTGTATGGACTGATTACAAAATGCGAGTTTTTTTGGAAGACAAATAATAAAATGGATATTAAGAGTTTTGTTGTGCACTTCTTGTGATAGTTGTGTTGGACAGATATAATTGTTGTATTATAGTATTACTATGTTCTTGAGTTGTTTGATGACTTAAATTTGTGTAACAACATGTTGGTCTTTTAGTTAGGAGAGTATGACTCAGGGATGTGGAATTCTTATAGCCCGACGCCCAGGACATACTGTTTGGAGTCAAAGGCAACACGTTTTCTTGTGTATCTTGTCCTTGGGACAAGTAGGCCCAACCTCCTACAGCACTAACACTTTGCCTGCCAGTTTACAGTACCATAATATAGATCAGGGAAGAAGGGCATTGTCTGTAGTTAAGGTAATATTTCTGTCCATGTGGTAATGCTTTTCAAACTTGTATGTATGGTTCATTAATGCAAAGCCTTTATTATTAGGGTGAACGCTCTAAGTAAATGTTGTAAGCTCAGACTGCACTACTGACAGTGGTTCCAGTACAAAAATGTGTACACACGTTTTCAAAGTTTAGCAATATGAGGCTATGTACAATGATCCCAGAATGCTCTCTGATTAGATGCAACTATTTGCAGAGCTTGAAAGCAAGATTGATGATTCTTTGCTTTAAAAAAAAATGTTCACAAAAAAATGCAAGTAGGCAGGAAAACATGTCGCTAAACCACTGTAAAGTTTTATGTACCATTTCTTTGCAGCATCATTTAGTAACATGTATTGATGTATGCTAGTATTTCTCAGAAATATTCATAGTAGAAAATCAGTGTAACCAGTTTCAATAAGATTATGGGAAATAAAAAGAAACAAGCATTGGCCAAGCCAGCAGGTCTGAATTTGTGGTCAGCCTTTTGATTTAGTCAATGTGGGACTAGTTTTAGCACAGCTTTTTAAACAATTTTTTTGGTGTGGGAGCTGCCTGGCCCTCACCATTATAACAAACATTGGCAAAAGAAAAAAAAGTTGTACTCAAAAAGCACACATTGCCACCGTAG